>NC_140584.1:661928253-662528253 GCF_964204655.1 Triturus cristatus
ATACACTCCCATAACTCCAATTCCTTTTGTTGTCTTATACTACTGCATTCCTTAGGACTTTTATTACTCTTTGCATTAACGGAAACTTGTTCTCACTCTTTGTATGCACCATTTTGTTCTTTACAACTGTCTCCTTGAATTGTACATCTGTTATTCCTTTCCCACAGGTATAGTTTCTGATGTGCCCCTGCTGCTTAACCTATACCTGTGTTTTTATAATTTCCTGTCTGTCAACCCAAACTTATCCCCTGTTTCCTAAACAAATTGGAGACTCATTGGTACCTTCTTTATTTTACTTTCACGGTCATGAACACTGATATACTTATTATTGTAGAATGGGATGTTAAGTTAGGAGGACACACCATCCTTGATAACTGATGCTTCCAATCCAAACAATTAGCTTTTGACAAAAGTATGTTTTTCATAACCGGTAGATTTATTAACTTAACAAGGCCATTGGCCTGTGGCATGACAAATGCAGTTCTGTCACGTTCAATTCCTGCACTTCTCAAAAAAACTTTTCAGAGATTTGCAAATGAATTGTACTCCTTGAAACCAGGTATTAGGGTATTTGTTTGGTATTCTCTCAGCCAAAACAATACCTCCTCAAAAAGGTATAACCACCTCTGCAGTGGCGTTACCTACTGCTTTCACAACACACCATTTGTTATACCATCAAGTATGCAAATTTCTTAACCCTTTTACATATTCTGCTTTACAAATTTTCAGTGCAGACACGCTTATCAGATGAAGCTGGACTTTAATGTCTATGTCATGAAAATCTTTAGCGGATTCTAGTGGCTGGCAAGATTCTCTGTCATAATATTCTTTCTTTGCAACGTTGAATAATTGTATTTGCCTGGGGTTTAGATAAATCTGATTTTATCGGCCTGATTGTCATTTCTTCTTCAGCTTTTTTAACTGTGTTTTCTGCTGCCTCCGTTTAGGAGTGAACTATAGGCAATTGATGAATTTAGTGTTACAAAATACAGTGTTTAATGGGGCAAGTGACTCTAAGGCTGTTGATACTTTTTTATTGAAACTTCTTATTTAATGTCCAAATAAGGTTCTCTTCTAAAGAGCATGTTTGCTTAATGGTGTCTGAGAAGTTCTCACTGAAGACATGTTGGGTGAATGACCTCAACTTCCGAGTAATGTTTTGCTCTTTTTTCAACATAGATGAATGGGTAAGGTTGTTTCATGTTAATATCAGAACATATGTGGGGATGGTCGGCCAAGTCATTTCTAATACTTAAAACACATTTTTTAAACTTGCGTGAAAATCAGGACCGTGGCATGTCCAATGTCCAACCCTATCTGTAGGGCATGTTACCACTTTTAAAAAAACAAGTTTAATGTTAATGTTAATGGGAATTTGTAAAGCGCTCGTACGCCGATTGGCTTCATGGCGCTAGGGTTCAAAGTTAACATTTGAGGCAGAAGCTACACCTGATTAAACAACCAAGTTTTCAGGAGTTTCCTAAATTGAAGAAGGTTAGTACAAGATCGAATTTCAAGTGGAAGGGTATTCCACACTTTAGGAGCAAGAATGGTAAATCTGCGTCCTCCTAGGCGTACCCTTTTAAAGTCCGGGATGGTAAGAAGACATTGGTGAGCGGACCTTAGGGCACGTGTAGGAGAGTATCTGAGTATCAGATTATTGATGAACTCCGGGCTAATGCCATGCAAGTATTTAAAAATAAGGCAGCCCGTCTTAAAAACGCACCGCTGAGCAATTGGAAGCCAATGTAGTTTCCTTATCAGTGGGGAGGCAGAGTGCCATTTCGGTTGATGGAAAATCAGTCGCGCTGCCTGATTCTGAACCAGCTGGAGACGTTTAAACAGATAGTGAGGCATTCCCAGGTAGACAGAGTTGGAGTAGTCAAGATGAGAAAGAACCGTGGAAATCATAGCTTGGATCAGAGCGTCATGGGTAAGGAAACGATGGATTTTCCTGATTTTCCGCATTTGAAATAAGCATTTAGACACCACGGCTCCAACCTGGGTTTTTAGTGACAGATCACTGTCCAGCGTTACTCCTAGCGTTTTAGCTGAGATGGAAGGGGCATTCAAGTTTACTCATGAATTATGACAGAACACCCACAAGACCTTACAGCAGTTTACTCACACAAATACATATGGCTGGTCATACTTTGAGTAGGCAAAATGCCAGGCATATCTAATAAAAATAAGATTTTCTGGGAATATTTTATCTTCAAACAGAATATTGCCTGAAACACATAACATGCAGGATTACAAAATGTTTAAAAAAGAACAAACAATATTAGAAATTAGAATTTTTCTTGGACTTGCGAAATACTGACTGTGGAAGGTTTTTGGGAAATTTGTAGAACCGCAAACTCATCATGCATGTTCAAAAGTATTCACTCTTTTGGGAAATCAGAATAAAAACATCACTGTCTTAACATATAAGCACTGTCCCATTTTAAGAACATCACCCACCACCTTCCAGGCTACTGCCATCAGCAGACGCTCGAACAAAATGTGATTGTTAAGTCGCTATCATGTTCGTCAATTGTTTCTCACTTTTACTTTGTCTTAGTCTTTATTTTCAAGATGGTTCTTCTTCTGTATCTGCTCCACTCTCAGATTCACTTTTGAATTGATACTGACAATGGTTCACTGAATTGTAG
The DNA here is from genome assembly GCF_964204655.1 of Triturus cristatus. Lineage (NCBI taxonomy): Eukaryota > Metazoa > Chordata > Amphibia > Caudata > Salamandridae > Triturus > Triturus cristatus. The sequence goes on from NC_140584.1 coordinate 661,930,908, forward strand.
GTGAAGTTCTAACTCTGATTCTTCTTTTTATTCTTCTTCTGATACTGTGGCTAAATATACCCATTGATCTGAGGCATATTTTCAATTTAGGACTGTTCTTCTTACTGATCTATTGGCATCAGGTGATTCACTCCCACCGGTTTGAGTCTAGTTGTCTCATAGGTTTTTCTTATTCGCAGTGCTTTCTTTTGCCAGTGTTGTTCTAAGGATTTTTGGAGCCCTGGGAAAGAAATATTTTGGGACCCCCTGTTCTGACAACGTTGAAATATATTACATATTTTAAGCTAACTCAAGCTTACATTAAGCCAGAGAATATTGATTTGCAATCTTGGCACATGAAAACAGTTGAAATATGTCTTGCCAGAGCTCCCAAAAATCCTTAGAATAACATTGGGTAGAGAAAAAAAGATTTGAGACGGAGAGATAGGCAGTTAGCATGTGAGTGGCTGAAGTAAAGAAATAGAGATGACAGAACGATCACTTTCCCAGGGCACCCCTTGGAAAGTGGGGTCCCTGGGCAATTGCTCACTTTCCTTATGCCTTTAAGCGACTGTGTCTTTTACAAGTTATTTTCTATGGACTATTTTCTTTAGGTTTTCTTTGTTCACCAACAGTCTTTATCAGGTTTACTTTACTTTCTAAAGAACTTGAATTTCGAAATTCTGTGGAAGGTGTTTTGGAAATTTGTAGAACAGTAAACTCACATCATGCATGTTCAAAAGTATTCACTCTTTTGGGAAATCAGAATAAAAACATCACTGCCTTAACATATAAGCACTATACCATTTTAAGAACATCACCCACCACCTTCCAGGCTATGTGCCATCAGCAGATGCTCGAACAAAATGTGATTGTAAGTCGCTATCTTGTTCTTCAATTGTTTCTCACTTTTACTTTGTCTTAGTCTTTATTTTCAAGATGGTTCTTCTTCTGTATCTGCTCCACTCTCAGATTCACTTTTGAATTGATACTGACAATGATTCACTGAATTGTAGTAGAAGTTCTAACGCTTATTCTTCTTTTTATTCTTCTTCTGATACTGTGGCTAAATATACCCATTGATCGGAGGCATATTTTCAGTTTGGGACCGTTCTTCTTACTGATCTATTGGCATCAGGTGATTCACTCCCACTGGTTTGAGTCTAGTTGTCTCACAGGTTTTTCTTATTCGCAGTGCTTTCTTTTGCCAGTGTTGTTCTAAGGATTTTTGGAGCCCTGGGAAAGAAATATTTTGGGACCCCCTGTTCTGACAACGTTGAAATGTATTACACATTTTCAGCTAACTCAAGCTTACATTAAGCCGAAGAATATTGATTTGAAATCTGGGCACATGAAAACAGTTGAAAAAGTGACAGAGTGCGCGTTGGAAGTGGAGATGGGAACTTGCCTTTTGCTTTGGTTTCCGCATACCCCCAGTACTAAAATCACGAGCAAATTTTATGATTTGGGGTTGATAATGGCGAAGAAGGAGCTTACCATGCTTTGGAAGGCAAGGGCTGGGCCGAGCTTTCGAAGGTGAAAGGCGAACTTCCTGGCTTGGACAGAGAGTGAAGGGACGCTTCGTCTACAGCTGGCCAGGCGTACCTCTAATGATAAGGCGTTGGACGCCGCCCGGGCGTGGGGAGCTTTGGTGGAGGGGCTTCGTTGTCCAGAGGATCGGGATGGGGTGGAAGGGGCTCCTGCGGGCGTGGACCAGAATGCGGGGACCGAGGCGTTGTCCCCCGGGGCCGCTGGGGAGGCTGACCAGGATGGGGTCACTTGAGCACTCCCAACGAGGAGTCAGCTGCCGCCAAATATACTGAGAGGGGTCGAGGGGTCGGGATGGGACCCTGGAGAGCATGCGGGTGGCAGGGTAGAGCCTCTTGTCTCTTGTGAACGTGGACAGAGCCCATACCATTGTTCTGAGTTGGGGTTTTCCAGGCGCACGGGGCATTGTACGCCCCAGTAGGGGAAGGATTGATGCGGGCACACTGACAGGGGGGGGGTGGGGGTAGAGAGGGAGTGGGGTGGGGGTGTTAGGGCGGAAATGTTGAAGTTTGATTTCTCCTGATGTATCCTGGGAGGATTGAGTCTCTTGCAAGAGGTCATTGTCTGACATGTTGTCAGTTTATTATACTGGATGGAGGAAAAAATTAATAAAAATATTTAAAAATTAAAAATTAAAAATGAAAACAGTTGAAATATGTCTTGCCTGAGCTCCCAAAAATCCTTAGAATAACATTGGGTAGAGAAAAAAAAGATTTGAGAGGGAGAGATAGGCAGTTAGCATGTGAGTGGCTGAAGTAAAGAAATAGAGATGACAGAACGATCACTTTCCCAGGGCACCCCTTGGAAAGTGGGGGCCCTGGGCAATTGTTCACTTTCCTTATACCGTAAAGCGACTCTGTCTTTTACAAGCTATTTTCTATGGATTATTTTCTTTAGGTTTTCTTTGTTCACCAACAGTCTTTATCAGGTTTACTTTACTTTCTAAAGAACTTGAATTTGGACTAGAACTTGTAGCACTATGACATCAGTTACTGAACTAATGCAGCTAAAGGAACATGGGCAGGTTTCATTGCTCGCCCCATAATGACTTCATTGGGTGATAAGCTAGTCTGTGAGGTGTCCCATTCTTTCTCTCTACAATACCTAATGATTGAGGATGATAAATTCAATGAAATATTTGATTTATCTGGAATGCTGTACAAATTATCTGCAAACCCTTGTTCTTGAAATGAGAGCCACAATCAGTCTCAATAGAAGGTGGGATTCCAAATCTGGGTATTAACTCCCTCAACAATGGTAAGGCTTTCTCATCTCTGGGTGGGATAAGCTTCAACCCATTTAGGAAACAAGCAGACAATTACCAAATGTACTTTAATGCATTGCAAGGTGGTGCTCCAGCGGGAAAGGGCAAATTTACATATCCTCCATGCGTCACAGACCCGTCATCACACTCACTCATTCACGCACGCATTCATTGGTGGGGCCCATAACACCAACACTCATACGTCTCACTCGAATCTGCACACAGGAGGAAAAGAAGTGCTGGACATGTGGGGGGGTACCTTATTACCTATAGGAAGGAAAATTTACATTATTTACATATTATACATCTGCACTTATAGAATCCTAACTTTAACATCAAGGCACTCCACCACTTGGTCGAAGGACCAATTAGTTGGACTGGTTGATGGTGATTTAGAACCAGCTAAAACACATTTAAAGCCTTGGAATCTTCAATTAAAACCCTTTAAAGAATCACAAACTCGTTCTCTGTTAATGAGTTTTAGTTTATCTAATTAATTCACCTTCATTGGCATGATCATCATCATAATCAATCAAAAATGTAATGGCATTGACATAAATCAGTATGACATTTATATTTACCAAATCTCTGATTTTTGCGACCATTCTCCCCGCAATGTATTATCCTTGCATAAATCAAATCTCTTCTGATGTAACCCTCCAATCGTATGCTGGCTACAACCCCAATCAGTCCGGAAATGTTTTTTTTCGCTCAGCACGACACAGTCCCAAAGATCTTCGGGGACCTGACACTCGTGCAAGCAAATCGGTCAGCGGGATTCGAATTGTCCTCCTTGAACACAGCAACCCAACACCCTTCTACTAACCCCCTTTTTATAATGCTTTTTGGGTAATACGCTACATTTGCTACATTGGAAATGGCTCTGATTGGTCAAGCCATCAATTTTGAAAAATGTAGATGGTATTCACAAAGATCCTAGTTTCTCATGCTCTACTGAAGATGTCATCCCATGAGTTGGACAGTTCTCATGCGAAAGGGTCCGAAGTATCCATATTACAGCTGCCGGGGACAGGTGTCCTTTGTTTTCTCTGTCAGTCATACTAGTTGAACTTTGGCAGTCCTCCATGTTCCAAACCTTAACGAGGAACACTGTGACTCTGTAAAAGGACGCTTGGAGATCTTCAGTGTCACACGACGGTGGCCACTTCCGAACTCCATTTTGGATATTGCGGCCTAGTAGGCCCAAATGCCAACTTAAGCGAAACAAACATAAAGAATAATTAATATACAGAAATGAAGATTCTAATGTTTAAACCCACACTAATCCTTTTATATATTAGTATTTTCCTAGCTTGTAGCAACATTTAAAGGAATAATACTCACCATTTCGTCCCAGCAGGAACACAAAACATCACAAAAGCAATATAACCATGCAATTTTCTATATCAACACAATCTACCGTTAATATGCGTACCATATTTATTTATTAGGGTTACTTGCTATGCAATTTGCATTTAGTGCCGCGTGAAATTTGTGTTTATTAAAGTGTGAGGTTGGTTAATTAGACCATGGCAAACATTTAATATACTTTAGTAATTAGAAAAGTTACGTAATTAGTATTTTTCATGCAAAATAGAGAAGGTACACAGAATTTAGTTTTACCTGCTCCACCAATCCCCCCTTTGGTGATTTTTAATATCACCACAAATCCCCCTAAATTTCAATTTCAATTTTTATGGAAATGATGTCTCAGTTTCCTTACAACATGTTACATCACATCACTGTCTCCCCCATCTCATTCCCCTTTGCCTTCTTATACATACTTTCTTTCCATTCTTCCAGTTCTATATCTCCCATTTCTCTTTCCTTTCTTTCTTTCTCTCTTTTTCTGGTTACTTCTCTTTTTATTTTATTTTTTTCTTTTTATACATACACAACCTAATCTCCAGATCAATACTAATATTAACATACACGTCACTGGAATTTTAATCTTGCCTATAAATGTACTGCCTAATTTAACTAAGAAATTTTTAATAGTAGAAAACCCTTTACTAATCTTCTCCCAAACACTTTCAACCTAGAATGGAACAATCTCCTCAGGCAAGTCTGTTATATTCTTAATGTACGTCTTTAAATCTTGACTCTCGTCAGGAATATAAGTACAACGATGTTGCACTTTCAGCATTCCACAAACTCTCTTTGGCCAAAATAATGTCAAGGGCAAGTCGATTTTGCATTACCATGGCTCTCATGGCTACCATTTCAGTATTTACCAGTAAAAACCCTCCGGCAGTGCTTGTCGATAAACGATCCACTACTGTAGACAGTTTTCTGATTTTATGTGCATTCAGAGATATTCCAACGGCTGGTATCAGTGCTCCAAAAATATCCCCTACAATTTCTGACCAACTTTCCCTCCTTCTACGTATTAGTTGTCTACCTATCTCATGCGCACCATCCTTTCCCCTTCCCACATGAAATATCTTTGGGAAGACCAAGCCTAGGTAACATGTGCCATACCAATGTTCCGGTAATCGATAATAAGCTTTGTTCCCACAGATAAAATATAACCCAGGGAATACCGGATCGTTATCACCTTTAAATCCCCATCTTCCCATGATTCTATTTGTGTCATGGCAATCACTCGCACCTATAAAATAGTTATCATACACAGTTTCATTTCTTCTGATGCACAATTTCCCTCTCTGAAGCCAATCTAAAGCCATTGCTGAACTGGTTTCTCCCTTCAAATATTTTTCTCTTTCTACGTCCCAAACCGTTTTCTCTCCTTTTCCCTCAGGTATCTTTCATTGCATCTTAATTCTCCTCTCTTCCACCATGTCCAAAAAGGTATTTTCTTTCTTCTTTAGACTACAGGTAAGATTATTTTTAAACACTGCTTCTAAAGTCAATTCTCTAGTTTTTAAGAAATATTCACCTAAAACTTTGCCAGGTTTTATCTTATTCAATTCAGGAACTACAGGTAATTGTGAGAAAATGTTATCTACATCGGAGAAATAATAATCTAATTTCCCTGTTTTATAAAACAAACTTGCTAACACACTACATGTTATTCCATAAGTCACAGGAAGGTGGTGATATGTAACACCTTCTGACACTGATGCAGGTAATTGCATACAGACATAACAATCCCTAACGTCCATGGTTTTTACATATTCATACAATAACTTCGAGAAAACGTTGTTAGAAAAATCTGTTATAGACCTATCCTTATGTAAGTCAGTTCTATCTAAGAATTTAGTCATATGAATATCATTAATCTTTTCTACATTAGTCTTATTCTCTGTATGACCCTCTATCATTTCAAACATTACTTTGAATGAAACTATTAAAGCTAATACACTCCATAGAAGCATTAGTAATCCTGTACAACAACAACACACTTTGCACCATCTTCGAAGGAACACACATGTAGATTTTCTACCTTCTGTGTTTGCCATTTCGGAAATGATTAGTGTCTTTTGACTTGGTCTCGTCCACTCAAAACTAGCTTTGGCTAAACCCAAGGCTCTGAGCACCTACTTGGTTCTTTTCCAGTTAATGTCTTATCCAATAATTAAATCTCTCTTCAATTTTCCTTTGTTACTTCAGTCTGGCATTTGATCGTCTTTCAATTGGTTTTCACAATCTTGGTTCAGAATTTCCTGAACATCCGTCTCTTCTCTGATATCGGACAAGATAACTCTCAGGATTTCCGAATCTTCTTCCTCCTCAACCACTTCCGGTACAGTCACCCCTAGACCTTCCTGGCTGTCTGCTTCCTCTTGTACTTCAGGAAGTGCCACATACGTCCATTCCGGCGACTTATACCTCTGGTTGGGTTTCTTAATTCGTCTTCCCTTCTCCAAGTGTGTCTGATCAGTGTCTTTTGAGTTTTCTTGACTGGACACCTCATTCACTTGTTCTGCTTTAGATGACTTCACTCGTGTCAATCGATACCTCAGTCTTTTTACTTTATTTGGCCAAATTTCTTCCTTTGCTGGCCTTTTCAACTTATTTCCCTTTTCACCTCTTTCGGTTTTCCAGGCTCTCTTTCTCAGGACTCGTCCTTTTTGTACTTCTCCCTCACTATCCTCAGATTCGGTCTCAACTTGACTTTTACCTTCTGTAGATTCTTTTTTCACAACTTCCTGTTCCCTATCTAATTTTGTCCCTCCTCGTGTTTCTTCCACACAATCTTCCTGCTGACTAACTGTCCCTTCTTCTACCTGGATGTGTGGGTTCCCTACACCTCCTCTGGGTTCTTCCGCAACAATCTTACCCTCACCCTCTGTATCTATTTCCTCACCTTCTACTCTTACGATCTCAGGTGGAATTTCTCTTGTACTTGCACTTGGAGCTTCTTTCTCAAGAATTTCCTTAACAGTCAATTCAATATTCTCCTTTACGATTTTCGGTATTTTCTCTTGTTCAGGATCTGACTCTGAACTAGTATCAGAAATCTCCAATCGCCTTCTTAATGGCAAATTCTCTGGTTCTGTAACTTGACTTGGTTCCAACTCCCCTCTTTTTGGAGCTGGTCTGGCTCTTGCTTCTTCTGAGTCTGACTCAGAACTGGTATCTGATTCTCCAAAGTATTCTTCTTCAGACCTACCCACTGGACTAGGGATTCGCAGAGTATGACTTGCATGAATCCAATTCCTTACCCTGGCACATTTCACAGCCGTCGTCGTAGTCAAAATCACTTGACGCGGTTTTCCCAACGTGGGACCAGACAGTTTCTTCTTCTATGTACCTTGATCCTTACCCAGTTTCCTGGACTTAGATCATGGGCTGACTTCTTTTCAAGGGTGGTGGTATCCGATCAAACCTGATGAAACACAGAATGAACGGAATCAGCCAACCCCTTGCAATAATCCAACACAAAGTCATCAGTTATAGGCAGTAGTTTGTTGACAGGAATGAAAACATGTCTCATCGCCCTACCCATAATAATCTCATGAGGACTCAGTCCAGTATTCCTATCAGGGATAGATCTAATAGTCATGAGCACTAGAGGCAAGACATCAGGCCATTTTAACCCTGTGGCCAAACACATTTTTCCCAATCTGTTTTTAATGGTGCCATTCACTTGTTCCATAACTCCAGAAGCCTCTGGACGGTAGGCGCAATGCAGTTTCTGTTGGACATTCAATGCTTCAGAAATCATTTTTATGATTTCATTCTCAAAATGTTTTCAATTATCTAACTCGATCGTAACTGGGAAACCGAATCTAGGAATGAACTCTCTCAATAGGAGTTTGGCTACTGTAACCCCATCACTCCTTCTGGTTGGGTACGCTTCTACTCATCGTGAAAAAAGACAAACCACCACTAAGACATATCTTAGCTTATTACATGGGGGCATTTCAATGAAATCAATCTGCATTCTGGTGAAACGACCTCCTTCGCGTCCTATTGTCCCCAAACTCACCACTGTCTTTCTTCCTGGATTGTATTGTTGACATGTGAGACATCTTTGACAAAGGCTCTCTGCTACAAGCCGCAACTTAGCATTGTACCATGTCTGTTTGAAAAGTCTGATCATAGCATCCCTTCCTACATGTGCTTGCCCATGATACATCCGTGCCATGGTAGAGCTCATGCTATCAGGCATGACTGGTCTTCCATCCCGATAAACCCAAACTCGGTCTGACTCTCTGGGTGCGCATCCTGATTTTATCCACTGTTTCTTTTCCTCATCTCCTGCCTCTTCCTGCAACTGTCTCACCTCTTCCCACGTATTCACAGTGTTAGTAAAAAGTAAGGGACATGAGTTAATTTCCTTTTCCCTGTTTCTGTTTACCGAATTCTAATTGCGCGCACAATACTGCGCTATGTCGTTTGCAAACTCGTTTCCTGCCGACACATAGTCAGCAGTTTTCGAGTGGGCAGCACACTTTACCACTGTTAATTGCTTAGGCAACTGTATCGCCTCAAGCAACTTCCCGACCACTTCAGCATTCCTTATGGGAGTCCCACTTGATGACAAGAACCCCCTTTGCGACCATATTTGCCCAAAGTCGTGTACCACACTGAAGCCATACTGACTATCGGTAATCACAGTGACTCTCAGATTCTTTCCCAATTTGCATGCTCTTGTTAACGCAAACAGTTCAGCAACTTGAGCTGATCTCACTCCTTTCAAACAAGACGCTTCCAATACAGCTGCCACAGTACACACTGCATATGCTGCACTCAAAATCCCTTCATCTGTTCGCAAACATGACCCATCCACAAACATCACATAGTCACTTTCTTTCAGAGGCACATCCTTTATGTCCAAACGGGGCTTGGTGCAATAGTCAAGCACTTCCAAACAGTCATAATCCACGTCATCCTTTACTTCCACATTTTCAGCATCGGGCAACAACGTTGAGGGGTTTACATTGAGACACCTCACAAGGCTCACATTTGTTGCTCCCAAAATGACTTTCTCATATTTAGTTAGACTATGCATCATAAATTGGGTGCGGCTCCTGGTTAAAAGTAGGGGTGGGCGGAATTTGCGAAATTAACTTTCGCAAATTATCGCGAAAATTTTTAAAATTATCGCAAACAAGCGGAAATATCGCGAAGATGCGGAAGTTTTTTTCCCGCATGTTCGCGAGATTTTCTGCATGGTTGCAGGTCGCCAACTTAACCATGTGGTTGCTTGCGGGCGCGGCCATCTTGTTTTGAGTTGTCTCGCGGTGCATGATCCCGAGAAGAAAGACGTGATCGCGCGACGCATGACGTCACTGCGGGCGCGAACTGTCGCGAGACAGCGCAAATGGCTAAAAACAATACAACATCTCATGGAGAACGCGACCGGATCAAGAAAACTTGTCCGCGAACGCAGGGATTCAGGTAAGGCAATCGCGCGCTAGAGAATGTATTATTTTACAGCGCGAGCAAGAAACAAATTATCGCCAAGCTGCGGAAACCGGAAATTTTGACATTTTCGCGCTCTCCGCGGAACGCGAAAATGTCAAATTATCGCCATTTCCGCGAACGGAACGACATTTTCGCCCAGGCCTAGTTAAAAGGATTGCTACGTCATGTGGTACAAACACTCTCACAGGATATCCCATCACAATTCCTTCACACTGTTCCAAGCTCTTACAGGTAGCAGCCACTGCTTTCAAACAACCATGCAATGCCACAGCTACAGGATCTAATACAGCCAAAAAATATGCAATAGGTCGGCTTAATTTTCCATGTTTCTGTACTAACACAGAAAGTGCACATCCATCTCTCTCACTGCAAATAAGCTCAAACTCCTTCTCATAGTCAGGCATTCCAAGAGCTGGGGCTTCACACAAACTGTCTCTTAATTGTTTAAAAGCCTTCAACTCTTCTTTGTTCAATTCAAGGGGGTCTTTCACATCACTCTTCGTCAATCGCACTAAAGGTTATGCAATCAGCAAAGTTGCTGATCCACTGACGGCAATATCCAACCATTCCAAGAAACATTCTCACTTCTCTTTGAGTCATTGGTGCTCGCATTCCTTTTATTATTCTGATCCTGTCGGTAGTCACTTTCCTCAAACCCTTTTCAATTTTATGGCCCAAGTATTGTACTTCCTTTTTACAAAACTGTAATTTCGATGGGGATACTTTACGTCCTCCATCGGCCAAATGATTCAACAATGCAACTGTATCTACCACACAGGCTTCTCGGGATTTCAATGCCACTAGTAGGTCATCGATGTAATGCACTGAGCTTTCGGGCATTCTTAGATCTTCCAGGGATTTCTTTAGAATCTGATTAAATATTGATGGACTTTCTGTATACCCCTGTGGGATTCAGCACCATGCTATGTTCGCCACACCGGAACGTAAAAATCTGTTGGCTGAGAGGGTGCAATGGGATGGAAAAGAAAGCATGACACAGGTCAATGACCGTGTACCATTCTGCATCATGAGGAATCTGGTATAGGATCACTGAAGGATTTGGTACTATGGGACAACATGGTACAACAATTGTATTCACTTTTCTCAGGTCTTGCACTATTCTGAAGGTTCTGTTAGGTTTCTTCAGACCCATGATTGGTGAATTACATGGACTGCTCATTATCTCTCTAAAAATACCCTGTTCAATCATTTTGTCTATTATAGGAGTGACTCTGCAATTATTTCGGGTGTCAATTTATACTGGGGAATATTTGGATAACGTATTCCTTCCTTTACAGTTATCTTTACAGGGTCTACATTTCTCATTAGCCCCATATCTTCTCCTGTGAAATCCCATACCTCGGATTTCACTGTTTTCTTCAATTCCTGAGGCAATTCTTCTGGGTCGAATACAGCAAAGGCCTCCGTAACCTCGGGTTCCAGATTGGCCATGGTCATTTTGTACAGTACATCCTCATCAGGAGTTTCAAAAGCTATACCATCAGGAGTACAGAAAATCGTGCAATTCATTTTACACAACAAATCTCTTCCTAACAAATTTACAGGGCTGGTATCACACACAACAAAGTGGTGCATGTCTGAAAATTTCCCTATTTTATCTTTAACTGGTTCAGTAAGATACGTTTTTATCTGTCTGTTTGAGACTCCGACTACTTGGATTGTGTAATCCGAGAGAGGAAGATTTTTAACACCAGCTGATCTAACAGTTAAACGAGTAGCACCAGTATCTACTAGGAAAGTAATACTGCCATCATTTTTCTTTCCATCTAAAAAAGGGCCTGTCTGATCTACTTCTAGAGTTGCGCCAAGTACGCACTCTTCTTCCTCTCCTTGGCACCATCAATAACTCTCTCCTGACTCACTCTCATCGCGTTGCAGCCAATACTGCGAAACAGCACTAGCGCGCGGTAGCTTTGTTACCTGTTCCTCGGTGTAGAATCCTGTCTCATTACTGTATCTCTGAGGGTTTACGCTCTGTGGAAAAGGTGGCTTTGGCACCTGACACTGTTGGGCAACAACCTGCTGCTGTCACTGCGGTTGACAACTCAACTCATTCTGCACCTGTGGATTCAATGATGCATTATCACCATTAGCACTTGGGGGCAATTTACACTCGGATTTTCAATGCCCTACCTTTCCGCAATTATGACATGGCCACTTCTTTTTGACTTCTTCTAAACTAATTTGTCCCTTTCCTTTACCAATATTAGGCTTTAATTTTACATGGCCCATGCCATTTGCTTGTTCAATCAGTTGGGCTTCCTGTCTTTCTGCTACCTTAACCTGAGCCCACATGGCTTTCTCTTTTAACTTGCATTGCTTGGCTTCAATCTCTTCACTAAAATATTTTGCATGTCTCAGTACTTCATCTATCTTTTTAATTTGCCAATCTACTGTATGTTGTTTAATCATTTTGCTTACCTCAGGTCTTAACCCATACACAAATCGATATACAAAATGACTTAAATCCTTCTCACTCAGTTTTTCATCACCACTGTATTGCTTAAATGCCAATAGTAATCTCTCCTAATAGGCATGTACAGATTCTTTTACTTCCTGGTGAGTTCTATCAATCTTTACCCAATCCATTTCTCTAAGTTACTTTATTCTTTAGAAAGGTGATTACCTGCTCATACTTTCTCATTACTTCTGGATCAGGGGCACCTGTTTTAGGGTCCCTGGGATACTCTTGAGTGGGCCAACCAATTGCAATTTTACATTCCGCCCATAGATCTGCTGGTACTATTATGTCGAACAGACCATTCAAGTCTATCCACAGTACTTTTGATAATTTGACAAATCTTTCCACTTGTCGGTACCACTCCACGGGCTTCTCGCGGAGTCTGGGAAAATCATTTGTAAATGATAAGATGTCCTGTCTAGTCCAAGGAACATGCACATACCCTCCTCCTGGGATCTCCCTCATGGGACACTCTGTTACCACCGTTTCCTTTTCTCTTACCGGAAATGCTGAAAAGGTCTAATCTGTTATCTCATCTCATTTCCGAAACCACCTACTTTTCCACCTATCTACATCACCTCATTTCCTTAGCAAGGCAATCAGTTCTTTGATTTGAGTTAATCTTCCTGCAGTATTTACATTTTCGATATCCTTTTCAGAAAAATCTACTCTATAGGGTTTCTGTAATGTTCTTATTTTTTCCAAATCAATACCCATTTCGCTTGCTGTCTCTTCTAGTTCCTCATGCAAACTTCTGTCTCTCCAAGTTATACTTTTACATAGAAACATTAACTCTTCGTCCTGATATGCTTTTAATTTTTCGGTTGAAATCGTCCCTACTATTAATTCTTCCAATGTTATTTTTAGTTTTGCCACATCTAAAGGTCGAAGTTCTGTATCTTTTCGCTGTAAACTCCTTAGCCAGTCACTCAATTCATCAGAAGTGGGACCTACAGGAATTATTTCATTTCTTATTCGCTCTACGCTTCTCTCTGGGGTGTCTGGTGCTGAGTCATTAGCGTTTTACTTGCTGGGCTTTGATTCAACGTCAGATTTTTAGGAGTACTTAATCCTGAGGTTCCTACTAATTTTCCCCACGGATTTTCTCCCGAACTTCTAGCTTCTGTCACAATTGGTTTATTATTATGGTATGGAATGGTCAAGCAATGCTCGATATCCTTTTGTTTATCAAAGACAGGCATCACTGGTCCTATGGTTACAGGCACAGTTACAGCTTCCATATTTTTAGTACATTTCCTAATTTTCTCAGTTAGTTCCAAAGTAGTCCTAGCCAATTCTGCTGAATTTTCATTTACCATCCTAACGGGTTGTGATATTTCAGACTCTCTAAAGCATGGGTACTCACAAACTTTCTCTCGGGGGCCAAATTTACAGTGTGGTTTGTGGCCGAGGGCCGCACCGTGGGGGCAGGGTCATTGGGGGAGGGGGCGAGGCTAGAGTAACAAAAAAAAACGGTGACCATGAGGTGGAACACAGGCCCCTGCGGCGGACGCCTTCGTCCACTGAGCCACCGGACTCGGCATACACATATCTCTCTCTTTCTCTCTCTCTCTCTCTCTCTCTCTCTCTGTCTCTCTCTGTCTCTCTCTCTCTGCCCCCTCTCTCTCTCTCTGTCCCCCTCCCTCTCTCTCTGTCCCCCTCCCTCCCTCTCTCTGTCTCCCTCCCTCTCTCTGTCTCCCTCCCTCTGTCTCCCTCCCTCTCTGTCTCCCTCCCTCTGTCTCTAACCCTCTCTCTCTCTCTCCCTCTCTCCCTCTCCCTCCCTCTCTCCCTCTCCCTCCCTCTCTCTCTCTCCCTCTCTCTCCCTCCCTCTGTCCCTATCCTTCCCTCTCTCTCTCTCCCTCCCTCTGTCTCTCTCCCTACCTCTGTCTCTCTCCCTCCCTCTCTCTGCCTCCCTCCCTCTCTCTCCTGCTATCAGTCTCCTTCTATCAGTCTCCTTCTATCAGTCTCCCATCTGTCTCCCTCTCTCTCTGTCTCCCTCTCTCTCTGTCTCCCTCTCTCTGTCTGTCTCCCTCTGTCTGTCTCCCTCTGTCTGTCTCCCTCTGTCTGCCTCCCTACCTCTGTCTCTGTCTCTGTCTCCCTCCCTCTCTGTTTCCCTCCCTCTCTGTTTCCCTCCCTCTCTGTCTCCCTCCCTCTGCCTCCCTCCCTCTGCCTCCCTCCCTCTGTCTGTCTCCCTCTCCCTCCCTCTGTCTCCCCCTAACTCCCTCTGTCTCCCTCCCTCTGTCTCCCTCTCTCTGTTTCCCTCCCTCTGTCTCCCTCTCTCTATGTTCCTCCCTCTCTGTCTCCCTCCCTCTGTCTCCCTCCATCTCCCTTTCTGTCTCCCTGTCTCTCTGCCTCTCTGTCTCTGTCTGTCCCTGAACTCTGTTTGTCCCTGTCTCTGTCTCCCTCCCTGTGTCTCCCTTTCCGTCTCTGTCTGTCTCTGTCTGTCTGTCTCTGTCTCTATCTCTGTCTATCTGTATCTCTGTCTGTTTCTGCCTCTATCTGTCTCTGTCTGTCTGTCGCTGCCTCTATCTAGCTCTGTCTGCCCCTGTCTCCCTCCCTCTGTCTCCCTTTCCGTCTCTGTCTGTCTCCGCCTCTATCTGTCTGCCCTGTCCCTGTCTCTGCCTCTATCTGTCTCTGTCTGTCTGTCGCTGCCTCTATCTAGCTCTGTCTGTCCCAGTCTCTGTCTCCCTCCCTCCGTCTCCCTTTCCGTCTCTGTCTGTCTCTGCCTCTATCTGTCTGCCCTGTCCCTGTCTCTGCCTCTATCTGTCTCTGTCTGTCTGTCGCTGCCTCTATCTAGCTCTGTCTGCCCCTGTCTCCCTCCCTCTGTCTCCCTTTCCGTCTCTGTCTGTCTCCGCCTCTATCTGTCTGCCCAGTCCCTGTCTCTGCCTCTATCTGTCTCTGTCTGTCTCTATCTGTCTCTGTCTGTCTCTATCTCTGTCTGTTTCTGCCTCTATATGTCCCTGCCTCTATATGTCCCTGCCTCTATCTTTGTCTTTCTCTCTCTCTCTGTCTCTATCGCTGTCTGTCTCTACCTCTATCCGTCTCTGCATCTATCTGTCTCTGTCTCTGTCAGTCTGTCCCTGTCTCTGCCTCTATCTAGCTCTGTCTGCCCATGTCTCTATCTGTCTCTGCCTCTGCCTCTATCTGTCTCTGCCTCTATCTGTCTCTGCCGCTATCTGTTTCTGTCAATATCGGTCAGTCTGTCCCTGTCTCTGTCTGTTTCTGTCTCTCCCTACTGCCACCTCACCCGACTCTCACACCCTGCTGTCCTCTGTCATTCTTTGTCACCTCCCCCCCCACCCCGCTTGTGTGTCAGCTGAGGCAGCTTCCCTTCCCAGGCACACACAGCCCCACCCGAGTACTTCACAGGTCTTTAAGAGACCATTTGTATGATAACGAGGCTTTGTTGTATTTTACCTCTTCTTAGTCCGAGTGGCGCTGCAGGGGTGCTATCACTTGAATCGCCCGGCCCCCACAGAGCAGAGCCTGTGTTTGCTGACACTGTACAAAAAAACAAAAAAAACACCAGTACGATGTCTGCAAGGTCCGCGGGCCGACAAGAAAGGCTTGCCGGGCCAATGGCGGCCCGCAGGCCGTACTATGAGTACCCGTGCTCTTAAGGGATTATTTTTCCCTATATCAGGGGGTGTTTGTTCAAAGGGTTTACTTCGTGGAACTTCTTTTACTGGCGTACTCGGCGTCAGCAACGTTGAATTTGGTTGGTACGGGGGAGGATTTTTATAAAACATGTCTTCAAGCACATCATCCTCCGACTCATTCACACCATACTTGTAGCCTTCTGACCCTGTATGGTTTCTCTTCTCTGTACATTTTCTACCACTGGTCTCTTCGGCATTTCTGAACGGAAACATTCCATCAGCCATATTCGCACTCCGCCATCTCCTCATCCTATCATCATGATTTTCCTGTCCACACGGTCTACCAAACATGTAACTATACCTTCTGCCACTCCGCTGTCATTCTCTTTCATACATCTCATCTTCCCATTCCGTTAAGGCTTCAAACTGAGTAGGTCTAGCTCTCGGTTCTAATCTCATCATCTTTTCTCTTAAGTTCCTTAATACGGCTAAATTAAATGAACCATTTTCTGGAAAGGCTAAAACTCCATCATCTTTTGTATACTTTGCCCAATTATCTAGCCAGATACATGTATGGTACCTATATTTTGCAACCATGAAGGATGCGGGTGATTTCGGTGGAGGAAGCAACTGTCCTTCTCTAGTCACAATCTGCTTATCCTTTTTAAATAAATTCTTGATCGTCCCAAACCATGACTTTTTCTCTCCCTCGGGTGGATCATAGTACATCATTTTCTCTTAAATCTGTAGTCTCGACTTGCTAGACTTTTTGAATCGGTGTATTACAATTATTCTGTTCGCTGTCCAATCGCAGCGCGACTCACATTAACGCACCAATCCGGAGCGTCTTCGTTACTCTGTAATTCTCCAATTGCAGCGCGATTTACACTAACGCACCAATCAGGAGCATTTACGTTACACTGGCAATCCTCCACTCCTAGCGCGGCACACACCAGCGCACCAATCCTGTACGTCTACGTCACTCCACAGCTGACCAATCCCAGCGCGGTCTTACTGACATCAGCTTTCCTCGCTACTCCGGCTTCTGCTGACCCTCCTTTACAAAGTTTATCGGCAATCTTTTTCTTACGTTCTTTTCAATCAAACATCGGTTAGTAACGACATGAAAACACCACCATTGCCAGTTCCGCTAAACCAAAGAGATAGTTTTATCCAATTACACAAGAATTCCGTATTTCTCGAGAGCAGCGCTTACCTCTGCCCTTCCACGAAATTATTCAGTTTCTTCGATAAAGTAGCACTTCCCTCTACCTTACCCTTCTAACAAGCAAAAAGGCTAACCGTTTCTCTGGGGATAAAATACATGTGGAGACTACACTGCTCCTGAGAATTAAGGCCAGAGTTTCACGAGAGACCCTGTTGCTATTTCACCCACGCTCATTCACACAGAATATGTCCCTAACGATAACACACGACGATGTTACCAATTCGAACCCAGACAATGCGTCGTGCGACTCCAATCGTCACGCGTTTTCCCCGTGTACCTACAGGGCAACAAGACAATACACCATGGGGGAACATGGCAGCCGTGAGCTGAGCGGTCGCGGCACCTTTCTATGTGCGCACGCTGTTTGAGCTTTTTCTTTTTGCTATGGAGAACTATTGCCAATTTTCTTTAAGCGGGTGAAGCTAGTGGAGGATTGGAGATTGCGTGGGCGTCTCTTTGACATGAAAGTCCGTACCTTTTTTACCGCTTGTTGATGGAAGCTTGGTGCTGAGGGTTTCTTTCCGGACTCAACTCCTTCTCGATCCGATGTGTGTGCTCGGCTCCGGGTTTTGTTTTCAGCCCCTATCCTCCGCAGGCGTTCCTCGTTGGTGTCTGGCTTCCCGAGAGCTTCGACGAACGCGAGGCGCCTGTCTTGGCTCCCTACGAGGTAGGGTTTTGTCCAGGGGCATCGTGGGGGTTGTAGATACGAGTCGTGTCACCCTGGAGGGGTTACAGAAGGGGGGGTCGAACTTTTGGGGGGTAAAGAAGTTGATGCCGGTTGTTTTGCAGGGGGGTCCGTATTAGACCTGGAACCTGCTTCCACGATTACCTCCTCGAATCTCAGACCCAGACGTCAGGGAACGCAGGGTAATTCACACAATCACCTGGAGGCAAAAATTTTGAAGAGAAGGGGGAGGAAAGCTACAACCAGAGCATCAATAAAACAGCAACCCAGACAAAATCTGGTAGTAGAGAGCAGACCCGGCCAAGGGTAACAGGCTTGGAGGGGAGATCAAGTCCAACAGACGCTCCTATAAGAATAGAAGGAGGGCAGCCTTCGTCGCCCATTTTAGAAGAGACGGTTTTACGAAAATCAAAGGGCGCCAAAAAACAGAAACCCCTACAAGGCGCAACCATAAAAATAACACCCTCTTTAAGGTCCTATTTTAAGGTGCTTCCCCAAATTCTGGAGCTATCTAAAGAAGATTCCTTTCCTCCTAAGCTAACGGAGGGCATTCAAGATCTTACTCCTCATATATTCTCAGGTTCACACGCCCTGGAGGCCCTCAATATGGATAAACCGATACAATCAGGACAGAGTCTGAGAAGGAGGCTGAGATTTCCTTCCCGTCTTCAGCCAATGCATCTGAATTTCAGAGCACGGATGGATTAGGCGATTCGAAGATTCAGGAAGACCATCACACTTCGGTTGACCATCCTGTCGGAGAAATGCTAAGGGCGTTGTCCCAAGATATCAAACTGGGCTTTCAAGTTTCCACAGCTAACCAAGCTGAAATTAGATCAGTTTGTGAAACGCTGGGTTCTAAAATAGATCTTTTAGATACTAGAACACTCCTTTTAGAAGGAAATGTCACTAATCTTACAGCCAACTTAGAGCTTGCTGAGACGGAAATAAAATCCCTCAAATTAAATGAGCTAGCGTTATCTGAACGTCTAGAGTCTTTAGAGAATAACGCCAGGCGGAACAATCTCCGAATCTCCGAATCCTCAATGTCCCCGAGGATAGAGAAGGAGGTGACCTAAAACAGTTTGTTGTCGCCATATTAAAATAAGCCTTGGGTCCTGAGCCTTCGCATGAATTGGCATTTAAAGATATCCAGCGAATACACAGGGATCCATTCCGCAAAAACCTCCAAAGGCAGAAGCCTAGAAAGATTTTAGTCAATTTCCAGACTTATGCTATTAAAGAACAGATCCTTACCTTAGCACTTAAACATAAATCTTTAACCGCAAGGGGCTTCACCTTCCAAATAAGATCGGACCTGTCAAGAACTACTCTCGACAAACAATGGGAGTTAGGCAGAAGATTGGAGGACTTTAGGAAACTTGGTGCAGTTGCCCAGTTTAAATTTCCTGCAACCCTAAAAATATTGTATAAAAACAAGATGCATAATGTGAGGACTGTTATGGCAGCGGACGCTCTGCTGAAAGAATTAAGCAAGGATTGATGTTCTATACACTTTTCTCTGGATACTCGAATGGCAATAGATATAGGTATTGTACACATATTTAAAAAAAAAAAGAAAATAATAAAATAAATAAGTTAATTTAGTTTGGGTCACATAGGGCAGGGTGCCGAACACTGGACCAAGTCCAGATGCTAGGGGTGGGGGTTTTCAGGGGGGGTAAGGGAGGTAGTAGGGTCACTCGGGGTTGGGGTGGTAATGGGGTTACTCGAGTGTTGCAGGGTGGGGTGTTGCAAAGGGAAAAAATTAGGAAAAAAGTGTCCTCCTTCTCAGTCGTAAATCGCTCTCTTTTTTGTGCGGCAGTTTTAAAGAGTAAAAAAGAAGGGAGGAAGAGTGGAAAAGAAAATGTATACATGTATTATTGCTTTTTTGATTCTAGGTTAATGGGGTGGGTCGGAACGTATATAGTCCTGGCAGTCATTCTATGAATTCGGTTCATGTACTCTCCTGGAATGTTAATAGTCTGCGCACTGATACAAGAAAACTCAGGATCCTTCAATATATACGAGACAGTAGTGCGCAGATCATCATCTTGCAGGAGACACATTTAATTAAGCATGAAACTTTAGCTCTTGCCAAGAAAGCAAGATGGATCGATTTCGCTATCTGTACTACACAATCAGCTAATATAAGAGGGGTGGCAATCCTGGTTAAAAAGGCCGCTCAAGCGACTCTTAGAACATCAGCGGTTGACCCACGTGGTAGATGGGCCATCGCAGAACTTCAGCTACACGGTCTGAGAGTGACAATTGCAGGCTATTACGGTCCGAATCAAGATGACTCCTCCTCTCTTAAAAGTCTGTTATCAGATTTGTTGGAATCCAGTTATATTGGCTGGGGACTTCAATATAGTATTAGATCCATCGATGGATAAATCCTCAAATAGTCGTGCATTAACATCTCATATAACAAGGGATTGTCTTAAGGGTGCCATGAAACAAATGGGGTACTTAGATGTATGGAGGGACAGGTCCGGTCTTAGACGCGAATACTCATTTCGTAACTATAAATACAAGCATCAATCTAGAATTGATTTTATTCTGGTTAGCCATGCATTGAAGAAGTTGGTTAAAGATATCTCCTATCTTCCTTCCCATCTCTCTGACCATTCGGCGGTGAGTTTGACTATAGAAGTAGATGCGATCCCTAGGCTGAGGACTTGGTCAATGGACCGTTCAATTTTGGCATCAGAGGATGTTTTACTCACCCTTCGGAGAGAGACTGAGAGTTTTATAGTGAGGAACTTAGATACCGCTTCAGTAGTTATGGTATGGGATTCCTTCAAACCTTTCCTGAGGGGGAGTATTACGAGTATGTCGATTTATAAAAACTAAAAATATAAGGAAGACATTTCTGAGATAGAGTGCAAAATAAAAGCCACACAAATGCTGCTCGACACACAAGATTCTGGTTCTCTCGAAGGAACACAAGCTAATTTACGAGATCTTAAGGGGCAGCTTGAAGCTGTACTGAGTTCACGATTAATGCAAAGGTGGGAGGCCAGTAGGCTAGCCCATTTTGAATATGGCGAAGGTGCAGGTAAACTCCTTGCTTGGAAAGCAAAATCTGACCAAGCAAGAAATCATATTAATTCCATTGTTAAGGACGGCATTTCTTATACATCTGAAGAGGATATCAGAGGGGTGTTTCATTCCTTTTTTCGGGAGATTTATAGGGAGGATGGAGTTTCAGATCCTTTGAAAATTCAGTCTTGGTTTGGGAATATAGATCTCCCAGTACTAAGCCTGGAACAACAAGCGTTGCTAGATCAACCGGTTACCCAAGAGGAGGTCTATAAAGAAATATCGAGGCTGAAAAAGGGTAAGGCAGCGGGTCTTCCTACTGAGATATATAGGTGTGTTATTAAGGAAGTCGTCCCGGTTCTGACAACCCTTTTTAATCAAATCCTTCAAGAGGGAATTTCCCCCCCGCCGTCTTGGAATAACGCAACCATGACTTTAATATTAAAGCCGGGAAAACCACCTACCTGCTGTGAATCATATAGGCCAATTTCGATACTAAATGCGGACTATAAGATCTACGCCTCCGTATTGGCTACTAGGCTTGCAAGTGTTGCCGGGGCTCTTCTACATCAGGACCAAAAGGGTTTTGTAAGGGGGTGGCATTTGTCAGAACTGACCTATGATTTGATTGGGGCTATAGATCTGGCCTCAACATGGTCTTTTCCTCTTGCAGTGTTGACTCTGGACGCCGCAAAGGCCTTCGACATGGTCAACTGGTTGTTCCTGTCGGAGGCCTTGGCAAAGTTTAAGATCGGCAATAAGTTTAGGCGGTCTGTTGCACTCCTATATAATAAACCTTCGGCCAACCTCTTTATTAATGGCTCCCTTGCCGAACCCTTTGAGATCTCTAGGGGAACGCGTCAGGGTTGTCCCCTTTCTCCATTATTGTTTGATTTATACATTGAATCTTTTGCCCAAAGGCTGCGAGAGGAACACAGAGTATCTTCTTTTAAGTATGGGAAATGGGAGAAAAAAGTGGCCTTATATGCTGACGACATTTTGATTTTCACATCAGACCTGAATAGGGCGTACCCCGCAGTTATTGAGTTGGCCCAAGAATTTGGCACAGTGTCAGGCTATAAAGTAAACACTTCTAAAACCGAAATAATGGCATGGAACACGCAGGCTCACCACCAACTCCCCCCCCTGAAAACTAATATGAGATACTTGGGTATTCACATTCTTCAGGATATAGATATGATTCCAACCTATAATTTAACACTGGTTGCTAGAGAGACCCGGAAGTTAATGAAATCTTGGGCTTTATTACCCTTGTCTATATTGGGGCGAGTAAATTTAATTAAAATGTCCATTTTACCTAGATTTACTTTTCTTTTTAACTCCATTCCTTTATTCTTTGATACTGTCGCTTTGAATAAATTACAAAGTGAATTTAACGCATTTGTTTGGGCCTCCCGACACTCTAGGATTGCCTGGAAGAAAATTAGAAGATGCAGGGAGATGGGAGGTTTAGCAGCTCCTGCCCTTCAGTTGTTTCAATTTTCCCACTCGCGAATGCTCCTAAAGCAGCCTACTGGAGAGGGAGTTGGTACTATGTTATTAGCTATGTTGAGAGGCTCTGGTATTCCGGAAGACGGTTTCTTTTATAAATATGGTGATCCTAAGTTCTTCAAAAAAGTCAGGTTGAAGGTATTACAGGGGTTGCTAAGAATGTGGGTTAAGCTGAGGGTCTCGCTGAAGTTGGGTTATTTTTCTAGTAGTGCCCCAATTTGGAACTCTCCTGGGACTCCTGAATGTCTGTTAGACAGTTTATCTTTGCCCCTTAAGATTGTTGGAATCGAGAGATGGGGCGACCTATTTGTGGATGGCACACTGGTTCCCTGGGAAGTTTTGAGGGGGAAAGCTGGTCCATCTCTTTCTAGATTTAAATATCTGCAATTATCCAGCTGGGCTACCTCAGTTAAAGAATCCCGTAATAAAAATCCTCTGGGCAGTAAAATCCATTTTGAGCATTTGATGTTACAAAAACCCCTAACAAAGAAAGAAGTTGCCTTTTGGTATCAACGCATCATGGAAGAGGAGGATGGTGAATTTCAACTACCAACTTTACTCTGGGAGAGCTGTATCCCGCAACAAGATGTACAGTCATTATGGTTAAACTCTTGTAAAATGCTGTGGGACACCGTAAAACCAGGCTGGCTTCGCAGGAATCACCTTTTCACAATTCATAGAGCCTATTACACACCCCAGAGACTAACAAAATTTTCCAACGGTCCACCAGTTAGCTGCGAGAGGTGTGGGGAAATCACAGCCTCAGATATACACATTTTTTTTAATTGCCCTGCCCTAGCAGATTTTTGGGAAAAGGTGAGCAATACACTTTCGAGGTCACTAGGGACACAAATTGTTATCAATTTACCTATGCTCATCTTTGGACTAACAAATAATTTGGTAGGCCCATCCAAGAAACTTCTTTTCTATGCTATCCTTCTTGCTAGAAGAGAAATATGCATTAAATGGAAAGACCCTCTTCCACCTAATTATCAAGACTGGCAGACATCTCTTTTGAGGGTTTCCAGACTGGACATCTCGAGGGCAGGAAATAAGGAGAAGCGTGACTTTTGGAAAATGTTGAAATGGAGCTAGGGTTTTTTTTTTCCCCTAGTCCAAGGATTAAACAGCCCTCCCTCTCTGGTATACCCTTAACTTTCTTCAAGGGAATAATAGAGATGTCTTGGCATTTTAAGCTGAGCTAACGGGCTTCCCACATGGACACTGCCTTCAGAACTGTTTGATTGAGTAAACACCGGCAGACTGTGCTTTACAAGGTACAAGCCTGCGGATCCAGTGTACTGAGACGGTGGAATTTTTTCTCTGTATCACCAGTTTGGGCAAGCCTAAGTGGGTTGAGAATGAGGACTAATAAAAAAGGGGAAAAGGAGAAGACAATACACCGTGCGACTTCACTTGCCACACGTTTTCCCCGTTTACCTACAGGGCATCCAACTTCCTACATCCTGAAGTCTTCAAAAACAACATAACACGCAACACGCCTCAACATAGAATGTTAGTACATAAAGGAAAGAATCAATCAAACATCCACAATCAATATTCAATAATCACCAAACCAATGGAATAAAACCATAACTCTGCTACCAGAAAACTGCTCCAGCAGGAAAGGGCAAATTTACATATCCTCCATGCGTCACAGACCCGTCATCACACTAACTCATTCACGCACACATTCGTAGGTTGGGCCCATAACACCAACACTCATACGTCTCACTCGAATCTGCACACAGGAGGAAAAGAAGCGCTGGACATGTGGGGGATACCCTATTACCTATAGGAAGGAAAATTTACATTCTTTACATATTATACATCTGCACTTATAGAATCCTCGTGCTAGCAAATCAGTCAGCGGGATTCGAATAGCCCTCCTTGAACACAGCAACCCAACACCCTTCTATTAACCCCTTTTTATAATGCTTTTTAGGTAATATGCTACATTGGAAATGGCTCTGATTGGTCAAGCCATCAATTTTGAAAAATTCAGATGGTATTCACAAAGATCCTTGTTTCTCATGCTTTACTGAAGATGTCATCCCATGTGCTGGACAGTTCTCATGCGAAAGGGTCCGAAGTATCCATATTACGGCTGCCGGGGACAGGTGTCCTTTGTTTTCTCTGTCAGTCACACTAGTTGAACTTTGACAGTCCTCCATGTTCCTATCCTTAACGAGGAACACTGTGACTAGGTAAAAGGACGCTTGGAGATCTTCAGTGCCACCCAAGTCTGCGCAGTAGACATCGCGCTCACACGACGGTGGCCACTTCCGAACTCCATTTTGGATATTGTGGCCTAGTAGGCCCAGATGCCAACTTAAGCGAAACAAATATGAAGAATAATTAATATACAGAAATGAAGATTCTAATGTTTAAACGCACACTAATCCTTTTATATATTAGTATTTTCCTAGCTTATAGCACCATTTAAAGCAATAATACTCACTATTTCGTCCCAGCAGGAACGCAAAACATCACAAAAGCAATATAACCATGCAATTTTCTATATCAACACAATCTACCATTAATATGCGTACCATATTTATTTATTAGGGTTACTCCCCATGCAATTTGCATTTAGTCCCGCGTGAAATTTGTGTTTATTAAAGTGTGAGGTTGGTTAATTAGACCAAGGCAAACAATTAATATACTTTAGTAATTAGAAAACTTACGTAATTAGTATTTTTCATGCAAAATAGAGAAGGTATACAAAATTTCGTTTTACCTGCTCCACCAGTGGCATCTCTACAAAGTCTGCTTTGAGTCTTGTAAATGGGAATTCTGATTTGCCAATATGATTTATCACAGTTCATGTTATTTTGCCCTGATTGTTCCTTTGACATATCAGGCACCTAACACCTATGTACTCAGCAATATTTCTAAATCCTACATTTTACTAATATTTTCTAAATATTCATATCATGCTCTCTCTTCTTGCATGTAATCTATTATCAAGATAATTATCCATACTATACAACATTGCATCTGGGACAATGTATTTACTTTCAGAATTATCATAAAAATACTGATAATTTTTCTTGTAACCTAATTTCTCCCATTTCTTTGCCCCATCTTGTGAGGCTTCCTCCAGGAGATCTCAACTCACTGAAAGAAGTTTGAATTGAACTCATGAAGAAACAGTTCACATTTTCTGCATTTTGTTTAGTGCTTATTTGTCATTCATCAATTTAATTTTCCAGCACAATTGTTTCATCTTGTAATGCACAATATTTTGCCATCTGATATGCAATTGTATTACCAAATGTGACTAAACCATTTCCATCTTTATGGGAAACACACTTGACCACTCCAAAACCATATTGGCTGTATGTATAAATTGTCGCATATACATTTTCTAACAGGCAGCAAGCTCTTGTAAAAGCGACCGATTCTACCACTTGTGCTGAGGTTACATTTAGCAGAAAAGATGCCTCCAGGGTCTCAGAACTGGAACATACTGCATAGGCAGCTCTCAATGCTCCATATTAGTCTCTCAAACAAGAACCATCAACAAATAAGCTTACAGTAGCTATTTCTATTTACAAAGGCGATTCTCTAATGTCTTGCATTGTTTTGGTACATAGCTTAGTAACTGCAATGCTGTTGTGCTTTGGATCATCATCAGTATCGTCATTTTCATTTTTCTCCCTGTCTTCAGAGCTCCTGTCTGAAATAGGAAGCAGCGTTGCTGGATTCAAAGAATTCCATCTTTTAACGGAAATATTCTCTGCTGCAAGAATGACTGCTCAATAGTCAGCCTACTGTCAGTCATGTGCTGAGTTCTCGTTCGTGTCAATAAAATTTCAACTGAGTGTGGGATATATGCAATTAAAGTATGACCCATCACTGTTCCTTCACTTTGTTTGTTAGTAAAACAAACAGCTGCAACCGATTTAAGACATTCTTGAGCTCCCGCTCGGCTTCCTGTACATCCGAGCACAGAACGGTGCTGGTGTGCTGTGCGATCTCGAACAGACACTTCTGGCCTCGGAGGTCATGTTGGAGGTGGAGCAGGGCAGCAACAAAGTAGAGCCGCCGATTGGAGCACCCGCAGTGCGAGCATGTGCTGACTCCCGCCCGTGCAGGTGTTGGTGGTGCTGGCAGCACTCTGGCAACACCTGGGGCAAGGCAGCCCTTCAATTGAGCAACCTTAGCAGGGGAGCAATTCCCATGGCAGAGAGCACTGGAACATTGGCCCTGATGATGAGGACCAAGTGGAGGTAAGCGGCTGGTACCACTCGTATCCATCATTTTTTTGCTCACCATGCCATTCCAGTTTGGACCCAACCATATGCAAATCAATCTTGACCCAGCGCCCAATGGGAACAGTCCAGCCCGAACTGCCAGGCCAAGTCCTCCATGGACTGGAAACAAGCATCCTAGAACCGGTTTCGGGCTTTCAGCCCTCATCAGCCAGGATAGCTTGACTCCAGTGGCATGGAGAGCATGGTACCCACGTCTGGGCATACCCGTCCCACTCCGGGTGACAAATGCAAAAAGAACAATTGATAGACAGAATGTAGAACAATGTCATTCATTCACCCCATTACAGAGATCTGGGTCTAAATCCATCGTTTTTTTGCTCACCATGCCATTCCAGTTTGGACCCAACCATATGTAAATCAGTCTTGACCCTGCGCCCAATGGGAACAGTCCAGCCCGAACTGCCGGGCCAGGTCCTCCCTGGACTGGAAACAAGCATCTTAGGACCGGTTTCGGGCTTTCAGCCCTCATCAGCCAGGATAACTTGACTCCAGTGGCATGGAGAACACGGAACCCACGTCTGGGCATACCCGTCCTACTCGGGGTGACAAATGCAAAAAGAACAATTGATGGACAGAATGCAGAACAATGTCATACATTCACCCCAGTACAGAGATATGGGCCTAAATCCATCATTTTTTTGCTCACCATACCATTCCAGTCTGGACCCAACCATATGCAAATCAGTCTTGATCCTGCGCCCAACGGGAACAGTCCAGCCGAACTGCCAGGCCAGGTCCTCCCTGGACTGTAAACAAGCATCCTAGGACCAGTTTCGGGCTTTCAGCCCTCATCAGCCAGGATAGCTGGACTCCAGTGGCATGGACAGCACAGGACCCACGTCTGGGCATACCCGTCCCACTCAGGGTAACAAATGCAAAAAGAACAATTGATGGACAGAATGCAGAACAAAGTCATACATTCACCCCAGTACAGCGATCTGGGCCTAAATCCATTGTTTTTTTGCTCACCATGCCATTCCAGTTTGGACCCAACCATATACAAATCAGTCTTGACCATGAGCCTAATGGGAACAGTCCAGCCCGAACTGCCAGGCCAGGTCCTCCCAGGACTGGAAACAAGCATCCAAGGACCGGTTTCGGGCTTTCAGCACTCATCAGCCAGGATAGATTGACTCCAGTAGCATGTAGAGCACGGGACCCACGTCTGGGCATACCCGTCCCACTTGGGGTGACAAATCCAAAAAGAACAATTGGTGGACAGAATGCAGAACAATGTCATACATTTACCCCAGTACAGAGATATGGGCCTAAATCTTTGTAGGGGCCCAGGAGGGGAAGAGTGAACTTAGAAATGGGGTGCCAAGCCCTATTTCAACGCTGTTGGCTGGGATATTCTGCAGAGGCGTCCCATGGGAGGACGATGCCAGCTTGCACCGGACAAGCTGAAAATCCTTGAACCTGGCTGCTCATGCTGCCGACGATTGAAGTGCTATGGGGCAAGCAGGGAGGGAATAACGCTGCTCACAACACTGGAGCTCACCAACTAAGGTTCCGGGCATGACAAAACACCAGCGACCACGGTCTAACCCAAGATTGACAAGTTTACACCTCCAACCAGAGAGCAGAAGGAGGCGACCGGCTCAGACCCCCTGGGCGACTATACACCGGGGGCGGGGGGGTAAGAGAAGGGGAGACAACTTCGTGACCATGCCAAAGTATTAGAAGCAGAAGGGCACATCTCAGCACTGGAAGATACAGTCCGAGACCTCAAGATGGAGGTGTCCCGCCTGACAGAACTCCAAGATCCTTACTGACTGGACAGAAGCCACTGAAGACAGGGCATGCAGGAGTAATCTCCGCTTTGCTGGATTTACCGAAGGGGTAGAGGGATATCTGCGTCCAAACTGTTCCTTGAACAATGAGTTAAATCATGGGTTGATAATGGCTTACTGTCGCCTTGTTTTATCATCGAACGAGCACACAGATCTCTGGCACCATGATTGCCAAAATATTGCACTACCGCGATAGAGCGGTCATCTTCTGAAGGGCAAAAGGACAACTCATGTACCAATGTGGACACTTGATAATATTCCTGGATTACACATGACAAGTTCACATTCTGCGGAAGCCATAAAACAATTTTAAACAAAAACTTGAGGACCTGCACCTACAATACATGCTCCTTTTCCCAGCATGACTATGAGTGATCCAAGGGGGCAAATCAGAGATGACAGAGCAACGGCCATTGCTGTTAAACAGACCACCACCATGCCTCAACCATCCAGGAGTGGAAGGGCAAGACTCAGTAAGAAGTGGGCACAAAGACCCCAGGAAGAGATCATGTAAGGGGTACTGAGACCACCAAGACACCATGGCCACATCGTACTCGGAGAGGAGACTAACGATCCACACATGTTGGACACTGGGAACACGGAACACTGACTCTATAATGAGGGACAGCTACACTAGTGTTGATGCTTCCCTCGACATCCCAAAATCTAGGGGTTTGCCCTAATGATCCCACCACACCTGGGCAACAGGTTAACCGTGAAAAAAAGAAGCAGTGTGTGGGAACTAATTTAGAAAATCACTCTAGAGAAAACATGAATTAATCAATTTTATTGGGTATCACTACCCTAAACAACATATACTCATTTGTTTCTGACATCATGAGCAAACACCAATTCCAAGTATCAGAGTTTGTTTATCTAGCAAAACCAGCATTCAATATATTGATAGTACATTACATCACATATAACATGTATATATCTCAAACACAAATTAAACAAACATATATTTTTTTCTCTCCACACTCAATCACTTGTTTACATGTACGTGGCTGCATTATTCATTAGTCCATAGCAGTCCAAACAGAAGGTAGTCCAATGCTGGTACACACAAGAGGGAACGGCAGCGCCCTCAACCAATCCGTGTATCCAAATCATATGTACACTGTTGTAATTAGTCAGACTCCTCCATTCAACAGTTGAAGCATTTTGGCCCATTTATTAGGGCCTCATCAGGACGAGGGAAGAAGAAAAAGAACCTTGGATGCATTGGTTGTCTCGAGGAGTCTGGTCCAGCACTGCTCCCTGCCTCCAATCAAGTGCAGGCTCTTCCCTTGAGGTCATATACTAATCGTGTTAAGTCCTCGTGCTGTTTCTTGCAAACAAACGGATTCTGGTAGTGTGATATGAGACAAACACCTTGCATTTTGGTGTGTCCTCACAGGGGGAGGAGGGAGAGAGACAGATGTGGCATCTCAACATCTAGATTCTATCAAATCAGTCATTCATCCAGGTATTGGAGGCCCGGTTGAAGACCTTTTTGTGTCTGAACCAGGGGTCAGTGGACACATCCGGGACACATGGGGAGCTTGTAATGCCACTGTGAGAGGGAAAGCATGATCCTATATAAGAGGCAAATCCCGAGAGGCATAGACATACGTTATGTTATGTTATGTTATGTTATGTTAATTGGAATTTGTGAAGTGCATTATCACCATGCGGTCTCTAAGCGCTGTGAGAGGGTACATATACATATACAAACCAGAAACAGCTTTCTTCACTTTAGAAACTAGAAATGGGGGGTACTCTTATGGAACTGATGAGCCATCATCAAGCGATGGAGAGGGCCACCTTGCTACAACTATGCCTGGATGAGTCCTGCCAGTGTTGAAGGGGGCAATAAATCTAGCAAACTCCTCCACTAGCTTGTCACTAGGGAACTGGAATCCAGAATAATGCCTAAGATAACTGGACCGAATGAGGTGCCCATCACTGCCTCGGAGAACGCCCCTGCCTTTGTGGATTTTATGGCTTCCTTTATTCAGGTACACATTTGGTGTAGGAGCCCAACGCCCTATTACTGGCAAACATTCCACTGCCCAGACTGACCCTCCTCAGAATGGGAAGACCTAGATCAGCTGCTGACCAAAAAAAAGATTAGTGAGGCCCTCTCAGATCTCAATCCGGGCAAGGATCCCAGACCAGAAGGATTCCCAACAGAATACTATTGTAGACTGCGCTAAACTATCCTACCTCTTATTCTGAACCTGTACCTTGAGGCCACCACTCAAGCCTATTTTCCAATGGAAATAGATCTAGCTTCTTAACCATTTCACCTCCTACCGGCCTATATCCCTTATAATTACAGATGTTAAACTCTTCACAAAGGTCTTGTCAAGAAGCCTTATTCAGGTGCTGAGTCACCTGGTCCATCTGGATCAATGAGGGTTCATTCCTCATCGTAATACACAACACTGTATCCGAAGAGTCCAAGTGGCCCTGACCCGCTTACGGTCACTGCAATACGCCACAGCATTTATGCTTGTCGACTTTGAGAATAGTTTGACTTTTTGGACAGGGCCTTCTTACAGGAAGTATTACGCAAACTGGACCTTGGAACACGCTTTTAATCCTATGTTCGTGTTTAATACACCAGGCCACAAGCCCAAGTGCGAATGAATTTGCCAACTTCCCAATTTGACAAGACATCAGGCAGGATGTTCCCTGTCCCCTCTTCTTTTCATACTGGTGATAGTACCGCTGGCGACCTGGGTGCGATGCATAGGGCAAGTTTGGGATTTGACTGGGGAATGGCAATGAAGTACAGGATTGCTCTCTATACGGATGATATTCTTTTTCTGTCACAGCTGGATGTAACAGGCCCTTGCCTTATCCAGATACTAGACATCTTTAGGTCTGCTTCAGGACTGATGGTAAACTGGTCAAAATCCCTCCTAGTCCCCAAGGGAATGAAACATGGCACCCTACTCTCCCGGTCTGATGAATGAGTTTACGGTACCTGGGGATCCACATGACCTGGGAATGGCCTGAAACCTTAATATTCGGCCGCTCCCTCAAGCCATCCAAGTGGATATGGACAGCAGGACTAAACTGCTTCTCAATCTGCTGCGGAGAGTGGCCCTTTATAAGATGATGATTTTCCTGCACCTGTTGTACGCTTCCAGAATTTCCCCTTCTCTATCCAAAATTCTTGGTTTGCAACCATCACCTGCAAGGCTCCTAAATTCTTATGGGCCAACCAAACTCCTGGAATTTCCTTTGATAAATTTGTCAAGTCCACATTCGAAGGAGGACAGGCTATGGCTGACATCTGACTCTACTATTGAGCAATATATACATTAGTGGTGAACAACTGGATTTATGGTGGATGGGAGGACCCGGCTTTTAGGGCGGAGGTTTCCCTAATTGGCCTGGATATACTGCACGCATCCTATATGGGACATCCATCCCCCAGACACTTCTGCAGTTCACCAGGGTAGTATTCCAGGCCTGGGGGTGAGCATTGCGGTGGTAAGAGTAGGATCAGTGATTGACATTGGAGGACCCCCACCTTATGGACAGGAAGATGGCTGAACCTAGTAGAACAACCTAAAGATTTACGGGGATGGGACCGGATAGGTGTGGGAGACATTTGGGAGTGTGATTACATGAAATTCTTCCTTACGCTCCAAACAGAATTCTCTACATAAATTCCAATTTTACTTCAGCTTAGACATGCATTGGCAGGGTATCAAAATACATTTGCCACCGGAATACAATCCACTGGAGGCAAGAATACTTTTGGGCTCAATGGATAAGGGCGGTGTATCCCAGATATATAGGGCTTTAGTTAATCCCTCCCCCTGTACATTACTGAACCTTAAGGCATGATGGGAGGAATGGCTGGGCCCCTGGAAGAGGTGTAGTAGTGATAAGCATGCATGATACCTCGCACCCTGACCATATCGGTCTGTTTGCACCTCAGCCAACTTAAATTTCTACATTGTACATACTTTACGACTATGAAAAGCCCAAAGATTCCTTAAGCCCACCTGTACCAGATGCAAGCAAGAAGTGGGAGCTTACTTTTATATGGTATGGGGATATTCAGTCATCCAGTGATACTGGGTTAAAATATTTGGGATACTCTCGAGGTCCTTGGTCAGACGATCAGGGCATCTTCCAAGGTCACCCTCTTTAGTATTCTTGATGATCTGGGAGGCCCAAGGGGTGATAGAACTTTTGTTGAACTGGGAACACTCTGGCGCAAAAGGGATGCTGCAAAATATTGGAATGTGCCAGATGTCCATTAGCTGCAGGAATAGAGGGTTGGCATGGATTGATGTGCGAAATTAGAAGACCAATTTATCTAGCACGTGGATGCCCCAAAAATACTCTAGAATTTGGGGGAAATGGTGAGCGAATTATGGATTGAATAGAAGGCACATCTGAAGTCAGGCAGAGAGGAGCGAAGGAGCATCAGGATTGTTGTGAATGGCTCCTGGGAGTCCCCATCGTGGGACTGCAAAGTGTATGCTTTATCTATACCGATTTTATTAAAAACAATAAAATGCTATTAAAAAAACATCCTGGAAGACTTACGGCTACTGCATCTAATACTGCTGAAAGATATGCCACCATGTTTGTGTGTCAAAATTGAAAATGCACATCCACAATTTTCATGACAAAACAGGAAGTTAGTTTACAATCTGGCATTCGATGGACCTGGTGCATCACAAAGACTCTCAACTCTTTAAATGCTTCAGAATATTTTTTTTTTATATATATTTGTATTGTTTTCAAACACAACACAAAATGAATGCGGGAGCAGTTCATCAAGACGGTGACAGATCATAAATCCAGCAATATATTCTGACATTACACTCATCCCGTCCCTCCCCCATGACCAACCGCGCTCCTAAATCCCTCCCTGCTTGGCATGATTTAGATGTGTAGTCCCAACCTATGCTGGGCCTAATGAATCAACTCTCCACCTATTACTCTACCCTCTGCCCCTTTACCTCTATCAGGGGTGCTATCGAATGGACCTTTTCTGTCTCCCCCCTTCTCCCATGCCCCATGTCCCCCATATCTTCTCATATTTTTTCTCGCACCATCTGCCCTCATAGACCTCCTTCCCGATAATTTTACAGCGAGTCATCCCTTCCTAATCACTTTGTCCCAGACTGCAGGGCACTGCCACCAGGTGTGAAGGAAAGTCCCTTCCACTCCATACTTGCAGAGGCACAAAGGGCTTTCAGTCTCTTCCATGCTGTGAAGTAGGGTTCTGGACTGGTATAATACGTCCTATGCCTTGATTTGTATTAGCCTAAAGCTTGCCTTTATGGCCTCTTCTGCTGGGAATCCCAGGACTTCCTACCAATCCTTGTCATCAAATGTCCCTAAATCTGCCATCCACCTTTCTTTGAGGTTGGTCAAAGACCCCTGCGTATTCTGCATTAGCGTCCCGTACATCAATGATATCAGTTTGTGCCTAATCTGTCCATCTGATCACCTGCATTCCAACGGTGAGTCCTCCTGGGTCTCTTCCTCCTTAGTAATACTACATGTGAGTGTATGTCTCAACTGCCTATATTTCAACCATTGTGCAGAAGGCATCTGATATTCCCCATGTAGATGATCAGAAGGGACAACCCCATGTGTGTACCACAACTCAGCCAACGTGTTGATGCCTATTCTATACCGGCGTAAGAAGCCCTTCAATTCAGCCACTTTTCTCAGACAAGTACCCTTCCAAAGGGGAGTTTTGGGTGTAAGCTTTTTGTCCCACTTCATCTCCCACTTCATCTCCCTCAGCAAGCTGTTCCAAATATATTGAACCGTAGTCGTGGCCGGGCATGCACACCTGTCTAAGCAGCCCCCATATAACACATGCATATAACGATGGTCTCCCATTCCTCATTTATCTACGCGGACCGTCGGGTCCTCTGTGCCCGTATATGCCCATTCATTCACCACCTGCACTGCCTCATAGTACTTTCTAACATTGGGCAGAGTGATGCCCCCTTCATATTAAGACCGCTGCAGCATAGACATTGCTATGCGGAGCAGTCCATTCTCAGTCCCCCTTCCAGCCCCATATTGTGGCGTTCACCCTCATGAGGGTTGTCAGGGGCTCTATCACTAACGTGAACAGCATTGGGGAGAGAAAACAACACTGCCTCATTTTCCTCCCAATAGTAAATTCCCTCAAAAAACAGTTCACTGTTACTTTAGCACAGGGTTCCTGATAGAGCAATGTTATCCAGTTAATGAAGCAGGGTCCAAGGCCCATCCTCACCAAAAGCAGGAATAAAAAGGGCCATCCCACAGAATTGAAGGCCCTATTGGCATCTAAAGATACCACTACCCACGGTTCTCTCTGGGCATTAGACTGTGCTTTATTATTATGGAGTTTTCGCAGATTCAGCTTGGAAAATCGGCAGGGTATAAAACCTGTTTGGTCAGAACGTAACAGATCTGCCACCACCCTGCGCAGTCTACCCGCCAGAGTGTTTGCCAGGATTTTCAAAGTATCGATATTGGTCTATAAGAGTCAAGCCTCTGTGCAGCTTTTCCTGTCTTGGGTATAAGGGCGATGGTGGCTAGTGGAAGGTCTTCTGGAAAAGACCCCCTACATTCATACATAAGGAGCAGTGGTTTGGACGTTTTCCCAACTACTTTGCGGAAAACTTCCACAGGCAATTCGTAAGGGCCTGAAGTCTTCCCTGTCTGCATCTGCGCCTTGTCTTCTGTTAACTCCACCTCAATGAGGCTCAAATCCAATCTTTCCCTCTGCTCCAAAGACAGGGTTTTTATGAGAGCAGTCTGTCACAAACTGTTAGAAAAACCCCACTCCCACACCGGAAGGGTGGTAATGGGGTCTTCCCAGACATACACTGTGGTAGCTTGGCTCGAGTGGTCAGGGGTCAGGCACCGTGTTAAGCATACGTCATACCCACACAATAACCATGCGTGCATCCGTTCCAAAAACGACACTACACCTTAAAAATTATACTGAAAATATATCTCTTTATCTTCTTTTCTCTTAGTTGCTGATTAAATAAATAATAATACAATCACAGTACACAAGGCTTCTCTTTAAAAAGTGCAGGTCAAATAAATAGTAACACTTTACAGGTGCAATAAATAGGATCAGGTCAAATAAATACTGTGAGGCAATAAATACTGTGCAGGAATAAGTTAGCTCAGGACAATAAATACATCACAGGAATAACTTAGATAAATACAATAAATACAGTACCCTCAATAAATAATATCAGCCAACAATGACATTTGTAAAATCAGATCACATTTAAAATGCTATGGGCTGATTTGGCCCAGTCACAGCTTATGGTTAGGTGGATGGCCTGAGGGGTATACTCCCTGGCTTGGACAAGGCTGAGGCCTAAACTGAGGTAGGTCAAGGGGGAATCTAGATATCTGGCTCTCCCACACTACACAACCCCTCTGTATTAGTCTCAGCTCACCCCTGGCACAATCAAGCTGGTTCCAGCACCTCTCTAGCCCCTAGGATAGTCTCTCAGGGCTCCACAGGGCCTTAGGCGCCCTCTATTCCACTTACTGCCCTTTTTATGAAGCTCCGACGCCGCTGGAGTCGTGTCGACGCTGTGAGGCGGTTCCGGTTCGATGTCGGCGGCCTCGGCGCTATGTCAGTTCTTGACGACGTCGATAGGCGGTTCCGGTTCGATGTCGGCGGCCTCGGCTCGATGTCGACCTCCGGTTCGATGACGTCGGGCAGTCTTGGCTCGATGTCGACTTCGGGCGGCTCCGGTTCGATGACGTCGGGCGGCCTTGGCTCGATGTCGACTTCCGGCGGCTCCGGAGTGCGATCTCCACTCCCGACCTCCGGTGCTCCTTTCTTCAGGTTCCGGCGACTCCGGAGTGCGACCTCCACTCCCGACCTCCGGCACGATTCTCTTCAGGTTCCGGCGACTCCGGAGTGCGATCTCCACTCCCGACCTCCGGCACGCTTCACCTCGGTCTCCGGCGACTCCGGAGGGCGGACTTCACTCCCCCGTCGACGCCGCACACTCGACCTCGGGTGACTTCCTCCACGACCTCTGGTACTCTCCACGACCTCCGTCGGCGCCCTCTCTCGACCTCTGGCGGCTCCGGGTACGACGTCTGCTTTCCAGTCAGCGCCGCTTCTCCACCTCGGGCTCCAGGTCTCTAGGCTTCTCGACGTCGGACTTCAGGTAGTTACCAGTAACCAGGTCAGGTACTTGCTGTTCTTTACTTTTAAGGCCTGTTCCTGCTGTCCAGGTCCTTAAGATGGTTTTTCTTGCTTTCTCCCACACCGGGCTCCAGGCTGGGCTCAGTCAGTAGGGACTAGTATCAAGGGTGGGTTTATGGACCCCACTCCAGGCACAAGTTTCCACCCCTGCTGCCTCACTCCTTCCTCCTTCAGGGTTCTGCTGCTCTCTCTTCACCAGTCAGGTGCCAACTGCCAACTCCAACTGTCAACTCTGGCTTAGCTTCCCAACATTCCAAACCGCCTCCAACTGTCACAGGGTTCCAGAATGTTGCAGAAGGTTCTAGTAGGTTCCAGTGGGTTCTGATGATGTCACAGGTGGCCACCATTTTGTGCTCCAGGCCCTCAGACAGAAGTTCCAGGGGTAGATAAAATGGCTCCCTGAATCTGCATCAATACTAAAAAGTCTGGTGGTTCCCAAAAAGGAAAAAATACTAACAGGGTTTGAGGCAAAAGTGGGACAAAATAAATAATGATGAGGAGGGACCACCCAAAGGGCTGACAGGTCTAACACGCGTCCCCCCCAGCTGAAAGTGGGGAGAGCTACCCAACCCCTTGGGAGTTCTCATCACTAAGGCGGAAATACCTTGAGAGACCGTCTGCATTGGCGTGGTCCACTCCAGGCCGATGTTCCACCTGAAAGTCCATTCCCTGTAGGGAGATAGACCACCTCAACAACTTGGGATTCTCCCCCTTCATCTGCATCAGCCAACGAAGGGGTTCAACGTTCCCTGCTGCCTGGGCTTTGGCCTGACGCCTCAGTCCCTCAAGGGTAGGGCACTCCCTCTGGCCCTGGCAAAATTCCTCCCTGGTCGGGCCTCCCTCCACGTGCCACTCGGCCGGGATGGGTAGGTCCTCCAGTTTGGTGACATCCCCCACCGCAGACTCCTGGTCCACCACCTCCGGTGGCCTATCCGTCCTACGGGGTGTGGACGCCGAGGCAGGCTCCTCCTGTCCTCGGTTCTTCCCTTGACTGGCAGCTGGGTGGGCCTTTGTTCCAGGCTCCAGCCTGAACGAACTCCCTCTCCGGGTAGTCACGGACCTTGTGCTCACACAGGCCCAGTCAGGTGTACCCAGCATCTCAGTATGAGTCCGGAATTCCACCTCCTTCCAAGCATTGTGCTCCATGTCATTCCCTAGCAGACAATCGACTGGCACGGCAGGGCTTACGGCAACTCGAAGTGAACCTGCAACCCCTTCCCATTCAAAGGGAACCTCGGCCACCGGATAGTGGCCCATTCTGCCGTCAGCCATCGCGGCAGGGTGGAGTACATCGGGAATTACCTGCTCTGGAGACACCAGTTGGCTACGTACCATAGTCATACTGGCTCCTGTGTCTCTCAGAGCCTCCCCTCTTTGGCCGTTGATGGTGACCCACTGCCCATACTTTACGGTATTTGCGGGCACCTGGATCTTAGGAACCATCTCCCGTTCTCCCAGGGACACTAAAGTGACACCCGCCCACTCCCTTCCCTTAATTAAGGGCATCTCCTCCCCGAGCACTACACTAGCTACTCCGGGGGTCTTTCCTCCAATGGGAGGGGGTGGTCGTTTCGGGCACTTCGCATCTCCCTTGTAGTGTCCAACGCCACCGCACTCGTAGCAATGGACAACCCTTGGCTGCTGACTCTGGCCAGGATTAGGGTTTCTGGGTGGGTTAGCCCTAGGGGTGAATCCTGTTCCCTTCCCTTGGAAGTTATTTTGGGGGCCTTTGGAGAACTCCTTTTTCTTTTCCCCTCCCTCTTTCTTCTGGGGGGCGCCCTGTCCGGCCTTTTGAGTATCCCCTCCAGTCCCCCTTGTGGACACCCGGGTACTAGCCCAAATGTCCGCCTCCTCAGCAAGCTTCCGGGGATTGGTCAGCTTGCTATCCACCAGGTGTTGACGCAGTTCAGGGAAACATTTTTCGAGCAGGTGTTCCTTCAGTACTAAATCAAACAACCCCTCGTAGTTCCTCACTTCACTGCCCTGAATCCAACCCTCTAGTGCCTTCTTTGCATAGTCCAGGAAGTCCACCCAATTCTGTGTGCCCAGTTTGTGACTACCCCGGAACTTCTGTCTGTACTTTTCGGGTGTTAGTCCAAACTTTCTTATGAGCGCCACCTTCATGGTGGGGTAGTGGGTCTGCTCATCCTCCTCTAGGGCCAATAATGCATCCCTACCAGCTGGAGGCATGTACTTGTACAATCCCCCTCCCCAGTACTTCTCTGGAACCCCATGGGCCCTTAACGAGACCTCATAGGCCGCTAGCCACTTGGCGATATCGTCACCCGCTCAATAGCTAGCTACTATGTCCTTTGGCAGGTAGGGTTTGGGTTCCCTGGTGATTTCTTGGTCTTTGCTGCCACCATTAGGAACAGGGTGTGCCCTAACTCTTAGGATCTGAAGATCTATCTCTTTCAGCCTTAGCTCATGAGCCATCCTCTGTTCCTCCTTCTCTTTCTCCAGCCTTGCTAAGTCCCATGTGAGCTGTCTTTTCTCCCTCCGGTCTGTTAACTCCACTTCAGACAAGCCACCGCTAGAGGCACTGCTGCCCTTCCTGGAAATGGTTCTGGGCCCCGCTACTAGGTTCCCCACCTCAGGTTGGTACAAACCAGCTCCCTCACTGTCGGGCTCTCTATCCCTGTCCTCCTCCTCAGCCTTGCTTTCCCGTCGTGCCTCCCCCCAAGCCCTTAAGCTGGTTTGGAGTGCACCCTTCTTTGCTCCTGGGGGACAATACACCCCCTCCCGCTGACAAAACTCCCTGAGTTGGGCCACAGTATAGGTTTCCAGGTCTTCTAGCACAAACTCCATTTTGCCCACTCAGGTCAGAGGACAGTTATTTGCAGAAGCTATGCAGGGGGGTACCTTATATAATACCTCCTCCCACCACCAGAGTAAATTTGGAAAAACAAAAACTCACAATTAGGAAGGCCGCTTTGAGAAAACTCCAGGTGTAGGCCTATGGACTACCCACAGTTATTGTCGAGTATACGTAGGCACAGCTCAATCCCGCCGCTGAACACCAATTATGTTAGAAAAACCCCACTCCCACACCGGAAGGGTGGTAATGGGGTCTTCCCAGACATACA
Source organism: Triturus cristatus (assembly GCF_964204655.1). NCBI lineage: Eukaryota > Metazoa > Chordata > Amphibia > Caudata > Salamandridae > Triturus > Triturus cristatus. The sequence continues at coordinate 661,970,458 of NC_140584.1, forward strand.
ATGTGGTAGCTTGGCTCGAGTGGTCAGGGGTCAGGCACCGTGTTAAGCATACGTCATACCCACACAATAACCATGCGTGCATCCGTTCCAAAAACGACACTACACCTTAAAAATTATACTGAAAATATATCTCTTTATCTTCTTTTCTCTTAGTTGCTGATTAAATAAATAATAATACAATCACAGTACACAAGGCTTCTCTTTAAAAAGTGCAGGTCAAATAAATAGTAACACTTTACAGGTGCAATAAATAGGATCAGGTCAAATAAATACTGTGAGGCAATAAATACTGTGCAGGAATAAGTTAGCTCAGGACAATAAATACATCACAGGAATAACTTAGATAAATACAATAAATACAGTACCCTCAATAAATAATATCAGCCAACAATGACATTTGTAAAATCAGATCACATTTAAAATGCTATGGGCTGATTTGGCCCAGTCACAGCTTATGGTTAGGTGGATGGCCTGAGCGGTATACTCCCTGGCTTGGACAAGGCTGAGGCCTAAACTGAGGTAGGTCAAGGGGGAATCTAGAGATCTGGCTCTCCCACACTACACAACCCCTCTGTATTAGTCTCAGCTCACCCCTGGCACAATCAAGCTGGTTCCAGCACCTCTCTAGCCCCTAGGATAGTCTCTCAGGGCTCCACAGGGCCTTAGGCGCCCTCTATTCCACTTACTGCCCTTTTTATGAAGCTCCGACGCCGCTGGAGTCGTGTCGACGCCGTGAGGCGGTTCCGGTTCGATGTCGGCGGCCTCGGCGCTATGTCAGTTCTTGACGACGTCGATAGGCGGTTCCGGTTCGATGTCGGCGGCCTCGGCTCGATGTCGACCTCCGGTTCGATGACGTCGGGCAGTCTTGGCTCGATGTCGACTTCGGGCGGCTCCGGTTCGATGACGTCGGGCGGCCTTGGCTCGATGTCGACTTCCGGCGGCTCCGGAGTGCGATCTCCACTCCCGACCTCCGGTGCTCCTTTCTTCAGGTTCCGGCGACTCCGGAGTGCGACCTCCACTCCCGACCTCCGGCACGATTCTCTTCAGGTTCCGGCGACTCCGGAGTGCGATCTCCACTCCCGACCTCCGGCACGCTTCACCTCGGTCTCCGGCGACTCCGGAGGGCGGACTTCACTCCCCCGTCGACGCCGCACACTCGACCTCGGGTGACTTCCTCCACGACCTCTGGTACTCTCCACGACCTCCGTCGGCGCCCTCTCTCGACCTCTGGCGGCTCCGGGTACGACGTCTGCTTTCCAGTCAGCGCCGCTTCTCCACCTCGGGCTCCAGGTCTCTAGGCTTCTCGACGTCGGACTTCAGGTAGTTACCAGTAACCAGGTCAGGTACTTGCTGTTCTTTACTTTTAAGGCCTGTTCCTGCTGTCCAGGTCCTTAAGATGGTGTTTCTTGCTTTCTCCCACACCGGGCTCCAGGCTGGGCTCAGTCAGTAGGGACTAGTATCAAGGGTGGGTTTATGGACCCCACTCCAGGCACAAGTTTCCACCCCTGCTGCCTCACTCCTTCCTCCTTCAGGGTTCTGCTGCTCTCTCTTCACCAGTCAGGTGCCAACTGCCAACTCCAACTGTCAACTCTGGCTTAGCTTCCCAACATTCCAAACCGCCTCCAACTGTCACAGGGTTCCAGAATGTTGCAGAAGGTTCTAGTAGGTTCCAGTGGGTTCTGATGATGTCACAGGTGGCCACCATTTTGTGCTCCAGGCCCTCAGACAGAAGTTCCAGGGGTAGATAAAATGGCTCCCTGAATCTGCATCAATACTAAAAAGTCTGGTGGTTCCCAAAAAGGAAAAAATACTAACAGGGTTTGAGGCAAAAGTGGGACAAAATAAATAATGATGAGGAGGGACCACCCAAAGGGCTGACAGGTCTAACACAAACCTTCTGATTTCCGACTCCGTACCTTGTTCCCTGGGGGCATGGAATGCCTCCATGTATGTTGCAAATGTCTCTGCGATCAGTTTGCTTTCCTTCACCACCTGCCTGGAGTCCAATCCCAGTTTTTTTTAACATGTGTGGATTCTCTTTCCCTGCTGTCAATCCAAGTCAGCAGGTTGCCTGCCTTTTCTCCTGCTTTATAAATGCACATCTCCTTAGCTAGGAAGGAAGTTTTTACTTTGTGGCGCGCTACCTCCTGATATTCTGCACGTTTGAATTCTACTGTCACAGAAGGGATGTCTCTGGGTGTATGACATGTCTTCTTTCCAAGTCTACGATCTCAAGTTCCAATTTCTCTAGGTGCTGTTCCCAATCCCTCTTGTGTCTTATTTCACCAGCAATCAGCACCCCCCTAAGTGTGGCCTTATACCCCTCCCATATCACACTGGTGCTATCTACAGTACCCACATTTTCACAGAATTATAGGTCCATGGCCTTGCCTAGTTCCTTCATCAGTTGCTTATTTGCTAGTCTCTAGGTGGCCATCCTTCATTAAAGAGGTTCCCTAACTTTGGCCGTAGTTATGATAGGTTCTAGTGGGGGCATGGTCAGATATCCCCCTTGCTAAAAATCTGGCTTTCCCAAGTCGTCCCTGCACTACCCCTGGGTACCAGAATGTAATCCAGTCTGAAGGACATATCGTGTGTGGGAACAGAAAGAGAAGCCCCGTTCTTGACCATGTAAATCCCTCCATACATCCAGTAGAACCAAGGCCTGCACAAAGCCCTCCAGTTTTGTACTCATCCTATTCAGGTGTGTCATGAACTAAATTAAAGTCTCCCACAATGATTGCGAATGCCTTTGAGAAATTCATTAAGAGTTGACCTATTTTTGTAGTGTAGGGGATTGGAGACCTGGTGGGGCATAAATGTTGAGGAGAATCACCTTTTTGCCCTCCTATTCCCCCATTATCACCCTGTAACATCACGCTTCGTCCGACCATGTGAGGAGGATATGGAAAGTCAAGGATCTTTTCAGTAAAATGACCACCCCATGTAAAGTTGGAGTGTGTTGCACATATGAGGCCACCCTGTATCTGCCCTTTCCGAGGCTACTCTGTTGCGCGCCTATCAAATGAATCTCCTAAAGGAGAATTAAGTCAGCCATATATCTATTGAAACCCGAAACCGGTCCTAGGATGCTTGTTTCCGGTCCAGGGAGGACCTGGCTTGGCAGTTTGGGCTGGACTGTTCCCTTGAGGCACAGGGTCAGACTGATTTGCATATGGCCAGGTCTGAACTGGGGTGGCATGGTGAGCAAAAGAATGATGGATTTAACCCAGATCTCTTGACTGGGGGTGAATGTTTTGATTTGGTCTGCATTCCGTCCATCAATTGTGTGTCTTTTGCTATATATCTATTGAAGGCTCTAGCCACTAGGCTTCTCTTCAGTTTATTACTCAGCCCATTTTCATTCCACAAGACTAGGGTTGAGTTAGGCGATCCAGCCATAGTGTGTACACTTGTCTCTGTTCTCCATGCTTAGTTGCACAGAGGGGGTAATATTGCTGCCCTGCATCCTGATTTAATGTTGATGTATCAACTCCTGCATGAACTGTAACATACCCCAAAACCCCCACACCCTACCTTACTGTGCTGTGATCCACAACTCGACCACTCCTCACATTCAAGGTATGTGTGAACTCTTGAACCCCAAAACATGTTAATCCTTCAACTCTACACTTCTTGTATGGTGGAGTGTCTCCACAGGCACAGATTCAAATACAATAGCCCACCTTTTCGTAGCCCGCCTAGCCACCCCCAGCCCCCACCCAAGGCAAGGTATCTTTCGGTCCCCACTGCGACCCATCAGTCACTTTGTCCACCTACTAGGCCCTTAGCACACATCCAGTACTTACAGTTTGCCTGCAAACATGGGCACCAATCGAACAGTATGATCCGACGTCATTGGGGTACCATCTGGGCCTCAGCATCAGTCTCTGTACCAGAGCCCACAGATTCCGTCCCCCCTTCCATAGCCAAGGTTCTTCATTTGTTTTTGTCTAAAATGTCCCTGCTGTTCTTGACGGCATTCATCACTTGTGCATGCTCATCTTTCATCTGCTCCTTCGTGGGATAGGATCTACGGCCCACAGTCCTCCGTTTCCTGGGTTTCCGTTGTTGCCATTCTGAGTCGTTCTTCGAGGATTCTGCCATGACTTGTTTAGTAGGAAATACACTTTCTCCTGATAGACCACTCCCAGTTTCGCAGGGTAGATGAGTGCATATTTGAGGTCCAGTCAGCGCAGCACCTTTTTTAAAAAAAACTTTATATTTGACAGTTAAAGATCAATCATAATATTACAGAAACGAGATGCAAACAAACAACATATGTCATACATAGAATCGCACAGGAAAAATACTCCAAAAGGAGCAAAAGGAGGTTAATGAACGAATATCGGAGAGGAAAAAAAAAGAAAAAGAAGTCAGAGGGGCAGACAGTTGTTCATATAGGGAAACCAAATATATCTTTGCCTTTGGACCAGGGACGTGTAGTCCAGATATATGTTAACTACTTGCCCCTCCAGCAGCCACAGGAAGTGTCATCAGGAGAGTTGAAAGATATTGTCCCTGTAGTTCATTAGGCATGCAATTATCGGTCCAGAGGTCGTCCCAGGGGCAGGAGCCCTGGCCGGTATGTGGTGTGCTCTCTCCGCCGAACAAAAGCTTGAGGGTTTACCATGTACCACAGTCTTCTTCAACCAGTCTGTAATGTCGTGACTTACAAGGAGGTTCCATGATAGTTGCTGAAGGAGGGTGACCCAGGTGAAACGCCCTTCAGACGTAGAATAATGGGTTGGCCCGGCCACGACACTACACTGGCGACGAAGGTGGTCTCACCACCCCGCTGTGCCACCTCGCTCCCGCTGTGTTCGCCGCCTGCATCAGCAGCCCAGGAACGTTCCAGCTGTGTATCCTGCGACCTCAGCACAGCGCACGCCGGACCAGACAGGAGGCCTTCCACCGCGCTGCCCAGAGTTGAACCGACCCCGGCGCCACACACAGTCACGGCCCTCGTCCTCCGCAGCGGCCGCTGCACCAGCCGCACCTGCCTTTGGGGCACGGTCACGTGTGGTTTCGATCCCGATCCATGTAGTGCTGTGCGTCCTCCAATGCGGTGGGCGTGCATGGACAACGCCCCTCACCAGACCTCCTGCCTCCGGTAAGAGCGGTGCATACCTCGCCCCCAGCCGCCCTCCCGTCTGCCCATTCTGTTCCACCCACCTCGCTGGAGTTCCTCCGCCGCGGCCAGCTCTGACGCCACCATCGGGAACCACATTGCGCCGCAGTCACGCCATTCCTGCTGCCTGCAAATGTGGCGATCTGCTGTGCCTGCCCAAGCCACACACGACGATCCCACACCGGAGCAGCTACCGCTACTGTGAGCAGTCAGCCTTCACGCCTCACATCATTGCGGCAGCAACTGCACAAAGTGAAGGATCACTGCCTGCCCCACCTACCTGGGCTCTGCACAGTACTATCTCCAGGCGTGCGCGCCCACTCTCCTGGACGAGGATGACGAAGTCCGGGCACAGTTCATGCAAGGCTGCGCTTCTTCTACGTTGCGTGAACGAGTCCTGGAAGAACACAACATGCTGATGAGAGACATTTTGCCGCTAGGCCGCTCCAAAGAGCTGTCCAAGACAAGGGCGGCGCACATGGACATCAAGCCAACCATAGCGGTTAAAGAAGAACCAGTGTGTGCATTCGCACTGACGCTTGGGAACCGCAACTGAAGAGCAACACACTGATCGCCCATTCGTCCAAATAGAGCCCACGAAGTTGCCCATGTGGGTGGTGTGGGGATCCATACCCCACGACGGCACCTGCCCCGCAAACGGCAGGACCTGCAGTGCATGTGGGAAGCTAAACCACTACTCCAAGGTATGCCAGTCAACGCAAAGGAGAAGGACGAAAGGCCCGCAACGGCAAGTCCGGGCAATCGACCCACTCCCCGATGGCCCCCACAGTATTGACATGGATGACGATGAAGCAGCCACTGTCGACGTAGTCTGAATGCTGAACGCTCTCTCAGCCAACCAACACGCCGCGCCAGTGTGCAAAATCAACGTGCTGGATCATGCAGTGGCTGCCCTCATTGACACAGGGGCCACCATCAATCTCATGGCTGCCAGTGTATAAAAGTACCTAACCAACCCTCCACCACTCCGCAATACCAGAGTACAGGTCTATGCATTTGGCACTCACTCCACGACTGTGCAGGGTGTTCCAAGCTAATCTCTCTCATGAGGACACACATCAACAGGCCAAAGTATATGTGTCACAAGAAGGGTCGGGTTTCCTGCTCAGCTGCCGCACCGCCCAGGACCTCAACCTCATCCAGTTTGCTTTCACGGTGCACGCCCATGATCTACACCGCCTGCTGCAAGATTTCAAAGCTCTCTTTGAAGGCATTGGGTGCCAAAAAGGCCCGGCCATGCAGCTACACATCGACACCGGAGGATCGCATTCCACCTCCGTCGTAAAGTAAAGGCTGAGCTATGTCTTTTGGAGAAGGCTGGGATCATCGAGCGGGTGAAAGGCCCCACCCCGTGGGTGTCTCCCATCGTCGTCGCAAAGAAGCCAAAGCAGCCGGAAGCAGTCCGCATCTGTGAGGACATGAGAATTCCGAAACCTCGCCATCAAGCGTGAACGCCACTTGACTCCAACAGTAGACGACATCATCGGAGAGTTAGCCGGGTCCAAGTGGTTCTCCAAAATGGATCTTTGTTCCGGATACCATCAGATCCCTCTCCATACGGACTCGCGGCCCATCACAACGTTTTCCACTCATGCAGGGCTCTGGCGCTACACTCGCCTCAACTTCAGAATCTCAGACGAAGTATTCCAGAACATCGTCAAGAATGTCCTCCAAGGACTGGAAGGTGTACTCAACGTGAGCGACGACATTCTGGTGCACGCGCCCACTCTTGAAGAACACCTCCAGTGCCTCCAAGCGGTATTCTCCCGCCTTCAGTACAGTGGGCTAACCCTACACCGATAGAAGTGCAAATTCCTGAGAAGGGACATCAGTTTTTTGGGATACCGGTTCTCAGACAACGGTATTGGCCCTGACCCTGACAAAGTAAAGCATATACAGGAAGCCCCTTCCCCGATGTCAGTGTCCGGAGTCCGCAGCTTTTTGGGCATGGTCACATACTGTGGGCGCTTTATCAAGAGCCTCTCCGACCTGACAGGGCCCCTCAGAGAACTCACCAAAACCACCAGCCACTGGGTCCAGGAAGCAGAACAGGAAGAAGCATTTTGTCGCACGAAAGCGGCCCTCTCGGCTGACACAACGCTTGTGTACTTCGACCCCAGACACGAGTCCCAACAGGTAGTAGACGCCAGCCTCACTGGCCTGGGCGCCATCTTAGCTCAACAGCAGAGCTGTGGAGAATGGGCCCCGGTTGGCTACGCCAGCAGGATACTTACACCCACAGAACAACGATACTCCCAAATTGAAAGAGAGGCCATCGTGATCTTGTGGGGGTGCCGTCACTTCCACATCTACCTTTATGGACACCCTTTTACAGTCATTACGGACCACAAGCCTCTCATCCCGCTGTTTCAAGGATCAGCCTCATGCCCTCCCCTGCGCATCGAAAAGTGGGTCCCGCTGCCTCAAGAGTTCCAGTTCACAGTAGAATACAAACCAGACACCCGAAACCCAGCAGATTTCCTTTCGAGACATGCTCAGCCAGTCACCCTACCCGAAGCGACGGCCACAGAGGACTATGTGCGGATGATCGTCAAACGGTCCAGGCCTCTACCAATATCATTGGAGGAAGTCGTGCAGGCCACCAAGGACGATGACTGCCTCCAGATCGCCATCCGGGCGGTCACCTCGGGGGACTGGAAGCCACTACAAAACCCAACACAGTTCCGCACCGCGACAGCCCAAGCCACCCTGAAGGCACTACACCAAGTGCGCCAAGAACTGTCCGTATCAGCCAACAACTGTCTCCTGAGAGGCCCGTGCCTCGTTCTACCAGAGAGCTTAACCCAGCAAGCAGCCCTCCTGGCACATGGAGCACACCAGGGAATGGACAAGTCAAAGAACCGCCTCAGGAGCAAAGTCTGGTTCCCCGGCCTTGATCAGCGAATTGAGTCACTAGTCTAATGCTGCCCGGTTTGTCTCGCAACCAGCCTACCCAGCAGGCCTGCACCGGTAATCACAGAAGCGTGTCACAACGCTCCAGAGGAACGGATGAGCACTGATTTTGGCAGCCTACCAGGAGGGAAGTACATGCTGGTAGTTGAAGATGACTTCTCTCGATGCCCGAAAGTGTAAATCGTCTCCTCCACAGCCGCAGGAGAGGTAATTCCCAAACTAGAGAAGCTCATGGCCACCCACGGGCTGTTTGGAGAACTCCGGACGGACAACGGTCCACCATTCACCAGCGCCGAGATCACCGAGTATCTGGCCTCCCACGAGTCAAGCATCGCCGAATAACGCCAAGGTGGCCCCAAGCGAACAGGGAAGTTGAGCGTATTATGCGGACTCTGAATAAAATGATCCAAATTGCCTTGGCCGATGGTTGCAGCCTGGAACAAGCTCTATACCAATTCCTCCATGAGTGCCGACTTACCCCTCACTGCACTACAGGCGTCTCCCTAAGTAGACTGTGTTTTGGTCGGACGGTGACAGACACCATCCCTCATCACCCAGTGTAGGCCGAAGCCTGGAATCCCCCAAACCAGTCACTCAGAAGGCGGACGAAGACCAACCACGAGGCGTCCCAGAGAAGACATGCAAAGGAGAGCCCGATCACGGTCGGTGACCGTGTGCTCGTGCGAGACCGCCACCCCGGAGGAAAGTTCAGGCTGCCGTTCGAACTAGACCCCTGGACTGTAACAGAAGTCAAAGGCACGATGGTGACCGCCTCAAGGGCCACAAAAGCGTAACCCGCAACATATCATTCTTTAAGTGAGTCCCAGATTATGACGTCGAAGAATTTCTGCCACACGATGATCCAGGGACGGCTGTCCCAGAAGGTCCACACGACTCCCAGAGGGAAGCTGGCAGACCTGCATCCCCCGCCACGGACGACGGACAAGGCACACCAGCTCGGGAGAATGCCCGGGACAGTGAACTTGGTAATGGACAGCCATCCATGGACTGCAGCAGTGTACCTGAACTTTCGCCCAACCCCTCGGCGAGGAGCAGCCAGAGTCGATACAGGCTGCGGCCCTGTCCGAAACCATCCCAGAGGTACCGGGACTTCGTGGCATGCTGCCAACCATCTACTAGAGGGAGATGCTGTGCCTGCAGACCAAGTAAGACTGTTCCCTAAGCCCCCCTCTGCCATGGACTTAAATGTTTGATTTGCCTGTTTTCCAGTCCGTCCCCGTCCCCTTATATGCATTTGGTTGGTGCTGATTGTTATTCTCCTGGTAGAGGAGGAATGTAATGTCGACACTTAAAGGGGGGTTCCATGATAGTTGCTGAAGGAGGGTGACCCAGGTGAAACCCCCTTCAGACATAGAATAATGGGCTGGCCCGATGTGCGCCCGGCCAGCATGTGTGTAATAAATAGCCCGGGGCTCTGGGCGTGGTTTAGTTACGTTCTAGCCACCACCACATAAGTGTGGTCCGAGTCTCTTTGCCTGCACCACGTGGCCTCGGCCACGACACTACACAGTCCTCTACAAAGAGTTAAATATTCTGGCCCTCTGCTTTCTCAGGGACCCCAGCAAGGCTTACACTGTGCCTCCTAGACTTCCCCTTCGCATCCCATAAGCGATCTTTCAGGACAGCTATCTTTTTCCAGTGTTGCGCATCACTTCGTGAGGTCTCAAATCTCCAGGTGGGCCACGTCTAATTTCATTTCAGCATCTCAGACCCTCTCCAAAAATTTCTTATGGTCTGCTCGTTGAATGCCAACATAATTTGCCAAGGATGCAATCTGCGCCTCCAGAGATAGTCTCATGTTCCTATTTGCAGCGAAAATGGCTGCAGTGTGCACCGCAAGCACTCTTCTCAGTGCCTACAGATAGGCCCCTCCCCCCAACTTCCTCCGCAGGTGCCTCCATCGCAGTTGATTGCTGCTTTGGGCTTTCCCATCGTGGACAAGTCAGTTTCACAGCATGCAGTGGTATAGCCCAGGAGCCCCACTGAGAGTCACTAATCTTAGACCAAGGGGTCAAGTAATAATGGTAGTGGTGCCTCGCAGCTGTTCCGCCCGCAGACCGCTCCGCTCTCTCTGATCTCCAAGGGCGTATCTTCAGTGGTGCAAATAGAACGATCTTGAACCCAGGCAAAAATAAGAGGAATAAGTGATTCTTCATCATTGCTGTCGCTGCACCCGTATAAATCGGGGGTCCCATATTTCCATTTTTTTTTGTAAATCTTTTTATTGATTTTATTCACAACAAACATCTACATACATCAGAAGAACACAAAACTAATCAAGCACCGCCACTAACAGCCAACAGGCGGAAAGAACGCTGGCAGGGACCTCTTCGATGTGCTCACGCTGATAGAGATAGACAGGAATCCGGAATGGGTGCAGGCATTAATTTATTTGGCAAAGGCAGATATATGTCCATTACAATCGTTGGACATAGTGTCCTCCATGACGCGTTTCGCTCGCATCCGCGAGCTTGATCACATGACGCGCTCGGGAACGTCCATGAATAAATTATAGCACAAGCATAATTTACTTTAGAAATAAACCTTAATGTGTGCGTGAAACTAAACAACAGACTTCAAAAACAAATGGTATCAAGCCTCGAAACTACCGACAGTCTAAAAAATTCGACATTAGTAATTAATTACAACTTAAATAGAATTCAATACTATATAGCTGCTGAGATATAGCAAATAAATATGGCAAATATTTTTTTCCCATTCCTATTAAATATCACTTTGTAAATACCATCACAAGAGTCTCATCGTTAGTGTGGTAAGAACAGCAAAGTTGCTGTTATAAGTGCAAAAGATGCAAGTGCAAAGAGTCAAAATTGATGTGCAAATACCGCTAAGTTATAGGCAAGTGCAAAAAATCAGAATTGTTGTGCAAATACCGCTAAGTCGTAGGCAAGTGCAAATTGCCAAAGGAACATAAGTATGATCACAATGTACAATAACATATGACAATTGAGTTGACAGTTGGAATTCTCAAACACTGTGCAAATGAGCATTTTTTTAAAAAATGACAAATAAAACTCATATATATCATGGATAAATAACATAATGGTATAGCAATGGATATACCATATACAGTACTACAATATAGTGCAAAATACGAAGGATAAGCCAATCTAAATCTGATATACAGAAATAGTTATAGAAGCAGCAATACAGAGAAACAATTCTCACAAAAAAAAAAAAAACTGTCAGGTCTATCTGGTGGCATAAAAAATACCAGGAAGTCAAAATTTGATAAAAAAGTCAATGTGCAAAGCATAAAAAGCTGATAGCTAACATAGTTAGAATGAGGCAGTAAGTAGAATTTGTTCAAGCCTGAACAAATATGTGGAGGTAAATATTGAGAGCCTAACAAAAGTTCTCAGTGAAATATATAAATATCATAGGGTGGATAAAAAGTTAAAATAAATGACGCGATTAGCACAATTGAGCTGTTACAGAATATTTGAAGAGACTATGGCATAGTTAAAACAATACAGGGCATGGATCCAAACTGGGAGGACTAAAGTAAGGTGGATTACATAAAATTATGTAAGTCCTCACTATTATTAAGGCCATAAGGCATCTTAGTGTCGAGGGACATAATAAAGTGAGTCTCTAATTGGCGGAGGGTTTTCTCGCGGTTACCTCCTCTCACAGAATTTGGGACAGCCCCTAACACAGTGTTTTCTAGATCCCTTAGTTTATTGTCATGGACCATTTTAAAATGCCTCGCCACTGGGTAGTTTGGATCCGAGTTAACAATAGCCCTGACATGTTGTAAAATCCGCTTATGTACAGGAAGTTTCGTGCTTCCAATGTACTCAAGGCCACAAGTACAGCGCAGTTTATAAATCGCAAATTCTGTGCGGCACGTGAGATAGTCCCGAATTGGGACTTTCTTGTTGTCAAATGCAGTGGTGTAGTCAGTGCTATTAATAGCAAAAGTGCATGCACGACATGAAGTGCATTTATAAAAGCCTTTTTTAGTTAACCAAGTTTTTTAGGGGAGACTTCAGGACTAGATTTAACAAGGGAATCCCTCATTGAGGGTGCCCGTCTAAAAGTAATCGCAGGCAATTCTAGCAAAATAGGTTTAAGTGTCATGTCAGTGAGCACAATAGGCCACTGAGTATAGATCATTTTGCGAATTTGTTTATCCTGCTGACTGTAAGTGGTAACAAATCTGATGTTAGTTAAATCTGTCTCACCGTTAGATTGTGAAGAAGGTGTCACTTGTGCTTTTTTAACGATCAAAAGATCTACCCTAGGTAACAAATTGTCCTTAATGAGTGCAGAGTCCAAAATTATTCTGGAATAACCACGAGTGAGGAAACGAGCATAGGCTTCTGATTGACAAGTCTGGCATCCTGATTCCTCACTACAGATTCGGCGAATCCTAAGGAATTCGCTGTAGGGAATACTCCGAATAGTGTGATGGGGATGAGCACTATCCGCGTGTAGAATGGAGTTCCCTGCGGTGGTTTTCCGATGTAATCTAGTGTGGAGTTGGCCATTGCTAACATAAAGAATCATGTCAAGAAATTCCACTTTTGCATTGTCAATGGTTGCAGTGAATTTGAGATTTAGATTGTTAACATTGATGGAATCAACAAATTGTAACGCACTCTGTTTATCACCCTTCCAAATCATACAAATATCATCGATATATCGCCAGAAATACATCACATTATTAGTCCATGTGGCTTGATATTGTAGTCTGAGGACATGTTCCTCCCACCAGCCCACATGTAAACATGAGTAGCTGGGGGAGAAACATGCCCCCATAGCCACACCTCGCAACTGCTGATACACCTCTGTACCAAACAGAAAGAAATTATTGCAAAGGCATAATTCGATCATCATTAGCAGCATTTTGTTGTGATCACACATACTGATATCCCTTTGCGCAAGGAAATACTGCACTGCTGCTAAACCATCGGAATGATTGATACTAGTGTATAGGGATTCAATATCCATCACGACCAGCAAGTAATCTGGCTCCCATGAAATATTCTTGATTTTATTAAGAAAGTCAGGAGTGTCTTTGACAAGTGAAGGAAGGGCAAAAACAAAAGGCTGAAGAAAATAATCCACATACTTGGACATCATTTCAAGTAAACTTTTTTGAGCCGATATAATGGGTCTCCCAGGAACAGGATCAGTTTTTTTGTGAACCTTTGGCAAAAAATATAAGACAGGAATCACTGGAAAGTCTACTTTTAAGTAAATAAATTCATCTTTGGTTAATAGACCTTGTCTTTTCCATTGTAGTAAATGTTTAGTGATAGTTTCTTGAACAAGTCGTATCTCTTGTCGTGAAGATTTGCGGTAGCAAGTGTTGTCACTAAGATGGCGCATAGCTTCTGCACAATATTGATCTTTATGCCAGAGGACAACATTGCCACCTTTATCCGACTTGTTAATTATGATATCACATTTTTGCTTGGGTTTGTTAATCAGAGTAAAATATTGGGCACTCTTGAATTTATGACTTCTAGTTCTGGAATTGATACCTCGGTTTAATTGTTTCAACTCTTCGATACTTCCATATCAGAGAGGTGAAAGAATGTTTGGAGCAAAGGGACATCATTGACTTGCAGGGGCTCACCAGCTGTTTTGTTGACAGGAGTAGTTTTGGGTCCTGGGACTTTTTTATTTAGTTGATAGAATTTTCTGAGTTTGATTTTTCTAACAAATTTGTAAAGGTCGATTCTAGTATGATTATAGGAAAAGTTATTAGTAGGACAATATGAAAGTCCTAAACTGAGAATTTGGATTTCTGCATTAGTTAATTTTTCTTGAGTCAAATTAATTACTGTTTGGTATGGAATGCTTGTTGGTTCCTCCATTTCTTTCCCCTGCACCCTCTGTTGAAACCTCTTGCGACATTTGTTCCGCCTCTCCCTCCTACTGCGATTGAGGCTTGTTCTGATTGCCCTTGCTTCATAGGAGGATGTCTTGGTCGCAAGGTTTGTCTCCGATCCTCTCTGATAAAATTTAGTTCCTCCGCTGGTGTTATGGGATTAATGGTTGTTGACAGGTTGGATAGTGAGTTCGGACCATTATAATCAGAGTCACCATCCGAGGTAAGGGAATCGATATCCAAGATTGTTTTAGACAATTGAGCTACCCCGGAGTTGTCAGGTTCAGTCACGGGTCTCTGGGTGGAGAGTGCTTGTCTCTTATAGTTATCGAATTTTTGGGAGAATGTGAAAATACGCCCAGTAGCATAGTCATTGAGGTCACGAGCAAATTTGTAAGCTTTGCGAATCTTAATTGTTTCCTCATGTTTTTTAATGCGGATATTGATCTTAACCCGACCTTTAGTGACAAGGTCTTTATCACTGATTTCGTCCAATAACTTATTGATACGTTCGATTTCAAGTAGTATTACTTCTCTGTCAATCTCTGCGTATTTGATTAATATATGGACCATATTCATGGAGGTCTGTAGGTTGTTATCAGCCCATTCCTTTAACATAGCTGGAGAACTTCACAACAGTAATTTGTTGTGCAACTAAATATGCAACACAGTAGTGCCAATGGGCACGCATAGCCAACTTGACATACGATTAAGTATATGCATATACATTATCATATAGGGAGATACTATCTTAAACGCCCTAAAGGTCTATAAGGAACTAATAGAAAAAATCAAAACAGCATATCCAATCATAATAAACAGCCAGTCCTACTATTGCCACTCCTGCATGTCCATACCCCCTCCCCCACCAACAGTCTCATTATATTATACTTTCTAGCAGCTCGAAAATTCCCACTGACACACCCACTCAAACCACAAGATATCAATCGATAGGGGACAAAAGATCATTCAGTTTGTCAATGTAATCCTCCCACTGTTCCATAAGGTTACACCTCCCATCTTGAGGCCGTGCATCAGCTCTAGTGGAGAGCTCTGCTAATGCCTACTGGACCACATCCTTCTGCCAGGCCGTAAGTACAGGGCAGATGTCGCCTTCCAAGACATGGCTACACACCGTTTTGCTAGGCAAGTGCCAACCCCTGAAATCACATCAATTGCTTAGTTTTTTTAGTTTTGACCCCCGTATTAAGCAGGGTCACACAGGAGGATGGAATGCGCAATAGCGTAGATACAAGGAGGTCACCGACTGACAGTAATCAGAGATCACTCGACATGTCCAGACCATATGAAGGAAGTCAGCCCTCTCATGATGACACCTGTGGCATGGTGTGTTGGCGCCAGGATACATCCTGACTATTCTATCGAGGGAAATATAGGTATGATGCAGATAATTAAATTGCGTGAAGCAGAACCGAGCATTCCACAAAATTGACTTAAGGGAGCGGAGACCTGTCTGCCAAGCAGAATCAGTCAACTCTATGGGCAACTTGTCTACCTACCAAGCTCTGAGGGCATGGGAGTTGGAATCAAACACATCTCGATTAAGTATGTCATATAAGAATAAGATCACTCACTGTGAGTTTGTGGTAGTCAACATCAGTTCCAGTGGCCCAGTCTTCCGAGTTAAATCTCTCTCATTGTCCCACATTTTAGCCACTGCCTCACAGTGAGCTGAATATAACAGAAACTGCCCTGGGTTTAGACCACACAGATCCTAAAATGTACATAGTTTACCCTCTGCCATCACATCACCCCATGTCATATAGCCCGCTGCCGCCATTCATCCACTGAATAAAGAGCCTGTAAAGACCTGCAAAGTGGTAGCTTCCATAGGGTTAAACTGGGTGCATACGTTAATCCTCTGCGACCGTAGGTGATATATTTCCTCCAACACAATTTAGATACCTTTACAAAGATATTGGGGACCATGCGATGGGAAGGACATGCCAAGAACCACCCAAGTAAAGAGCGTTCCCCTAGGTCCAGACCCATTGTTGCCCTCTGTGGGCAAGAAGCCACATGGAGCCACCATAGTGGCCGTTAGAGCTGGGCAACAGCATAATAGAGCACATAATTAGGAGCGCCCAATCCTCCAATCTCAAAAGTTGGTGTCAGCGACTCAAGCTTAACCCTATGTCTCTTAGGACCCCAGATTAGCAAGGCAAGTAATTGTTGCAGGTCCTGGAAAAAAGTGTCTTCAATATCGCAGGCAATGCTGCAAAAACATAACGGAGACATGGGAGTACTAACAACTTTGCAATGGGTATACGAACCATGGGTGAGACCAGCAATTGCATCCAAAAGGGTAGCGATTGACGAATGGACGTGAGCGCCTTACCAAGGTAACCATCTACCTGGTCTTTCTCTGAATGATAGACATGGACCCCTAAATATTTTAAGATATCATACGCCCAAGGTAAAGGTGAGTGTACCTCCTGGTCACGCATGTGTGCCAGTGTCTGCAACCATGGGAAAAGGCACGACTTCCCCCAATTGATCCGGAGCCCTGATACCGGACCAAAATGATTTAGTGCTGACATAACTACCGGTAAAAGAAATGGATGCACCTTCAAATAAATTAAAGTATGGTTGGCAAACAATCTAGGTAAGGTCAGCTGTCCGGTATCCCCGTGCAATTGCATGTTCCCGGAGCAAACAGGCCAGTGGCTCCATGGCCAGTGCAAATAACAAAGGGAACAGGGGGCAGCCCTGTCTAGTACCGCTTTCAATAGGAAAACTCTCTAATATAATATCACCAGTGCTACCTGGCTAGGGGGGTAGCATATAGGACCTGTATCCATGTGCAGAAATCTAGGCCGAAACCCAGTTTCCGCAGATCACGCTGCAAATAGGTCCAACCCAGGGTGTAAAGTGCCTTCTCTATATCCAAAGAAGCCACTCAACCCTGAGTGTCTGACCCACACGCCCAATCCTTGATATTGATCAACCAATGGATATTAAGAAATGTGTTCTGACCCAGAATAAAACTGTTTTGGTCAGGGTGGATCACTGTATGCATCATTGGGGTCAAACTATTCGCCAAGACCTTCCCTAACACTTCATAATGAAGGTTGAGGACGGATAGTGGATGATAAGATGTCACCTCAAGTAGGTCCCTCCCGGGCTTCCGGAGTACTGTGATCAGGACTACCCGCATGCTCTCTGGAAGGCTACCTCTGTCCCTGGCTCGTTGATAAAGCGCTAACAACTGTGGTGCCAAAAGGGTGGGATATGAATCGTAGAATTCAACTAGTAGTTCAATAGTGCCTGTGTCTTTCCCCAGGCTATATGTTTAATAGCTAACGAGATTTCCTCAAGTGTCAGCGGAGCATCTAATTCCTCTACCAGTAGGGGATTAAGGAGAGGAGTCCCCAGGGGCTGTAAATAGGCAAGAACCGCATCAGTAGTCAAATCAGGAGGGGCCTGACATAGCCCCCTGTAATAAAGCTTGAACTATATATTGATGCCTAACTGGGAATTCACTATGGAGCCGGCCTGTGAGCGAATCACTCCCACCATGGTACAGGGAGCTCAATAACCATGCCAATAAACTATTGGCTTTATCCCCCAATTCCTGTTGTCGCTTGGTGTGCTCTTCAAAATCAAACAGTCAGTCTTCCAGATAGAGCCCTATAATCTGTTCTAATGCCCGCTAGTGTCGGTATGTGCCATTATTATAAATGGGGTAACCCAGTAAATTGTCAAAGGACCTGGGTGGACGATTGGTAAAGAAAACAGGTGGTCCTGGACAATCCTATTTGAGCTTAATTAAATTAACAGTATTTGCGAAGTTCACACAGTTTTTTGTTTGATAATTCAATCATATCGTTGAGACACATGTAACATAAAAGCACATTCCACCATACAGTCTCATGGGTAGAAAGGTGTCCTTAAAATCAATTGAACTGAAAACATAGTTTAATTAGATGATGAAACATATGTACATTTTGGAAACCATATACAAACACAGAAATATGTTTATGTGCCATTAATCCCAGTAGTCAATGCAAATCTGTGGAAATATGGAAATAGAGGGCCCGTAGTCAGTACTAATATAGTTACAAGTGCCCCAATCGCTTTCCCAAACTCGGGTTGCCCACAATCATGTATATTTGCCATATTTGTTCTCAAAGCGGAGCCCATCCGCATCCGTCAATGTCTTCTTCAGTCTTCCTTAGTCTTTATTTATGGTTACACTTGTTACTTGTGTTTTAGCTTACTGGATTCATTCCCCTTGAATTGAAGTAGTGATTGACTATGGATACTTTCTATCCAATAGAAATAGGGTTTCAGCGCACGATCACTGTGTACGGGTGAGTTCATGGGCATCATGGCCTTTCACGCTCGTGATGTTTGTTCTCTGATTTATTTGGGAGACTTCCTAGTACCCATTCATTTTACAGATTACCGACCGTTTGGGGGCACCGAACTTGACAAAGACCTAGGTCAGTACATATGGCGTTTGGTTGCCTTTTTCTTTGGTTTATTGATTTAAGTATCCTTATTGATTTTATGGTTACTCCCTAGGACCCTCTTCCCCTCCCCAGTCTTGAAGAAGACCCGCAGCAGAGGAATTTACTTACCCTTTTTGTGTTGGGGTCGAAAAGTCGACATTTCACTACTGGCCTGCAGTCTACGTCCATTGCTCTCCCACCACAGCCACAGATGAAACTATACTGTGCATCCAACTGAGAAATAATTGCTTGAATTTTGATTACAACTGTGTTTAGAGGCAGGCCACCATAATAGGGTTACTGGCTACATTGAAAATCATAGCCAGATCCCTTGCATCCTAATGTTTCTGAACCTTTCATCCTTAACTCTTCTTTCACCTTCAGTTGAGCACAAAAAACCTTCACCCCTTCTTTTTTCTCCTCCCTCAGAAGTAGCCGTTTTGATGTGGAGTAACATATTTCGGTGTTTGTATATGGTTTCCAAAATGTACATATGTTTCATCATCTAATTAAACTATGTTTTCAATTCAATTAATTTTAAGGACACCTTTCTACCCATGAGACTGTATAGTGGAATGTGCTTTTCTGTTACGTGTGTCTCAACGATATGATTGAATTGTCGACCAAAAAACTGTGTGAACTTCGCAAATACTATTAATTTAATTAAGCTCAAATAGGATTGTCCAGGACCACCTGTTTTCTTTACCAAGTGTCGGTATGTGGTCGGGTCAGATGCCTGTCCATTTCCGTTGAGCTCAATCAACCCTCCAGTTGCAGCATTTAACCCTGAAGAGCCCGCTTGATACCATATTGTGTCATCATGCATGCACCCCTGACCATCACTTTGAAAGCATCCCACTCCACCACCTTGTTGGAAGCAGATCCCTAATTTTCTGCAAAGTACTTTTGAATGTGGTTCCCAATGGCAGAAAAAAATGTGTTATCATCTAGGGCCTGGGGATGTAGTCTACCCCATTGAAAGGACACCTATAGTGCACAATGATCAGATACTTTGAGTGCCTGCACATAGTCACCAGTGTCCCAGTTCCATAAATCAGGTTGGTTCTAGCATGAAAAGCATGCAATCCAGAGTAATGGGAATATTCCCGTTTAAGCATGTATAATGTGTGCCAGACATCTAAACCCTGTGTATTCTGGTACCATTGCTGCAGTTGATTGGAAATGGTATGGGACTGAGCACCCGGGAGAGGAGGAGTGGACCTATCAAGTTCTGGATCTGGGACACAGTTAAAGTCCCTGCACCAGAACATGGTAGAATGTACCGAACGGAGGAGTGCCAGGTGACAGACACATATCTGCCTTCGGAGTAAATTTTGGTGTGGTCCGGCACAAACTGAACTCCCGGAGCAACCCACAGGAGGGCCCCACTGGCATAAGCCAAATAAGTGGTACCTAATAAAAGGCCACGCCAAGCTGCGTAATTTTGGGAGCCTCCCATTAGTTAAATGTGTCTCCTGCAATCAGGCAAAGGGAATGTGGTGCCTTCTCAGGCACGAGTGGATCATTTGTCTTTTTTTGTACATACCTATACCCCTCACATTCCAGGTGAGCATGTTGTAGTCACTCGCAGTCATGTAATAGGTATGTGACAACAGACTCCACCCATTAATTGTGTAGTAAGAGGGAGACGGAACAGTAGACGAGCTAGGCAATGAAAGAAATATTTCAAACAAGGAAAAGAAATAATAACATTTGAATAAACAGCCCCCAACAACTCCCCGACACCAGGCCACATCCTCAATCAGTCCTGGTTAGACACTGTCTGCAATAATTGGGCAACCCTTACAAAATCTACTCATTGGTGAGGGAGAGGTCCAAAATGGCCTACCTGCAGAAATACCATATGTAACCTGTTCGATAGTACAGAAGATCGAGAGCCCCTCCCGCAGGGCATGTATGCCCCTGAAACATAGTCCCACCCTGAACCTCCCAGGGGGTCTTTAGACTCAAGAAGCTTAAGACCAAAACAATATACTTGTCACCATCAAGTGCTTGACAACAAGTTTGCAGTCATTGGGGTAGCCAGTGGGCCACCTAGCAGTTCTTCCAGCAGACTGAACTCCTGCATAACATTGCGCAATGGCCCAACGACCCATCCGGACCAGAGGGATGGCTGACTCGCAGCCACCAGGGCCTCTGCCCTGCCCCACAACGCTTGGTCCTTTGACGGTCTGCCGCGTATAGTCCTAGCAGCCCACCTCCTACTTAGTTGGGTCTGCCATGCTCCATCCTAGGATGAATGTGATTCGTGTTGAAAATCACATCTGGTTTCCAACCAGGCGCACACCTCTTCTGCGGATTGGAAGAACAGTGTCCCTTAATCTGAGACAACCCAGAGTCTCGCAGGGAGGAGAAACACATATTCGATAGCTGTGGTGTGTAGTTGTTGTTTCACTGCACGGAACGAGTCACACTGTTTGGACACTGTTAGAAATGAGATTTCTGGTTGGCTAAGGCTTGCGCCAAAGCCAGGCAGAAACCACCACTCTAGTCAGGGCAAGGGAGTTACACGCCAAAGATAACCCCTGCTTACCCCCTTGGTAGCTTGGCACGAGCAGTCAGGCTTATCCCGGAGGCAATGTGTAAAGCATTTGCGCACGCACGCAGCAACAACATCCCAGGCACACCACAAAAGGAACTCCACACAAGGTTATATATAAAAATAGCCTTTGTATTATCATAACACATTAGAATAGTAAACACATAATATACATGGTGCCACCTGGCACTGGGTCATATCTATAAGGGATTATTTACACCTGACAGGGCCAACTGGACCACTGTCAGTACCATCACAAAGTGAACTTAGTAAATGTAGAACTTATCATAAACATAGAACACAACCAGTAACTACTGGTAACCACTGTACTCAGCGTCAGCCTGTAAAATAAACTACATTATGCACAGTATCACATCATGTGCAAATTAAATTCTGCGCCAACCTCACCAGCATAAACACATTATGCAATCATCTCAGAAGTCTAAACGCATTAGACCCTAACCTCCTAAACATAACTACATTAGGGGCATAAATCACCCAGTGAACATAATCTCACTAGCATAGACCATAATATGCAAAACAACCTCATAATCATAAACCATATTTAGAGGTATCAAACAGGGTGCATAAAACATACTACACACAGTACATTTCCTAGCACCACAATACTATTAGCACATAAATCACATTAGGACCCGACGCCCTATAAAGGTAAAAATCCCCCTGGCCAACTGGCCTTCTCAAATAGGGGGGCTCAAATGCCCTATGTCCACAAAGTCAGGGCTGCTGCCTACAGAGCGAAAGTCAAGGGTGCGCAATCTGCGCAGGCCTAAACGTTGCAGCTACCCACTACTTGCTGGGTAGCTGAGAACCATAACATGGGGGCCTAAACGATGCAGCTGGCACTAATTGCTGCGCAGCTGTAAATATCAAGATGTGGGCAGGGGCTCTTACTGGCCCTGGAAATAGGTGTGCCCAACGTTGGAGCCATCTGGCTCTGGAAAGAAAACATGTCCCCAAGCACTGGGGAAAAGGACACGGGCTCTTCTGGCCCTGGAAACAATTATGTGCCCCCCTTGGTTGGAGCCATCTGGGCTCTAAAACAAATACTGCGGGCGGTGGAGCCATCGGGCTCTGAAAATAATCTGCCCCTCTGGAGCGCACTGGCTCCGTAAATAATTAGCAAGGCGTTGGAGCCGTCGGGCTCGGGAAACAACTGTGGGGCCTAGAACTGTCCATGGGCCACTCTGGCCCTTCAAGTAACAAATGCCCAACCGTGGGAGCGGCCCGCTGACAGATGGACCGC
Source organism: Triturus cristatus (assembly GCF_964204655.1). NCBI lineage: Eukaryota > Metazoa > Chordata > Amphibia > Caudata > Salamandridae > Triturus > Triturus cristatus. Next base: position 661,992,709 of record NC_140584.1, read on the forward strand.
TCTGACCTGGTGCCTCGCACTGGCACCGTAACCACAATCTGCTCCCACGTGGAACGGGAGCGATAATGCGGCCATGTCCCCTGCCCAGCCCTAACTCACCGCAGGGGATTTCTTTTTTTGGGCAGCTGCCACCGCGGGACTCTTATTTATGGAGGCGGCGCCACGCTTCACCCGGTCCCTCATCTCGGGACCAGGACTTAAGATAGGGAGCACTAGAGGCACTAGGCTAACTCCTTTCCCGCAACACTTGCACTGCTTCTGACTTCCGCCGGCCCAGTCGCAGGCCCCGCCCACGTCGCAGGCAGACTTGCCTGACTTCCGGGCAGCCACGGCTGGGCAGCAGCAGCGGCAATCTCGGGCGGCAAATGAGGGGTAGGCTCCCTCGGTGTAAAAATAAAGTTAGCATGCGTGGTGGGCGCACGCTAGGGCTCACATAAGCTGGGTGGGCATCCGCATTAATTTCTAAAGTAGAACGAAGACGCAGGGTGGGCACCTGCACACTGGCAATCAGGAAATAAGTTGCAGCCCAGCGCTACAGGGCGAAAATAAAGCACTCCCAGAGGGAAATAAAGTGCAGAAAGAGCCAGGGGCATTAAAAATAAAGCCAGCACTCACAAGGTGCAGGGGCAGCCCCCAAAGTCTCTTCAAGGTCCTGGAGAGACTCAAGCAAAGCAGAAGGGTCCCAATAAGTCCTCCAGGCATCCAGGGGCAGGGCAGGGCCCAGGGAGGCAAGCATTCCCCTGAGCCCCAGCAGCAGCACGCCCCTGGTAGATTCAAGTCCAGAACAAGAACATCTTCATTGGGTCACAGCCCCTCTATTTATATCAGCAAATCCTTTATTTTACAACTGTAGGGGAAGGGGAGAACCAGATACAACTGGTTCAGGAGCACTTTGTTTTGCTCAGCTCCCCTTTCTATTCACAGGACAGGCCAGGGACATCAGACGCACCACAGGAGGTAGAGCCCTCATTGTGGAGGGAAGGCCCAGCCCTATTCAGGTCCCAGGTGCAACTCCTCCCTCCTATCTACATGCAGATCTCTCCATTCACCACCGGGCAGACTCACCCTGGCTCCTAGAATTCCCCAGCCCTCTCAGCTCCTGTCAATCACAAGCCAGACATGCAATTCACATCACACAGCACACAGAAATACCAACTTCTAAAAGTGGCACTTCTCCACTAGTCACAATAAATCTGCACACACAATTACGCAGCATTTATTCTCACGAGTTCGCACATACCAAACTTGACCCTGCACTCCTCTCACACCAGGAACTACCAGGGACACCCATATCCCCCATGCATTCCTATGGGAGGGCAGGCCCACCTCACCACACATTCATAGAGAGCACACGCACTTTACACTGGACCCCAGTGCTAAAGTGCTCAAAGGCCTAAAATCACCAACACCAGGTTACAGAAAAAGGCTAGGAGAATGCAAAAAGTTTCGGGTTGAACCTGCCAAAAGGGCCAAGTCCAACAGACACCTCCATCGTATAATCTGGATAAATTTCGATGGTGGCATTTTCCACATTCCAAGGTCCCTTAATTATGGCGATCTGCAAAACATTGTCTCTGTCACGGAAATTGAACAACCTTGTCACCACAGGCTAAGAGGGGGCTTCCAGATTCGGAGGATGGCCGGACACTCTGTGAGCTCGTTCCACTAAGAAGAATTTGGAGACCTTCCCGCCCATCACTTGTTCCGTTAGCCACTTTTCTAGGAAAATTTCTATGCTAAGGCTCTCTATGGTCTCCGGAAGGTCCACCACCCTAATGTTGTTCTATCAGGAGCGACCCTCAGTATCTTTAGCCCTAACCTGCCGTTGGGCCACCTCCTTCTGAAATTTTTTCGATCTGTTGCTGTTGTTCCTACACTAATGGACAAACTACTGCTAACTCCTTCTCAGTGTCCTTCACTTTGTCTTTGTTTTTTATGATCTTCCTGAAGAAACCCTACATCGATCATCACTAAGTCCAATGAGGCGTTTAGGTTATTAACTACCACCAACTGCTCTGTAAATTTCTCTATGTAGCCTCGTAAATGCCGTTCAACTGAGGAATGGTGCGCCTGAGGACCAGTGTCGGAAGGATTGCACATTTTCGCTCCCTCACCATTTTTTTGTTTTGGACATGGTGCTGCAAAACCAAACAACGCACTCATGTTGTACGAAAAAGGGTGTGACCGGGTTGATAGTTTAATGGATAAAACCGCAGCACTCACATTGTGAAAGTAGTGCGAAGCAGGTCCAGCAACGATGGTAACAGAAGAAGCGTGTCAGCACATCACAATAGGTTTTCTCGGGGGAGGAGGGTGGAAAGCGACGCTCAGCTAGAAGACGATGCATTAACTTCCAGAACGTTGTTGTGCCAATGGGCTTTTTACTCAGGAAATGACGATTCCAAATGACGTCTTTATTGAGTCTATAATTTAATGAATTCCATAATCCAGTACACCGATTGAGACGCTTCCGGGAGACACTCCGTTGCAAGAGATCACAAACCCGATTAAATCTGAGAACTGAATTATGGAATTAATTAAATTATAGACTCAATAACGACGTCATTTGCAATCGTCCTTTGCTGAGTAAAAAGCCCTTTGGCGCAACAACGTTCTGGATCTTCTTTGGACCACTGAAGAGGCCCTTGTCTTCCTCTCATATGGAGACAACTGGCCCATTTTTGATGTCACCCCACTAATTGTACACTGGTGGGTTTTAGGTTGCTTCCATCCTTGTCCTGATGAAGACCCCATCTCAAGGGTTAATTTGACTCTCTACCGTCCTGGGGTCGAAACATCGACATTTGTAATTACATCAACCTGTCGTTATCCACATTGAGATAACATGGAATCTATATGCTGCATCCTATAAATTGTGGATTAATATTATATAAAGCATTTCCAGACAGGCTCCAACCTAATTGTTTGAATATATTGGCACTTGAATTTCCTACTTCTTCCTTATCTACTCACAAGCAATCTAACAAGCACTTACTTCCCACTCACTGTGGAGCAACTTTATGATACAGTATAGTTTATAATTTATCCATATACTGTCGATATTCAATACAAAATTGTGAACTTAATATGTTGAAGTCTATGTTATTTATGGTGTGGGGTACGATTTATTTTCTAACTTGAATAATTTCCGGTGGTACCAATTGTGTTATGTACCATACCTTACCCAGGTCCTATGGTCTACTGGGTTTCACCATTGTTTTGTAATGGTTTCCTCCCCCAGGATGGGCTGGGTTCACAAAGGGGAACCTTCAAAGGCCTGCTGCCTTTGTTGGCTGACCCTGCATTTTGCTGGCCCCCACAACTGACTCCCACCGCTTCTGACCCCCACTTTTGGTGGGAGAATCAGCGAGAAAACCAAGTTAGGGACAAAGGTGTGTCCACCTTTGCCAACCCCACCCCTCAGGTGGGGCAGGTGAGGTGGAGCTCACATCTCAGCCCCCACCATCTTGAAGATGAGGGGATCCAGACAATTAGAGAGGCGCTCATTTCCCCCTCCCACTGGAGGGTGGCATAATAGGGGTGTAATCACACCAAGGAAAGGACCTTTTGGTTACGACCTGCACACCCCCGTAACGCACCTAAATTTAGTATTTTTGGGGTGACCTGAACCTTGCCTACTCAGATGCAAGAAGAAGGACCGAAGAGCCGTGCAGAAGAAGGAAGAAGAGGACACCAACATCTTTGGCCCAAGCCCTATCAGCCTGTCTCGACTTCGATCTGCCAACAGCGAAACCCCTGTGTGTGCAGCAGCTCCCCAGAGCCCAGAGGACCTGCCTTGCCTTCACCAACCAGACTCCTGTGAGTACCAGATATGCTCACTGAAAGACTCCAACCAAAGAGGGGTAGGTTTGGGACTTCAACAGAATGAACTGCAGAACAAGTAGCCCCTGTGTCAATAAAAACTGAAACTGGATGGCCATTGACTTTTCCATCAATATATATGCCACTTTAGTCTATTTCAAGTACTGCTCCAAGTAGGCAATCTTCCTTCCACCTCAAGCACCATCATTGTGAATTACTTCCTGCTAAATTGTCATCCAGAATCAATGAATTCTGTTGATATACCGTATTATATAACATTTTGTTCCTGATGTTTTTCTGCATCACTGATGCTGAAGGCATAGACATTTGAAATGGTTTCTGACTTTGTACCCTGTAAAAATTCTGCACAGCCACGACCATCATTTAATTGCATTTGGTAAAAAATTTCACAATTCTATTTAGATTCTGCTGGCACTTTTGTTTGCAGTGCCTGATCCTCCCACAAAAGTAACAAGCTGTGTTTCTTTTTAACAATTCAACATTCGTTCCATCACCATTGATCATCCCTCTTCCACCACCATGCATTGCCATTGCGCCACTTCCCATTCACACACCTTGCATTTGGTTTATTCCAGATTGAACATAATTCATATTTGAACCCACCTGGTTCTGGGATCCTCTCTTGAACGGCTTAGTCTGAGCAATTATCAATTTCTCCATGATCTTTTTCTGATTTGCATCAAAATAGTCACTACTGTATTTTGCCCGTTTGAAGAGCTCATCTATACTTTTTGTCTACCAACCCAGTTCACTCTGGCGTATGTAATTGCTGAGCTCTGGTATGAAACCCATAATGAAAGCAGAAACAAAAGCACTACACCATGTTTCTATGGATCCCCAATTCCACTGTGTTTCTTGAAAATGTGCATGAGCCTCTCAGAGAAGGCATGCACTGACTCTTTCAGTTCCTGTGAAGCTCTAAAAACTTTCACCCAATTTATATCCTTTTCAGACATCCTTTTTTCAATTGCTCAATTACCTGCCTATATTTATTCGCTACTTCCTCAGAAGAAGCATTGTTAGGAGCAACTCTACCTGGTTCTCTAGTTTGCCATGCAACTACTGCCTTACACTCTGCCCACAGGTCACTTGGAAACACAATCTTGAATAATGAATTCAAGCCAGGCCACAACACCTACAAGATATGTGTGAGCCTGTGCACCTACTGTTTCTCCAGTTCCTCTCGCAATGTTAGAAAATTTGCAGTAAAATCATAAAGATCAGCACTTGTCCATGGCACGTGCAGAAAATTCCCTCCATGCATTTCTCTCAATGGAAATTCTAAAACCATTTCTATCCCAGCTTCCGAATCACTTGCTGTATCCATTGTCCTACCTCCAGTTTCCTTCAATTTCTTCTTACTTGCTATCCCTCTATTTCACCTTTCCCTGTACTTCAGATCACTCCATTCTTTTTTGTATTTAAATCATCTTTAACACGAGCTCTCATCGTGATCAAGCCCATTTAATATCATCATGGGTCAAATACATTTTGTAATTTTGTTTCACATTCTTCACTCTACTGATTTCCACCTCTCATTCATCAGGCAATTCTTCAAGTTTATAATGTGCTTTGTTTGCACACCTGGCTGCTTCTTCGATCAAATATCTCATTATTAGCATTGTATGTCAACAACCTGTTCAAATCAATATTTCCCTGTAACATTTCACCAAATTTGATTTTTAAAATGCCAATATTTATAGTCTTAAGAGACTCTTTAACCACCACTGTCCTTATAGGTGGATCAACTTGAGCCTGGGTATCCTTACTCGTACTGGGAATGCTGTCATTGCCCTCTCAGCTGGTGCACTCGGTACCACAGCCGTAGGAGCTTGCACTGTAGTGCCATCTCCTCCTGCTCCCACATCAGGCCCAGTTACCCTAGCTGTATACAGAAGAGGTCTAGAATTCAAGAGATCATTTACAAAATGATCTTCTTCAGAATCACTGCCATGCTTCTCACCCTCGCAGAGGCGTAGCTAGAGCTTGTGGCACCTGGGGCTATCCCTCAGATTGACGCCCATGGCAGGGTAGTGGGGGGGGGAGGACGGCGAGCACTTGAAAGAGGTCCGAGAGACACGCAGTATCGCCGCTAATAGTTACCTCGATCATACAAGTTACATGCACATACATGACACGGTCCAAGGCTACACAGTTGAATACACCGGAAGTACAATGGAGAACACATAGACTGCATGATCTATCTGGGGACTCAGAAAAACCGCATGTGACATCCATCAGAGAGCGTGAACGATTACCTGGTAATTCCCTCAGCACAATGCAAACATGCACATACATGACACTATTCAGGGATCCATCATCTACAGCTGACATTAAATGACCAAACATGGTCCCCCCCATTAAAGCAGTGTGGACGTGCATAAACGTGATGTGCTCTGGGAACCCAAAACCAACTTAACAGTGTTGAAGCCTTTAATTCTTTATTTCTTTATCTTTCAAAAAAGCAAATTAATTATTCAGAGGGAATGACTCACGGTGGGTCCTTAGAACTAAACTCAGCACAAAGGGGTCAGTCAGCTCCACAAACTTGACAACACACCCCAGATACAAAGCCCGCTCTGGTGGCCCAAAGGCAACAACCAGGGGGTCGCGCCCTGTCATTACTTCTAAGCAGCAGCTACCAACTCCCTGGGAATGAAAAGACATGCGCTCCTGGGACCCAAAGCCAGCTTTTAATAGTGCATCTCTTCTTCAGAGCAGCCACAGCACACACAAAGTGCATAGCCTGCCCAGGGGGCCCAAAGCTACAATACAGGGAGGGGTGACACATTATCATCACAATCCTTAAACACAGCTGTAGGGGCCATGGGAATATGTTCAACCCTATCCAAGGCCCGGAACAAACTGATCTGGCACTGCAGCACTCCGCGAATAATCAGAAGAAACAAGAAACATTACATTTTTCTGCGATTTTGTTTTCACATTATTTCATGGTAACTAACAGTGTTAAAAGTCAGCAAAAACAGTAAAATCATGATAATGTTTCTAGTACGGAACGGAAAGGGTAGCACACTGCCGGGTGGGGGTCACCTTCAGCCCCTGGTGTGAGAGGGGAGCGGAGGGTGCACCCAGCAATACCCCTTCTACATTGGTGGGGTCCAGTAAAGATCTGTGTTCTCTACTGAACTGTTGTCTTGAATTGTCAGTGACTCTTATTGCACAGCTTCGCTCCAGTGATTCGACAGCCTAACCGCAGGTCCTTGCTCTTTTTGGTGTTAATTCTTAGCGAAACCATGTGACCTGCTTTCTAAATGTCTATAGCTGTCATTTTAATTATAGTCAGCTGCAGCAGGCGTTTGCAGCAGTTTTAGATCGTCTAAGAGTTTCTCGTTGCTCAAATCGGTCTAATTTCTGATATTTATGTTCCCTCATCTTCATTGCTTGATTTTTGCTCAAATGTCACTTATAAGCACACTGAAATTATGAACATGTCACACATAGCAATCTGAAACCTTGGCAGCTATGGATGGCACGTGTCATGATGTAATTTGCTGACTGCCTACCTAACTTGGTTAGTCCCCCCACTTCTTTTTATAGGACTTGTCTTGTGCCCACTGCCCTGCCACTCAACAAAGATCCTTTCCTCCCCTCGTGACAACCGTTTAGCTCTTATGTGTGACAGCTTTAGCCAGTCAAGGCTTTTCCAGCCTTGCTGCATGATGCATCCTGGGATTTATAGTTGTATTAGACCATTTGTTTATTTATAGACTGCTCGATCACAGAGGGAATCAAAGCACTAGAACAACCACAAAAAAAAATGACCGCAAAACCGAAACTTCACAATAATATTCGTGGCTTGAAACTCCCACCGTGCAAATTGCTATTGGAAAGGCGTTTCCCATTGCAGCCATATCCCGCCTCCTTTATACTCCAACATCCGTAAAACTACGTTTAAACAGTAGTGTATTTATCCTCATGAATCTACCTGGGTTTCATATAAGTGCACGCGTCGCTCTTAACTGGACAACTATAATTCCTGTTTTATTGCCTCAAAACTGTTTTGCTTTTGACTAGAAAGGAGAGCGCAGAGCAGTAAAGATATTCAGAGACCACACCCTACCTTGGCTAGACCAGTGCCTTGAAGCGCGTGGATTTAATGAGCCTTTGTGGCGAGCTACCTGCAGCAGCCCCTTCAGACGGGGTCCTGGATTTATGCCTGTTGCTTGTAACTTTCACGCCACTCACCTGAAACAGCATCTTAAATCAGGCCCCGGATGTGTTCCCCCACCTGAGTCACTCGCCCCCATTTAAGTTATTTCTCCTTAAAATTGCCTTTTCTCGTCTGCGGTGGCCAGGAGCTTGGTGACTGGTCCCGGACAAAGCGGTGAAAGCGCACATTCAGCTGAGAGCCGGAAACGGCCTCTCCCTTACCGTTCTCAGGCTCCAGTACTCCAGGGTCTCTCCCGTAGGGGGGGTTGGTTCTGCTGCAACCTGCAGCAAATCGCCCAGTAATGCCACTGCCCCAGACTCGACTCCTCATGTCAGGAGAGTGCGTGGTGGTGGAGAACGTGACGCGTCACTGCTGCATTACTTTCCGGCATGAGGGCTGGCCAATTATTAAGCCCAGGGCTGTCATTGGTAGCACTTTCGCGCCCTACAAGGTTGACGGACCTGGGACGGGACCCACAACCCCAAACCCGGTATGTGGTGCGTGCGCTTCAGGCAGCATTTACAAATGCAGGTGCGCTTGCACTCTGCGCGGCAGTGGTGGCCCGTTGCGGCGGCCTTTATAATTTATTTGGGGACACTGACACTACAGTAGTAGCTGACAGTAGTGTCAGTGAGTGTCCAAATAAATTAGAAAGGCCGCTGCCACGGGCCACCAGTGCCGCGCGGCGGCAGCCCCCAAAGGAATGCCGCGTGGGGTGGACCGACCCCACCGCCCCCCCTTAGCTACGCCACTGCACCCTCGTTTGCCTTGTTTTGATTATTTGTTTCCTTATCTATGTCAGGATAGACCCTTACACCCTTCATTGTATCCTCCCTCCAACATGTATCTTGTCATTCCCACTGGCTTTCTAATCACTGTCTAAATGAACCCTTGACTTGATTTGACATTTTCTTTCTCTCCTTCTCTGTTGCCATTCAGACCCATTTATTTAATACCTCAAACTGCGATGGTCTGGGCATTGACATCATTTCGTTCATGGATAGGCTGAGGCAATCCAGCTTTCTATTGTTAAAGGTACTCTATAAAAGAAACAGCAAGTCTTTCTCAGATGCAGTATATTCATTCCATTCAGAAATCCAGGTACAAGTATAGAAACCAAAGTTGGTCATTATTTCATATGGAGATGTAACCTTGGCAGGTATTTTCTGACCCCCCATTGCAGATACAACAGAAACCGTATGTTTTTTTCAATACATTACCTGTTATTTTCACTTAAAACAGTGCAGCTCTGTCACCAACCAACCAATGATAACGTGGCTTTGAGGTGACATATCACCAATCCCAGTACAGCTCCCTGGCTTACTAACAAAGCACTCTGCGAATGAAGAAAACAATTGCAAATCCTCTCTAATTCAATTCAATTTAAACTAAATAAACCCTTGTCGGCTCAACCTAAATAATGGAAAGTAAGCAGTGTAAGGCAAGACAAGTCAAATCTTGCACTCAACAGTAAAAGAGCAGCTAGAATTGCACCCTTCACAGTACCATTTAAAGTCACAATTCAAACAAGATAGAACCCGGTTCCAGCAGTAATCCACCTCAATTATTGCTCTTACTCATCTGCAGTTAGAAGCCAGATGCACCAACTCATATTTCAATCAATCAATCAATCAAGCATTTATATAGCGCACTACTCACCCAGAGGGTCTCAAGGCGCTGGGGGAGGGGGGTCCGCTACTGCTCGAACAGCCAGGTCTTGAGTTGCTTCCTGAAGGCGAGGTGGTCCCGGGTCAGGCGGAGGTGGGTCGGGAGGGAGTTCCATGTCTTGGCGGCGAGGTAGGAGAAGGACCGTCCCCCTGTGGTGGCTCTTCGGATGCGGGGGACGGCGGCGAGGGCATGGCCGGTCGATCGAAGCTGGCGTTTGGGAGTGTAGAAGTTGAGGCGGCTGTTGAGGTATCCTGGGCCTTGGTTGTGTAGGGCTTTGTGTGCGTGGGTGAGGAGTCGGAAGGTGATTCTCTTGTTGACCGGGAGCCAGTGCAGGTCTCTCAGGTGTCCGGAGATGTGGCTGCGACGGGGGATGTCCAGGATGAGTCGTGCTGAGGCGTTCTGGATCCGCTGGAGTCTCTTCTGGAGTTTGGCGGTGGTTCCGGCGTAGAGGGAGTTGCCGTAGTCCAGACGGCTGGTTACGACACACAATCCTAGAAAAGAAACTTGCTAGTTCAGAAATGCCTTTGTGTATGTGGCGGCTCGCACTACACACTACCCTATGCAGCCTAGTAAATCACAATATTGCAACATCTTGGATTTCAACAGATCCAATAACCAAACCAACCAATAATGAACAAGATAAATTAACAATTATGACTAGTACATCACCAATACAGTGATCAATCTGCCAATTGAACCCACGATCAGCATTGTGTATCCAAACATCTCACGGTGTAACAGAGCATTTCTCAAACTCATACTTCAACACACCTTAGAAATGCATACATCATACAAAAATCAATTGACTCTACTCAATGTACTGCAAGTCCCCTCCTGAGAAATGATGACAACAGGAACATCTGGTGAAGTTCCAGAAATCCACAATTCTCTTGGACTGAGCATTAGGGACTGAGAGAAGTCTCTGAGGAGCCATTAGAAAGAAGAGGTGCTCTTTAAAGCATAACCATTCCAGTTTGTGGGACCAGAACTGTACCCCAATATTTAGGACACAACAAAAATCAGATCACCTAAAAATGTACCTCAAATGGTTCTCCCCTGGTTGAACATGCAGTAAAAGTCACCCTCCTCATCATCGCGGTAATGCAAAAAACTGATTGGACCAATTGCGTTCTATATTAAAGGAAAGTTAAAAGGTTTTTTACAAAAAAGTAAAAAATAGGCAATACAGAATAAATGCCATGAACACTTCAAAATGCAAGTTATACATTGCAGATAAAATCAGGGATCAACAAAATCAGAAAACGGTTGAACGACATCCCAGGTAAACACAAACGTTTTCTGGCTCCCCCCAAATTCAAGGGTTTTTATATACAATTCTTGCAAAACAAATTAGTAAAGTGGCAAACACATCATGGTATGATCAAAGCATTCACTATTTTGGCAAATCAAAATAAAAAATGTCAAAACCTTAAAATATAACAACTATCCCATTTAAGAAAATCAACTAGTACCTTCCTTCCTACTGCCACCCAGTGATGCTCGAACAAGATATGAAACATGTTCCAAAGATGCTTCACACTAATGAATAGGCCTAGTCTATGCAAAGGAACTACAGCGGGAGAACCCAGGATTCAACAGTAAAGAAACATACAATATTGCATCGAAAGATCTGTATTAACAACAATAGGAATAATCTCTTACACCAACCAGCTTGTCTACTCTCTGCAGAGCCTGTGAGGAGAGATAATGTACAGGGGAACGAGATGGGAAGGGAAACAGCAGGAACGAATAGCAGAAAACAGCATTCATCTTGTCCTAAATGGTTTTTGCACATAAAAGTGGCCTAACTAAAATATGCTAATTCACACATTTCTACACACCCTAATAAACTTGTTGCAACTTTAGTGATGTTACATCAACATTTGCGTATTGGATCTAACACAATAGTATTATTATTCATCTATATTAGGGCTCCCGCTTTTATGGTATTTATTTTTTGATATTTTCGTCTGCATTTATCCATAGTTATTTTTTGTCATCTTTATCTGTATTTATCCATATTTATTGTGGGTTTTGTGAAAATAAATAAAGCTGAAATTGGTATATTTCCACATTTATTTAACCAATACATATGTAATCATGCTTGAATGCCTGCCAGGGTTTAGTGGTATGATCACCCGCAGAAGATAAATCAATGCACCTAAATGAAAGTATGCACATTTCAGTATTGGTCTTGTGTATATCTACTACTGTTTAAGCCTCTTTACTAAAATTCCTTTCTTTTTTTAACGCCCTTACCTCTCAATCCACACAGTTATTGGCTTGGCAATCAAGGAAAAGTGTATTTAGAATCACTCAAAAAACACCCAATTTCCGTTTTTATCCACAATGAAAAATAAACAAAGACAAGAAAAAAAGGCTTTCTGTCTGTATTTATCTGTAAAAATCAGTACAAACGATAAACAGGGAGCCTTAATCCTATCTATTTCCCAAAACAGAGTTTAGAAAAACGCTACCACAAAACCAATTCTGTAAAACCAATAGACAGCCTAACGCAAGCTACACCAACCAACGAAAACGTGACAATTCAAAATGCCAGAAGAGCAGTAACAACCACAGAACTGAAGTATTTACAAACTGGACAGAAAGCATTGCCAATATTCTGTGTATAAACACTTCAAGTGTTTCCTAGCTGCACAGAAATTCACAGTTGTTATCGATCAAAAGCCACCAATTTTCTGCTTCAATTTTATAGACGAGGCAATGTTGTAGTGTGATATGTGTTACACCAGAAAAGCAACGCTGTGTTTTGTTTATAGGTGTATGAAAGTGCCTATTTTGGACATGGTTAGCCAACACTTTGTGCCTGGAAAATGGTGTAATTTCATTAGGAAGTGCACAGAGGCCCTGCCAACTAGGCCCTCTGTGCCAGAACTCCTTCCCTAAACTGTACCTTTTGTTTCCCAATTGGTACAACTTCAATAGCCCTTGTAGGTTCCTAGTAAATAGTACCCCTGGTACCTAGGGAATTGGCACTGAAGAGGGTTCCCAAGGGTAGCAGCACAAATTGTGCCACCCTAGCGTCCCCTCAGCAAGGCCAGGCATGCTGCCATTGCAGACTGTGTGTCTTAGTGCAGACAAAACTGAAGAGTCAACATGGCACACGCCCCTGTGTGCCATGCCCACAAACACTGCGCAAGAAATAGGTAAGACACCCCTCTCGCAGACCTTAGCAATATGGCAGGGTGAACTATATCTCCTGTGAGGACATATCTGCATGAGCAGATATTTCCCTGCAATATCCATATCCAATTCCAGTTCGTAAAACTTTATTTCGGCACACATGGCCATAAAAGCACAGTTAAAATAACAGCTAAAATACAATGGATTATGTACAATTCAAACAGGTCAATGTTCCTATTCTAGGGTAGCTATTCCAGATATCCACCATGATGATAAGCACGACTTAAAGTGCTTGGCAGTATACAAAGAGTGGTTAATTCTCCATTATGTAATACATTTAAAATTACGGTGCACATAGAGTAATATCAGTTGAACACATGAGCAATACCTGAGCAAGACATTAGTCGTAATAATCCTCCTAGTTAGTTCTTCTAGAGCTACTAGTCTGTTTTAAAAAGGTGCTTTAGAAGAAGATATTTAGCCCCCCACCCCCAAAGTATGGGTCGAAGACTCTACAAGCCAAAGGTTAAAACATTTTAAAAAAGAACAACATTTACTCCGCCATTGTGTTAAGACCCACTAGGCAGCACAAATGTTATCTAATGCAAGAACAATGAGGGGCCAACAATATATATATATATATATATATAACTTTTAGTGTGGACAAGAGTTGATCATTAAATATTGCACATTAATTTTAACAAAGACAAAGATAAAAACAATGTATACGAAATTTAACAATAAAAGGATTTAGGCAGGAGCTGTTCATCAGTTATTGCCATTCCTATTGACAATCTTCTTTAAAATGGCTCTACCGGTGCACAGCATAGTAAATAAAAAACGTGAAATGGAGTACACAGTGGGCAAGTGGGTATCACATTTTAGTAGCCTGTAAACATCGCTGCAATGTCTAGACCCCAGGTTCCTGCAAAGTTGAAGTAGCCAACGAGACCTTGCCCTCCTATATCTCTGTCAAAAGAATAACACATGGATATCCGTTTTGTCTGCATTATTGCATGCTGGACACTCCCCATTGGAAGAGCCCTCCCATTTTTTTGTGAATGAGTGCAGTGGAAGGACTCCATGTCTAAATTGTAAATAAAACTTCTTGGCGAGGAGCGGCTAGATATCATCCAACACCAGTTCTAGGCTAGATCTGTTTTTTACTTCCAAAAACTCAGCAGTCAGACGGCCCAGTGTAAGCCTCCTTTCAAGCTGAGCGAGTTTGTGGTCTCTGTAGCTCTCCAACAGGGCCTTTCTGGGGGTCATTTGGGAGGTTTCTTCTGCTTTGCTCCACAAATTACCCCTACCCAGGCCCTCACATGTATTCTTAATGTACACCAGCCATGGTAGCTTCCCTGCACCTCGCATCCCCATGACGTCAATCAGCTCTTCCTCTTAAGGGGCTAGTTCAGGGGTGCTCCATAGATTGCGCCGGTATAATAAAGGTTGAAGAGCAACTTCATCCGGCAATAGGCCTTATCCCAAGATCCATTCGGAGAGGTGTTCATGGTGTGCTAGGAGGGAGTCCCACAAGTTGTCTAAGAAATAAGTTCTTGGTACGTACTAGCGAGCCGGATACACAGTGACCCCATAATTCCACTCCATATAGGGCAGAGCTCCTGGCCTATACTTTATAAATTTCCATCACTGGGCTAAACAGTTTTTCAGTGCAACTCCTGCGTAATTTTAAAATGCCCCCCATTGTCTGAGTTAATTTCAAGCTTGCTTTGTTAATTTGGTCACCCCAGTCCATCTTCTCTGTCAGCGTAATTCCCAAGTACTCAAAGATGGATACCCTCTTCAAAGGTCTTCCATCCAAGGGAGATTTGGGCGAGTGGTGTTGCCCACATTAAAGGCCATATACTTTGTTTTTTGGAGATTAATCTCCAGACCCCGCTGTTTGCAGAAGACACTAAAGTTATCAAGGGTCCTCTGAATTCCCATGGGAGATTTTGCCAGCAAGCGGGTGTCGTCTGCAAACATCTAGGCTGGGATTTTACGATTTGCCAGCCTACGGGCATCGATGTTCGTCCCGGCAGTCAATGACTCTATTAAGCCGTTAATGAAAAGGCAGAAGAGAGTAGGGGCCAAGACACAACCTTGACGGACACCTCTATAGGCAGAGGGGTTGAGAGTTCACTGTTTTTGCCATATCTAATTTGGGCAAAGTTACCCTCGTGTAAGCGTTTTAACTGATAGCAAAGGTACTCTGGGACTCCCATGTCTAATAGAATTGCCTAAAGTTTATCCCTCGGTACCAGAACGAAAGCAGATTTAAGGTCTCCAAATATAAGGTAGAGGCTGCCACCCTCTATACACACAGTTTTCCAGTGTATCAATTGTAGCCTAAAAATGTGGTCAGTTGTTGATGTCCTTGCTCTAAACCCGGCTTGAAGGGGAGTAAGGATGTTATATTCCTCCATCCAATTCTGGAGTCGCCCCAAAAAAATACGGGCAAATATTTTCTGGCTTACATCTATGAGGCTATTAGGGTGATAGTTGACAGGCAAAAGCGGAGAGCCCTTTTTAGGTCTCGCTGAGCCCAGCACAGAGACAGAGACATTTTGTATGTGAGTTTTTTAAGTGCTGCTGGCTGGCCTAGCGCTTGCGTGCACGTGAGCATGCACGCGCGCAGCCGCCATGCGCTATGCCAGGCAGCAGCACTCATGAACGCCTTTCTGCGTCATCGCGATCACTTTCGCTTTCACAGCGATCGTGATCGCCATGACTTTCGTCGCCAATGCTTGTTGTTATTTGTTTTGCATTTGTTTATAACGCAGGCTTGACAAGAAATATACGTTAGAGGGCCCCTGAACAGCTAGATAATAGGGGAGGAGGGCAGGGGAAAATTCAACATAAGAAATAACAGAACCTCCCCCAAATATTTATTAACCGGTAATAACTCTCACAAATAATAAATTAGTGCCTCATTCAATCACAGGGACATGAAAAAAACTTTTTAAACCATTTTATTTTTTATAAACAAAGATGTAAAAATAGGACTGGTACAGTGAACATAGTTTCAATATTTAGCACTGACAAAAAGCCAAGTAACGCCCACAGAGAACAATGTTTTAGTAAAAGCACATTTTTATACATAAAAATAGCACAAAATCAACATAATATATAACCATACTACACATGAGACATAAATAAAAAACAACATGAAAACACACCACCTAAAGGAAAGAAAAAACCATTATCAATAGTAACACAAATTATTCATATTTGTAGTGAGAACACCACAAGCGCCGACGCGCGTTTCGGGGTGGACCACAGAGTCCACTAATTCCTTCGTCAGGGCGCAAAAGTAGATGAATAAAACAATAATCTATGTTTTCATCAGTGGAATCTTGATGAGTACGTTAAGGCAACATGGAGGAAAAGACTTAAAGATGGGGCTTCTTGGCAACCCAGAGCAAACTTGAATAAAGGAGTAGGTGTGAATGTTCCGATGGACCAATAGAGGGACAAAAAAGTAACAGAGCCAGTGGAAACGATAATCTTAGGAGTCAGCCTCGCTGGGAAATGAATGAGATACACTCGTAATTAGTGCACAGTAATGAGACCTGAGGTCGAAGATCGTCTCTAGAGGAGGTTTGGGACAAATCTGGATAAGAGCAGCTGCCCCCGGGATTCATAAGTTACGGGCATGAAACTCTTGTAGTTGAGTTAGAAATAGACTTAGAGGCGCGGTGGAAGCAAAGTAGTCATCGCCTCAAGGGGGAAGTCAGAGTCGAGCAAAAGCCCACTGATTTGAAATTGGAACGCGATGTAAAACGAAATAACGGCTGGGTCCCGAAGATATTGCAGCGGTTTACATGAGCACAAGTTGCATTACACAAGTCTTTATTTTTGTTTTTGTTTTTTTTAAGGTACAGATGTGCCCAGAATCACAGGTTGTTGAGCCGACGCTGAGACTCGGACCTGGTTTCACAGTTCCAAGTCGGCAGCTCTGGCCTCCTTGTGTTGCTTGTATCTTTTCCCATCATAGCCTTGTGGGTAGTCAGTCACGTGTGTGGGTGGCTTGGCCATCTGCTGTATATTGTGGTTGGTTGGGATTTGCAGGTGGTTAGAGAGGTAGAAATTACTGTTTTTGCTAGGTCTGGAAGGCTCGTTGCCTGGGTGTCTCATTGCGTGTCTGACAGATGCAAAATTCTCTGTGTATTAACTGTCTTGGTGTGCATGTTGGTCCCTTTTGTTCCTGCCACGTCACGCTGTCACAGTGGGCCTTTGCCTATCAGTGTATCCCCGTTCCAACGTGTACTTTAGCATCGCCCTGTCCCAGTGTGTGTTAGTGTCTTCATTTCTCCCTGTCCTAGTGTCGATGTATCCCTGTCCTAGTGCCCGTCTTTGTCTGTTGTAGTGTTTGGATCCCTAGTCCAGCTCTCATGTCCTAGTTTCAGTGTTCATATCCGATGTTTGCACTGCCTGTCTCCCTGTCCCAGTGCAGGAGTCCAGTATATCCCTGCCCCAACGTCTGTTTGCCGTTCACAATGTCTGTGCCTCAGTCCCAGTGTTTAAGAGTGTTTATCTTGATGTCCGTGATTGTCTGTCCAGGTATCTCTGAGTCTGTGCATCAATGTTCGTGAGTCCTTGCCCCAATTGTTGTGAGTCCTTGTCCTAGAGTCTGTCTTAGTGTTTGTGAGGCTCTGTCCCAAGTCTGTGACTCAGTCTCATTGCCCGTGAACTCTTGTCCTACTGTCCGTGAGTCTTTCTCAATGTCTGTGTGTCATTGTCCCAATGTCTGTGTTTCTCAGTCCCAGTGTTTGTGGTTCTCTGTCCCAGTGTTTGCGAGTCATTCTCCAGAATTTGTGAGTCTCTGTCCCATGCCTATGACAATGCCCTATTGTCTGTTATCTCTGTCCCAGTGTCTGTGACACTTGTGTCCCACTGTCTGTAAGTTTCTTTTTCAATGTCTGTGAGTCTTAATCCCTATTTCTGCGTCCTTGTCCCAGTGTCTATCTTAATATCCGTGGGTCTCCGGTTCAGTATCTGTGAGTCCTTGTCTTTATTTATTTTCCTGTCTATATTGTTTTAAAAGTATGGTTTAAAACGTATATTGTTTTTTGAGTCATTCTAAATGCTGTCAGTCAAGACTGCCAGGCCAGTAGATATGTGGGTTAAACAAAGAGAGAAAGTATTGTATTGGTTGAACAGTTGTGGTGCGCTCAAGACTGACGCAATATGAAATAGGTGTGTATTGATTTATCGTCTGTGGGTCTCTATGTCATTGAAAGTTGTGAGGCAGTCGAATGTAGATGTGCATTTATCGGTTTAATTACTGTTTAAATATGCTAGTTTCTGCTTCTTTTCCCAATCCCCATAATTAATATGGATAGACGCAATGCAATTAGCACAGCAAAAGAGAAAATACAGGCGAAAATTTAAAACAAATTGAATACCAGAACACCGGGAGCCCTAATTGTGGTAAATGTAGGTATGGACCAGCAGGCTTGCTTTCTGGCAAATGTTTTCAACCTGTATTTTGATTTTGGAAATATTTCTATTGCTCTATTTGGTTTCCTTGGTGGTACGGATGTTTTTTAGTGACACGATTCATCAAGGTTGAAATTATATGACTCTGGGAAATGTTCACTGAGAAAGCAAATGTTTGTAACCACTTTTGCGAGTGTTTGAATAATGGGCAATGTGGTATAAGCGGTACTGCAGTAAATTATTTTGAAAGAAGTCTTAAAAATTCAAGCCTTTTTTGTCAGTCAGTCAACATTTTTGGAAGTCTACATATGCTATGCTTATGGTTCTGGGTGTAAATGATAGCCAGTTTTTAGAAAAAGCCTAGAAGTCTACAATAAATGAAGTTCCTGGTGCAGTCAATTTGATTTATGTTTTTAATTCAGAGAGCTAAGCAAAAGTCAGAGAAGTCATTGAGATTTGTAGATGTTCTAATGTGGTGAGTGACAGAATATTTCACTAGCTAAAGTTCTCGAAGTTGTAAGTCTAACACAGCGCAATACATGGAAGTCCATTGCGGCCATTTCATATCTCTGTTGGGTTCTTGCCCTTTCCTGAACTTTTGAACATCCAGAAATGACATAACTGAAGGAATGAATATAAAGCATAGCTTTAGTAGTCCATTTATCAATTTAATATACACTTTCAGTAAATTTCATAGAGCCTTACAGTGGTCTCAATGATCGCATTTAAAGATCCATCCAGCATATTGAAGCCAATCCAAATGTTAGATATGGGAATGGCGATCTGTACAGTCAGTGCACCTTTTTCAGCTTAAGAGTGAGATCCACTAGGGCTGTCTGCTGGCTTCCTAATTGGCTAATACGTTCATGAAATACTTGCAAAAGTATGTAAATTGGATGGGCTTACACAGTGCTTGAAATGGAAAAATAGAAGTGCAGGCACTCTGTACCAGAGTACCTGCTTGTCTCTGAGAAGTGCCGCTACTCGCCAATTAAAAGTATTACGTTTCTCTTAAAAAGTGGAGGTACTCTCCCTCTCAAAATTAAAAAGTGCTGGTACTCCGTACCGGACAGTACTAGCCCATTTAAAGCACTCGCTCACAATAATATTAGACTACCAGTAAAAAACATTGTATGACAGATTTTCTACAGTATTAGGTGTAGAAATGGGGCAGAATCAGGGATGTTCAAAGGCGAAGGGGCAGCAGGAGGTAACCAATGAGAAGGTAATGAAGACACACAAAGTTGTAAACTTCTGTGAATGTATGCACCTTTTAATTGTTTTGCACACATAATTTACACACCTCAAAATGATGCCAAAAATGTCAGGGAATGTGTTAAAATTGTGTACAACAAACTACAAAGGGGATGATGTAAGGAAATGGATTTATATACCAGGAAAAATATTATGCTGGTGAAAGCAAATAGCGAAGTTTCCACCACCCTTACTTTCAAGGATCGCCAATTCTGAAGACCATTCTGAACACTTAAAGTATGACATCAGGAGTACTCTATGAACCAAGGTATCCCTTATTATTTAATTTGAAGGTCTGGGAGAAAGGGGAAAAAACAAAAGCACATATATATACTAGCCCGAAGGCACCTCCCAATCGACCACCACTAAGTCAAATATGGCTAATGAAAGCTCTATTGGGCCATCCCTAGACCCTTAAACATCACAGACATAATGCGCAAGAACATCAATTCATGTTGATTTATTCTTATGTTTTTTCAGAAAGAAAGATTTTCAATTTTTCAACTTTCTTTTTATAATAATTAATTATTACTTTTTGAACTCTTCTTTCTTTTCATTTATACAAAAAGTCATCTAAAAAATGTAACTTTTTTAATACATTTTTCTTATTTAAATGTGAAAGTTGAAACATGTAATACAATAAATACATACAGAATTTCAAAACATTAAGCTTGTCCCCAAAACATTTTCCATACACTCACCTCTCATTCATTCAAAGTATACCAGACATACGCTCACACACTACACAACTCATACATGAAACGCCAGCTACAAAATGGCTTGCAAATGATACAACTCATGGGGAGATTCCTTCTGTTATTTCCATGGTTGCGCCACAGGCTGAGAGTGGATCTTGGCCGATGTACGTTTCAGTGGATGCTATTAATTTAGTCCACCTTCATCAGGACCGCTTTCTTCTTTTCCTTTTTACTGCAGCGGAGGTTAAAACAAAAGAGGATCTAGAAGTGGAAAAAGGATGCGAATCAATTATGTCGCCCATAGACCAATTACTTGAAAGGTATATTATTATAGTCTCTACTGTTCTACTATTAGAAACCTAAAGAATATAGGAAAGACTTTTCACCTAGAAAGTGCTCACCCCATGCTTATGGTGAAGAAAGAAATAAGAAACATTCTTGTGAACATTGGTGCCGTGCAACACCTGTTTAGTAAGGATGGTGTGTTGTCACCTTATATCCCTCATGCGATTACTCTAGTAGTGATATAACTAACCTAAAAAGCCAGAATCGGCTAATCTTTTCTCTTCTTTATATCTTGAAGTCAAACAAAGTTTCATCTTGGAATTCCATTTCTTTGTTACTATTGTTCCAACATATCCTGGTCACTGGAATACTATGGTAAACAGAAATGAATTACCGATTCCGTTCATCTTCATATGTCTCAAAGAGGAAACTGGTTTTTTTTAGGTTATATCCCCTAGTGATGTTACCTTTTGTTGTCTATTGGGTCCCTTCTGAGGTATTAGGTTGGCGGCACCCAAATGCAAATGGGTGTTTGCACAGCTATACGGGTCCTCAGATATATTTCCAATCTTTTGGCAAAATATTTTTTGGGGGGGATGCTCGTATCTATGGGGTGGCACTTTCTAGGTGAAAAGTCTTTCCTATATTATTTAGGTTTCTAATAGTAGAACCGTAGAGACTATAATAATATACCTTTAAAGTAATTTGTCTATGGGCGACATAATTGATTCGCATCCCTTTTCCACTTCTACATACCCTTTTGTTTTAACCTCCGCTGCATTAAAAAGGAAAAGAAGCAAGCGGTCCTGATGAAGGTGGACTAAATTAATAGCATCCACTGAAACGTACGTCGGCCAAGATCCACTCTCAGCCTGTGGGTCAACCATGGAAATAACAGAAGGAATCTCCCCATGAGTTGTATCATTTGTAAGCCATTTTGTAGCTGGAGTTTCATGTATGAGTTGTGTAGTGTGTGAGCGTATATCTGGTATACTTTGAATGAATGAGAGGTGAGTGTATGGAAAATGTTTTGGGGGCAAGCTTAATGTTTTAAAATTCTGTATGTATTTATTGTATTACATGTTTCAACTTTTACATTTAAATAAGGAAAATGTATAAAAAAAATGTTACATTTTTTAGATTAATTTTTGTATAAATGAAAAGAAAGAAGAGTTCAAAAAGTAATAATTAATTATTATAAAAAGATAGTTGAAAAATTGAAAATCTTTATTTCTGAAAAAACATAAGAGTAAATCAACATGAATTGATGTTCTTGCGTATTATGTCTGTGATGTTTAAGGGTCTAGGGATGGCCCAATAGAGCTTTCATTAGCCATATTTGACTTAGTGGTGGTCGAGTGGGAGGTGCCTTCGGGCTAGTATATATATGTGACATCAGGAGTACTTCTTGAACTATTTATTCTACAAATGAGTCAGATTCTTAAAAGTACTCCCTGAAAATGTTGGGCATCCACTCAAATCATAAGAGGAAAAGAAAAGTTGCTAAATCTGCACATTTAGCTTAGTGAATTGACCCCTGTATTATTAAAACTGAAGTAGACGATAGCCTAGAAAAACATGATGAAGTCTAGAATTGATCTTTCCCTGCAAGTGTTGATTGTTTAAGAGATTGGTGGATGATTTTCATCAGAGATATGGATTAGAAGTTGTTAATCCGTTCATTAGCCGTATTGATATCTGCGCATTTATCTCTCAATGGAAATTTGTCAAGATCGCCATTGATAATCGATTGACTTGTTTGATAAGGCCACAGAGCTGACAGTTTTAGAGCATGGCTGACGTGGTGCTGACTCCTAATTTAAAAATACACTAATATGGTACTAAAATAGAATGACATTAATGTTCTCACAATACATTTGATTGATGTGTGCAATACATTGTGGTTGAATTTTGATCTAGAAAATTGCCTGAGGTGAAATCAAATTGAATTGTTTTAGGTCCACCAATATTCCGTTGTAATGTATACTTATGTGGAATGTTGAAAATGTCCACTTGTGAACATTTTCTATTTGTTTTAGAAATTGGAATCTGAAACAGTGTACATAAAATGCCCATAGTTTAATTTGAATTTGTAAGTGAAATGGCTATAAACCTTATAGAAAAATCATTTGCAATGCAATAGGTCTTGCATTACTGAATGTTTGAGCTATTGGTGTTGCATTATTATTAGCAATGCCAATAGCTCAAACTTTAATAATGCGAGACCTATTGCATTGCAAATGCTTGTTATAAATTGGTATTATTTCGGCCCCCGCCCAGGTGGTCGGAATCGCCATGCCTTGTTTGATACCATTAAACAAGGAAGACAGATAGGGAGCCCAAACGGTGGGCTCAGAACGAAAAAAGGTCACCAGGAATCTTGTTCAGCCCTGCGGCTTTAGCTGGTGTTATCTTGCCTAGGGCATCGGTGACCTCTCTCAGGGCAATTGGGAGGATGTCTGTAGATGTTGGGCCAGGGAGAAAGGATCGACTAATCATTGGCCCTTCCCCCTCCTCAGCCCTTGAGTAAAGAGATTCAAAGTGAGCCTTCCATACTTCTTCACCGATGTTAGGTTCTATGGCCAATTTGCCATCCTGGGAGCCCGAATTGATGATGTTCCAGAGGGTCTTCATGTCGTGATTATTTAAAGCGGATCTAAGATTGTCCCATTTTTGGGATTCCCAGCTTCTTTTGGCCTTAGCTATAGTAGTCCTGTATTTTGCCCTCGCATCTATGATCAATGGCCTGACGTTGCCCTTAATGGCGGAAATAAGACCAGACTTGGCTGCGCGACAGTTTGCATTAAACCATGGGTGATGGGGTTTACTAGTTGCCCTAGGCTTTTTGTTTTGATAGAAAAAAACGGCCATAGAGACAAACAGGTCTTGATGGTTGTTATATTTTCTCAGGTGGAGGTCAGGTGTGCCCTTTATCTCTGCCAGTTGGTTTCAACCATAAAATATGGAATCATTTGTTGGTAAAGCGAAGCCAAATTTTCTTGTGATTGAGAAAAATCCCCCCCAACAGACTCTCCTCCCTCCATTGGACTGAGTCAAGCACGGGTCTGGTGCTCATAGGTTATCCGATACATTCCTAACAAATGGCGAAGATATTTCTATGATGAGAGCCTCGTGGTCGCTATCATAGCGGGGGCTGATTTTAAAATCTATCACCCTATGCCATGATTTGATATCTACCATTATATAATCTACAATGGAAGTATGCCCTGGTATATTAAACGTGTAATTTCCTGGGGTACCAGATGTAGTGCGTCCATTGCATACTCTCAGTGAAAAATGTAATGTGAGGGTGTATATCTGCAGCACTAACGGGGTCCATGCCTGTGCTAGAGAGATATTGGGGACTGGAATGGACCAGTATCGGTCCTCCTCGCTGAGAGTGACCAAAGTCAAACCATTCAGGGGTTCAAATTGGCAGTTTAAGTGTCTGCCAATGATTACCGCAAGGTTTTCAGGAATGGTTGAAAGAAAGGTAATTAACTGTTCAAGAGTAGTGGACTCTTGGCGTCGAGGGACAGGCCGAGAATATACATTAATTAAAACTATGTTTATTTTCGTGGGGAAGGACAATAGGACACAAAGGATGTCACATGAGGAGCTCTCTAATTGTTTTGCCTCACAACCCAGATGCACACCGACCCAAGTGCACAGCCCCCCAGATGGTCTGCTCTTCTCCGCATGGGTAGCTGAAATGCTAAACGATGCATTGCCCATTCTGTGTGTTTCTTCCCTGGCCCATGTTTCCTGGAACATACAGATCTCATGTTGCTCTATAAAGAGCCTCCATTCTGGACTATCCAATTTGGAAGATAGTCCAGCTAGGTTCCAGAAAAGAAGCTGTAGGCTTGGAGAGCCCACATTGTTCGTTGGTCCAGGAGAATGGATGTCAAAGGTCTCTTGGGTGCCCCTGGGAGATTGGCAAGACTCCATTGGTTGCGTCGACCTGAATCTAGTGTTTAAATTATATAGACCCTTTACAATAGATTGGAGGTTTACTGCATCCCACAGTTCTAAATTGGATGTCTGTGTACACTGTAGAGATCAAGGATCGGTGGGCAGGTAGTGACTATCTTCTGTTTACCCCTAGCTAATCTATGTTTTCCGCCCCCATTTTCCTGAGACTGTTTCTCATTCTGCTTCAGGGTACCTCTCCTCTGTGCAGACTCCCACTGCTGGGGCAAAGCCTCTTTTTGATACTCAAGTCTTTTTTGTGGGGGCTCAGTGCTCGCAAGTCAATCTATTGACTCTAAGGGGTTACATCTGTTAAATACAGGTATATGGTAAACTAAGGGGGATGGTTGGTCCTGTCCCAGTGTGAAGTATTGTTTACTCTGTGACCACTCCCCCCTCTGTTTGCCATTTCTTCTTCTTGTAGGTGGTATAAGGCCAGGGTGGAAGAAATAGCCCAAGGGAGCAATCTAATGTCCCCTTATCCCTGTGATGGTAGCGGTCTAAAAGGGATTCCACAATCATTGTATTTCTAAAATTAATCACAACGCAGTCACCAGGGATATCTTTCGGTCTCCAGCCCACCCTACGGATCATGAGGATTTCGCTTGCATCTCTATGTGAGAATTGTTTGTGGTTGGCTAGCCAGTGTAAACATTTATTTTTTTAGATCAAAGTATGATTCCTTACTCTCCATGTTCAGATCCGGAACTACTGCTAATATAACTACATATGGAGTTGAGGCCGGGGGAAGATATATACACGGTAAAGCTCGCCCTGTTCCGTGACTTTCCTCCTGTGGAGCACTCCTCTGTCTAGTCCCCTCACTAGGAGAATCACGTTTGTGGTCTTACTGTAATTGGCTCATTGTTTCTTCCTGTCTGAGCCCCCTGTTTATACCCCTTGCAATGAGTACTATATTCTTTTCCTGACTCCGCTAAATTACTCAGGCATTTACCCTCGCCCTCCTGGTTAGGGTGAGTTTCCATACTGAGAGTGGGCGTGTTATCTACTGTTAGGGGTTCTGGGTTGGTTTCGGTAAGGGCAGGTTTTGGATTCACAGGGTTTACCAATTAATTCCCTCTCAGGACTACCTCTGTCTTATCAACCAATAGTTCGACCAATTTAGCAAGTTTATCTACCTGTTCCCACAGATTTTTTAACTCGTCCTTCACAACAGTCCTTACTTGGACCTGTATGTCTGCCACCACGTCCGTCACCCAAGCTGGTTGCTCCATGCCTGCTTGGGGTGATATTCCTGATCCGGCCTCCCCCAAATCATCAGTCGCCAGATGGTCCATAGTTTGTTTGTTATGTTTTGGCCCCATTGGTGCAGCAGTTATGGTCTTTCTTTTTTTTTGTGCGGGCGCCTTCCGGATGTGGCTCATCCTTACAACCTGTTGCACGAGTCCTTGGTTGGATAATTGGGGGTTCCTGGGCTATGGACGATGAAGATCCAGTTTCATCATGGCTACTAAAGGGTTGGGCTGGATCAGGAGTTAGCGACAAACAACTTTCAGTTAGTTCAATCTCTGTGGCGACTACACCTATAGCCCTCTGGAGCATCCTATCTATTGAAGTTGGTTGAAGGGAGGAAGCCGATTGCATTGGTGCCACCTGAGATTTCCCCGCACCGATTCACCTTTCCACAATTGCAAGCGGATCAGAGGGATACCCAAATCCTTTTGAAGTTCTAGATACCACGGAAAGGCTTATCAATGGGTCCTAATAAGAGTGCTAAGGTAATGGTGTTGCGTGTCTGGAAAGGGAATTACTGACCTTAAAATTGCTAGTGCATCAAACTTCTAAACACCTTCAATCTCCCCTTATAAACCTAAGATGGGTGGCCCTGCCCGGCCTCTTCTGGCCGCTGATGGGCGCTGTGGGAGTCCTGGCGCGAAGTTAAGGGCTCCGGGGAGGGGGACGTCACCTCCCGTGCCGTGCCGTGACGGGTGAAGAGGCTGCTGGGGGACTTAGTGCCACCCCAGCAGTCCTGTGTGCCTCGATGCTGCGGCTACTGGAAATGGCCCTCAAGACAGTGAGTGCATATGTTGGGGCTCACAAGCCCGGACAACTGTTCCGCACTGCAGGAGTGCTGGCGCGAAGATAAAGGCGCCGGGAGAGTGACGTCACCTCCCGTGCCGTGCCGGGTGAAGAGACTACTGGGGGACTGAGTCCCACCCCAGCGGTCCTGCGTGCCTCGATGCTGCTGGCTACTGGAAATGGCCCCCAAGACGGTGAGTGCAAAAGTTGGGGCTTACAAGCCCTGACAACTGTATTGCAAGTGAACAGGGAAGCCATAAAGTGTACATGGGCTGGACACTCAACATTACAAATTTCCAAGCTCCATGATGGCATCACTGTATCATGGGATGTTTGGTACCAAATGTCTCGTCTTAATAAACCTACTTTCATTCCAGTGTTAGATTTATTAATAATTTCACACAGAGGACACTTTTAGAAGGATCCCTTGAAACCTTCCAACTTCTAGTGTGTTCCTGACTGGTCTCCAGCAGCCTGCCACTAAGAGACATGTTTCTGGACCAATGGGGTGAGAGCCTTCGCTCTCAGGGGAGCCAGAAACAATGCCTGACCTGGGCGGAGGTTTTTCACACCTCCTCCAGGCACGAAGAGCTTGCCAGGACGGAAATGTTTGCTTTCTGGGCAGTAACGTCTCAAAGGCGATGTTGCCTTTCTACTCTGACCCATGCTTCTCCTGCTATCAGCAGCTGGCACCCCCCTATCATGACCCCACTCTCGGTGGGAAGACTGGTGGGAACATTAGTTAGATGAGGAGGAGGGTCCCCAGTCAACCTGCACCACCCCTAAAGCGAAGCAGGTTATGCTGACCCCCAGCTCATTTTCCACCATCTTGAAAATAGGGAAAATAACCTATTGGGGTCATGACCACCCCCGTGTGAGATGAGCATTTAGAGGGCACAGTCACCCTAAAGGTAGGTAGCCCATTGGCTACTACCTGGCACTCCCTTTAATGCCCCTAAATGTAGTATTTAGGTGGCACCCATGAGCCTTGAATTACAGATGCTACGGACACAAGAAGACTAAGAACAAAGAAGAGCAGCTGACCTCGAGAACAGAGAGCCTGGACTAGATTTGGGTGAGAAACCGTGACTCCAGCCCATTGACTCTACAATTGCAGAACACTGTCTCATCCTGCCACTCACAGACAAACCCCAGGAGCACTCCAGCACTTCGCAAAATTGCCTAAGAACTCCCTTGGAGTAGACGAGCTACTCCCTTTCATTGCAGGCACTGAAACAGCAGAGTCCGGACTCTCAACTTGCAGATCCCCGCCCCTGCCGCAACTGCCCATGAGGAGGTACAACAGCTGTAAAGGTTCACCTCTGCCTCTGCCTGGTGTTTGGAGGCACCAGGATTTTCCAGAGCTGAGCAGCACCAACCCCTGGGTACCGGACACTCTACAACCCAAGACCGACTACAAGAGTCCAAGCCGGACTCCAACTGCCTGAGGAACAAGCACCCGTCGAGGGCCATCAGAAGCCCCGAGACCCAATCGCCGAGTGGCCCAGCCGTCCTGCACCGCCCCTCTGAGGTGTTTGCCTCTGACCGTGAGGTGTAATTTGCACACTAGAGCTTGAATCACCGGTTTACTCTGCACCCAACCGCACCGGCCTGAGAATCTCCGAAATCTTTGTGCTCCTGTATTCTCCAGGACCTTGCCACCTCTAAACTCTTTTGAGTGCCCTTGGACTTGCCTACAAGTCCCCATGTGCAGTCTGTTTTTCGGTGCACCCATGCGCGTTCTTCGTAGCGCACCAGCTCTACCAGCATCCTAATCCCGGACAAATCTGGGGCGCTCCAG
The DNA here is from genome assembly GCF_964204655.1 of Triturus cristatus. Taxonomy (NCBI): domain Eukaryota; kingdom Metazoa; phylum Chordata; class Amphibia; order Caudata; family Salamandridae; genus Triturus; species Triturus cristatus. The sequence continues at coordinate 662,021,027 of NC_140584.1, forward strand.
AGAAATTGCTGGTAGAACTTTGGACCCCGGCATCCTAACATTCAAATTCTAGAAGGTGAACTTCTAAAACCTACTGGAATGTGATTTCTTGCATTCTATGTTTTTCTTCATAGGATAACATTGTGCATAATTGCACACAAATGTATATTGCTTGTACCTACCTTGCTTATTGCTGAAACTTATTACATGCTTACATGTAACTGTATTTCTTGGTTCAAAATATGTATATAAAGACTTGCTATTTTTCTATAAAATCAGTCTCGACTCTATTTCAATTTGTGTTTCATTTATTGCCTCTGTGAATACAACAAATGCTTAGCACTAACCCTTTGATAAGCCTAACTGCCGGCCCACACTACCATAAAATAGAGCGTTAGCATAATCTATTTCTGCCTCTGTAAACCAATAAAGGTCTCTCTGAACTCTCTACACAGTGTACCCTATTGTGGTACACTATATTGAGAGGTGGATTTCCTACAGAAGGTGAATATTATTGAAAACAATAATCCGATCCCCAAAAAAACCTTCATCCTCAATTAAACAAATTTGGCACCTCAAGCCAAAACAGAAAAACATCTGTTAAAACTACAGATCATAACCATGAGGTGGTCTAAAAGTTAGAGCAACAAATACAGCAGAGCATCTATCATGCCATCCTACCACGAATAGGGAACCAGAAAGAAAACAAAACAGCTTGAGCTGAACACCGCATCAACTTTATACTCTCACACGCTTTACCTGCATAGAAACGATGGATGAAATATTAAAAGAAACAGATCACAATCCATGCATATAACTCAGTAAAAAACCCTCTATTATGGGACACTTGAAACAACCTAACAACAATGTTGTTTAAGGCTCACCCATTAGTCTTTACCTCCGCACAGATGTTGAATGCAGACGCAGATGTTTGGTTGGTCCATTCGTAACTTAACTTTGTAGATTTGTAACAGTGAATAATAGATGTTTTTCGCTCTGTCCTCAGAGTGACAACCTGAGCTTTGTTTTTGTTGTCTATATCATTTAATATGAAATATATGATGTGAGAAGGTGGGTTGGTATATGCTGTCCACTAATTAAAGTGGGCACCTTGTACCAGGCCACACGGCCCTTATGATGTCTGAGGTCAAAGACAACCTTATTGAAAGCTATCCTAGTTGTAGCTAGGGAGAGTAGCCTTCAGGCTTAATCTTGAAGGAATTTAAAGCAGCTTGTTTTACCAGAATATCACCTCCTAAAGGATTAAATGAAAGGAAAACCACACAGTGTTTATATAAAAATATGTATTTATTAATATAACACTCTCTACTAGTCTCTATGCGACACTAGGGCACAATGCACACAATACTTAATCAATAGAACATTCGTAAATAGCGAAATACACAGCGGGATCCAGGGGAGACCGAACCATATATTACAAAAATGGTATAACAACAACGACTTAACTAGACACAGTGCCTAGAGCACGTAGAATCGCTGCGACCCCAAGGAACCACCCAGAGGAGTGACACAGGGAGCCCACGGAGGACGGGTGCAGTGAGGAAACACAGACACGTGCTCCGTACAACTCTATGGGAAAGTCGTGGTTGAAATTTTACAAGTTAAGGACACTTCTAAGAGGACTTCGAGCAAACCCTTTGGAACTTAGGAGGTTCTAAGGCTAACCCACCAGTGAGTACCGAAGTACCCATGTTACCTATCCCAGAGGAGCCGGGTACATTGGGGTCAAGTGGTGTCGGAAACCTTCGTCGTTTTCAATGGAGAGCTGCAATTAAGTCCTGCTGCCAGGAGGGCGAAGAATGTCCGTTGGAATCCAAACCTGGATTCGAGGTGAGAAGAACCTGAAAGCAGAGGGGACAGAGTCTGGGTCACTTCAGGTGACCATGGGCTTGGTAATCGAATGGCCACCGATGTCGGGTACTTCAGTAGGGAAGAAGGGTTGCTTGGCTCTGCAGCCACGGGGACCAGGAGACGTCGAGGACAACCAGGATCTGGAGGTGAGCTGTCCCATGAAGGATGTCGAGTGCTGAGGGGTCGAGTCAGGCTGGAGCACCAACAAGCCTTGGCAAATGCAACCCACGCAGGAAAGCAATGGGGAGTCACGGCACGTCTGGAGCAACCAGGGAATCCCAAGAACAAACCGGGTGACCCTCGCCAGGACCCACAGGCCAACGGACCAGGGATCACAAGGAGACCTCAAGCAATTCTGCAAAGCGCCAGCCCACGGAGCACTCAGTGTGAGGAGGCCGGATTTTTTCGGTGCAAATACTGCTCGGGATCAGGAATACTCGGAGTCCAATGCACAAGCTCAGGGGTTGCCAACAAGCATATGCACTTGCAAATGTCCGCGGTGCACAGAGTTTCGGGTCAAGCAGTCCCCACAGGGGATACTGGTCTCAGAATCGTTGAGAGGGCAGATCGACCACAGGGAGCTTCGGGAACCCACCTCCTGTGTTGCTTCGGAGTCCTCAGGAGCTCGGGAGATGCACGCCGGTCAGATGTACTTAGGTGCCTGCTAGTGCAGGGGACATACTCCTTTACTCCAAGGGAGATTCTTCAGTCATCCAGCGTCGTGCAGACCGTCGAAGTACTTGGTTTCTTCTTAGCAGAATCTTGTCCGGGTAATATCTAAACCCCTTTCCAACCCCTTCCATGGGAAGGGGTTGGAAAGATTCTGTGGACCCTCCTAGGGGAGGGACAGGACAGAGGGTGGCTACACCCATGTCCTTTGTCCAGATTCACACCAGAGCAGGAGCAAATGGCTCCTAGAACTGGTTTGAGCTGGACTATACACACGGACACCAAATGTGCCTCCAGTGTAGACTTTCTGGCACTCTACGAGTGCACCCACCCAGCCCCAATACACTAAATCCTGTCTGGGAGGTGGTTACACCTCTCGATGACAGGATGCCTATTCTCATGCCTTCCTCTGCGCAAGCTTGGCTCAGCAGCAGTTGAGCAGAATCGTGAATGTGGCTGGCAGCATCCATTTTGTGCTGCCCAGGTCGAGAAAGCTGGTACCGGGTATACCAGTGACCCACATATGTCCCTTTAGAAGGGTGGAATCATACCTTCCCCGCCAGTTACTGGCGGGGAGGTATGATTCCAAGGTGTTTGACTCTAAGCAGCCGTTTTAAAGTTAGCATTTACTGCGAGGTTATAATGCACTTAAACATATATGTCTGGCTGCATCACAGACAACCCCGGAAAAAGGTCTCCGATGGCTGCAGAGGAGCTCTGCTCATGCAGGGGCACCCTCTCATGTAAAACCCAGCACCCTGCCTTCAGGATTGTTAGGCCTGCCATAGGGCTGACTGATAGGTATTTAAGATTAGTGATTTAAATTGATATAGTGAACCTATATCTTAAGTAAGTGGTGCAAGCACCAGCTTACACAGTCTGCTGTAGCAGTCTGGTCGTGTCAATTTGGATGGCCTCTCAGGGGTGGCATAATACATGCTTCAGCCTATGGGAGGCCTCTGGGGTACCTATTCTCTGGGTACATTGTTTACCGTGTACTAGGGACTGATAAGGGTATCCCAGAATCCAATCTGGAGTGTACCTAAAGTACATGCATAACAATTTAAAGGAGAAAGCAGATAGACTGGGGTACTGGATAGCAGGATCCCAGTCAGACTAGGCCAAAAACAGTGTGACATCAGCAAAAAGTGGGGGTAACCATAAGAAGCAGATACTAATTTCCTACGTATGAGTGAAAAACATCCCCACTATTGACCCATCTATAATGTGTCAACCATTTCATGACACTTCCTGTCACTTAATTTCATTGCAGCAGATGGAGCAGCTTGAAGGCCAGTCCTTCTCTTGAGCAATTCTGAATTGCCAATACCATGACCATTCGACAAAAGTAGAGACATTTTGAGCACGCCCCTTAGTAGACATTGGGAGCTTAAAGCAAAAGCCCATTCTGTAACCATCTTAGAAAGAAAATGCTACGTAATGCAGTGTGGAAATACGAGCAACAAATACTGAGTCAGACAAGGGCATAAAATAAGCCAGGCCTCCATATAAAAAGTGGCCCCATAACAAAAATTAGTGGCCCTTATTGGCAAATTGTGGCACCTCTGAACTTTCTGACAGTGCTCTTGTTGTACATGCAAAATCAGTTTGAAATATTAAATACTGTACATGTAAATAATTGCTATTTTTTTGTATTTACATAGCTCTTACTACCACAGACAAGGTGTGGTGTTCTCATCGGCAAGACTGGACAGGCAAAATAAAAGAAATCGTAGAGTGCTAAGGGAAAAACGTTTTTTTTTTATAACATGAATTCACTTTCATGTTAAGCAACTGTCGATGTCCATGGTTTTCCCAGGCTCAGACCCTACTGGACCGGTGCGATGGAATGTCATTAGTGAGATGCGATAAAGTGTCATTCGTGAGAGTAACAGGAGAGAGATATATGCCAAAGGAAATTAAAAAAGAAAAACGTTATCCATTACCAGCAAATTGTAATTGATGTATTTATTGGGCGGCAGGGGGGCCCTGATGGACAGATATGTGCGCACAGTTCCTTATTTTTTCATTGGCAGCGATCCTATGGTTGGCAGACCAGCAGCATCTTGAACGCATATGCTTCTGTAGCGATCACAGAGTACGTTGAAAACAGCCGATGTTGGCTCAATCTATGGGTCGAATTAAACCAATCAGATGCTCCAGTGAAATGTAGCTTTGATATTTGGACAGCTGATTGGAGGAGCCTCCCACATTCCATGACATTGCCACCCTGGGCTCATTCACAGGAAAGGCTAGGAAACTAACCAGCTTACTGGAGTGGCCACAAGCATGTCACAATGATATGACCAACACTGGGGAAGGATGGCGGGCACGCAGAAATGAGAGAACAGTTATGGATTTAAATTTGAATTCATGATGACATGTGTGGAGCACCCCCTCACACGCAAAACTGACATGGTTCACATGAGTAATGTCAAAACCAGCCCATACGACAGAAAAACATGGCCTCCAGGGCCAAAAAACAGCCCACATACTCTGTAGGTCATGGGGCAGTGTCCAAATGGACAGTCCAACATTGGACATATACTTACAAGCAGGGCACAAGTCCTAAAAAAAGGAGGGGGGAGGGCTAACCAAGTTATGGAGTATGCAAGTGGCATCATGGCACACATCACGGCACATGACAGCATGTGGCATCACAGGAAGTAAATTCACAAGAAGTGACATCAAACCTCAACACCTCAGACATATGTTTAGCAGTTATATCACAAGTAAATTAGCGCATTACGAGATTTGACAAGTGAGATTTCGCGTCAGGGTTGTGTCAAAAAAGTGACAAAACCCTGACACCAATTATGGGTCTCAACTACTATTTTTTTTTTTTAACTCTGCCGCCAGTAGAAATTTGGCAGTAAATCGTTTCTGCTTAATTGGTTGCAAAGTATGCATTTTAAAATATCTTATAGGGCTAAGACACCTGCTGCGGAAATCTTTGTATGTCCAATAAATCTCACGGAATAATAATAATTGTAAGATAACTCTGGAGGCTAACACATTTGCTGGAGATCTGTGGTTTGTCAAGCCCCAGTTTTGAATCAAAGTAACAAAGAGGGTTAATGTGTCTCCTGCAAAGCACATCACGTTACATGCAGATGACAGATTTTTATTTTATGTAGTAAGATAAGTCGTTTACTGCTTTTAACACAAAGATGCTTCTGTTACTTGCAATTCATGAATTGAAATGATGCTAATATAGCAAAGTGTGCTATGAAAGGCATGTGAGTCCTACATCTTGTATACCTTACTGTCTTATGTAGTCAGCAACAAAAGGAGACACCCTACTTCAAAATAGGGACAGGGTGAATATAGTCTAAAAAACAAAGGTGTCCCTACTAAAAGGTGCAGCTTAACCAAAAGTATATCATAAACCACATTGGAAATAAACTCATCAACAGTATCAAAAATAATACAAAGGGGATAATCCGAAAAATACTATAATAGTAAGGTACGTCAGGCAAACACAATAAAAAAATCATAAACATTTATTATATAAATTATAACAATCAGGAATTTAAAAACAAATTTTATACATAAACAAACATATCATCATATTTTTAGAAAACACAGTCAACGCAGCGTTTCGGTGAGTAGACAGATGTTCACCTTCTTCAGGTGTCGTGGCGGACCCTGTGTCTTCTCCTCGGGATGACGCTGATGCTATAGAGGGGTCCCCCTCCCATCCGTCGCCTGCCCGGATTCGTATAAAGACCCTCGGGCGCAGGAGACATGTGGGCGAGGGAAGGAAGGGACGGAGACAGCCGTGAGGGATACCTGAAACGAGATAAGGAGAGAGGGGTTAGGGGCGACGTTGGTCTTTCCCTCTCTGCGATGAGAACCTTTTCCGGATGCACTCTGCTGTACCTGTCTCTTGGGCTGTCCCGGGAAGGGTTGGTCAGAGGTCGGGAATCGGAAGGAGAGCCAGGTCCAGTTAACTTCACTGGCCCCAGCCTCACTTGGGGTGCGAGGTTCTGTAACGGAAATAGCTCCCGGCTTTCAGGTTTCGCAGGAAACACCAGTTGCGCTACTACTTCCAGCCCGGGTATCCTTGGGGCCGAGGAGCGCTGTGTTAGTTGGTTCCTCAAGGAAGTTTTGGGTGTTTGGGGGACTCTCTCGCACCGGCGAGGGCGCTGCTACTTCCAGCCCAGGTATCCGTGGGGCCGAGGAGCGCGGTGCTTGATGGTTCCGCTAGGAAGGATGAGGGGCAATGTATCACCTACACGGTCACAGGCGCTTCTACTCGTAAGCCCGGGTATCCGTGGGGCTGAGGAGCGCCGTGACCGTAGGTTCCGTAGAGAGACGATCAAGGGAACACCACAAGCAGAAAGAACGGAAGGTACTTGGGAACCTTCCCGTGGAGCCTCCCAATGTTTGGAGGACCCGGTCGGTGATATGCTTGTGGTTCCGGTGGCGAGTCTGCCGAGACTCGGATGAAGAGCGGAGAAGTGCACAGCCGAGCTGGGGGAAGTGCGAGGAGTTCTACGCAGCTGAGAAGAGCGCACACCCTGGAGGCGATGTCACGGACCATACAGGGGCGTCTCGGGGTCCTTAGCAGGAGGAGGGGGACACTCACCTCTCTCTTGGTAGCTGTAGCGTAGGCGGACCGAAGGCTTCAGGATTCTAGAGTTTCTGGAGCGAACCGCGCACTGACGGCGTCTTTTCGCTTCAGCTGGAGTGGACGATGCTGGATTGCGGGCCGTTGAAAGTGTTCAGGTCGAGCGGGAATCATTGGCACCGCCCCCTTGTGTCGAGTCGGCTTTATGGGCGGCCGTGCTAGCGATCAGGTGGAGCGCCTGGCCGCGGTGCTTCTTGGGGGTTGTAGTTCCGCGGTTTTCCTAACTCCGGCGTGAGCATGACAGCACATCCCCCTTCACACCTCCTCCAGTGGAGAGAGAGGGACCAGGCTTGGCTGGGCTGCCGCGGTGGAAGGCAGCCACCAGGCGATCCGCATGGACCGCCGAGGCCGGCTCCCAGGAGTTCTCTTCAGGGCCGTAGCCCTTCCAGGCAAGAAGGTACCACAACTTCCCTCTAATCAGTTTGGAGTCCAGCACCCGTCTCACCACGTATTCCTGCTCATGGTGCACCCAGACCGGATCCGGGACCTTGCGAACGGGACAGAAGGAGGGCTTTAGCAGGGAGACATGGAACATGGGATGGATGCGCAGATGTTGGGGTAGTCGCAGCTGCACAGCCACAGGGTTCACATGGCACACCACAGGATATGGACCTATGAATTTCGGATTGAACGCGCTAGGTCTTCTGAATCGGATGTGTTTTGTGGACAACCACACCCTGTCTCCCTTGTGATACTTCGGAGGGGCTCGCCGATGTTTATCGGCTTGGGCCTTATAGCATGTTTTGGCTAAGTGTAGTTTCTCTCTGGCGTGTTTGATTGCGGTGTGAATGGCCTTGATTCTGTTCTGTACCTCGGGAAGTTTGCTGCGGGCGCGAGGGAGGAGAAACGGGAGAAAACGAGGGTGATGACCAGATGCAAGGAAGAAGGGAGAAAACTGCGTGGAAGAGTGTTTGGAGTTATTATACGCTATTTCTGCTACCCAGAGCCATTCCACCCAGGAGTCTGCAGCATGGTCCACATAACAGCGCAGATACTGTTTGAGGGTCTGGTTCAGTCTTTCGGTCAGGCCATCCGTTTGGGGATGGAAGCTGGTGGATAGAGAGGATTGAATGCCAAGTTCTTCACACCAGACCCTCCAAAATCGTGCTGTAAATTGCGAGCCCCTGTCCGATACAATCCCCAGTGGAAGGCCGTGAAGACGAACGATGTGTATTAGCAGGAGTTTAGCCAACGCCCCTGCCGTGGGCACCTGTTTGCACGCGATAAAGTGCCCCATTTTGGTAAGGAAGTCAATGACGACGATTATAGCGGTGCAGCCTTGGTCTTTGGGCAGTCCGACAATGAAGTCAACGGAGATCCGTTCCCAAGGATGCAGAGGGGTTGGGAGCGGCATCAGGAGACCTTGGCTTTTCAGCCGATCGGTTTTCATTTGGGCGCAGAGGGAACAGTTCTTTACCCAGCGCAGGACGTCTGGTCTAACAGAAGGCCACCAGCATTGTCTCAACACTAGCTCCAGGGTCTTGGTTCCTCCCATATGACCGGCGCACGGTACGTCATGACACCAGGAAAAAACGAGTCTGCGAAGCTGGAGGGTAGGTATCAGCACTCGAGAACCGCACATGGGAAGGCTGTTGTGCAGTCGCCATTTCTTATGTCGTTTCAACCAGGCCACCCAGGTGAACGTCTGTATCCCTTTCTTCACTTTCTGTAAAAAGGATTCTGTCCGTAGACTGCCCACCACTTGCTCCGGTGATAGGATGGGTTGGTCGGGGATTTCCGCCGGGCAGCAGGGCAGACCTTGTCTGGATAAGGCATCAGCTTTCTTGTTTTGCGTGCCTGGCCGGAAGGTAACGAGAAAGTTGTACTCTGCAAAAAAGAGCATCCATCTCTTTTGGCGGGGGGATAGATGTCGTGCTGAGCGGAGGAATTGAAGATTGCAGTGGTCGGTGAACACCGTCACCTGGTGTTGAGCGCCCATCAACCAGTGCCGCCACTCCAGGAATGCTTCTCGTATGGCGAGCAGCTCTTTCTCCGAGATGGTGTAGTTCAGTTCAGCCTGGCTTAGCTTTCGGGACATGAAGGCAACCGGATGGAGCTGTCCGGTATCAGGTTGACGCTGCGAGAGGATCGCTCCGACTGCCACTTCAGAAGTGTCCGTCTCTACGACAAAAGGAAGGTCAGGTTGAGCGTGGCGTAGGACGGGAGCTGATGTGAACGCCGTCTTGAGTTGGTTGAAAGCTGTTTGGGCGTCAGGTGACCAGACGAACGGGACCCCTTTCCGAGTCAATCTGGTGAGAGGGGTCACCAACTGGGAGAAATGGTGGATAAACCTCCTATAAAAGTTCGCGAAGCCAAGAAAGCTTTGGACCTCTTTCATGGTTCGGGGTTGGGGCCACTCGGCGACTGCTTGCACCTTGCGATCGGTCATGACTTGCCCTGCGGGGGTCAACAGGACTCCTAGGAACTCCACCGTTGTAACGTGGAACTCACATTTCGTGAGTTTGCAAAACAGACGATGTTCTTTCAGGGCTTGTAGCACTGTCTTCACGTGGTGTATATGGTCTTGTAGATTAGACAAAAAGATCAGAATGTCGTCTATATACACCACGACATACTGGTCCAAAAAGTCCCTCAACACTTCGTTGAGGAAGAACTGGAAGGCTGCTGGGGCATTGCAGAGACCGAAGGGCATGACCAGATACTCAAACAGGCCGAATCTGGTCTTGAAGGCGGTCTTCCATTCGTCCCCGCTTCGGATGCGTACCAAGTGGTATGCCCCTCGGAGATCTAGCTTGGTATATACGTTGGCTTCCCTCACTTGTTCCAGGAGCACCGGAATCAGGGGTAGTGGGTATTGGTTTTTAATGGTCAGAGCATTCACAGCGCGATAGTCTATACAGCAGCGGAGATCGCCGTTGGCCTTCGGAATGAAGAAAAGGGGTGACGCGGCCGGAGATCTAGAAGGGCGGATGAATCCCAAGTGCAAGAATTCGTCCAGGTATTCACGGAGGTGCTGGGTCTCGGGACCCGTGAGGGCGTATACTCTACTACACGGCACCGTAGCGCCAGGCACTAAGTCAATGCGGCAATCGTATTGCCGGTGCGGGGGTAGCTCTTCAGCTTTTCGTTTGTCGAAGACTTCTCTGTAGGGGGTATACCAGTGAGGGAGTGTGACGTCCTTTTCAGCCGCTGTGGCAACGTACTGGTTGGATGCGTTTCCCACATCAGGAGGACGTCTCGGCAGCTTGCACTGCCGTTGACAGAAGCTGGAGTTAAATGAGATTGAGTTGGTTGCCCACGTGATGTGAGGCTCATGCACTCTCAGCCATGGTAGCCCCAAGATGAGATTACAGCGTGGAGCCTGGATGATGTTAAAGGTGAGCCACTCGCCGTGGTCTTCCCCTATGGTAACCCACAGTGACGGGGTGTGGAAGATGATAGGGCCAGAGTCCAGCTCCTTGCCGTCTACCGCAAAGACGAGTTCTGGATGGTCTTTGCGTAGAAAAGGGATTCCAAGCCGTTCAGCTTCGGCTTTATCTACAAAACATCCGGTGGCTCCGGAGTCTATCATGGCTCGAACCTGTCGGGGACAGTGGTCCACTACCACTTGTAATGAGACAAAGAAGTGGCTGGGTTCCTTGGTGATATCAGCTTCTGTAGAAGGGATGGAATGGTAGCTTGAGGGAGTCCCTTCCTGAACCTTCAAGCTCTCGGGTTTCCCACCGAGTCGTCTTGGCTGATGGCTGCTGCTAGACTACTGCGGTTGCGGACGGTCTTGGGACGCACTGGGCATTCTCGCAGGAAGTGTCCTTTCTTGCCGCAATATAGGCAGAGGCCCTGTTTCCGACGATGGTCTCGTTCGCTGAGGGTTAGAGACGCTCTCACTGTCCCTATTTCCATGGGGTCTGTGCGATGTACCCCTTGCTCCGAAGAACGGACACTAGCGGTTTATCTTTGCGCTTGTGGTCTCCTTTTCTCTCCCTCAGGCGATATTCTATGCGAGAAGCCAGTTCGATCATAGCAGCACAAGTTCGGGGTTGCGGATCTATTTGTGCGATCACGTCTTTCAAGTCTTCTGTTAGCCCTCGGTAGAAGATCGCTGCTTGTTTAGACACGGGCCAGTCGGTTTCGGCCACCAACCGCCGAAAACTGTTTATGTATCAAGGAAATCGTTGGTGCTCTGACGAAGGTCGAGGAGGTCACGATCGGCGGAGAAGGTGTCCGCCCGCCGATCAAAGGTTTTCTCAAATTCCAACTTAAATGCGTCCCAATCATATAAGAGAGCATCATCTCTTCGGACTATCGGGACGGCCCATTGTGCTGCGTCTCCCGCCAGGTAGGAGATGAGGAACGCTACCCTGGCTTGATTGGTTTGAAAAAGCTTAGGTTTGCAATGAAAGTGCAACAGTATTTGGGTCATAAACACTTGCACTGTATGAATCTCCCCGTGGTATCTTTCCGGAGGAGCTAGGGGTACGTGTGCAGGCATCTCCACTACTACTTGGGGAGTGGGTGTAGGGTACAGGGTTCCTGCATCAAAGGGATTCCTCTGGAGACGGTCTAGGCGAGTATGTAATGCGGCTGTTTCTGCTCTGGACGTGGCCAGTTCGACCTGTACTTGTGCCAATGCGGCTAATACGTCGTCTAACGTGGCCATCTCTAAATCAGCGTGATCAAGAGAAGGGGAATTCGTGGGCCAATGATTCTGTCGTGGCGGACCCTGTGTCTTCTCCTCGGGATGACGCTGATGCTATAGAGGGGTCCCCCTCCCATGCGTCCCCTGCCCGGATTCGTATAAAGACCCTCGGGCGCAGGAGACAGGTGGGCGAGGGAAGGAAGGGACGGAGACAGCCATGAGGGTGTTAGGGGTCGTGCTTCCTGTACCCTATTTATCCGTAAAGCGGATGTTACAGTAGAAAACTCCAACTCCCAGAATGCCTTGCTAGAGGGAGTATCTTGTATGCCTTTCCATGCTGCACCACAATAGATCACATGACTGCTACCGGCATATAGGCCGCTGGCTCACAACCACGAGTGCTTGGCCTTGCTTCCTGCTTTAGGACCACGCCCCCTTGACTGTTTGGATTCTACCCGGACCCGTTCCTCGTCTTTTCCTTGTTTCCTGCGTATTAGAGGAACCTCAAAACCAACGGAACAACACGTTTCAAGTCCTCGGTACCGTGAGTTGGGTTGAGTGTTGAAGTCTCTAACTACGAGCCTCTGTATTGATTAGCGCGTTGGAAGCGCGCTCTGAGAACATTTCCTGTATCGCTAGCGTGAGGAAGCGCTGTGGAGGTTTTTGTCTGCTTTTGTTTATTTAGCGCTGGAAGCGCCCTTTTGAGAACATTATTTGTATCGCTAGCGTGAGGAAGCGCTGTGGAGGTTTTTGCCTGCTTTTGTTTATGTAGCGCTGGAAGCGCGCTCTTGGGAACCTTACCTGTGTAGCTAGCGCGAGGAAGCGCTGTGGTAATCCCTGCCTGCTCCTTTTGGTTAGTACGATTATCGCGCTAGATCCCTTGCCAGTTGTTCCTCCCCCCAGCGCTGGGACGCGTTGGTGCCTCACAATGTCAGTGAGCTTGTGATTGAAGGCTCAAATCTTTATTGGGACAAACAGTCTTCTTTTAGTAACAAAGACATTCAGTACAGTCAAATTAACGACATCAAGAAAGGACTATTGCTGAAACCAAGGTGGATACACTACTCTCTGCGAATTGTAAAACATTGTATTTCCTCTTCGTGAAGTGTGCTTGATTCCTCCAACAACCCTCCTTCTTATGTGAAGTCTGCCTTCTTTCCACTGGTGTTGTATAGAGGCACCGTTTCCTGTTTTAAGAAGAGTCCTTAAAGCCACGTCCCCAGGTCTGATTGTGTGAGTATGAGAAGGCATAGAATGTACAGAAAGTAGCGGGGAAGCTCATGAGGGATTAAGACTTACGGCTACCTTGTTGTTTGTGTCTCCTTGTAGGAATCCTTACTTCCCTGCCTGACATCCCGACAGAAGACCTGGTGGTCCTTTCTGGTCTCTTCGCCCTCTAGGGGGTCCATGTCTTCCTCTAGTGTGTATACACCTATAGGGGTCTGGACCCTGTGAGAGCGTAAAGACATTATCTTCGCTCCCGTGGATCTTGGATTCTCTGTCGTCGGACCCAGAACCGGACAGAGGGATACCTGAAACGAGATAAGGAGAGAGGGGTTAGGGGCGACGTTGGTCTTTCCCTCTCTGCGATGAGAACCTTTTCCGGATGCACTCTGCTGTACCTGTCTCTTGGGTTGTCCCGGGAAGGGTAGGTCAGAGGTCGGGAATCGGAAGGAGAGCCAGGTCCAGTTAACTTCACTGGCCCCAGCCTCACTTGGGGTGCGGGGTTCTGTAACGGAAATAGCTCCCGGCTTTCAGGTTTCGCAGGAAACACCAGTTGCGCTACTACTTCCAGCCCGGGTATCCTTGGGGCCGAGGAGCGCTGTGTTAGTTGGTTCCTCAAGGAAGTTTTGGGTGTTTGGGGGACTCTCTCACACCGGCGAGGGCGCTGCTACTTCCAGCCCAGCTTGATGGTTCCGCTAGGAAGGATGAGGGGCAATGTATCACCTACACGGTCACGGGCGCTTCTACTCGTAAGCCCGGGTATCCGTGGGGCTGAGGAGCGCCGTGACCGTAGGTTCCGTAGAGAGACGATCAAGGGAACAGCACAAGCGGAAAGAACGGAAGGTACTTGGGAACCTTCCCGTGGAGCCTCCCAATGTTTGGAGGACCCGGTCGGTGATATGCTTGTGGTTCCGGTGGCGAGTCTGCCGAGACTCGGATGAAGAGCGGAGAAGTGCACAGCCGAGCTGGGGGAAGTGCGAGGAGTTCTACGCAGCTGAGAAGAGCGCGCACCCTGGAGGCGATGTCACGGACTATACAGGGGCATCTCGGGGTCCTTAGCAGGAGGAGGGGGACACTCACCTCTCTCCTGGTAGCTGTAGCGTAGGCGGACCGAAGGCTTCAGGATTCTAGAGTTTCTGGAGCGAACCGCGCACTGACGGCGTCTTTTCGCTTCAGCCGGAGTGGACCATGCGGGATTGCGGGCCGTTGAAAGTGTTCAGGTCGAGCGGGAATCATTGGCACCGCCCCCTTGTGTCGAGTCGACTTTATGGGCGGCCGTGCTAGCGATCAGGTGGAGCGCCTGGCCGCGGTGCTTCTTGGGGGTTGTTGTTCCGCGGTTTTCCTACCTCCGGCGTGAGCATGACATCAGGACAGTTTTCTCTAGTGTAGGGAGGACTGTTAATCTTCCTTATTGATAATTATTTAGACCGGGAAAAAGGGATTTTGATGATGTCCCAAACTTTAACACCGCTAGGTAAATGCCCATAGGGTAAATAAAATGTTTGTTGGAGCCACCGTCTAGTTTTTTTTGTAAACCATGGATTCTTATTCTGTGGTTAAAATTAATAAAAATGGCCTGTTGTGGATCCTATCCAAGCCAGAAAGATGAGTCGTGACTGGATTATAGGTGACCCTAATGTAGGTTTTCACACTGAAAATGATTTGTCTTTTGGGCAAATCTAAAAGCACATGGCAAGCCGGGTATTTAAAAAACGGCCTCCCTGCATCCAACGAACAACACTTCCGGATTTAAAAAAAAATCCGGAAGTATTGTTCGTTGGATGCATTTACCTAGCGGTGTTAAAGTTTGGGACATCATCAAGATCCCTTTTTCCCAGTCTAAATAATTATCATTAAGGAAGATTAACAATCCTCCCTACACTAGAGAAAACTGTCCTGAAAAAGGTGAACATCTGTCTACTCACCGAAATGCTGCGTCGACTGTGTTTTCTAAAAATATGATGTATGTTTATGTATAAAATGTGTTTTTAAATTCCTGATTGTTATAATTTATATAATACATTTTTATTAATTTTTTATTGTGTTTGCCTGACGTACCTTACAATTGTAGTATTTTTCGGATGATCCCCTTTGTATTATTTTTGATACTGTTGATGAGTTTATTTCCAATGTGGTTTATGATATACTTTTGGTTAAGCTGCACCTTTTAGTAGGGACACCTTTGTTTTTTACTGTCTTATGTACCACATCCAATACGCTGATTTACACACATATAATTTATTGCCAATTAATAATGTTTACATGTGATGTAAAGCGCTTTGACATGCTGCATTGGGATGAGTAGTGCTAAAATAGAAATAAAACAAAATAGTGGTATTTAAATTGTTATTTGTGTAAATACTGGGACAGACTAACATTTGCCATTCTTACAGGTCATGCTTATCTCTTATTTACAGGGAATGAACAAAGTCAAACGCATGCCTCTCTTAAGTCCCATAAGCTGTGTGTCTTTGTTTCCCCTTCATTTCATTTCAGTGTGAGGCGCCAGAGAGCACACACAGCCAGGATACTCCAACAAAAGGAGGCCTGATGGCCCCTTAACTTCGGCCTTCTTTTTGGGCCATCTGGAATTTAAAATAACAAAGCCCTTTCCCCGCACAAAAGCAGACAATGTGCAGGTCTGAAACCTACACCAGCATGAACTCCGCATATTCTCGTGCTGCCCAAAGTCTTGGTTGGGTGGATGGCATCTACATTGTGAGTGGACGCATTCTACCCGCGTATAACCCAACTTGTGCCCTGCTTAAAAGGATGATTACTTTTAAGTAGTGCAGACAGATTATTTGTAAGAAGAACTTTATTACAAGTTCACTGGAACAACTCCCAGATACATCTTCTCTCAGCAACTGCCAGCTCTCTTCTCCTGCCATGCGCAGAATTCCACCATCCTAGATACCATTAAAAGAATGCAGAGCCTGTTACTAAGAAAACATAACAGGATGCATCATGTCAAGATACAACAGTTACATTGCTAAATGATTCGCAAGTTTTTAGGTCTTGTGTGACGTAAGCAGCGCATGCGCTACTCTCGTCTTACGAGGCTTCTTGGGATCGATACGATTCCAAGAAGCCTCATCCCAGCTCAGCCTTCAGTGTTGATTTGTGCGCGTCGTTTGGCGTCACGAATCATGCTGAAGGCAGTGCAATGATTGCATGCAAGGCATGTCAATCACTGCTTGTTGCCACCATGTCTCCTTTTAGCCACGCCCACCGGGATTTGATCTTTTACCGGCGGCATGACATTCTCCCCTTTATTACTCCCGACGCACTTTTTTGTTTTAGACATCGCTATCTCCATTTCCGCGGTGGCGCACTCCTAGCTTTTTATGGACATTATGATATACTTTGAAGTGCTTGAGCCACTTAACGACAGTTTAAAAAAAACTTTTTGATAAACGTGTAGAGCGCTTGATACCGCTTCGAGTTGCAGACATTCACTATTGTCTTAAGTGTTTTTTTTTTCTTTCTAGTGCGATATGGTTCGTTATCCCAGGTCTGTTAGCGCTATTGGGTAAGAACTGGCACTTAAATTTCATCCATCACTTTGTCAGCAGATCTGGTATCCTCTCATAGCACCCCACACTCAGCAGTATGTGCTGGCCCAACACTGTGAATTAGGTGCAGCTCTGTCCAAGAAAGTCACACGTGACTTTAAGCACTGCCCGACTAATCCGATATTCCAGTAATAGGATCGATGCACTCCTAGTGGATGTACTCCTCATGGATGCACGCAGTCTTGACCTTCAGCACTTCTGCTAGTCTGGTGTTGAGAGGACCCCCCACGCACACACAACTCTGCCATCGCACCTCCATTTTGACCAGTAGTACTATGCTCACAGCTCTGTGGTGCGTCTCCTCTACCAACCAATCTCCCTTCCCTGCTTCCCTCTGGGGAGAGAGCATCACTAGCGGCAGTGTGGGGGGAGGGTGTTTGAAAGATAACTTTAATGCCCACACTTCGCGTTTCCACTTGAGCAGCAGAAAAACAAGCAGTTAATCAATAACGGCAATGCGAGGCTAATGCATGCTGGGATCGTGTACAACATTTTTCGCCACTCTGCCAGCTATTCTCGTGGGCCTATAATGGTATTTATTTTTACAAACACCACTCTGCCAGCTACTCTTGTGTGCCTATAATGGTATTTATTTTATGTGCGCAAATCTGTTAGCTGACTACAATGTTTCTCAGAATTGCACAACGTTTCTTCCGAACTTTGCAAACATAAAGCCCTTGCGCAAAGCCCTAACCTTTCTTTGCATTTCCTCCGAGTTGACAAATATGTTTTCCATTGAAACGTGCGGCTGCTGGTTTGTTTTACCTGCTCCAAGCGTGCTGTTTTGACATTGCTGGTTCTAGTTTTAATGTGGCCAGCCTGCTGAAGACACATTGGCCCGGGCAGTGTTTGCCGTCTCTTGGCTCCTTCCCCTCCCCCAGCCGCATACCCCATATTCCTGCAGTTGCCTATAGTGTTTAAGATCAACAGGCGCCCTAGGTGAGTTCTCTGTGTGTTAGCGCACGTCCATGTGCGTGTGTGATAGTGTTCTAAATATGTAAGATAAACCTTTCTCAGAATTTTGCCTGCTTTGAATAATTTTTTTGTGTGAAAAACGAGTCCAGTTCAGTTTTAGCAGACCTCCAGTGTTTGGTATTTTGGTATCACAGCTTATGTATTCGAGTTTGTACAGAAAAGTGTCTGTATGTGTGTGTGTATATATATATATATGTATATGTAAATATCTATATATATATATATATATATATATATATATATATATATATATATCCACACAAGTCAGTTGCTCCTTCCGGAATTGCTGGGACCCATGAAAGGTGGCGCACACCCCGGCGGAGCACGCCGGTAACATCAATATCCAAAACCACAAACGAAATCTATCGTGCGCTCTCAGCAAGAAACAGGCGAACAACCAGGTAGCGAAGTCCAAGTGTTTAATTCACACAACGCGTTTTGGCGACAAGCCTTGTTCACGTGTGAAAGTGCACGTAAAAGCAGCCATTAAGTAAAGTTTTCAAGCGTTGATACTGGTGGTAATCACAATCAACAAAGGGCTCACAGCAAGGGTTACATAGCTGTAAACATATCAGCCATCTTGGAACGGTTGGCATAGGTAAGAGATATCATGAGGAATATTTCCCTAGATGGATACAGAACATTCATGAACTTATATGCACAGTATGTACCAGCATGTATTAAGTCTGAAAACATAAATGAATTTATCATGATACCAAAATAGGCAGTCGGTACATTTAGAAATGGAGTTCATAATACAGTCGTAGCACAGCGGTAAAATTGCTGTTGATAATAGGCAAGTGCACCAATTCATAAACATTACATGAGGATACTAAGACAAAAGAAATGTGCCTCGAGTATATATTATCTACTGGCGGTCGCCAGTAGATAGTTATAGTTAGGACCGAGTTTCCATAGGAAATCTCAAAATTCTATTTTGAATAACTTTGGCGCCGGTTGACGAATCCTCGCGAAAGTTTCAAAACTAATGGGGCGCTCTGCTCAGCTCCTAAACTGAAAGTCTCGGGGTGATTCGTCAAGCGGGGGCCGAGAAAAAAGGGAGGTCCCAAAAAGCGTTTTCCCCATGCATTTGCCCGTAGGACCTTTAGTCGAAGGTACAGCCCCAACGGCTGAACAGAATTACTTGAAATTTGGCAAAGAGGTAGTCCTCAGGTCAGGGATGTGCCTTTTGCATATATGGTGTCAATCTGTTCAGTAGTTCCTGAGAAAATTGCAGTTAAAAGCACATAAATATCTATAGCCGCGCACCGTGCGCGCACCGTGCGTAATTCTGATTGGTGGTTACATGTCAGTCAACATTCGAATCGGTCGAAATCAGGAAGTGTTGTCCGCCATTTTGTGTGTGACAGTGAAAAAGAAAGGTGGAGAACGTGAAAAGGGGGCAGGGTACAGAGTTCCTGACCCTCTAGCTTTTGTCAGGGGGTCCCTGAAGGACCATGAAGGGTGAAAAAACATTTTATTTTCTTTTTTTTTAAATCGCGGGGTGCGCGTACGGTGCGGAATCATAAAAAAAATAGAATTAAAAATCAAATTTAAGTGTTTAGATGTTAGGTGGCTCTAAAAAGAGCCGTTGTGTTAATTGAGGGACAGAGGAACAAAAAACATGGCAAAAATTATAGGGTGCCGTACGAGTGTTGCTGTATCTTGCTCTCTATTAGGGGAATGCTGGTGTCCCCATAAGAGAGAAGAGCATTACACGCATTGCACCGTATATGCACCCTCTTAAACAGAGGGTGTATATCCAGAGGAACCGAAGCAGGTGAAGCTGCCGCCGCAGATGAAGTGCTCGGCTGAGCTGCCGATGATGTGCTCGGCTGAGCTGCTGCGGATGTGCTCAGCTGGGCTGCTGGAGGGTTTTCTCTAGCAGCTCGAGCATAAGCCACAGAATGCACATCTCTAACGTGCCTGATCATAGTGAAGATACTAAAAGAGTATTTCTTTTTAGGATCTCCTCTTGATAAGACACGATCACAAAGAGTGCAGGTGACTTTTGGAGCATTCACCTTCTTCTGCCCGTCTGGAAATGTAAAAAATTGCCATATAAAAGAGTCTTCTCTGTCTCACAAGGGTCTCCTGCTCACTCCCAGAAGATGACTGCTGCTCTGCCATTCTCAAGTACTGGAGTACTGGAAAAGCTGCTCAGCTCCTTCTCCCAGGGAATCAGAAGTAATAATGAGGGGAGTGGGTGTGGTGTTGGAAGTTTCTGGAACTGAAACTACTATAAACCAATGAAAAGTGTTGTTTCTAAATCACATGACTTGCCGTGCGCGCACGGTGCGCGCATGGAGCACGCACGCATGTGGGTACAGAGCACGCACGCATGCGCGTACGGAGCACGCGCGCATGCACGTACGCGTACGGAGCACGCACGACGTACGCATGCGCATGTGGAGCACGTGCGCATGCGCACACGGAGCACGTACGCATGCATGCACCGTGCGCGCACCGTGCGCGCACGGACAAAAACCCTTAAAAAAAAAAATTTTAAGTGTTTATAAGTTTATAGAAGATATTAACTATGCTGTTCAACTCTATCCAAATAAAAATAAAAAAGCTGAGCCATTCCATATTACAGGATAAAGTTAATCTATGACTATATATATAGGTAGCTTATTGTAAAATAAATATTTAAAAAATACAATAATACATTTAAAAAACCTTGCAAATTCACTTAAAAAACCATAGGTTTCACACACATTATAGTTAGGAATTAGCATTTAAAAAACATTTGACATTCACTAAAAAAAACTATAGGTTTCACACACGTTACAGTTAGGAATTAGCATTTAAAAAACCTTGCAAATTCACTTAAAAAACCATAGGTGCCACACACGTTATAGTTAGGAATTAGCATTTAAAAAACATTTGAAATTCACTAAAAAAAACTATAGGTTTCACACACGTTATAGTTAGGAATTAGCATTTAAAAAACCTTGCAAATTCACTGAAAAAACCATAGGTTTCACACACGTTATAGTTGTGATAAATTACCACATCTTCTCACACCCTAATATAACCTTTGATACACCGAATCACAATTTAAGAGTTCCATTCTCAAAACCATACATACTGCAATACCAATAACTATATACCCACTTATTAACTCTTAGGTCTACATACACCTCCACTCATTCACCTGTACAGTCACTCATACTTACAGTCACAACATACAAAACTATCATATGCATTTATACACCTATATAGACACTCACACACTACCAATCATCCATAGAGGTACTCTCACACCTACTCAGTCATGCAAATAATCACACTCCCATTTACTCACCTATGCGGTTATACACACTCAAGTTCACTTACTCATAAAAATAGTATCACATTCTTACGCTCTTATAGAATCATTGATACAAGCACACACTCATCCATACAGTCACTCTCACAATCACACACTCTCACATCTACCCACTTATATACTCTTACACGCACATATACTGCCTTTCACATATGTAGTTAGTCACAAATGTACCACTGAGATATACATTCAATCCCTAACACACCCATACATACACTCATTCAACCATACAGTCCATCACAGATGCACTCTTAAAACCATGCACCCATAGAATCACCCACTCACACATCTATACATTGAGTCACACACACCCTACCCACACAAACACTCAGGAACCCATACTGAAACTAAGACAAGCAATCAATAACTCATATAGACATTCATATAGGTATTTACAAAACCATGCAGCCACTTATACACCAACATACAGAAACATACAGACATTTACACAGTTTAGTCACTACTCTGCAGTAAGATACATTTAATGACTCACTTATAGAGTTAGTTACACACCACAGAAAATCATCCATTTACACACTTGTACACCCACTCATTCTTCAACAGGTCTTTCCCTATATATATTAAACATATTAAAATTGTTAAGAAACACATACTCAATGGATGATGTCATCAGTGATGTCATTTGAGATGTCATCAGTGATGTCATGAGTGATGTCACTGACCATGTCATGAGTCATGTAATATGTGACGTCATCAGCAGTGGATTGCGGGCGCGTGAATTATAGTTAGCTGAACTAACTATAACGGGGGAATTTCATTGGTTTTTTACAAGTGAAATGTCCAGCTAACTATAACATGTGTGAAACCTATGGTTTTTTCAGTAAATTTGCAAGGTTTTTTAAATGCTAATTCCTAACTATAACGTGTGTGACACCTATGGTTTTTTCAGTGAATATATATATATATATATATATATATATATATATATATATATATATATATATATATATATTCACTGAAAAAACCATAGGTTTCACACATGTTATAGTTAGCGGAAATTTTACTGATAAAAAACCAATGAAATTCCCCCGTTATAGTTAGTGCAGGCAACTATAACTCACGCGACCGCAATCCTCTGCTGATGCTAATACTGTATTTAGACACTTATTTGCCCATGTCTTCTTCCAAACATTTTTAGCTATACATATATTACAAATATTTTTTTTTCATAAAGACACATATGTCATCAGCAGAAGATTGCGGTCGCGTGAGTTATAGTTGCCTGCACTAACTATAACGGGGGAATTTCATTGGTTTTTTATCAGTAAAATTTCCGCTAACTATAACATGTGTGAAACCTATGGTTTTTTCAGTGAATTTGCAAGGTTTTTTAAATGCTAATTCCTAACTATAACGTGTGTGAAACCTATGGTTTTTTCAGTGAATTTGTACGGTTTTTTAAATGCTAAGTTACTTTACGCCATTCGTGGCGTGCGCGCCCACTTAACGCAGTTCGTTCCGTGCGCGCACGGTGGGCACGCGGTGGCGATGACAAAGCAAGAAAGCACGTCAACAAATCTGTTTCTGCTTTCCTCCGTGACTATGGTATGGGTGCCATTTACCACAACAACTTGCGTTATGACATGCAAGACATTTATAGAGGAGATGGTGTGCACTTCAATGATGAAGGCTCTTTTTAGAGCCCCCTAATATCTAAACACTTAAATCTGATTTTCATTTTTTTTTTTTTTTTTCTACCGTACGCTTACCGTAAGCTTACCGTACGCGTACCCCGTGATTTTTTTTAAAACAATAAATCTTTTTTTTGTACTTTTCTGTCCTTCTTTGACCCCCTTACAAATGTTAGGGGGTCTGTAACTCTCCTCATTGCCCCCTTTCCTTGTTTTCACTCTTTTTTTTCAGAGTGAAATACACAAAATGGCGGCCGCCGCTTCCTGGTTTCGGCCGATTCGAATGTTTACTAAGATCTAAGAGCCAATCAGAATCGCGCTCGCGCACGCCACCGTACGCTTACCGTAAGCGTACGGTAAGCGTACCGTAAGCGGGCTCAGATATATATATTGATTTAAAGGCTATTTTCTCAGAATCTACTGAACAGATTTACACCAAACCTACAAAAGGCACTTCCTTGACCTAGGGACTACCTCTCTGCCAAATTTTGAGTAATTCTGTTCAGCCGTTCGGGCTGTAGCTCGTTCTAAAGGTCCTATGGAAAAATGCATGGGAAAAACGCGTTTTGGGACCCCCCTTTTATCTCAGCCCCCGCTTGACGGATCCCCCCGAGACTTTCAGGGTAGGAGCGGAGCGTAGCGCCCCACCTATTTTGAGAAATTCGCGAGGATTCGTCGACCGGCGCCAAAGTTATTCAAAATAGAATGTTGAGGTTTTCCTATGGAAACGTGGTCCTAACTATAACTACCTACTGGCGACCGCCAGTAGGTAATATGTATATGTATATATATTACCTACTGGCGGACGGGACGCCAGTAGGTAGTTATAGTTAGGACCTATTTTCCATAGAAAATCTGCAGCATTCTATTCCCAATATGTCTGGTGCCGGTTGACGAATCTTCGCAAAATTTTCCAAACTTTTGGCCAGCTCCAGTCCGCTCCTATCCTGAAAGTTTCGGGGTGATTCGTCAAGCGGGAGCCGAGAAAAAAGGGGGATCCCACACGCGTTTTCCCCATGCATTTTCCCATAGGACCTTTAGATGCAGCTACAGCCCGAACTGCTGAACGGAATTACACCAAATTTGGCAAAAAGGTAGTCCTCAGTTCAGACTCGTGCCTTTCACTTAAATGGTGTAAATCCGTTCAGTAGTTCCTGAGAAAATTAGAGTTAAAAGTACATATATATCTATGGCCTCGGAGGATCCGCACACCCTAAGCGCACCCTGATCGCACCCTCTGCGAACCGTGAGCTCACCCTCCTAATCACGCGCTGAATGCTAATTGGTTGTCAAGTGTCTGTCAACATTCGAAAGCAGGAACTGTTGGCAGCCATTTTGTGCCTCGGTAGAAGCGAGGCTGAAGAAGTAAGGGAAATAAGTGTGGGAAAGATATAAAGGGGGCAGGGTAGAAATACTCTGACCCTCTAGAGTTGCTTAGGGTTTTTTTTTTAAATGGCATTATGCGCGCAGGGTGCGCGGATCTGGCCATAAAAAAAAAAAAACGAAGCGCGGGCTTTCACGCTTCCTTAATAATTAGCCCCGGGGGGGGGGCAAATCCCGGGGGCAAAATGCGTAAAAAATGAATGGGGCCCCCCCCGCCCCGGGGACCGCTACCTCCCAGGGCTAGAAAATAAATAGGGTGGGGGGCTGAATGGACCCCCCAAGCCCCGGGGACCACCACCCCCGGGGGCTTTATTTATTGAGGGAGGGGGGCTGCGTGTTCTCCCTCCTGGAGCCTTCGAGGGCCCTAGGGACCGCCACCCCCCAGGGCCGGCTCCTACAGTGTCCTGGGGTGCCCACCCACAGGACACTGTTGTTTGCTATGAGAGGGCGGGAGTCTCCTGCCCTCCCATAGCAAACTTCGTTTGGATTTTGATAGAGAGAGTAAGGAAACCTGCTCTCTCTTTCAAAATCCAAACCATATTGCTTTTCCACACGTGGAGCTGCATGTCAGCAGCTCCCCATGTGGAAAAGCAATGCCGGCTCCCGAAGGACGCGGGGAGCCGGCTGGGACCATGGGGGTGTTGGGGCTCCCCCCACGGTCCCCAGCGTTTTTTATAAGCCCCGGGGGATGGGGTCCCCGGGGATAATAAAAATTAGTGATAGGGGCTAATTTTTTTTTTATGGTAAAATTAGGAGACGCGCATCCTAACGCGTCGGGTGCACGATTTCTCTCGCGTAGGGTGCGCGGTTCCTAGCACGTTGGGTGCGCGACTCCAAGGGAAAAAAAATTAAATTTTTTGGAGATAAACATCAAGCTTAAGTGTTTTGTTCTTGAGTGGCTCTAAAAAGAGCTGTTATGTTCATTGAGAGTTTTTGGTACTTATAAGTAAGTACCTATACAGAGTCTAAAGTTGTTAACGAAGACTCTGTTTCCTTCATCAGTAAAGTGTACTTCATCTCTCCTATACATCTCTTGCATATGAAAGCGCAGATTGTTATTGTAAATGGACCCCATTCTATAGTCTCGGAGAAAAGCAGAAACAGATTTATCCACATGTTTCCTAGCTTTCTCAATCTGTGGACAAAAATGATTGGCCCAGTTCCATTTCTGCCTTTTGCATATGTTAGAATACACAAAGGCAGTTTTGGGAAAAAGTGAAATCAATTCTGCAAAGATGTCCTTCATAAGCATTTCCAGACCTACCCCAGTCAAAGTGCCTAGGTCATTGCCACCACAGTGCACTATTATGAGGTCAGGGTGTTGGAGATGCATAAAGGATTTTATCAATGGCATCAATTGGAGCCACTTTGACCCTCTCTGTCCAATCCATTTAATGTCTACATTTGGCAAACCTAGGTCTTTGTGAATGCCTTTGTTTTCTGCATACCTTTGGCTCCAGAAAATATAGCTGTGTCCCACAATCCACACTCTAAGCATCTTGAAGGGAGGTCTGGATGCACTCAGATGGTCTCTGTAAATGAAATGGCAGTTTGAAAAGTAAGATTTTTCTAAAATGGTGGCTAAGATGCAGTTTTAAAAAAAGAAAAGAAATCATTGGTTGTTTGACAACCTTCTACACTGAAAACTAGGGTGCATGTTTCTGTTTTTTAAATGCATGATTCTTATTGGTTAACAAAAACTGATTGAAAGGAACATTATATATGATAAGCTGATATGTTGAAAAGTCAAGCACACTTGCTGTTTTGATGAGCAACATTGTGTGCTGAACTTGTGACCTGTGTGCTCAGTTCAGTGTTCCATGAACTGTTTCTATGGTAGCAGGCAGACGCTAGATTGGGGGTAGGGTTCAAATTTATGTCATTTGGAAAGGGTTGAATTTTTTAACCAATTGAAATGTGTGTTAGCTTTTAAATTAATGTGGGAAGGAATGTGATTTGATGTTTACATGTATATGTGTGCAAAATGAGAGGGAAACTTTGCCATTCTTTGGTTTTGCTGACAGGTGCACAGTGCAGAGATTCTGTATAAGAAAATCTGGTGTGTGACTGACATACTTCTTAATCAACAAAACAACTTGAAAGGTGAGTTATTTAATTGTGAGGGGATGTATGTGGTGTATTTTGATTTTAATCAGACTAATGTATTTCTCCTGCTAAAGTGCATGGAGTACTTTTTTTGTCTACAAACTTATTGTCAGTGTGTGTGCATGTAGAAACCATTCTGTGATAAGCATTTGTGTTTTTCATGTGTTTGCATACAGATAATTGTGCTGTTTTTATGTTTTGGTGGAATTAGAAACCAGTCATTGTTTATGTATTTGCAAAATGAGTCACGTTTCTACACTAAAATGTAGTACTCCTTCTAGATTAAGAAATGTGTTTTGGGACAGTGCCAGGGATAGTGTTGTTTGTCTAGAATCACACAGTGAGTCTGTGTGCATTTAGGAATCATTTTGAGAGAAACATTTTGGTACTAATGTGTAGTAGAAGATTTTCTGCAATGTGTGCAGTCACCTTACATCTTATAGACTAGTAAATGTATTTTGTACAAGGGATAGTTAGCTGTGTACAATCACACTGTGAGTGTGTGCATTTGGGCAATTATTGTGAGAAAAGCATTTGGTAACATCATGTATTTGCTGGCAGATTACTGCTTTAAAATCTGTTTTGTTGTCAAGTTTGAGTAGCATTAGAGGCCAGTCATTGCTTATGCAATTGCAAAATTAGTCAGGCTTTCACAGTAGTGTGCAGTATTGAAATATGTAGAATGTGTGGCATCACCTTACCCCTTCCAGAGTAGTGAATGACTTTTGGTAAACTCCTAGGGATAGTGTTGCTTGTCTAGAATCACACTGTGAGTCTGTGTGCATTTGGGTAACCATTGTGAGAGAAGCATTTTGGGACATCGTGTATTTGCTGACAGATAACTGTTTTAAAACCCGTCATGTTGTCATGTTTTAGTAGCATTAGAAGCCAGTCATTGCTTATGTATTTATAAAATGAGTCAGGCTTTGACACTAAAGTGCAGTACTGAAATATGTAGCTTGTGTGCAGTCCCCTTACCAATTCCAGAGTAGTGAATTACTTTTGATAAACTTCTAGGGATAGTGTTGCTTGTCTAGAATCACTCTGTGAGTCTGTGTGCATTTGGGTAACCATTGTGAGAGATGCATTTGGTAACATCGTGTATTTGCTGACAGATAACTGTTTTAAAACCTGTCATGTTGCCAAGTTTTAGTAGCATTAGAAGTCAGTCATTGCTTATGCATTGATAAAATGAGTCAGGCTTTGACACTAAAGTGCAGTACTGAAATATGTAGATTGTGTGCAGTCCCCTTACTCCTTCCAGAGTAGTGAATGTGTTTTGGTAAAGTCCAAGGGATAGTGCTGCTTGTCTAGAATCACACTGTGAGTCTGTGTGCATTTGGGCAACCATTGTGAGAGAAGCATTTGGTTACATCATGTATTTGCTGACAGGTAACTGTTTTAAAACCTGTCATGTTGTCAAGTTTAAGTAGCATTAGAAGCCAGTCTTTGCTTATGCATTGATAAAAATGAGTCAGGCTTTGACACTAAAGTACAGTACTGAAATATGTAGATTGTGTGCAGTCCCCTTACTCCTTCCAGAGTAGTGAATGTGTTTTGGTAAAGTCCAAGGGATAGTGTTGCTTGTCTAGAATCACACTGTGAGAATGTGTGCATTTGGGCAACCATTGTGAGAGAAGCATTTGGTTACACCATATATTTGCTGATAGATAATGGCTTAAAATCCTGTCATGTTGCCAAGTTTTAGTAGCATTAGAAGCCAGTCATTGCTTATGCATTCATAAAATGAATCAGGCTTTGACACTAAAGTGCAGTATTGAAATATGTAGATTGTGTGCAGTCCCCTTGCCCCTTCCAGAGTAGTGAATGAGTTTTGGTAAACTCCAAGGGATTGTGTTGCTTGTCCAGAATCACATTTAGTTAATATCCAAGTAGTAATGGAGTGAGGCAGGCTTTAGCACATGGATTGATTCAAACGCAAATCCACTATGCATGCAGTCCTCTAACCACCTACACATTTGTCTTTCACATCTTCAATACCCCAGACAGTATTCATACAGTTCATACAGTTCCTACAAACACCCTGTCACTCCTCTTACACTCTTTTAGTGACTCATTCAGCATCATGTAGTAATCCATTTACTGCCTAAACACTTATAAATTCACCCAGGAACTCTCCTTGCAATACTGTATACATTCAGTTAATAAAGTAGTAATGGCGTTAGGCAGGCCTTAGCACATGGATTGATTCAAATGCATATCCACTATGCATGGAGGCCTCTAACCACCTACACAATTGTCTTTCAGACCTTCAATTTCCCAGTCAGTATCTATAAACTCCAGTAAACACTCTTTCAGTCCACTTGCACACCTCTAGTGACTCATCTGGCACTATGTATTAATCTATTCACTGCGCCAAAACACAAAAACTTAAAAAGATTAACCCAGGCACTCTCCTTGCAGTACTGTAATGATTCAGTCAGTACCCAGGTAATCATGCAGTGACCGAGGCCTTAGCTCATGGACTGTTTAAACGTCTATCCACTATGCATGCAGGCCTCTAGTCACCTACATACTTGTCTTTCACACCTTCAATACCCCAGACAGTATTCATACAGTTCTTGCGAACACCCTGTCACTCCCTTTCCACTTGTCCAGTGATTTATTCAGTTCCATGAAGTAATCCATTAACTGTGCCAAAAAAGAAACAGTTATAAATTCATGCAGGCACTCTCCTTGCAATACTCTAAACATTCAGTCAGTACCCAAGTACTAATGGAGTGAGGCAGGTCTTAGCACATGCATTGATTCAAACGCCTATCCACTATGCATGCAGGCCTCTAACCACCTACACACTTGTCTTTCACTTCTTCAATTAACTAGTCAGTATCTATATACTTCAATAAACACCCTGTCACTCATCTTGCACTCCTCCAGTGACTGATCCAGTACCATGTACTAATCTATTCACTGCGCCAAAACCGAAAAACTTAAAAGTTTCACCCAGGCACTCTCCTAGCAGTAGTCTAATGATTCAGTCAGTACCCAGGTACTCATGCAGTGAACCAGGCATTACCACATGGACTGCTTCAAATGTCTATCCAGTATGCATGCAGGCTTCTAACCTACTATGCACTTGTCTTTAACAGCTTGAATTCCCCAGTCAGTATCCATGAACTTCCAGCAAACACCCTGTCACTCCCCTTCCAGTGACTTATTCAGCACCATGTAGTAATGCATTCAATGCGCCAAACACTTATAAATTCACCCAGGCACTCTCCTTGCAATACTATAATCATTCAGTCAGTATCCAAGTACTAATGGAGTGAGGCAGGCCTTGGCACATGGATTGATTCAAACGCGTATCCACTATGCATGGAGGTCTCTAACCACCTACACAATTGTCTTTCAGACCTTCAATTTCCCAGTCAGTATCTATAAACTCCAATAAACACCCTGTCACTCCAATTGCACACCTCCACTGACTCATTTGGCACTATGTACTAATCTATTCACTGTGCCAAAACCCAAAAACTTAAAAAGATTCACCCAGGCACTCTCCTTGCAGTACTCTAATGATTCAGTCAGTACCCAGGTAGTTATGCAGTGACCCAGGTGTTAGTCCATGGACTGTTTCAAACGTCTATCCACTATGCATGCAGGTCTCTAGCCACCTACACACTTGTCTTTCACACCTTCAATTCCCCAGTCAGTAGCCATACAGTTCCAGCAAACACCCTGTCACTCCCCTTACACTCCTCCAGTGACTCATTCAGCACCATGTACTAATGCATTTACTGCGCCAAAAAACAAATACTTATAAATTCATCCAGGCACTCTCCTTGCAATACTCAAAACATTCAGTCAGTACCCAAGTACTAATGGAGTGAGGCAGGCCTTAGCACATGGATTGATTCAAACGCCTATCCACTATGCATGTAGGTCTCTAACCACCTACACACTTGTCTTTCACACATCAATATCCCAGTCAGTAGCCATACAGTTCTTGCAAAAACCCTGTCACTCCCTTTGCACTTCTCCAGTGATTTTTTCAGTAACATGAAGTAATCCATTAACTGTGCCAAAAAAACAAACACTTATAAATTCGTGCAGGCACTCTCCTTGCAATACTCTAAACATTCAGTCAGTACCCAAGTACTAATGGAGTGAGGCAGGCCTTAGCACATGGATTGATTCAAACGCCTATCCACTATGCATGTAGGCCTCTAACAACGTACACAATTGTCTTTCACACCTTCAATTCGCCAGTCAGTATCCATACACTTCTGTCAATCCCCTTGCTCTCCTCTAGTGACTCATCCGGCACCACGTAGTAATCTTTACTGCACAAAAACCCAAACCCTTAAAGATTCATTCAGGTACTATCCTTGCAATACTTGAATGTTTCAGTCAGTATTCAGGTACTCATGCAGTGAAGCATGCCTTTTGACAAGGACTGTTTCAAGTAACTATCCACTATGTATGTAGTGGTCTAACCAGTTTTACACTTGTGCATCAGGCCTACTTTTCCACAGTTACTATGCATACACTCCAGCAAACATACTGTGACTGCTGTTGCAAACCCATCGTGAGTCTTTTAGTACCATGTAGTGATCTATTTAATGAAGTAAAATTCAAACAACTATGATTTCACCCAGTGTCTCTCCTTATAGTACTATAATCATTCAGTCAATTAGCATGTAGTCTTTCAGTGAGGCAGGCTTTAGGGCATGAACTGCTTCAAAGTAGTATGCACTATGCACTATGCATGTAGTGTTTTAACCATCGTCACACTTGTGCTTCGGGGCTATAATTTCTTAGTCAGTATTTATATAAAATGTGTTTGTATAGTAATAGAAAAGTATAAATTATACAGTTATTAATATACATTTATTTGTGATTATTTTTTACAGATACTGTTTTTCACCATTAAAATAGAGAAATCATGCCGGAAAAAGAAAAGAACAGAAAAAGGACAGTTACTTGAAGAAAAATCAACCACAAGTATTGAATGAACAACATAATATGGCTAAAAAGAAAAAATCTTCGGGTAAGATCACAAAGCAATTTATTAAAAATGTTTGTAGGACCAGACAGAATGTACAGAATGCTGAAACCTCTGAGACTGCTTCAACTAGAAAAAATATTCAAAATAATAGGAAAAGCAAAAAAGCAAATGGACAGTCAAAGGAGACGAAGTATGGTAAAAGAAGGCAAAATCAGTATAAGGAAATACGCAAAAAAATATTTTACAAGAGAGTAGTACATAATTTGCTGAAAGATGTGAAGAAATGTAAAAAGAGAGCTCTATTTTATAAAAAGAAGAAGCATATTGAAACCATTGTTGAAAAGGCTTTTGAAGTAAAAAGGAAACTATTCATTTTAGTATTAAACAGAATTCGATCACTAGATAAACCAATCCAATTAATGAAGGCCAAAAGTAGGAGGAAAAGAGTAATTAATAGAACACATTTTTGTGATGTTTTTTTGGGAGAATGGAAAAACAGTTCAAGTTCAGAGCCTTTCTTTAATGAAGAGAGTTATTTACAGAGCAATAATTTATTGCATACAGTTGACACCAGTGGTCGAGGTTATGAGGTTAGAAATGGTTGTCCAATTGACAAAGAGAAAATGGTTGAAAGAAAAGCAGAAGAAGTGATAGCTGATGAAGTTCTAGGGAGACGTCCTTAATACCCTGTGTACACTTGGGATTGCAGTAGTATTTGTAGTGTACGACAAGAATCTATTAATAAATTATGTAGTTTCTTACGAGCATATAGTAAAAAAAGTATTAAACAAAAGATTAAGGTGTTGCAAGGACTAGACCCTTGCAGAGTGAGAAAAAATACTGGTTTGCAAGGTCATTCTCTGGCTTGTCTTTCTAGGAAAGTTTGTCAAAGTGTTTTTCACTATTTCAGGATGTTGGCAGTACATCATACTCAAATGCGGAAGTTAGTGAGAAGATTGTATTATGCAAAAAGTCCAGCACTAAAGTTAAATGAGTTGAACAGTGCTCTTTTGCGTGGGTCAGTATCAGATGTGAAGAAGGTTTGTGATGATATTGAGTTTTGTCCTCAGCAAGAGAGTGCAGAAACTGACACATTAGTAGAACAAAATGTTGAAAACAATGTAGAACCCATGATTACAAAATGTTTTGAAGATCAAATCACAAAGTTTAAGGTAATTTCAGGTGAAAGACCAAATGTTTCTTGTATTTGTTGTCGGCGAACTCACTATAAAAATCAGACTAGGAGTGTCAATCTGTATTTAAAAAGTGAAACAGAAAATAATGAAAAGTGGAATGAATTTGCAACTTATTTGTTGGTAGAGAACTGTTTTGATTTGGAATATGAGCAGCGTATTTGCAGCTATATTGTTATAACAAATTAGATGAGAATAAAATGCCTGCTAGAGCATTTCATAATAATCTAGAGTTGGTTGCTATTCCTCCAGAGCTGATAGATTTAAATACCTATGAGTCTATTCTCATTCAATGTGTGCACCCGTTTCAGGCTATTGTTCGTATGGAGCCTAAAACAGGTAAATTGCCTCCATCAGAGTTACAAAGAGGATTGAAAGGAAGAGTTGTGTATTTACCGTTAGATTTAAAGAAAAACATTGAAACTATTGGTGGAGACCGTGCAGAAAATGAACCACTAGTGATTCTAGTTAATGGTGTTCCTACTAACAATAAGAAAATCTGGCAAGAGTTAGTGGATGTTAGAAAAGTGCAAAAGGCATCATTGTATCTGATAAAAAATAATGAGTACTATAGAAATGTGTTTGTAGGAGAAGAAGAAATAGATTTAGCAGAAGATAATGAAACATTAAGTGGACAAATTGAATTTCGGACAACAAGATTATATGCAGAAGATCCAAGATTTTGACAATGTATCCCTTATATGTTTCATCTTCTGTTTGAAAGTGACTTGTCTGGACTTTCATATGCAGTAAATCACATTTTCAAAACTGGAATGCATCTGCAAAATGTAACTGCAAAGGATTTTATGGATAAAGTGCATCAGAGAGATGATCATTTAGAATCTCAGTTGATTAATCTGATGGCATGTCAGCGTGGGACTAATGAATATTGGTACCGTCGTCATGGAGAACTGAAATGTATGCTACGGAACTTAGGAACTCCTACATGGTTTGTTACACTAAGCTGTGCTGAGTATGCTTGGGATGATTTACTTGAATTTCTTCGAGAGGCAAATTCCAATATAAAAAATATTGACTACAAGACACCTGGAGAATTGTGCTCTTTGGATCCTGTTAATGTATGCACATATTTCAATCATAGAGTTGAAGCTATGATGTCTTTCATCTGCAATAAAAAAAATCCTCCTCTTGGAGAAGTTGTGGATTTCTTTTGGAGAAAGGAGTGCTCCTCATATACATATGTTGTTATGGATCAAGGACGCCCCCATATTTGGAACAGATTCAGATGATACTGTTTTGTCTTTCATTGAAGATTAAGCCACATGTGCTGTACCCAATAGCAGAAAAGATAAAAACTTAAAACAACAAGTCTTACGATTCCAAAGCCATACATGTGGAAAATACTGTAGACAAAAGTACAAGTCTAAGGATAAGTTCTATACCAAATGTCGTTTTGGATTTCCACGTCCTGTATTATCCAAAGGAAGAGTGAACAGTTTTATGTCAGCTATGCGACATACCATCACAAGAAAGTCTCCGAAAAATACCTACAAGTTAAGAAGAAGCGAAGAGTC
This sequence comes from Triturus cristatus, assembly GCF_964204655.1. Taxonomy (NCBI): domain Eukaryota; kingdom Metazoa; phylum Chordata; class Amphibia; order Caudata; family Salamandridae; genus Triturus; species Triturus cristatus. Next base: position 662,054,720 of record NC_140584.1, read on the forward strand.
AAAATACATAAATGACTACAATCCATTTATTTTATCCATGTGGAACGCTAACATGGATATTCAGTATGTTGCGGACAATTCCATTGCTGTTGCTCAATATGTAACGTCCTACATTACTAAATCAGAAAAGACGGAATTGAAAGAAATGTGGGAAGAGATTTCTCACGAGAAGACTAAGTAAGAAATTATACAGTTTCAGTTTGAAGATGTTATCGCATCGTGTAATTGGAGCATATGAATGTTCAGATCGGTTATCATCTGCAAGTCTATACTCCAAAAGTAGAAGAATCATTTGGGTGAGTCTAGGTCTTGCAGCAGTGCGAAATCGGGTACTGAAATCTGTTCAAAAAATTGAATATTTAGCAGAAAAAGAACCAGAAAGTATAGATATTTTGAAAACGAATATGGTGGACACATATTACCCAAACAGAAGTCATCATCTTGAGAACATGTGTCTCTATGAAGTGCTTCAGAACTACACTTTTAAACGGAATACTACAGAGAACATCGATGATGGAAAATATGCAGTGATTGGTTCTGAAGGATGTTTGGTGAAACAAAGGAAAGGAAATAATTAATCACAGGAAACTGAGTTGCGACACTGCTGATTAAAGGGAATTTTACTATTTAGTCCTTTTGCAAATGTTCAAACCATGGCGTTCAGAACTGGAATTACTTGGAGATTTTCAGAGCTATGAAGATTCATTTAATGCTTGTAAAGATAGCATACAATGCAGTGCTTTTGCAAATTATGTGAATATGTTGAATGATGAAATTGATCAAGAAGCTACAATTGCAGCTGAGATTGCTAGAGACAGTTCTCATGACAGTCAAAGTTCTGCTGCACTGAGTCAAGATCCACTAGGACAACCAATTGTTGAAAATGAAGCAGCAATTGCCATGAATGAGGTGGAAACAGCAATGCATCAAGCTCAAGAAGATGTAATGCAGTTAGGAAACTTGGAAGAACAACTAAATGGTGAACAGAAACAAATATATCAACATGTGAAAGAACAGATTGACCATGGATTACTTCATGAAAAGAAAGGGTGCTCATGTACATCATTTCAACCTATCCGAATGTATGTGAGTGGCCAAGCTGGAACAGGAAAATGATTCTTAATTAAAGTAATTAAAAGTTATCTGCAGAGAACAACTGAGTCGCATTTGTCTTGTGTTGTCACTGCTCCAACTGGGTTGGCAGCACATAACATTAAAGGAATTACTTTATATTGTTTACTAATGCTACCAGTAGAGTATGAGAACAAATTGGAATACCACACGTTATCTGGAGAAGCTTGTTGAAAAGTTTCAAGAGTCCTGAAGAAAATGAATCTTCTCATTATTGATGAGGTAAGCATGGTCTCAAACTTGATGCTTGCCTTTGTGCATTTAAGAATGCAGCAAATTCTTAAAACAGAGTATGACGTGTTATTTGGAGGAAAACACGTCATAGTTTTTGGAGATCTACTGCAACTGACTCCGGTAAAAGAACAACCGGTATTTAAAACACTTGCGCATGAAGATACCAGAAAGTCTCTCGGTAGTGTTGGTAACGTGAACATTTGGACATATTTTGAATACAAAGAACTGACAAAAAATATGCGACAGGCAAATGATGCTGAATATGGAAGTATTCTTCAAGATATAAGAATTGGACTTCTGACAGAACATGGCAAACAAGCTTTGCAGAGTCGATTACTTTCCAATTTGTTTCCAAATGAAAATGCAGTTCCTGAGAAAGTGTACATGAAAATTGCAGAAAATAAATCAGTGATCTGCTTAATGCCAACACTGCGCGAGTGTTCTAAATTCAACGAAGAACTATTGAAATTGGAAAATGAAGAAATTATAAAAATGGAAGCCAGCGATAAAATAGAGCATGAAGGAATCACTATTATTTTGACGGGAAAATTGAAAACAAAACTGGATTCTTTAGAAAAAAAGATATCTAAAACGGCTGGTTTAGAAAAGACTCTATATGCATGTGTACATTGTCGGGTAATTTTAAGGCGTAATTTGGATGTAGAAAAAGGTTTCGTTAATGGAGCAATGGGTAAAGTGGTGGATTTTGTTAATTATCAGAAAAAAGAAGGAATTTAATTTTTTTTAATTAAATTTGATCAGATTGAAGAAGTTAAAGAAATTGGTCGTTGTTCAGTTCGTTTTTTGCTTGTTAAAGATTTATATGTCCGTAGGAAACAATTTCCATTTTCTCTGGCATACGCAGTGACTATTCATAAATCTCAAGGATTAAGTGTAGACAGTGCATTGGTGAACATTGGATCTACTGTGTTTAAAGAGGGTATGGCATATGTTGCTTTGTCACGGGTCAGAACATTATCTGGTTTGTTTTTGATTGATTTTGATGACACAAAGGTTACTACAGATGCAAACTGTGTAAAAGAGTATAATAGGTTAAGAAGGGCGTATTTTCCCAATTTAGGTCAATATCCTGTATTTGAAAAGCATGTGGTTGGTCGAAAAAGAAGGTTTGAGAATATCTGTACTGAAGGTGTAGAGAAGGGAAAAGAACAAGATAATGTTGTGATAGCAAGTAAAAAGAACAAGCATTTACAATGCAATGGTCTCGGCAGTGTTAAAGTTAGAGCTATTGGCACTGCTCATGACATTATTTTTGTTTATGTTTTTATTTTTAAAACATTTAACCCCTTCAGTGCCCATGACGAGCTGGACTCGTCATGGGCTGCGGTGGCGCTGTGCCCATGACGAGTCCAGCTCGTCATGAACTCCGCCCGCTAATGCAAGGCGCGGCACTGGGCGGGGAAAGGGGCGGGCATGCAAGGGGTTAAAGAAACGCCATTGTTATTTACAATGTCAATAGCTTAATCTATCTCAAATGCGAGACCTATTGCATTTGCACCCACACACAGAGCCACACACACAAAGCCACCGACAAACACAGAGCCACCCACACAGAGCCACCCACACAGAGCCACCTACACAGAGCTATTCCCATAGAGCAACCCAGACAATAGTCAGAATGGCGATGCAGGGGCTCTAGAAGGGGTGAAAAACCAACAAAGACCCATTAACAACCGAATGGTCTTTTAAACACCTGTGAAGTACTGGGGGGGGGGGGGGTGCTGTGTGTGTGCCCGGAAGCTGTTTCAGCCCAGGCTGACGGAGGAGGGAGGGGGGTGTATGCACTGACCGCATCCTGCCAGGCCAGTGCACAACTCTTGCATCCCCCTCTTTCTCTGCCTGCCATTGTGCTCCATGCTTCTGAAAGGTGATAAAAAAAAACACGTGGATTTGCTTTCAAATGTCCGATGCTGCAGCAGCACACTTCCAAAGTCCATACATGACAGAAACCCGATTGAAGGCCCCAATCTCCCGATTTTTTTTTTTTTTTTTTAAATCTCCCACTTTGCTGTTCTGAAATGTTGGCATGTATGTAAATCGTCCACATGGGAGCCAACGTAGCCCCTCCCCCCATTCACTTTAAGTATGGTATAAGTGTTCTGCGTATAAACCCTACAACCTCCGAGGAAGCACGGTAGTGGGCTGCTATCGCAGGCAACTCGATTCAAACCAATGCGACCTAGGCGATAAAGATATCCATTTACAGGACAATACCCAAACATGAAAAACAGCCATATATGCTGAGTATCACACAGCAAGACATCATTGGTAGATAGGATCCCTTTCAGGAGGCCCATTTCGGAGGTTGCGAACCAGCGTGGGTCCGTCCGCTGCCACGCCCAGTACAACGTGTTTCACCGCCGGCCATGGTACAGATTCTGGGGCTTCCGCTCGAGTTTGTGGCGTGTCACCTCTGCAAAGGGCTACTACACACGAGCAGTGTGGTGCTTAGATGACCAGGGATGAAACTGAGCATAAAGGACTTGATGCCGAAGCAGGTTAATGCACGGAGGGGACGACGTATTCTCCGGGGCTACGCACCCGCATGGAGGGATAGATCACAATCTTTGTGATGTAGGTTGGGTTCCGGCGGGATCGGCTCGCTTCCTTGGAGAGAAATCTCTCCCAACAGAGCTGTGGGACAGGAGCTTTATGAGGTACAGACAAAGGGATGGGGTGGACGAGGTCAGCTCTTTACTGGGGTGGAACCGCATCACGTGGCCAGCTGTGCGACCCTCTGAAGTCTCCCTTCTCCCCCAATCACGCATACACCACTAAGCGCTACACAACAGGAGATGTGCGAGGCACGGATCTAATTGGCTTTAAGGGTTAATACTTACGACATGGGCTAGAGACTTGTCACTTCTATGGAGAGGGCTTACATAAGGGAAGACACTGCGCTTCACAGTAGTAATTGAAAGACGGAAATAGTCTCTTCATTTTTAAAAACCCACTCTAACGGAAAGGGGTGGAATTATCTTAAGAATCGAAAACAGTTAATCAAGGTTGTAACAGTCCCAAAACACCTGCGACCGCGGTAAAAAGACTTAAGACGGAAAGAAACGGTAGGGGGAAAAAACGAAGTAAGCGTAGACGCACGGTAAGATTTATTGGGGTGGAGAAGGAACAAGTAGTGGGTGGACTTCGTGCAATTATTAAGTTAGAACCGAAGGTGGGAAACGGGGACAGAGGTCGCGGCTACATCTATAAATGCCTGGAATGCTAAAAAGACTTGCACTTCGTCACATATTGGGAGATCAACTCTTTCAGGTTTCTGATGTTTGCCTGCTAAACCGACCTTAAACAAGCCGAGGGCACCGGAAGACACCACCGCCTTTCTCCGAGGCAGAGCCGAAATGCCTTGGAGAAAGGCAGCGGCATTTTCGGATTCGGGGGCGTGTTTGTCTTTTCTCTCCTCCAGCCATTGGCTGGAGGAGAGAATGAGACTTCTTGCAAAAAACACGCCCCCGATCCGAAAAGGACGGGGCCTAATCGGAATGACTGACCTCTTCGCCAATGGCTGGCCAGCATTCAAGAGGCCAGCCAATGGGGAACAGGGGAGAAGAGGGGCGGGTTCAGACCCCTCTTCTCCAAGTCATTAAATCTCGGAACTAGACTGCGCAAGCGCAGCCTTCGTAGCCGAGACCTAAAAAGGACACCATTGAAGAGATTGTTGGTTATCAGTTTGAAAATAGTTCAGGTGTCAACTGCTATGCTAATGTAGTGGTCAATGTTGTTTTTTATCTTGAAGGTTTGCAAGAACAAATTATGCAGAATCGGCAAAAAAGATTTTGTTCCTTGTTGCATTCTGTTTATAAAAAATTGACAACAGATACAAGTACAATACAAACTGTTTCAGATGTTCGTAATCTTTTGGATGTGTGTTCTGGTTCTACACAATTTACGCAAAATATCCAACAAGATGGTCAGGAATTTTTAATGTATATGCTTACCATTTTTGAAAATGAAGGTGTAGAAATAGAAAATATTTTTGGCATTTGTTACAAATGGGAACATCATTGTGAAAATTGCATGTATACATCTAGCACTAATGTAGACACTGAAAGATTTCTATATTTAACATTACCGGACTGTAAATCAGTGTTTTTCAATAAATTAGTTAAAGTTGCAAATCAAAACATGGAGTGTAGCCAATGTAAATCAGAAATGTTATCCACATTATTTTTAAAAAAATATGGACAATATATAGTTTTAATGATGCAACGTTGCACAGCTGATGGAAGAAAATTGAATACTTTAATAAAGCAATTTGTAGCAACACAACTATCAATATCAGAAAGGACTTTTGTAGCAATTGCAATAATTTTCCATGATGGTCCTTCCACAACATCTGGACATTACACTGCCTATCTAAAATGTGACAAAGACTGGACACTTTGTAATGATGCCCAGTTGGTTTTCTAACAATGTTTGCCTAGTGAATTACCAAATTCCTACCTAATATTTTTAAAGCCAAAGTTTTAGGAAGATAATTCACTCTCTGAGGAATTTATTATTATAATTTATTAGGATTACCATTGGACAATTTACATAAAAAACAGTGCACAAATACCATTTGGCCTAAAGGAAAGGTATATGTTTGAATTATTGACTTTTTTGTACTCATTGACTCGGTGAATATTTTAAAGCGACAACATTTAGTTTTTATAAATTAAAGTTATAAAATGTTGTTAGCAATAAGCATTTCATATATGTGTGATTTGTATTTTCTGGTATTTTACTGAGAATAGCATGTTGGGTTTTTTTAAACAATCTTTTTGATTGTTTTTTTTTTGCTCGCTGTTATGTGATGAGTACGATTGAAATCACTATTTCTAGTGAAATTCAATATATTCTGAGAACAGCAAAAAAGGCAAACAAATTATTTTGTTTAAATTATGTTGTGATGTTAAAAATGTATTATTACATGTTATAACTATTTTTTATTTTATTTCACAGATCCTAATTCTAAAATAAGTAATTTATTACAATTTACATTACAAAAAAAACCTGAAAAAAATGTGTACCATTTTTTATTTCTAATACTGTGAAGGTAAGTTTAACTAAGTATTAATATAGACAATGGGCACATCTGCAAGAAGGTACAAAGTTTGAACAAACCCTGTTTATACCTATGTAGTTTTGGAATCTCTCTGTCATAGGATATCATATGACCTCCAAAAAAACTGATTTGAGTGGTTCATAATATTTCCCATTCTACGTATTGAAGGACTGCAATCATTTCAATCATTCTTCTTTGAGCACCTTTGCAGACAAACATTGGTACTTACCTCCTATCATTCACAAGTAATTTTCCAAACAGAAATATGTTACTTTTTGTAACATAGTTATACCGCAAGACACTCTTCTATATTTACAAATACAGGAAAAGGCACTCTGTGTACCTTTCTTTTCTCAATGTAAATACAACCTCATCATACACACCACTTTGCGTTGAAAGGGTGTTCTATAAGTGTTGTTGTGCGTGATTGCAAAGACACATCTCCAGATTTATCAAAAATAATAAATCTCGACATGTGTGTGAATGCTGCACCATTCTCCTATTGGTGTAGCAAAGCACAACAAGGAGAATTGTTTTCATTTCTCATTTTTTAACCTTCAATCCATGCTAAAATGTTCAGCATACATTGAAGGAGAAAAATGCCTTTACTGATTGTTTTTGTGCATGAAGGTGTGTCTTTCTGCACAAATCAAACACCACATGACACAGATATCCTTGCACCATGGTGCCAGGGTGCCTGTGTCACCATATGGCTGCAGTTTAAGCAGCCGCGCAGAGAGAAGCATAGATTTGCAACATATTTATGTACATATGTTGCATCCCTGTGCTTTGGAAGTACTACAGCACACTGCAGTTAAAGAGGTTACTGTGTGATGCTGCAGCACTTCCTCATCGTTCTGCACTTATACATTCACCATACGCTACTAATGCATTCGTTCAGTCAATTACGTACTACACATACATTCATCTAAACTTTCAAACACTAAAAAACAAATATAGCTCTTTTTTTAAACCAGGAAAGTTAGTTCTTAGAAGAAATTTTTTTTTCTTCTTTTTTCTTTTATATTTTTTTTCTTGGTTTTTTGAACATTTTTTTTTTAAATTGTTTTTTTCTGGAAAAAAAGGAAAAAACAGAACTGGAGGAACAAAACAATGTACTTCGGGGGGGGATAGCAATGATGGTTTTCTTGCTTTCGACAAATGAGGTCAATCGACTGCTCTCCATAACAAAGTACAGCGTTGCATTTTATGCAGAGCACTTTTAAGGTTGCAAACTGTGGACGGATGTCCAAGTTTTGGACAGATGGATACACCCTTGAAGTACTCGGCTGCGATGCGTCTGATGGAGCTGGAAGAACTCGCATTCTTCGGCATTCCTCTCGAGCAAGGTTGACCGGATGCAGGGTCTTCAGATGCTTCATCATGCTGGCTGTACCACATGAATATTTTTTGTTGGGATCCCCACGGGAGAGCACTTGCTCACAGATCTTACATGTCACTAAGGTGGCATTAGTTTTGGTTTGCCCCTCAGGAAAAGTGAAAAATTTCCAAACCACAGATGTGTATCTTTGATGGCGTGGTGGTTCTTCCAAAAATTCATTCTCAGATGAATGAGCAGATGCTGGTGATGCCTGCTGCCCTGAAGCCATTGTTTTTCAAAAAAGTTTTAACTAAGTGTACCCTTAGCCAAAAAAAGTTCTTCTCAGCAGAGAGATGCTCCTCCAAAGAAGGTCAAAGAAGAATGATTGAAATGGGTGGGGGTCTTTCAATAGTTAGAATAGGAAGTGTAATGAACCAATCAAATCTCTTTTTTTCAGGTCACATGGGATTCGCGCACCGTGTGCATAGGCAGCAATGACCGAGTATGATTTCGCGAAATTGCATTTAAAAGCAATATAGGATTAGAAGTAAAAATATATTAATTTTATGAGTAGCTTAGATTATGTCTTCATTTAATATTTACATGAAATACATATATATATGTTTTTTGACATTTAAAATATTTTGTGGGATTCGCGCACCCACCGCGTCAAACACGCACATGAAGTTTCGCGGAAGCGTGCGAGCGTCGCGTAACGTACTTTGTACGTGTTGCGTATGGGCTTGGAGTCACGCACCGGTCGCATAGCAATCGCGCACGAAAATACGTACCCAACGCATACCATACGCGGATCCCACACTACAATCGTAAAATGGCGACTATGTTCCGTGCAGGGATCGAGAAAGGTGCGCATAGGATGCACAAATCCCAAAAAACACTTGTAAAAAAATTAATAACAAAGTATTAAAAATATAGTTTAAAAAATATTTAAAAAATATAAAAAAGTTTTTAAAAATGTACAAATGGTTTTTTTTAATTTATTAAAAACATATTTTTTAATTTTTAAAAGAATTAAGTGGAAAAAAACTATTAAAAAAACATAATTAAAGGAATTGATAAACTGAAATATAAAGATTTAGAAATCCTATGAAAATCATTAAACATCATAGGTTTAGAGATAAGTTATAGATAGGAATTAGCATTTAAAAAACCTTTGAAATTCACTTAAAAAACCATAGGTTTCAGGTATTGTTGTGGCTTTCAACATTCTTCCTTGTTTCTTCTTGTTACTTGCCCCTCATTTATTTCCCTTCCCTGTTGCTGGGTTACATTCCCACATTCTCCTTGACATATGCTGTCTAAGAGTGTTTGTTGTGCTAAAGCTCTGATTCAAGCAGTTGATGTTTTGTCTCTGCCCGAGTTGGTGGCCCTTACCTTTCTGCTTGAATAAACCGAATTTTTGGAAGCTGTATCTGCATGAGGAGATTCTTTTACACTGGCGACGAGGATGTTATAGTTAGGAATTAGCATTTAAAAAACCTTTGAAATTCACTCATAAAACCATAGGTTTCAGGGGCGTTATAGTTAGCTGGACATTTCCCTCGTACAAAACCGTAGAAATTACCCTGTTATAGTTAGTTCAGCTAACTATACTCGCGCCCCCGCAATGCACTGCTGATGACGTCACATATTACATCACTCATGACATGGTCAGTGACATCACTGATGACATCACTGATGACATCGCAAATGACATCACTGATGACATCACTGATGACGTCATTCATGTGATCATTTGATGCATCTTGTCACACCCTAATATAACCTTTGATACACCCACTCTAAATAACATACTGCCACTCTCAAAACCATAGACACACCAACACCTATAAGTACATACCCCATCACAGAGTCTTAGGTCTAAACACCCATCCACTCACTCACCCGTACAGTCGCTCATACTTATGGTCACTCAGTACAGGACTATCATATGCACTCATACACCTATATAGACACTCCCACACCGCTACTCATCCATAGTTACTCACACACATACTCAGTCATGCAAATAATTAATCACACTGCCATTTACTCACCTATACAGTTATACACACACAAGCTCAATTACTCATACAAATACAAGCACATTCTTATGGTCTTATACAATCAATGATACAAGCACACTCATTCATCCATACAGCCACTCACACTATCACACACTCTGTTATAGTCATTTCTATACTCCAACATACATATATACTGCCGTTCACATATGTAGGAAATTACACATGTACTAATGAAATATATATTCACACACTAACACAACCATACACATATTCACCCACCCATACAGTCCATTACAGATCTAGTGTTGAAACCATGCACCCAGTGAATCACCCACTGACACATCTATGCAGTCACACACATCCCACCCACACAAACACTCAGCCACCCATACAGATACTCAGACAACCAATCAATAATTTATATAGACATTCATGTACCTATTCACAAAACCATGCATCCGCTTACACACCAACAGACAGATGCATACAGACATTCACACAGTTTAGTCATTAACCCATGCATTCAGTAAGATACGTTTAATGACTCACTTATAGTCAGTCACGCACCTACAAAATCATCCATTCACACACGTATTCTTCAATATGTCTTTCCCTATATATAATAAACATATTTAAAGTTTATAGAAACACACAGACACTGGATGATGTCATCAGTGATGTCATTTGAGATGTCATCAGTGATGTCATCAGTGATGTCACTGACCATGTTATGAGTGATGTAATATGTGACGTCATCAGCAGTGCATTGCGGGGGCGCGAGTTATAGTTAGCTGAACTAACTGTAACGGGGGAATTTCTACGGTTTTGAACGAGGGAAATGTCCAGCTAACTATAACGCCCCTGAAACATATGGTTTTTTCAGTGAATATATATATATATATATATATATATATATATATATATATATATACACAATTCAATTCAAAAAACTTTATTTCGACAATTAAGTCATAAAAGTGTCATACATCAGCCATTTACATCATATAAGTTAAAACAAAACAAAACCTATTTACCAGCATGGTTAATTTACTTAAACGCCATGTGTTGCACTAATCTTCATTTTTAATAAACAGTGTTACAACCTGTGCCTCCAGGTGATTAAAGACCTTTCATATTTAAACGAGAATGTTTGATCCTCCTCTACACTAGTCTACCAAGGCAACAAAATATCCTGGTCTGGAGATGGGTAGATAAATAAATAGTTAAATACATGACTACAATTGGGTGCCTATTCATTGTGTACTTTCATAACGAGCTGTCTGGACCGTATTATCCAAGCCCACTTGATATATTTTGCCATTGCAATTGCAAATATCGGGCTCGAATCTGTACACAAAATTCTTAATGCCTCCTCGTGCTTTCTGGTGCCTATGAGCCGACAGACGGGTAATACCCATTTTTTACGTGGAAGCACATAAAGGGGACAAAAGAACACAAAATGGCTCAAGGATTCGGACGTATCCCTACATTTAGGACATTTGTCCACGGACCATTTGGCCCATTTAGAAGTAAATGTACAGATAGGGAGGGTACCTATCCTAAACTGAAAGTAGAGTTTACGATCAGTTGGTGTTTCGATCAACCCCCAAAATAATTCCTGTCTAGGATAGGCCTTTATTTCTAAGAATCTAGCTGTTAATTGGGATGTGCTCCCCTTAGAAGCTGATTCCATAGCGATCAATTCCCAATACTTAGCTTTCAAAGTTTCTTTTGAAGGGAAGACCGCTTTTTGGGGGTCATCCCATAAATTGCTCCATCCTAGTCTATGAAGTAATGATTTGATAGACCTCAGCCAATCTATTTTACGGAAGATGTCTTTCTCCATTATTTCTTTTAGGCCCAAGGCGTAATGTTTGAGCTCCTCGGTTGACCAAACCCTACGCCAATACAGCAATGGCCGCAAATTAGCAGTGTCTTGTAGGGTTTTCAAACCAAGGTCCCAGTAGAGAGGTAACAAGGGGGTGCTTTGAGGCACACCAACAATTTTCCGAATAAACTCGCTCTCCATAGTGTTCAAGCGACTTGGATTGTTGCCGTACCCCCATAACTCTGATCCATATAAAGATGAACTACGAATCTTCATCGTGTAAATTTCAAGGAGAGGGCCTATTGGTTGTGTTTGCGAGGTTTTAAATCTTTCTAAAAGGGAGCCTGTCTGTTGTTGAAACTTCAAAATAGACAGATCTAACTGACTTTTCCAGTACAAGTTCTTCTGCAGCGTGACTCCTAAATAGGTGAATGCATCGACCTGTTCCAAGGGCGATCCATTCATGGTGATTACGCCATTAAAGGGTTTATAAGATCTGCATGGGTTAGGACCGTTAAGAACCATGAACTTGGTCTTGGAGACATTTATTTCCAGGCCACGCAGCAAGCAGAACTCTTCAAAGCGTCGGAGGGTGAGCTGCAGGCCACTCGGAGTTTTGGAGATCAACAACGTGTCGTCCGCGAACATGAGGACTGGGATTCGAGTACCAACCATAGCCGGGGCGTCCGAGGGGACCCGGGAGAGGAACTCGGCTACCCCGTTCACGAAGAGTGAGAACAGGGTCGGTGCCAAAACACAACCCTGCCGGACTCCCCGCTCCACAGGGAAGCACTCCGTTACCTCACCCTGCCGACCCCACCGGACCCGGGCAAAGTTGTCCTCATGCAAGCGGACGACCAGTGCCAACAACTCCGGCGCCATCCCCAGCCCCTCCAGAACTTGCCACAGTTTGCTGCGTGGAACCAGGTCAAAGGCCGCCCGCAGATCGACGAACACAGCATACAGAACCCCTTTTTCTAAGACCACTGTCCTCCAATAGAGGACAATGAACCTGAAAACCTGATCAATAGTGCTGGTTTTTGGGCGAAATCCCGCCTGTAAGGGACTTAAGACATTGCTAGCCTCCATCCAGGTCTTGATCTTGCCCAAGACCAGCCGTCCCATAATTTTTTGCATAGCATCGATCAGGCTAATGGGCCTATAATTACTAGCCAGTGATTTGTCCCCTTTTTTGTAAATCGGGACAATTTCTGCACCTTTCCAGGAATGGGGAATTGCCATTCCCTGAGCTATGGCATTGGCTAGATAGGTAATATATTGACACCATCGTTGTCTATCGTGCAGGAATACATCGGCCGGGATGCTATCCATGCTGGGTGCACGTCCCTGAGTAACCATATCAAGCGCAATGTCAACCTCCTCGACACTAAACACAGGGCTATTGTAAGACAACCTCTCCTGGTGGATCGTACTGACATCCTCAGCACCTTTTGAATATTGTGGCTTAAAAAATTCGACCCAGGCACTCTGGGGAACATGATTATGGGGACTATCGGTGATTTCACCCTTTTTCCATTTAAAAATATTCCAGAACTTTTTCTGGTTTTTGTCTATGCATGCTGCTTTTAGGTCTTGCCACTCGCACTCGTCCCATTCCTTTTTTGCTTTCCATTGGGCCTTTCTGTAGATATTGCGAGTTATTTTAATCTTGCTTGAATCTTTTGTTTTAAGTGCAAGTCCCAAAGCTCTACGAGCTTGTTTGCAGGAGGCGTTATACCAATCCTCCTGTTTGCTTCTAGGGGTTTGATTTGCTGAGAAAGGCCTACAAAAACAGGATTTGAGTTTAGCGAATAGATTTCCATGTATATTCTCACATTCGGCTAAAGGTTGGCATTTGGTGCCTGCTGCCATCATTAGAGTCAACGCCTCTTCGACGTATGTCTCAATGCTATCTATAAGATCAGGGTGCTCTACTACTTTATGCCACTTAAGGTGGCGTTCGTCGTTTGTTAGAGCGGCAGCTGATCCTATCATTTCAGAGTCTCGGTCCCTGCTGTCTCCCAAACCAAAATTAACAAGCATTGGCAAAGCCAATAGGTCTCGCTTTTGGCATATTGTAAGTGTTTAGTCAGAGCTATCGACTTTGCTAATGTGTTTAAGCTATGTGGTAGAGTTGTGTAGCTTGTGTGCAGCATGTTGCGAAGTTATAATAACGGTGTTATACGAATTTTTGTTACCCTGTCTATAATGAAGATGAGATTATGTTTAATTGAGTGACCTCATTAAAAAAAGATTTAATATAAAAAAAGTTTAGCTCTGGATTGAAAAGGACACACTCGTCCGCAGCATGAGGAGAGCCATCACATCCCTCTCAGAGGTGGGAGAGGGAATGTAAACTTAATGCACACACCGTAGAGACTATAATTTATGGTAATGTCATTACCAGCATGACAGCTGCATGGTCTGGGTTGGCCTAGGGGTCAGAAGTCTGGGAGCCTGTGCAGATTGCGTCACAGTGGTGATGACTCCTGCCTGGGATGGCACTCTCAGCGTGGATTCTGAGATTAAGCGCTAGCGAACCAGGTGCTAGTGGGAGCCAATCAAGAACCGAGTGCCAATGGGAGCAGATCGAGAACCGAGTGCCAGTGGGAGCTGATCCAGAGCCAGGTAACTCTCTTCGAGAGTCCGGACCCTGCAGGCGGTGAGTGGAGCTAGGGAGTGCCAAAGTTATATATGGTTTTTTATGTATTCTACAGATTCCCCCATTATGAGCACCAGGTTGTCCAGATGTCCCAATGTTGTACATACACTGCTTCATTAAGAGATGTTACCTGAAGTCCACTTCCCGCACTGTGCTGAAGCTAGCACTACACCTAGACGGATGTCCTGTGCAGGCAGGATGCAGCAGAGCCCTGGCATGGCTCATAAATAATCCGGAGCCGGGCGCATTGCATGCCCGTCTGTGTAGAAAAGTAGATGAAACTCTATGCACATGTATTTGCGTGTCACGCAGACACTTTCACTGAGTGTTTTTGAAGCTACGCCTGGCTTTGTGCACGCGAGAAAATAAGGTGTGCACTCAAGTGTAGCCTTGTTGTTCATTAAGCATGTGACCAAGTCTGTCTGAGGTGCACACAATGTGCCTGTCTAATATGATTTCATTTCACGTGCAAGACTGATGAGCGCATGAGTTCGCTTCTGTGGTGCTTTCGCATACAGGTATTAGTGGAGTGCACCTGAGCCTGGTGCATGCTCGAATGCAGATCTATGGAGTGAGTGTGAAATGTGAATACATTAAAGTATCTGAACGGCATGGGTAATTCCGTGCCTCAGCGAGTCACACTGTGCGTGTGGACAAAGTTCACTTGTGAGCTGTAAAAAGTAGCTTGTGGTTGCCAGGAGCCCGGAGTGTGCAGACGATCACAGCCCGGGGCCGGGAGTGTGATGGGATCAACAACCGCCCAGGAGATTACAGGGCGGCAGGGCCAGGTCACTGTCTGTGTCTGGGAGGAGGGTGGGAGAGAGGGGAAGGTGGACGGGACCGGGACTTAAGTGGTAGAGAGAGGATGAATAGCAACTAGAGGCCATGCAGCCCTCACAGTGCGCTACATACATCTTCTCGTTGACTCTGAACTTGGCAAGAAATTAAAGGAGGAAAGGGTGCAGCTACAGTAAGTGCAGTGAGTGCAGTGATATCGGGGCACATGGGTTTAGTAGTGTCCACTTCAGCCAACTAGTAACTGTTTCTTTTTTACTAGCAAACCAGACAATACGGGCCTAGTTTCTTTACTTTCTTTAATGACCAGTTTTGCCTTGCCAGAGGTAAGGGTATGGGGTGGTGCTAAACGGAGGGGAATTTAGAGGTGGCGAGAGAAAGAAACAAGCGGCCGCGAAAGTGATCGCGATCGCGATCAAACATCAAAGCGGCCGCGAAAGTGAAAGTAATCGCTTCAAGCGCGGCGCGCGCGCCCGCGCACATGCACTGTAGCTCTAGGCTGGCCTGGTAGCACTTTTTGGAGCCCTCTCAATAAGTCTCGCCAGACCAGCGCATGCGCTGGGTCAGGCGAGACCTAAAAATAGCGACTAATGGGTTGTGGTCGCTTTCAACCCGTGTCTTAACCTCCATATCAACAAGGGTATACCACATCCTCAGATGGACCAGGAGGTAATCTATATTGCTTGCCCTGATACCATTGTCGAACGTTTTGCTACATGTCCTATCTGATACGGTTCTGCCATTGGCCGCCCTCAATTGGTTGCCCAGACAAAACCCTTTCAGATACAGAGCCGCCTCAGTCCACTTACTAATTGTCTTTGTCTCGAGCTGTGGGACGCCCCATCTTAAGTCCTCTTCCTCTGTTAAGAACATGTCTTGAGGCCCTAGTGGCTCAAAGGTCGTGTTAAAATCTCCAGCAATCAGTGGAAGCACATCATCAGGGCTGGATTCGACCAGGATGTTTAATGCGGATACCACCTCAGATTTTTTTCCACCTGGTAAGCCCCTTGCGTATACATTATATATGTCGATTTTAAAGTTTAGCGGGCAAGTCAACCTTATACCCAAAATATCGTTGTTCTGGATCAGAATAGGCTGGATATTACACTACAAACTTTGTTTTATCCAAATGACCAAACCTCCTACTGGCCGACCCTTAGGCCTTTTTTCCGCTGGAACAAAAAAATTCAAATAACCCAACATATATACAGGCTCAGGTGACCATGTCTCCTGAAAAAGACAGATATCATGCTTACTGATGAAATCTGCCCAAACTGGAGAAGATAGTTTAGATCCCATGCCCGCCACATTCCAAGATAAGAACGATACATGCCCTGCAAAGATAGTTCCCCCTACAATTCTCCCAAGGTTTGATGAAGGGGAGAGAGCTACACCTGATGAGAAACGTGGGGTACCCTCAATGCTTAAGATTTCGTTTTGATACGCAGCTTGTTGGTCTCGTTCCCGGGCCCCAATGATATTTGTTTGGGCAAAAAGCATATAAACAACTCTTTCGCCATTTGTACTAAGCTGTTCTCCTTGCCTTAAACCCTCGTCTATCGCTAAGGCTGCATATGACTTTTCTTGGCTATCCACTGCCACTGGAGCTACATATGACATTTCGCGATTGGGGTATCCTCTGCCATCAATCAGTCAGTCACAATCCGCTAGCCCTGAAAGCACATCGAATCTGTTAATAGATCTGATGTCCTCGAGGGTACTACCATTTGTCAAGGGACCTCCACGTATAATCCCACCTAAGGGCGAAGATATGGGTGCATAGAAATAAGACAGTGACATTGTGCTTATTTGGGATGAAGGATCATTCTGGGGCCAAGAGCAGATGTATTCCACACAGCGTCTGTCTCTAAAATTAATGACAATGCAATCCCCCTTTAACGATTTTGGACTCCTGCCCACCCAGTTTACTCTTCTGGCATACATAATTTCAGCACACATATAGGCCGGCAATGGTCGCTTAACATTTAGCCAAAATGTACATTTGTTCTTTAGGTCCCAGTAAGATTCCCTTGCTCCATTCGCCAAAGAAGGAACCCCTGTTAAGATCACCACATAAGGGGCTGCTTCAGGGGGTAAGTGTAAATCAATTAAACCTGATGGGACCTGCATTAAAGGTTGGACAGGTGGGGGCTGCTTATCAGTTCTAACACTACCTGCCCCAAAACTATTTGTTCCTACACGTGGGGGAAGATCTTCAGCTCTTACCCTATTATTACCAGCTGGAGTGTGTTGGGGTTCCTGGGGTATGGGGAGGTTATCTCTCGCAGTACCAGTTGTTAAGTTATTAGTGGTAGAGTTAGTCTCTGTATAATGACCTGGTACACTAGGACGCACTTTTTGCGGACCCAGACCCTGTCTCCCCCCCCCCCCGAGGTTGGGCCGAGGCAAGTGATAATTCCATACATACAAGCCTGCTTTCTATGGAGCCCAACCTTTCATAAATCGGGTCACATACATTTTTTACAATACTTTCCAGTTTACTCCAAAATGATGGTGTATCGGAGTCTTCCGTAAGTATTTGCCCCAGAGATGGTGTTTGATTTGCCCTTGTTTCAGTGATTAAAGATTTAGGGCATGGAGCTATGTTCTTCCTTAACACGGGGGCAGGGGCTGAACCAGACTTAGCATTCTTGCTAGCGCCAATCTTTTGGTTTCCCCTACGGGTTTTTTTCAAGGTAGGGGCTGATTGTTGGTGGACAGGAACCGCTTTTACATTACTGGCTGAGCGAGTCTTGATATTTGACAAAGACTTAGTCTTTAAGGCCACATTATCAATGTTCGTAATATCGACAATTTCATCCGGTGTCTCAGTCAAAGATGGGGAGCATATCATTATTTCACCGTATTGCTCCTCTACCAGAGAAGATATTGAGCCCAGAGAATCCGACCTGACAGGCTGTCGACACGGTGGTGATCTTACATTGGCCATATTTCCCAGAGAGGACCTCTTGTCGCATAGGATATCTAGGGATAGTCTCTTTTCGGTTAGTTCAATATCTTTGGCAAGCACTGACTGTACTCGCACCAAAAAGTTATCTAAAGTACCCATTAATGCGCCCCCAGTTGGTTGCATAATAGGTCCATCCCTTTTGGCCATTTTCTCCTTTACCTGATATAAAATAGCGACCTCTGTCTACAGATGTCTTACCAAATTACAAACTAGAGACTGTTGCTTACCCTCAATAAACAGACAAACAACATTGGTCAGTGGGTGTTACAAGAGGGTCCCGTTCCGTTCTCTGACGATCTCGGACGGGCTCAGACGGGCCCGCCCTTGCCCGGGCTTGGCCCGGCACGCGCCCGCTCGCGTCCCGCGTGTCTTATAGTGTCAGGGCGGGAGTGCGGGAAGAGTACACAGCTGATTCCAATAGCGGGGCTGCTGGTCCTCGCAGTCCCGTGTTTGCTTCCTTTCCACACGTAGCAATCACCAGTTGAAATTCAGGCGACACCACCCTTGGCAGCATTTGTAAAATCCTGTTGTTTAAAAATGAGCAGATTAAAAAGCAAATTGTAGTCTCCAACCACGAACGGCTCCCGCGAAGCGGGGGCCGTGAGGAGTCTTATAGTGTCAGGGCGGGAGTGCGGGAAGAGGACACAGCTAATTCCAATAGCGGGGCTGCTGGTCCTCGCAGTCCCGTGTTTGCTTCCTTTCCACACGTAGCAATCACCAGTTGAAATTCAGGCGACACCACCCTTGGCAGTACTCGTAAAATCCTGTTGTTTAAAAATGAGCAGATTAAAAAGCAAATTGTAGTCTCCAACCACGAACGGCACCCGCAAAGCGGGGGCCGTGAGGAGTCTTATAGTGCCAGGGCGGGAGTGCGGGAAGAGGACACAGCTGATTCCAATAGCGGGGCTGCTGGTCCTCGCAGTCCTGTGTTTGCTTCCTTTCCACACGTAGCAATCACCAGTTGAAATTCAGGCGACACCACCCTTGGCAGCATTCGTAAAATCCTGGGCCACTGGTCCTGCTCTGCGGCACACACGCAGCATCTCTACAGTGATTTGAAGACTATTGGCGGCAGTTATTAAAGCATCACCGGCGAAGGACCTTGTGGAGTTGTCAAATGAGTGAGACGGGGAAGGACAACGCCTTTCTTTGGATATATATACACACACACACTGAAAAAAAAAGCTTTAAGTAACTTTATGCATCGGTGAAAATTGTTGTGGCAACGTGACGTTTTGAACTAAACTAAAAACTGAACTGAACTGAACTGAACTAAAAATAACCTCAAACCCACTGAAATCCACCAGTTAAATGTATCTCTACTACTAGATCTGGTGCCCTAAGGTAACTAACTAAAAGTCACGCATGCCACACAGTTTGTCATCTTGTTGGCATTTCAAATGTTGGGGTGATGTTGTCAATGATTAGGTCATGTAATATATGGGGTAAATTACCAGTGAATTGGCTTTACCAATGGTTGTTTGTACTTGCACAACAGCTTCAATTGACTGCATGGCCAACTCAACCCTTCATCCTTCTGGGGTCAAAAACATGTGTGCTGCACAGTTGTGATCTCTCTTAGACAAAATGATCAATTTAAAAGTGCAGACTACTTGCTGCAATTTGCGTATTTTATGGGCATAAAGCACAGTAGTCCTCGCCATCTCAGCACCTTTTTTAAGAGGCTTTTCTGGTTCAAGGGGTTGGAGTACCAGTACCAGAAGCCTGTAACACTGAAGAAATATAAAAACAAGCAATAAAAATGCAATAGGTCTTGCCTTTCATTAAGTTAAAGCCATTTGCTATGCTATACAATACCATTAGCAAAGCCAATGGCTTTAACTTAATAAAAGGCGAGACCTATTGCATTTTCAATGCTTGTTATATCTGGCTTAGTCTCCATACTGATGTATGCCTCGAGACATACTGAGCAACCTTTTGTTAGACCACGTCTTGTAATTGGTGCCAGTCCACCCTGTTACGCAATTTTTGTGACTGCTAGAACGTATAATTTACTCCAATGCTCTTGGATTATTTAAATGTACCTACAGCTTTGGAAAATGTAATTGTATACCTTAAATAATAAGCGCTCTAGCCCCTTTGGGCCAAGTCCGCGCTGTATAAAAATGCATACATTATAGATTCCGTTTTTCTCGGTACTCCCTACATTAAAACAGAATAGTTTTACGTCAGCAAGTTGTTCTGGAATATCATTCACAACCTTTAATCATTGCATCACTATTACATAAGACGTCGCCTCCCCACTGTAAAGTAAAGGGCTGAGAATACTTGGAGGCAAGCAAACAAATTTTCCCACGCGCTGTACGGAAAAAAATAGGCGTGGCCAACCCTGCCTGACTCTGGAATGGCAGAGGGTTGCCATTTTATAACCTGCGACATCGTTTTCTAAAACGAAGCGCGCTCCTTTTAGGAGTGTGTGCACGCGCTCCGTGAACGCGCATTACAGCACGTGCCCTCGTGCAGCCCAATAACGGTAATAAGTTTCGTTGAGGGGGGTATGAAAGCGCGTGCACGAGGGTGCGGGGGATCGAGGGAAACGGCGCGGCCGCAGGAGTCGGACTGACGCTAAGCAGTAAACCTTTTTATAAAACACTCCACAATCACCAAGTTCACATCCCACCCGGTATCACCAGGCGCAATGTCTGAAGAGAAACCGAAGGTGAGCCTATCCTTTCGTGCTCTAGAGGTTATCATACAACGAGTAGCACACCTAGTCCGCCAAGGTTGGTGACGCATTTTGTTCTTGTCCCGGGTACAGTTAACGTTTTCACATCACTCCGAGCGCAAGCGGGCCACGGTGCCGTCTGCGGGGAGGAGGCGGGGGGCTAAATTCGATCCTTACACTCGCGCGGGAACACGGGGGCGGTGCTGAAGGGCAGCAGAGGTGTCACAGTTGCGCGCATACTCCATAGGCCGCGCGCGCTGAATCCTACTGTGTATCCAGGAGGTTGTCTCCCGTGGGCTTCCGTCCGCGTGTTGTACTGCCCGCCTACTCTCCTCCCTTCCTGCGCGCCTTTTCCCTGTCTACCCCGGCGATGCGCGAGGAGGAAACCATGCAGGTGAGCGCAACTTTGAGCTGCGGTTACAGTGGCGCAAGTGATTCGTAGCTTTTAGTTTGGTACAGTGCCTTGGTTGGAGGAGGGAAATAATCTTACGTGCAGTTTACTTCCGGGTGGGGCAAATGTTTATGATTTCCGCGAACTTCGCTCACTCACCCATCCATGTCTTTGTGTAAATTGCCCCATGTATCCGCGTACCGAGGCCGAGCCCACATTTGATGTTTAATCTTGGTTATAGACCCATTCCACTAACGGAGTTTCTTCCCTACAAGAAGACTACCTGCAGGAAGCTTTCAAGACAGAAAAGCAAAAAAAAGCATCACGGCCTGCACTTTAGTGTTTTCCTCTAAAACTCTAGTAACCCCGTTCACAGAGCAGTAGTATGTGGAGGTTTAGTTCATGCTTTCTAGCAGTGGAAGAGTTTGGCGCAAACCTTGGCACATGGTAGAAGAGTGCAACTACATAATCTTGAGTAATGCCAGTATAAGCAAATTTCAGGTGCGCCCTGGTATTATTATAATTGCTTCTTTCACTTGGCCGTGGTAAAAACATAAAGCATTGAAATGAACACTACCTATGTTCATCTCTATCTTAACACGAACAGATCTAACAAACATTAAATTCACTGTTCAGTGAGGCACCTGCATCAGTTGTGTGTAGTACAGCCGGTCTATCGCTCCCACCCAGACTTTTTGCTTTCCCTTCTCTCTGTTCTCGCTCTTTACTCTCCTTTCTCTCACTCTTGTCTGTCCTCTTCTCACCCACCTTACTTTCATAATAGGCTCTCACACTTCTGTCTGCCTTTTCTCCATTGCTTTTTCTTCTCTTCCTTTCAATCTCTTTTCACCTGTTCTTTTCCAATTTGGTTCACTCGCCTTAGTAGTGTTTTCTTATACCTGTCCAACCTTCTCTCTCTTCCTTCTGTGCTCTTCTTTCGCGGTCTACTTTTGTTTCTCTCCATCTTTTCTGTGTCCATGCCACTTTTTGATTTGGCTTTCTCACCCCTTCATCTCACAGTATTGTATGCCAAACCACTATTATACTGAACCAATAAAAGTTTGCCACCACCACTAGACGTGCTGATTCGGGATCCTTTCAACACACCAACCACGCCATTTTCTCCAAGCTGATTTGTAGACCCTAGTAGTCCTCGGAGACCATGATCCCGTGATGAGATCCTCAGCCTCCTTTGATAGGCCAAACATCTGCCAAACTCTCCTGAAATCAGCCAAGCTATAAGCCTCAACTGACCTGACACTATCAACTCGTATACGTTCACTTGCACATCCAAAATTACCTCTGAAGTTCGGCAACATGACTGGGTCCTCCCATCAACAAACTCATCACATCTGGGAACCACACCTATGCTTTCCAAAATGGTGTTACCGGGACCAACTCCACCTTTTCCCTCCTGACTTTAGTCAACACTCTCTGAATCCTAGAGAACGGAGAAAATGCATAATTCCTCCCCACCTTCCACTCCTGAAGGAAAGCATTTATCCCCTTTGCTTCCGGATCCGGCCTCCAGCTGTAAAATTCCATCAGCTGAGTATTCAGGCTGTCCGCAAACAGATCCACCTGCGGAGGACCCCACCTCTGCTGCAACCTCTGGAAAACTCCCTTGTTCAACCTCCAATTACTCACATCCTTGAGATACCTTGAATACCAATCCACTTCTACTTTACTCAATCCTGGTATATACTGAGCCTGAACCATAATCTCCTTCTCCAAACAAAACCTCCAAAATTCCTTTGCTAACTCCGCTAGGCCCCTCAACCGAGGACCCCCCCAGTTTGTTCACATAACGCACCGCCGACAAGTTGTCCATTTTTAACAGAATACAACATTTCACCTGCAAACAACCCTGCCAGTAGCTCCAAACAATTTATGTGCAGCTCTCTTTCTTCCTTGGACCACTGTCAACAAGGTACTACGCCTTGCTCCCCTACAGTGCAAACTCGCATCCGACTCAATCTCTATCTCTGGAACCTCTCCAAATATAGCTCTTTCATTCCAGGCTTCCAGACTCGTCAACCACCAATCCAACTCTTCCTGAGTTTCCTGATTCAACCTCACTTTCTGTGAATATTTTGCCCCCTGCCTCAAATGAAAAGCTTTCAACCTCTGCAATGCCCTGTAATGAAGGGGAGCAGGAAATATTGCTTGAATCGACGCTGATAACAGACCTAACAAACGAGCCAACTTCCTCAAAGTAATCTACTTTGCATTCTTCACTCTCGTCACCTCTTTACGAACTTTCTTCACTTTCTCCATAGGTAACTTCAACACACATTCCAATGTCTGTATCTGAAAACCTAAAAACTTCATCACTTGCTTGGGCGCCACACATGACTTCTCCCTGTTCACTACAAAACCCAGATCCTCCAGAACTTTTATTTCAAATTCCGTTTGCTCCCTTGCCAAACTCCTCTCTTCGGCCATAATTGAAATATCGTCCAGATAAACAATTAAACAAATCCCCCCTGGACCTCAGCCATGCCATTAGTAGCCTCATCACCTTGGTAAAACACCACAGAGCTGATGTCAAACCGAATGGGAGACTTTTGTATCTCCATCGCACTCCCTTCCACCTGAACTGAAGGTAGTCCATTTGCTCCTCGCACATCGGAATGGTCAGATAAGTGTCCTTCAAACCTAACCGGATCAACCAATCCCCTTCCCTCAGCAAATCCCGCAACAAATGAATTCCTTCCATCTTGAAATGATTGTAACATACCCAATCGTTCAACTCTCTTAGGTTTATTACAGGCCTCATACCTTTTTTCCTTCTTCTTTACTTAAAACAAATTGCTTATGAAACAACCTATAATCCTCCTTGCAGGCTCTATTGCCCCTTTTGTTTCCAAAGCCTCTACTTCTTTCGTTACCAGATCTTCAAACTCCTTTGAAACCCGTAAAATAGTGGGAGTCCTCTCCTGTATTGGCGTCTGTATAAAATCTATTCAATAACCTGCCACTGTTTCCAAAACCCAAGTATCCTGAGTTATTTCTTTCCATCTTAAAACAAAGTGGGCTAGTCTGCCTCCCAATTTTACTTGGATAGAAATAGGGTCTGGTAAACAACTTACCTAAGGCACTCCTTGTTCTTCTCTCTGTCCGCATGCCTCTCGACCTTGCCCTCTGTCTCTGTGGGGAGAAACTACCCTGCTCCATTCGTGCATAACCATAGTTTGCTCCATAGTTCGCTCCATAGGGTTTAAATCCGCTACCAAAGGAACACCTGGTAATCCCCTGTGCACGGCCGGGCAATTGACCCCGCATACTTCCGGCCATTCCAAAAACCCTACGGATATCCTTCTGTGCCTTCTGAAGAGTGTTAAAGGTACCCACATACCATGCCATGTCCTTTATAAATTCATCACCGAAGAGCAAACCCTCGCTTTGCTCCCCCAGTTCATTGCTAGCCAAATCCGCTAGCTTAGGATCAATTTTAATAAGCATTTCCAATGCATTAGGTCTTGCAATTGCGAGATTTTGAGCTATTGGCATTGTAATTGACAATGCCTTTTATTTGTGTTTAAAAAAACCTACAATAATAAAAGGCATTGTCATTCACAATACCGATAGGTCAAAGTTTATAAAATGCGAGACCTGTTCTATTGCAAATGCTTGTTTTCAGGCGCCCCATAAAGCATTTTCACGCTAATAGAGGCCACGCCCCTTTGTTTGGATTAGGAGCGTCTAAAGAAAGGTCAGCTTCTGCTGTTAAAGGAAGGGTCGCTGTGATCTGTACTGGGAATATTTTCCAAGCTATGGAGTTGCAGAAATGTTTTGCAAATACAAAAAAAAAATCTGATTGAAATGCATGTAACTTTTCTGGTTACTTATTTTAGATTCTAAAATGTGCTTTTGGGTACAAAAACATTACATGGATTGGGGGAGGGGGGGTTGGTTGAAGGTGATCTAATGTCATGTAAGTGTCAGTAAAAACATGGGACACCGCATAGTGTCAACTATATTTAAAGATGTACTCCCTGAAAAAACATTAAAACAATTCACTACCAAACCCCCTATTAAAAAATTTCACCAAAACTAGACAAAAAAGAAAGCTGTTGAACTAAGATTGTTCCTCTTCAGTGTCCTGGTCTTATGGCATTGTCATTTGTGATATTTCCATAGACAGAGTGACCCAGACATCTCTCAGCGATGTTATAAACACCACATACTCCCCGTGTCCTGTCTGAATTATACACAACTATTCAGGCCCTCTACACAAAATATTTTAATTTGATCACTTTTGTCTTAGTTGTTGTTAATTAACCTATTCACAGAAAGAAAGCTTAGTGAATCACTAATCTATTTTCTGCAAGTAAGTGGTCTTTCTCCTGAGAACAAGTAACAAAGCAGAAGGATATTTACCTAGAGAAAATGTGCCACCGAATTATATCCAGAACTTCAAGTTAAATTCACAGATAAGGCACGAATAGGCCACAACTACCCATCAAAAAGCGTGGCATTTGAAACATGAGCTAATTACCATCTGGCACAAGGTTAGCCAACTCAAACACACAAAGCTTCTTTGCAAGGCCCATGAGCAATGGTAGTGCTATGCTACTCAGCCACTAAAAGTGTAACAGCTCTACTGAGAGGGACAAGTACTCTCCACTAAAGTAAGGCAGTCTTGCACAAAGTGTTGGTTTTGTGTGGATGAACATTCAGCAGGCACCCTGAGAAGTGCTGGTACTGTCCCATTAAACGTAGATTGGGCCTGTTGTACTAAAAATAACGCCGTTCTAAAGGTTGAGCAAACTTGCCTTGAAGTACTCCTAAAACCACATCACGTGTATGTGGCACTCCTCACGCCTGGTCTGTGGTGTTGCATGCATGTTGCACTCCTTGCTCCTGATCTGTGGTGTTGCTATATACATGTGCATGTCGAACTCCTTGCGCCAGGTCTTTTGTGTTGCATGCTAGGCGTGCAGCAGCTGAGGGGTTGTGGAGCCCGTGCCGGCGGCCGATATTCCCGCCTTTTACCTATTGTGTCTGCGCAGGCGCAGTGCACCGACCCTGGAGCAGGAGGGGGCGGGATTCAGGCGCACGCGAGCCTTTGGCTGGGAGGGAAGGGGAGGCCTGTGATTGGATCCTTCAAACAGGGAGAGCGGAGTTCAGTCAGAGAGTCCCGGAGAGGAAGAGACATGGAAGAGAGAGACTGCAATACCAATGAGGGACCGAGAAGGGAGAAGGACAGTGAGGAGTAGAGTAGGGAGGACAGTGATGGACAGAGGAGAGAAAAGAAGGGCAGTGTGGGACAGAACAAGGACAGTGAGGAATAGAAGAGGGAGAAGGAAAGTGAGGGACAGAGAACAAGACAGTGAGGGACAGAGGAGGGAGAGGAATGACGGTGAAGGACAGAGGAGAAAAGCAGTGAGGGACAGAGGAGGGAGAAGGACAGTGAGGGACAGAGGAGGGAGAAGGACAGAGGAGAGATGAGGGCAATGAGAAACATAACGGGGACAGAGGAGGGAAAACAAGGACAGTGAGAGACAGAGGAGAGAGAAGTTGGTCAGTGAGGGACAGAGGAGGTAAAAGGACAGTGAGGGACAGAGGAGGGAGAAGAGAGAAAGTGAAGGAGAGAGGAGGACAGTGAGGAACTGAGGAGACGAAGGACAGTGAGGGACAGAGGAGGGAGAATGACAGTGTAGGGTAGAGGATGGAGAAGGACAGTGAGGGACAGAGGAGGGAGAAGGGCACTCCTCCTGCCTGGTCTGTGGTATTACATGCATGTTGCACTCCTCGCGCCTGGTCTTTTCTGTTGCATGCTACACATGCAGGGCGCGTGCAGCAGCTGAGGGGCTGTGGAGCCCGTGCCGGCGGCTGCTCTTCCCACCTTTTACCTCTTGTGTCTGCGCAGGTGCAGTGCCCCGAGCCTGGAGCAGGAGGAGACAGGGCGGGATTCAGACGCACGTGATTGGTTGGCTGGGAGGGCAGGGGAGGCCTGTGATTGAACTTCCCTCTCCCTGTTTTAAGGATGCAGTCGGAGAGTTCCGGAAAGGAAGAGACATGGAAGAGAGAGACTGCAAAACCAATGAGGGACAGAGGAGGGAAAAGCAGGACAGTGAGGGGCAGAGGAGGGAGAAGGACAGTGAGGGACAGGGGAGAGCGAGAAGGACAGTGAGGGACAGAACAAGACGGTGAGAGACCGAGGAGGGCGAAGAATGACAGTGAGGGACAGGAGAAGGGCAGTAAGGGACAGAGAACAAGGACAGGGAGAGACAGAGGAGGGAGAAGGACAGTGAGGGACAGAGGAGAGTGAGGAGGATGACAGTGAGGGACAGAGGAGGGAAACCAAGGACCGTGAGTGACAGAGGAGAGAGAAGGAGGTCAGTGAGGGACAGAGGTGGGTGAAGGACAGTGAGGGACAGAGGAGGTAAAAGGACAGCGAGGGACAGAGGAGAAGGACAGTGAGGGACAGAGGAGGGAGAACAAGGACAGTGAGGGACAGAGGAGAAGGACAGTGAGGTACAGATGAGGGAGAAGCGGGACAGTGAGGGAGGGAGAAGGACAGTGAGGGACAGTGAAGGGTAGGGGACAGTGAAGGGTAGAGGACAGTGAAGGGTAGAGGACAGTGAAGGGTAGAGGAGAGAGAAGGGTAGTGTGGGACAGAGAACCAGGACAGTGAGGAATAGAAGAAGGAGAATGACAGTGAGGGACAGAGGAGGGAGAAGAATGACCGGGATAGAGAAGGGCAGTGAGGGACAGAGGACGGAGAACAAGGACAGTGAGGGACAGAGGACGGAGAACAAGGACAGAGAACGACAGTGAGGGACAGGAGGGAGAAGTAGGTCAGCGAGGGACAGAGAACAAGGACAGTGAAGGACAGAGGAGGGAGAATGACAGTGAGGGACAGAGGAGGGAGAATGACAGTGAGGGACAGAGGGGGGAGAATGACAGTGAGGGACAGAGGAGAGAGCAGGACAGTGAGGGACAGAGAAGTACAGTGAGGGACAGAGGAGGGAGGACAGTTTGGGACAGAGGAGGGAGGACAGAGAAGGGTAGAGGAGGGAGAAGGATAGTAAAGGGTAGAGGAGGGAGAAGGACAGTGAGGGACAGAGGAGAAGGATAGTGAGGGAAAGAGGACAGTGCGGAACAGAGTTGGACAGTGAGGAGCAGAGTGAGGGAGAAGGACAGTGAGGGACCGAGGATGGAGAAGGACAGTGAGGGGCAGAGGAGGGAAGGAGGACAGTGAGGGGCAGAGGAGGACAGTGGGGGCAGAGGAGGGAAGGAGGACAGTGAGGAACAGCGTGAGGTAGAAGATGGACAGTGAGGGGTAGAGAGAGGTGACCGGTTGTCCTTGGGGGGGAGGAGGGGAAGGGGGGCTGCCGGGGCCCTCTGGAGGAGCGGAGGTCCTGAACCCCACAGATCACTCACCCCACCCAAAAGAGGGCAGAGCTCCCAGAGTAAGAGGTCAAGAGGCCCGTGTGGTAAAAATAAGGGCCTGTGTGATGAGGGCGGGGCAACCCCAGCCCCACAGGCTGAAGGGCGGTGGGGGGTGCTCCTGCCCCTCTGGTGTAAGGCCAGCTGATGACGTGTGGTAAAAGCTGGCAGAGGCCCTGTGTGGTAAAGTCCAGAGTGTAGAAACAGTAAAGCCTGTGTGTCACGGGTGCCCTGGCCACAGAGACCCTCCTGAAGGAAGCGCCATGGACGGAGTCGTTGGAGCTCAGCACTTCTACCTTCACCCTGTGTTTGTGCCCGTTCATATCCCCGGCCCTTAGACCCTATTATAACCTGCTGCCCTGCTGGCTGTGGAAGGAAGTGTTTTATTCCCCACTCTCTGCACTCTGGGATACATGCTTTTCGCTAAGGATGGAGTTTCCGGTGGTAAAAGACCCCAGGGGCACCTCTGTGTGGTAAAGTCACCGGCTTAAGATCCTGCATCACCAGTGGATCTGAAACGACCCTGTGGTAAAAGGTGCAAGTATCATGTGGAGGGTGCAGCACCCCCTACTGTAAAAAACCCAAAATAATCCAAATATGATGTGGTAAAATATCTTGGTGCTGCACCCCCTACTGTAAAGGATGTAAATATCATGTGGTAAATGTGGCGGTGCTTCACCCCCTGCTGTAAAGGATGCAAATATGTGGTAAAATGTGGTGGTTGCCGCACGCCCTGCTGTAAAGGATGCAAATATCATGTGGTAAACCATGGCGGGTGCCCCCTCTCCCCCTGTGCGGTAATAGACCGCGTTTAATGCAGTCCCCCCCCCCCCCCCCCCTTGAAGATGGCCGCCCATGGTCCACGCCTGTGGCTGCTGCCCTCCTTTGTAAACTTGGTGATTCTCTGTGGAGATGTTTCTGCACGGGATGCTCAGCGTGCACTCTCATGGCTTGCTATCGTCTGGGAAAGTGATATGCGGCAAACGTAGGCAAACATTTGTGGGAACGTTTTATGGCAAACTAAGAGAACCATTTGTCACGCTCAGTGGGAGCTTTAGGGGCCAGACTGCTTTAACCCCTTCAGCGCGGCGCGGATTTCCGCGCCACGCTGAAGGTTCCGTGCGCGGGCGGGGCCGTGACGGAGCAGTTCCGTCATGCGCACAGCGCGACCGTCGCGCATGACGGAACCGCTCCGTCACAAGCACGGAAAGGGTTAAAAAAACCGCACACCTCTGTGCAATTAAAAAAAACTGCCCATAAAACACACAGATGCAGGGAAGACTTAGGATAGATCTCCGACAACGCAGCCCCCATGGATGCCCTGAGACCATATAGTGCAGGCAGCCTCAGTCCCCTCTGTCACTGGACGAAAAGGCTTGGCACCGTTTAATTAATTCACTCAATAAGCAGCGCTGGCCACTGGGGAGGGCTCTCTCAGAGTACCCTCAGCCCTGGCTGGGAGCCAGAGACGAAGCTGAGGAAAACTTCACATGGTGCGTTCTCCAAAGGACATGTCCAGCTTGGGCGAGTTAACTGTTAATGGATCTGCTGAATGCTGATGCCTCGAATGCATCACCTGACCAACTTGAACTCTGAATTCCAGATGAGTCATGGTTGGTTATTTGTGTACTTTGTAAAAATATTCTAACCGTGCAAACTGCAAAGAGTATGTTGAACAGACGTTCTTAGGGAATATGTTCGTGCTGTAGAAAAAACAAGCATCGATCGCTTATCTTTATGGTGCTGTGTTTCTAATTAGAAACACATGGCCTCATAAAGCTAAGAAAGTGCTTTGCGACAGGCCACCGTTTAGCATAAACGGTGACGCCACCCAATGGAAATGAGGGACGGGGCTTCAAGCCCTCTTCTCAAACTCTTTGACAATAAATCTCGCCGAGGTGAGCAGCGCTTTGCGCTGCAACGTCACGCGAGACCAAAAAAGGATACTTTTCCTTTTTTTCACACACAGTGCTGCATTAGAGTTCCCCAGAAGGCAAATCTACCTCTGTACCCACTGACGTAACTCAACTTCTTCCACTCCTGTGTTATTAGAGTGCGCCTCTTCACATAAATCAGAAATCTTAGTAAGAGGACCCAGCACATCCAACAGCCTATCTTGGCATCCTTTGAGCCCTTTATCCAGACCCCTTCTTGGATCTTTGCCTGATTTATTCAGAAAAGCCATTCTTTTCAGATCCAATTCTGGTGTATACACCACTTTATTGTCCAAACTAGGCCTTGGGCACTCTGATCTCAACCTGGTTCTCACCTCTTTTGGAATCTCTCTTCTTATCCAATCTCTGACATCTTTTATCACATGCTCCGCAGGAGTCCACTGAGGAGACAGAGGGCGCTGAATCAAGAGAGAATCAAACATCTCCTCTCCCTGTGGGTCCACAAATTCGCCTATCTCAATTGTAATTTCCTTCTCAACCACCTTTCTCTTTTTGTGTAGAACTTCCTCTACATCCGAATCCTTTACTTGTATTGCACGTCAACTCTACATCACCACTTGTAGAGGACGAATCAGAATCCACAACAGTTTCCCTTTTCGCGCCTTTATAGCGCTTCCTTTTGCCTTCATAGCATTTTCTTTTTTAACCTTGCGTTCATTCTCATTTCCCTTTCTTTTTCTTTCCACATGCTTTCTTTTGTTTGACCAGATATTCCTGCGACGACCTCCACCGCCTCTGTTGTCCAGAAATTGTCATCCTCCCCTGACCTCTTTCTTGAGTCTCTCTTCAACATACTTTTCTCCACACTACTCTCAATTTTCTTATCTAGAGATGCTGACATTTCTCCAGACATCTTCTGCATATAAAGTTTCATCCTCTCCTCAAAGCCTGTTTCTGTACCATCTTGTCAAATTTAAATAAAATCTTCCTCATAAAGTAAACCCTTGACACAAAACACCTCACAAACGTATTCTTTTTACACTTCTACAACCCCCTATTAACACACCTGTTATCTTCTCCCTACCTCACGATTATTTCCAAAGTTCTTTACTACAAGAATGCTCACGGCATAACTAACATCCGCCACCTAAACTCCTGACCGAAGTCTGTCAGAAATTGACTTGCGTTCTGACACTCTGCGTTAATTTGTACTTATTCGTATTGTAATAGATAGTCCTATTCCCAAAGATGGCCGCCGTACGTTGTGTAAGTACGGTGGCCTCTAATTCTTTTTCATATATTCTCCTTCGCGCTCCTCGAAACAGAAGACGCGAGGGAAAACAGATACGCTCGAGCGCAGCTTTAAAACAATCCCGCTCAAGCGCTGTGACGGAACAAACCAGCCTCGCGCTTAGTTCGACCACACGCTTTGAATATGCTATGCTTAAATCATCACCACCCCAGCGGTAATATATTTATATTATTAAATTTAAATATTCCTCCATAACGCCAGCAAATTAATAGTTTTGAATCGGCTTAATAACACGCCTTGATAACCATACGTTCTCAAAATTCCCTAAATAAAAAACTGTCAAATTATTTTCGTTGGTATTTAAAGGTAATTCTAATATTAGCAAGAGCAGTCCCTTATTCTCTCAATCATCAAATACACTTCACGGAAACACATCAACTCCTAACCAAAACTTACTCTCTTCCAAACATACCACATTTATATTAGAAGTAAGATATGAATGGACTTATCTATGCTTGGGCAGCAACAAAAATGGCAAATGGCTGCCTGTTCTATGAATATATACATGTTTTACGTTCTAGAGTTTATTAATGTTCTAATTCTACTGTTTGTTGCTGCTGTGTTTGAGGAGCAATAAAGGTATACTGCAAATAATATTGGCCTCCGGGCCTTGCCATAACATTGGGTTTGTATAGAGCTTACTACTCCGCTCAAAAGATGGAACAATTGAAAGTTTTAGGTCAAGTGAGTTGTATGTGTAGTTTTACAATATGGTGTGAGGGGACCATTTGGCGTAACATGCAATCTTAGGGTGTAAAACTGTATAAGCAAATTTATATCTCCAGTATAACACCCTGATATGGAATCACTATTAGCAGGGAGTTAAAAGAACATTAACTTCCAAGTATTACACAATCAAAATGTTCTTTCAGAATGCGTTAGGTACTTCAAAGTTATCATTAGACTGGCATTATCATATAATTCTCACAAATTATAAAATTATAGAAGTTTAAGAACATATCAAAACAAATCATTTAGATTGCGAACTAGATAACGTTTTTTGTTGTGTTCTGCTGCTTCTTCAGAGCTATATTCCAATTTCTCATCCAACTCTGTTCTGAAATCTCAAGTAAGTATTCTCAGAACACCCATTTCTAAGATTGCTTCCTGGACCTTAACATCTTCCTTGTCACACCCATAATCCTCTTATTTACTGTGTACATGATTTATTATCAAGAATTTCCTGTTCCATCTGCTTAATTTAGCCCCAACTACTTGTGAATACGTACAGCACGCCACCGCACCCAAGTCTAGATGTACTAATAGTGATGCATCACCGCATACTGACCACATCTGATTGTTAGATAGGACCTGATTGACACAGAACAGATCAATGTATCGGCATTCTGTCTGTGACACATCCTCTCTTGCGCCTGCATCCAGTTCAAACTTGGTCTGGTTTTGTAATGCTTTGATGTCAATGTTTTTTGATTTCCCCATTGGAGCGTTACTAGTGAAATACTACATTTTGGCAGGCCTGTGTTTTTTAGGGAATCACAGTCAGGAGAGTTTGAGTCGCAGCAGGGCCAAGGTTCAGGAGCGGCTCGTGCAGGTAAGAGTGGTAGAATATGCTGGGGTGGGGGCTCGACAGACATGGGCAAATTATTTATTCCCTCCTCGTCGTCTGTCGAGTCCCCGCCGCACCACTCTTACCTGCCCGGGCCGGTCCTGCCAAGGTTGTTTATGTGGTACAAACCGTTTGAGCTTATTCAAGAAGCCTCAGTTTGGAAAGATGTAGAAGGAAACTAGTGAGAAAATAACTCTACATGTGTGATAGTATTTTTGATAGACACTAGCATTAGTCAAGCTGTCTCTTCGCCACATCTATTGATTTCTTTTTGGACGAAAATGTCCCATGCATTGTATATTGAAATGTATCCGTTCCCTGAGTAGCCGATTGCATGCGTAAACCGAATTAAACTTTTGACCCTGGTATTCTCTTAGTGTGTGTGCACAGAGGCCTAGACCTGTCCCTGCCAATGCGAGGTCCAGTGGCACACCAAGCATTCCCCCAGAGTGGACAGAGGACTACTGTCCCAGTCTTGGGTTTAGCACATTAGGCAGTGGTGGAAGCATACATTGCATAGGGATCTCATATAGTTGACCAGGCCTTTTTTAGGTCTCGGCTCGAAGGCTGCGCTTGCGCAGTCTCGATCCGAGATTTAATGACTTGGAGAAGAGGGGCTTGAACACGCCCCTCTTCTCCCCTGTTCTCCATTGGCTGGCCTCTTGAATGCTGGCCAGCCATTGGAGAAGAGGTCTGTCACTCTGAACAGGCCCCGTCCTTTTCGGATTCGGGGGCGTGTTTTTTTCAAGAAGTCTAATTATCTCCTCCAGCCAATGGCAAGAGGAGAGTAAAGGAAAACACGCCCCCGAATCTGCCGCTGCCTTTCTCCGAGGCATTTCTGGCTGACCTCGGAGAAAGGCGGTGGTGTCGGGATTAGCGGAGCCCGTAGAGCCACTGCTGACACATTGCCGATCTGTGTTACTTCGCTTCACCTGCAAGAAAATACCAATCACCCAGTTTAAAAAACATATCATTAATAAAACACTCTATGGCGTTTCAATTTCTAAAGCAGTCGAGGTGGTAGATTGTTACTCCATAAAAGCATATTTTTACAGCTTTTTATTCGACCTCCAACTGGATGTTTCCTGAAGCAAAATCGTATACGCATAGTGTACAAGTATGCAGTAGTAAATGCAGTTCCCACTGTTCCTTATCGTTTTGTGGCTGCTTAGGAGTAAATACCAACAATTTTCGGGTGTAAATGGATGGTTCCAGCTTAAAATGACATTGTTAATTGGGTCTCTGTCTGTTTCAGAAGAATGGATTCCGGTCAAGGATGAATGAGCACGGTTCCCTTTTGTCCAAAACTCAAAGGTGCTTCAGATACCTCTTTTTAAAGGCAGCGCTAGATTTTCTGTACAAAAACATGGCGAATTAATATTGATTAGCGTGAGAAGGGCTTGGAAACGTCAATAATAAGAGCATTTTGAATTGAGAGTATGAAAACGCAACGAATAGTTTAACGAACAATTGTTTAATGCTTTTAAAAACATCTTCGCCTGTCGGATTCTTGCATCTCAGCAGTCTATATACCCAGTATGTGATAAGTTTATATACGCAACACTAGCTGAAAATAGGGTGTCGCAGATTGGTGACGTTGATTTTGTTATTTTGACCTCTGTAGCCATTCGCCAGCAGAGAGATTGTATCGGCGTTCTTGATCAACACGGTTCTTGTAATGCTCGATTGGTCTTTCTTTTATGTCTATCATTTGACAAATTGTAGGGAAGCTGTCAAGGAGAACATCAATCAAAGAACTCAAAGCCAATTAGCGCCCAGGCATAATTCTTCGTCGCCTACGAAGGATGTCTTGTATTATGTTCCATGAAGGACTAAATAACATAAACTTTCGAGTTTAGCGCGAAACCCAGGCTCACTCGGCGTTTACCCTGCGAATAGCAAAAAAGAGAAACAGTAAAAAAAAAAAAAAGCATTTACAACGCAACGGTCTTGGCATTGTTAAAGTTAGAGCTATTGGCATTGCTCATGACAATGCAGTTTCTTTAAATGTTTTAAAAACAAACAAAAATAATGTCATGAGCAATGCCAATAGCTCTAACTTTACCAATGCCGAGACCATTGCATTGTAAATGCTTGTTATTCGTGTCAGTAAGTGAGTGGCTTACTGGTCTGCTTGGGTAAAGTTCCACTATTCTGCGGAAACCCAGAACTGCACGCTTACCTCCTGTGTAAATGTGGATTGCATGTGTGGGTACAAGTGTAGCACGTGTGGTCATAGGACTGTTAGTGGGACCAGATTACTGAAATTGTTGGATCTACTATGCATGCCCAAGGTTGTAGCATTATTTAACAAACATTGGTTCCTGTGGACTGATATGGTAATATTTGGTAATTATCTGCACAATCGCAATACAAGGGTTAGTCGATATCCGAAACTGGAAACTACAAAATAGTGACAATTGTGACATGAAAAGAGGTTTCCAAAATAAGGTAAAGACGACCATGAAATAATGATTAATAGAGACAGACTCCTTATACAACCATAGGAGCTGTTGAATGGTTCGCTTTAAAAGATTGTCGACGGCGTTTCCACCCCTGTGACGATAGGGGGTCTCTTAAGGGCCTAATGATGAGGGGACATCTATGAATGAGAGAAGAGAAATATGGAAGGCGTAAGTGTGAGTATTTGAAACAACTAATAAGAAGTATGGATAGCACTAGAAGAGGCCTGTCCCTAGTCGGTAATTTGTCAGCGTGACAAAGGTGCACCACAGGACCGTGATAAAAAGGGAAGGGTTACTCACATGGGACCCAGCTGGGCACTGTGTGTATGAAAGAAAAAAGGAACACTATAATCTCTGTTAATGTATGTCTGTTGTGCAAATAACGTTTGCGTGGAGAAACACCCCAGTGAGGAGAGCTGACAAGGAGAAATCCGCGGTCCTTTAGTAAAATAAGGTGTGATACACTAGTAGATTACAGCAGTGTGTGAAAGTAAAATCTGAAATAAAGTGAAAGTGTGTAAGTATGATGTGCCAATAAGGGAGTATGGCGAGGCACATGTGGAAACGACTGTAGAACGTGTGGTCAAGGACTGTTAGTGAGACCAGATTACTGAAACTGTTTGATCTATTATGCATGCCACAGGTTGTAGCATGGCACAAGATGGGGGGAGAAAACAACTTTATATCTTGGTGCATTGCCCCGATTTACGCTTCAAGGCACAGAGACATGGTGATTTGCACAAAGACATTTCCTTTGTAATGAATTGTTTTAAACACAGTTTTTTTGTGAGAAGCTTAATTTATAAATTAGACGAAACAATAAGACTGCTATATACGGAGATCCTGTGCAGGTTAGTCTTACCATCGCTAGGTCTTAGTGGCATGTTTTAAATGATTTCCTTTTTGTGTTTCAGGAAGGAGTGAAAACTGAGAATGACCACATTAACCTTAAGGTAGCAGGCCAGGATGGATCAGTGGTCCAGTTTAAAATTAAGCGCTACACACCTCTAAATAAACTAATGAAAGCCTACTGTGATCGACAGGTAATATTCAACACTAAGTTTGGAGTTACTTGATAAATAGATATTTTAACCCAAAGTTGTTTTTTTAACATAAACCTCATGCAGGGTTGTTTGGGCTGCAAGGGAGGTGCTGTGTGCATTCATTCATTTTCACTTGAAGGTATGTGCCTTTCATCTTAGTCTGGGTTCGCAGGGAGAAACCAATGTAGAAAATATAATTTGTGTTGTCTGCAGCTAATCTTCAGAGAGTGTCACTGTAAGGTTAGTAGTATGTTTTTGCCTTTGCTCATGAGCACATTTTGTAAAACTTTAATTTAATTATAATTGCACCTTCTCGTTTATTGAAAGTTTTGGGCCTTCACATGTTTATTTATATACATTTTCTAGTTTTAGATTTGAAGGAAGAGTTCTCGTTAGGACTTAGAGCAGGAACTGCTATACTAAGCTCCCCACCCCAAACAGATGCAGTTGACAGTTTAAATCTAAATTTGGTATCTGGACGTTTTCCAGACCTGCCTTAAAGAATTCACCACCATTTTTATCTTACAAGAAATGGAGGTGCTTCAGTAGTTGCAGGGCTTCACCCTGAGCATAGCCCGAGTTCCCCTCTGACCCTTTCCCAAAATGCTGATGTCCTTGTTGCACACCCTGTGATTGACATTAGCAGTGCTAAGCTTTCAACACAGGAACTGGGAACCCATTTTGGTTCCTTGTCAGGGGTGGACAATTTACCATAGTCGTTGTGAATTTTTTTAGATTTCAAGTCCCAATTTCTTGGAGCTTTTTCTCTTCAATTTAGGAAGCTGTCTTTTTTTGTACAGTTGTGATAATTTTTCATGGTATAAAGAAACCAAAGGGTTTTGTGATGTAGTTGGAAGGCCAGTTCTTCATACAGTTGAATGTAGAGCATAGGAGGTAAACTCTCTAGTTTGTGTGGGCCTTATTTTGCAGCCAGAGCCTGATAACTCACACCAGGGCTCCAACTTTCATCCAAATGTGTCAAATTAGCTGGATTTTTTCCAGCACACAGACCCAACATTTCATAAGTCATCACATTTTATCAGCATTCAGACTACATTCTGTGGCATGATCACTTAGCTCGTGCATACACTGGCACTCCACGATGCTACATTACCCCATACTCTTACACACAGAGCAAACATGCCACATCACACCACTACACGTGCCTCTAAGCATATAATGCAAATGAGATCTTAATTTAGCATGATGGCTGATTACTACTTTGTTTGGCTTGAGATTACTCCGTGTACAACATTGTTTCCAGGGGGAAAAGGAGTGTGTTTTGACAAGGTGACACAAAACCAGCTTGTTTACCGA
This sequence comes from Triturus cristatus, assembly GCF_964204655.1. Taxonomy (NCBI): domain Eukaryota; kingdom Metazoa; phylum Chordata; class Amphibia; order Caudata; family Salamandridae; genus Triturus; species Triturus cristatus. Next base: position 662,092,846 of record NC_140584.1, read on the forward strand.
GTTTTACATCGTTAGACTAGCATGTTTAACACTATTGATACAATTTAACATTCTTAAAGTGAACAACATTATAGAGAAGGTGTCAGTAGTGTAAGTGGACCTGAATGTGAAGCTCTTCTTTGCTCTATTAAACTTTTAACTGACAGCTGACCATGTAAAAACTATTTTATCCTGTACATGGAACTTTAATAATGTTTTTTGACTGTACCCTACAGGCATGATCTTGATCTAAAGGGAGGCCAAGTATGCCAGTTCTTTCTGGTAGCATGCACAACAGTGTTCTTGTTGCCATTCTCATTTTCCTTACTGAATTTGCACAATAATCTAGTAAAAGGTATTTTATTTAATATTGCTTGTAGTAAAGCTTCTATGAGATCTAGGGCCCTTGATATGAGAGCTAGCTGTGACCTGTTAAACCAGTTCTACCTTTTATGTGCCGCCAATTTTAAAGGCTAAAGCTCCATTCTAAATTGTGCCTTCAAGAAACCATTGTCCAATTCACAAAATAAAGTCTGTATATATTTATATCTACCTGTCTTTGAGTACTGTTTAAATTGTCCCTTAATTTGCTTGATCCATGAACACACTCTGCTTGTGCTGGATCTTCCAGTTCTGTAAAGAAACATGGTCAATAGTAGGGTTAGTTTTTTCTCTTTGTTCCTTTAATAAAAACACGTTTCATTTGGATACTGTTGAAGACTGAAGTAACCATTCTGGTAATCCTCTATAAAATTAAAAGACAAATGAAGCCGTGCCACTATGCCTAGCCCTTCTCATACACCAGTCGAGTTTCATGAAGTTTTACTGTCTAAGCTTTGCCCATAGTAGAGTCAGTTGATTTTAATCTTCCCGAGCAGTAAGGTGGCTGTCAATACAGCTTATTTTTTTGCCATGTGTTTCACTGAAAAGTTTAAACTGCTCGTTTATTTTTTTTTTTCATTTTTTTGTGGTGTCGCATATCCTAGGGCATCCTCATAATAGCAAATCATTTTAGGAAGGTTTGATCTATTTTCCTCTGCTGTTCAGGGAGGACTGCTCATAAGTGGACCTGCTTCCTGAGTGACTATATGCCTGATGTCTTTAACAGAAACGTCTCCTTTTGTGGGAAGTCCAGACAGGCCAAATGTTTCATGGTCTGATTTCGGTACATGGCATTAGTCAGTAAATAACTTCTATTGATTATCGTGCACTCTGTATTCCTCTTAAATTACTCCAGTTTAAAACACATGCGTACATCTATAGGTGTGTATGTTGTCTGACCTACACATACTTAACTTATAATGCTGCCAAAGATATAGATACTTTGGACCCCAAGAGTACTGCAAAAGAATATATCAAACAAAATAAACAACCATATTCATAGCTTTCACGCGATATGGAACTTTATCCTCTTTATATCTTAAACCATGAAAACATGTTATTCTTTTCTAATACAAAGACCACTCCTGTAGTCTACAACATTTCTGTTGATATTCTGATTACTGGAAATATCACATTACTTCATATAATCAAACATGAATTCCTGTGATTACAATCATTATAAGATGGAATTTGGCCAATGCATTTCGAGATGCTCCCCCCTTCTTCAGGGGATGATAATTGTAACAAATAAAAACAGACATAAACAAACAAAATGACAAGTAGCTCCAGTGCCTACATAACAAACAGCTTTTAGATGTTTCGTAATATAGCTCCCTTTGTGTTATTTGTTATAGAGCGGAATGAGGAGTTGTAGAAAATAGAAATAGGGGGTAACCATGCAAAAAAGTTTAATTCAAGAGTGTCCACTCTACCAATAAACAGACTCGAGAATGCTCGTATTTCTCAGGAAGAGAGCTTCCAAAGAAACAAATTCCTATATTTATTTAAAGCTAAACCTTGCTCTGTGTACAAAGAAAGATGTGCATTTAAAAACAACCCTGTTTTCATGCTATAATTGCACCCAGTGATTTATGATTACAAAGTCTCACTTAGTTTCAAAACTTACTGTCGCCTTGTGAGAAGCTGACCTGGTATATGATGTCCATTAATTATAGGGGGCACCTTGCACCAGTTCAGACAACCCTTATGGTGACTTAAGAGGTCTCAGACAACCGTAGAAAGCTATCCAAGTGGTAGCTGTGGAGAGCAGCCTTCAGACTTAGTCTTTAAGGAGTGTAAAGCAGCTTGTTTTACTAGAATACAATCTTATAGTATATATATTAAATGAAAAGGAACCACACAAAGTATGTATAAAAATTTCTATTTATTATAGAACACTCTAGTACGTTACAGTATCTCTTACACAGAGATAGACACAAAGCACACAATACTTTAGCAAAGAAATCACAGTAAATAGCACTAATACACAGTGGGCCCCAAGGGGAGACAAAACCATATTCTAAGAAAGAGGTATACGAACCACGACTCGAGTCAGGACAATGTTGAGAGGATGTAGAATTGCTGGGGACCCAAAGAGCCACCGAAGGTAAGTAGATAGGGACCCCACGAGAGCGTGTGCAGTGTAAGAACACGACCGCTTGCTCAGTACAAGTCTGTGCAAGTCGGTTGGAATTTTAAGGATTAGGGACCCTTCCCAGTGGACTCTGAAGAAACCCAGTGGAAGACAGAAGGTTGGAGAGCCCCCCCACCTGTGGATACTGTGGTATCCAAGTTACCTAGCCAAGGGGAGCCGGGTCATAGGTGTGAAGTGGTGTCGGAAACCGCTGTTGGGCCCAATGGAGGACTCCAGGAAAGTGCTGCTGCTGGAAAATGAGAAAGTGTCCATAGGAATCCAAACATGGATTCTGGAAGAAGAGCACCTGAAAGCAGAGGGGACAGTGTCTGTCACCCAGGAATGATCAGGAGACTTGGAAGACGGATGCCCTCCGATGTCTGGTGCTTCAGATAAGTTGACAGTGACCTTCACTCTGCAGCTGCGAGGACCAGGCGACGCTGTGGATGACCAGGGCCCGGATATGAGCTGTCCCACGAAGGATGTTGAGTGCTGAGGGGTCGGTGTCCAGCGGAAGCACCAACAAGCCTTGGCAAAAGCAACCCACACAAGAAGTCAAGAAGGTGCACGGTTGGGACCAGCAAGGTCGAGGAGACTCACCACAAGCAGGGGAGTCGGGGCAGTCCCGAGCAATCAGGGGAGCGCAAGGAAAATAAAGATGACCCTCAATTGTCCGGCGACAAGACGCCGGACAGCCGCGCTGCCCACAAAGACGCCATCCGCACCCACCACCACCTCATCAGGACCGCCAAAAGGACCTCCTTCACAGACCACCTTGACAACAACGCACACAACAGCAAGGAGCTCTTCACCATCGTGAAAGAACTCTCCAACCCGAGCGCCAACGACATCCCACCATCGCAAGCCCTGTGCGATTCCCTCGCCACCTTCTTCCACTGGAAAATTACCGACATTCAAGACAGTTTCAAACCCCGGACGACCCCTGCAGACCTCGCCGCACCGGACCCACCGCCCAAGACACCCTGACAACCTGGGCCAGCGTGAGCATCGAGGACACAATCAAGACCATGGGCACAATCCACTCCGGATCCCTGTCCGACCCTCTCCCACACCACATCTTCAACAAAGCCAACAATTTCATCGCAACTCACTTGCACAAAATCATCAACCTCTCCTTCGAGACCGCCACCTTCCCTGAGAACTGGAAGCACGCAGAGATCAACGCCCTACTGAAGAAACCCAAGGCGGATCCGAGCGAACGCAAAGAACTTCCGACCCATCTCCCTGCTTCCGTTCCCAGCAAAGGTCATCGAGAAGATAGTTAACACCCACCTCACCCGTCACCTCGAAGACAACAACATCCTGAACCCCTCTCAATCAGGATTCCGCAGCAACCACAGCACCGAGACCGTCCTCATCGCCGCCACAGACATCAGGATCCTTCTAGACAACGGCGAGACGGCGGCCCTCATCCTCCTGGATCTCTCCGCCGCCTTCGACACAGTCTGCCACCGCACACTACTCGCACGACTACAAGACGCAGGGATCCGGGAGAAGGCCTTGGACTGGACCACCTCCTTCCTCTCCGGCAGAACTCAGAGAGTCCGCCTCCCCCGTTCCAGTCCGAGGCCTCCGAGATCATCTGCGGCGTCCCACAAGGATCTTCCCTCAGCCCAACGCTGTTCAACGTCTACATTGCACCACTAGCACGCATCGCCCGACAGCACGACACGCAGCTGATCCTCTCCCTCACCAAGGACCCTCTCACCGCCAAATCCAACCTCCACCAAGGAATGAAGGCAGTCGCCGACTGGATGAAGGAAAGCTGAACTCAGACAAGACGGAGATACACATCCTCTGGTCCTACCCCTCAGTATGGGACGACTCATGGTGGCCCGCATCATAGGGGACCCCGGCCCCCACCGACCACGCACGCAACCTGGGAGTCATCCTCGACTCATAACTCACCATGACCAAACAAGTCAACGCAGTCTCCTCCACCTGCTTCAACACCCTCCGCAAGATCTACAGATGGATCCCGACAAACACGAGGAAAATAGTCACCCAGGCCCTAGTCAGCAGCAGACTCGACTACGGAAACGCCTTCTGCCGGAGCCTCGTCCAAGCTCATCAACAGACTACAGAGAATCCAGAACGCCTCTGCACACCTGATCCTCGATGTCTCGCGCCGCGACCACATCACTTCCCCCCCCCCCCCCCCCCCCCCCCCTCACCTGAGGAACCTGCACTGGCTCCCCGTCGACAGGAGAGTCTTCTTCAAGCTCCTGATCCACGCACACAAGGCACTCCACAAGACCGGACCAGCCTATCTCAACAGTCGACAATCCTTCTACGTACCAAACGGGAAACTCTTCTCTGCTGACCACGCCCTGGCCACGGTCCCACGCATCCATAGAACCACTTCCGGAGGCAGGTCCTTCTCCCACGCGCAGCCAAGACCTGGAACACCCTCCCCCCTCTACCTACGACAAACCGAAGACCTGCTGACTTTCAGGAGACAACTCAAGACCTGGCTCTTCGACAAGCAGTGCGCTTTACAAATTAAATGATTGATTGAATTGGACCCACAGGCCGGAGACACCGGGATCACGAGAAGACCTCGAGCAGCTCACCAAAAGGAGCAGGCCACGGTGCCCACGAGGTGGTGTGGCTGAAGATCTTGGTGCAAGAAGTTGCCGGAGGTTGGGACTACTTGGAGCCCAATGCACTTGTTGCAGAGTTGCCAACAAGCATATGCACTTGCAAAAGTACGCGGTGCACAGGGGTTCGGTTAATGCAGCACCCACAAGGGATTCTGACCTCAGACTTGGTGAGAGGGCAGCTCGGACCTCGGGAGACGTAGATAACCACCACCTGTGTTGATCCCTTCGGAGTCCTCAGGAGCTTGGGATCAGTGGACTGGTCAGCAGTGTTGAGGTGCCTGCGAATGCAGGGAAATGACTCCTTCACTTCAAGGCAAATTATCTTTAAGTGTCTTGGATGCTCCACAGGTCCTGCACGGATCCTATATGGTGCACAGGCACAGACGATGCATCAGACTGAAAGGGAGACGAAGTCAGGCCCCAACGAAGTCCAGAGCGCCCAGACGGTAGAAGTGCAGTGGTTTCAGTACTGAATCTTGTCCACGACAAATCTAGGGACATACACCCAGGTAAGCCCTTAAGTACCCTAAGGAAAGGGTTGGGAAGATTCAGGGGGGAGGTCTCTGCCATGTCTGTAGTCAAGTTTTGCGCCTGATCTGGAGCCAACAGATCCCAGGACTGGTTTGAACTGGACTATGCACAGGGACACCAAATTTGCCCCTCAGGCAGACCTTCAGGCGCTGGCAAGCGCACACACCCAGCCCTAATACACTAAAATCTGTCTGGGAGATAGTTATACCTGCCTGTGACAGGATGCCAATTGTTCTGCCTTCCCCTGCTCGAGCTTGGCTCAGCAGCAGGAGGGCAGAAATGTGTCTCTGGTCGGCAACAACCATTTTGTGCTGTCCGAGACTAGAAGGCTGCTACCGTTAACACAGAGCTGGAGGGCTCTTCCAGTGCTTCGAATCATACCTCCCACACTGTTCACGGTGTGGGGGTATGGTTCCAACACGTTTGATACCAAACCTGATAGGATTAGTTTCAGACGTTTTTTAGATGGCCATTGTGCGGTCACGCAATGTCCCTCTATATAGTATATGGCTGCTTCACTGACAACCCGGGAGAATGGATTCCGTAGGCTGCAGGGGTGTCTTGCTTGTGCAGGGGCACCCTCTCTTTAGAACCAATCACCCTGCCCTCAGGAGAGTAAAGGTCTGCGAGAGACAAGTGACTTATAGGTTTTAAGTGCAGTGACCTGTAGATAAAGTAAACCTATATCTTTCATAAGTGGTGACTATTTTGTTTGATATAACCTTTTGCAGTGCTATCAGGGTCCGAAGTATCAATATCTTTGGCGGTATTGTAAAATTAGTCAGTAAATACCATAATGCGGGCTCAAAAGACAGGAAGTTGTTTCTCTTTCGATGAAATTGGAAAAGGTAAAGCACATACCTAGATCCTCTTCCCACAATAAAAGGACCTGTGAATATGATCGATTTTACTACATTTGCATAAGTGTCAAATACCCTGCTTCGACCCGTAGAAGTAATTGCTTTAGTAAGTGCCTTGTTTTATGTCTTTTCAGTTCCATTTTCTTAGCATATTTATAGTTGGAAGTTTATTCTGATAACAAGTTTATTTCAGCTTGCTGTCTTGAACAAAAACATAGAGCGAAGACTGATTTAATTGTATTGTGCAAGAAGAAAGTTACAAGCACAGTTGAGATACAACCTTGGAAACGCTTTTGTGCCATAGTAAATGTTTGTAAGTCAGCTGCTACACCTGTTACATTATTCACATTTAATGTGTCTTTTCAGGGCTTGTCGATGAGGCAGATTAGATTCCGATTTGATGGTCAGCCGATTAATGAAACCGATACACCTGCACAGGTACAAAGACACTTTAAAAAAATCAAGATTTGAGTTTTATGTGCTATCTTGCACAGTCAAGTTAAAATATTTCTCAAGTTCTAGTGGTGCTACTGTGTATACCATTTTGCATTTGTTTACTTCACAACCTTCTGGCTTGATCGTTTGATGTTGTAGTATCCCTTAGCCCCTTTTCCAACCACCCCATCGTTCTCTGAAGTGTAAGATTCGCAAGCGTGATAAATGTTTAATAGATAAAGTAGTACATGTTGTGCTTGGCATCTAACGACGATAATCTGATATTTAATCTCTCCACTCATTTATTCGCTGTAGTTTAACTGGGATCAGCCTTTACAATGCTGGGACGTAATTTATTTATACTACTTAACTGGTATTTTTTTCTTTTACTTTACAGCTGGAAATGGAAGATGAAGATACTATTGATGTCTTTCAACAGCAGACTGGTGGAGTTTGTTAATCATTTCCTCTTTAAGAGTGGACTCAACTTTATCTATTGCGCACTTACTCTTCTGTCCTTGATTTTGCTATTAAATAGTAAAACAAAAATGCTGATCATACAGAATATTTCTGAAACTTTAGAGGACTATACCAAAATTTTTGATCACATTCGCATACAGTTTTCATTTGCACATTATAGGGATTAGTTGACACCATAAACCATACCATTTGGAATTCTTTTCTATTGCCAAAACAAAGGTTATTTCTCAGCCATCATATATATTTTAACTTGTGGTCCAATTATCTCCGTTGTTTTTGAACAGGTGCCCCTCCTTCCCGTTCCCCAGCCTGTAGCTCATCAAACTCCTTTCTGCCCACTACCGGGGTCTTCTAATAATCTCAATAACTACATATGTTCCTGCTGTATTGGGTTTAAAGATCTTTCCACCAGTTCGGGAGGGAATGCCTGTGGAGGGGTGTAATGCTTGTCGGTTTTAGTACCTGTTGTGAATATGGTTTGATTATTGAAAATATGCTAAACTTGTAGGCTATGTTGACTATATATACAGATTACAATACTAAGAAAAGAAGTGTAAGTATTGCTGTGCTTGAATGTGCTGTCACAATCTAGTAAAATAAAATGCAATGTACATTTTAAAAGTTTTTTTGTCTCCAGAGGTTTGTGTGTAAAATGTGATTTAGTCAGTTTTCTTCTGAAGGACATCCAGTTTGACATACTTCGTGAGCACCAGATGTGTATCACAGGTGACAGGAGCATAAGTGAGCCAATAAACAAAGGGGGGCCCCCAAAATGAAATATAAAGGTAGAGACTATGGGGAGGAAACCAGTTCAGTGCAAAGAGAAATAAACTCTACCCTTTATATGAAAGAAGTACACAGTATCAATAAATATTTTTGGATGCAAGCTAGAGACACTCAAGAGGAAAGGAACACAAAAATATATGCATACATATATACACAACCACTTCAGTTTATATTTAATACAAGTTCTTTTTATTTCACTAATTAGGATAATTAATATATACAAGTTTAGCACATTAGAAACATTTAGTGCGACAAAAATCAGAAAAAAACAGGTTCCCACTCAGAAACAGCAGAGAAAGAAAAAGGAACTAATCACATATACGTTCATTCACAACCAACACACACATTCATCAAAAGTTCATACAACTGTACTGTTTATGCTTGTGCTGAATAAGTGGTGCAAGGGAAATCCCAACCCTCAGAAGGGTCTTCACAAAAAATACTCAAAAACACAAGTGAGTATGTGGACCTTGGTGGAATCAGGGGTTTCAAAGGAAAACAGTTTGACTTGATGTTAAATCCGGTACGGAGAGTCAAGAGGGAGGGGCCCTTGTGCAAAACGCCGACGCGCGTTTCGGTGAAACAACTCCGAAGGACGGAGTACCACCTTCTTCAGGGCGAAACAGAACCACACAAATCAAAAACGGGACCTGAAACAGAGAAGAGGGAAGTAACGTATGTACATAAAAGGAAACCTATATCAAACAAATAAAAACAGATTCATATGTGTTATTTCCATAGAGTGTAACTCAGCTGCATCATGGAGACGGATACACATAATAGCATTATATTCAGGAGGTTAATCGTGCGCACCAGAGAATAACAGGAAAACTGTCAAAAGATAACGGAAATTTGAGAAAAAATGAAGAGAAAATAGGGAAATATGCACAGACAAGAAAAAGGGCAAATCTTCGTATGACGAAGAATAATAGGCAGAAAATCATTTAGTACTCAAACCCTAAATTACCTGTATCCATAGGAGAGAAATAGTTCAGCGTAATAGCTTCTACAACAATGTTTCAATGCGGCCGAGGGATGCCATACTAAACACACAGAAAAATAATAGATGTAAAAACATGAGGATATATATACAAATAGACCAACATTTAACATAATGCGATTGCATCTCCAAAGGAATTTACCGAAACTAAATACGACTGTAGCAGATTCTCCAAAATTAGTGTACAGAGAGAAGCCAAAGCGCCAAAATTCGATCTTTGCGGGGAGGGAGAGGCGAGGACACCTCACTTCCAGCAGATTCACCGCTAATGCAGAAAAAAATAAAAAGAGGAAAGAAAGGGAGAAAAGAATCAAACTATTGAAAGAAATAGTTTAGGCCAAAAGAAATGCCCAAGTCTAAAACATCAGGCAAGATTTAAACTGATAGGTCAAGTTTGAAGGAGATTGAGATTATCGGACTCACCTAGTTTCAAATGCCCAATCCAAAAGGAGCAAAAAACGCCAGATAATTAGTCATAGAAGGCCGAATCGCCAGATGATAAGACTCGGATTCGTCAAATGATTAGTAGACCGAGCGGGACAGCGGAAAGCTGGGGATAAGCTGAAAAGACAAACAAACAAGGGAAGGATAAGGGCGTAGGAAACTGAGCAAAGCGCGGACAAACAAATACGTCCAACGCAAGTAAATAACTTCAAACGAAAAAGGGAGCTCAGAGAGGGCAGCAATACCTTCAAAGTTCAACGAGCGTCTGAACAGATAAACCGACGTCTCAAAGGCGGCGTCTTGGAAAAGCGGTCGCTTGCAAGAAAAAGCCCGCTCTAGTCAGGCTATTTAAACCCTCCAATCGAATGAACGTCGATCGGGGGTGTGTTGAAGGACCGATCCGTCAGATTTAAAGGAGTAGCAACCCATAAGCATAAGATAAACACATCGCGCTAAAATCCACGAAGACAAAAATAAATAACAATCTAATCGCTAACGAATTAGATACAGTTCAAAAAAGGGAGAAAAAGATAAAATAAATAATAAATAAGAATGAAGGGTCTAAAGGAATACCAGAGAATGTCAAAGGGACAGCCTCAATGTAGTAAGTGAAGAAGATTACCGTCAACAATCGCTCATAATAGAAGGTACACAAATAGCACAATGTAAAAGAATGGTCACAGAGGAGAAAAAGTAGCTAAAAACTAATCTATCTAATCTAATAAAGATCTGTACAGATAGATGTCAAAAGCTTGCGAAGAACAGGTCATAAGTAACAGCAAAAAGGCCAAAAATAATTACAAAAGTGCATTTTCCCATGGGAGGGATTCATTCAGGCCCCTTTCCTTCGTGTTAAGGACAAAAATCCAAAACACCTCGCGTTTCTTGCGAATGCTGTCTGGGTTATACCCCTTCTGGGGGCGGATTTTCTCAAGGATAGACCAGCGTAGTTCATCATCTTTATGATTTTTCTCCATCCAATGGGTCACCATGGGTGCAGTATGTTTGGACCGTCTGATGTTGGATTTATGCTCCCCAATCCGAACCCTGGCTTCTCTAGAGGTTTCACCTACATAGGAGAGCAAGCAGGGACATTGAATAACGTATATGCAGTTGGATGTCCTGCAATTGGTCATCTCCCTCAATTCAGCGGTATATCCGTTGATACATATGGAGGTGCCAACAATCGCATTAGCGCATGCATGGCAAGTGCCACACTTGTGGTTGCCTCTTACAGGAGATGGGCCGTTAATGGATTTTTGCACCCAGGTTTTCTGATCTGAATCCTTTGCTCTCACCAAAAGATTTCTGAGATTTTTATTTCTGCGAAATGCAAAAACTGGTTTTGGTATAGAGGTAGTTTGTTCACCTAGATTCAACAAATGCCACTCTGAATTGATAATTTGTCTTAACTTATTATTGAATGCAGAGTGTTTTGTGACACAAACAAGTTTGTCTACTTGTTTTTGCAGTTTGGGTTCAAACATGGCATCGCGGTTGTAGAAACGTGCCCTTTTAGAGGCATCTCTCACCATCCTGGGGGGATACCCTCTGCTGATAAACTTAAGCTTCATGGTTTCCGCATGGAGGAGATAATCCTTAACAGAAGTACAATTTCTGCGAAGATGCAGAAATTGGCTGAAGGGGATCCCATCCTTCTGACTTCTGGGGTGGAAGCTTTCAAAATGAAGCAGAGTGTTTCTGGCAGTGGGTTTCGTATATAGTGACACCATGAGCTTACAGTTATGGTGTTCTATCCAGATGTCAAGGAACTCAAGTTTGGTAGTACTAACATGGGCAGTGAACCTGATGTTATGGTCAGCCGCATTCAACCATTCAATATAGTCATTCAAAGATGGTTGGTCGCCAGTCCAAATGAAAAAAACATCATCAATGTAACGCGACCAATGTCGGACATTCTCGAAGAAAGGAGTTACTTCATTGAAGATGTTGTTTTTCTCGTAGTCGCCCATGTATAGACATGCAATGCTCGGTGCGCAGGCCGCCCCCATACTAACTCCCTGCACTTGCTGATAGAGTTGCCCATCAAATTCGAAAAAGTTTTCCTCTAAAACAATCTCGAGGCAGTGTTTCAAAAAAGTGCCATTGACTAAGGAGAGATCAGAGGCAATGATGTTGCTTACCACCCTGCAGGCCTCCCTTTGGGGAATGTTAGAGTAAAGCGATTCAACGTCCAGTGTGACTAGAATTTCTCGCTCTGGGTCATAGTCAAGGCCCTCGATCTTAGATATAAAATGACCTGTATCCTTCACATAAGATAGTAGGATGCCCACAATCGGCTGAAGAAACCTATCCAGATATTTAGACAATGGTTCCGTAGCCGAGCCAATAGTAGAGACAATGGGCCTCAGAGGTGGATCATATTGGTCCTTGTGGGTCTTCGGTAAACCATATATTATAGGTATGCGGGTATGGGTAGGTGTAAGAAAAAGGGCTTCCGACAGACAAATATCTCCTCTTTCGACCGCTTGTTCTACATCTCGTAGGATACGACGCTTGATTCTGGGTTCAGGATTCGTCAAAATTTTACAATAGTGTCTAGTCGAACCAAGAAGGTCAAGCATTTTCTCTTTATATCTGACGGTATCCAAAATGACAATGCCCCCACCCTTATCACAGGGTTTAATCGTAAGATCATTATCATTCTTGAGAGCCATGAGTGCAAGGTTTTCCTCCCTAGTGGTGGTGTAGGCAGGCTTGGGAACATATTTGACTGCCTTCTGGATTTTGTTGAGGACTGCTTTTTCAAATAAGTTAACTTCCATGCCTAATGTCTCTAGGGACGGAGTAAAGTTGGAAGGGGGCCTCAGACCAGACAAGTTGTCATGGTTAGTATTAGATTCTTCATTCAAGAAAAACTTTTTAAGACGCACTTTGCGAAAAAATGCATGCAGATCTTTGAAGAGTTCAAATTTGTTGATCCTAGTGGAAGGAATAAAGGACAGACCCTTAGTAAGTAGCGTCACAGCAGAATGGTCCATTGTACTTTTCGATAAGTTGAAAATGGGAATAGTATTCATGTCCTCCAATACTGGTGCTGGCGGGTTTGAATATACCTCTGTGGCTGCGCTGGGTCCTGGTATTGACCCCTGTGTTGGAAACCCTGAGAGCGATTCTGGAAACTGTTTTGATATCGTGGGCGATAGTTGCCCCGTCGATTGCCTAAAAAACGATTTTCCGGCAAGGGACGTTCAAAAGCCTGTCCTTGTCCTGAGTTACCGTAGGCCTGTCCCTGAGCTGGATTACCATACGGGGAACCCTCGCTATCTGAGTCTGTAGTGTCCGAAAAAGTAGTGACACGTCTATTGCCCCAGTTCGAAAAGTTGGTGTTAGATGAGCTTTCTCCACTGTTCGCATAGAAGTTCTCAATCAGAAAAGGATAAACACGCTCCTGAGAGAAGTTTCTAATATCCTTTCTTAATTTATCAGGCTTTCTTTTAAGGAGGTATTCACTGAAGGAGTTAAGTTCAGTGGTAATATCCTCCAATTTCTTTTTACAATCTTCTACACTATGTGATTGCTTTAACTTTTCTTCAAGCTCTTGGATTTCCTTATTCAGGAGTTGGATGACCTCCCTTGCTGTTTCAATAATGAGGATCATCCAATCTCTGGAGCACCTATTAGAGATGAGAGCCCACTTTTCCAGAAATTTCCTTATGTCAACAAAAAGACCTGGGATATTCCTGACACGAAGACCAATAGGGATAGTTCCTGCCCTGAGATATTCCAGCATAAAATTAGCGTGGGATTCTGTACGTTTAGTTTTCTTTTTTAGATTGAAAAGTTTAGACCAATCCTCATTAGGGCCTTGGGGTAAGGAAAAAGAAAATGGGCGATCACCCTCTAAGGTTTGACCTAGGAGGCGGGCAAAATCTTCATCAGAGAATCCAAACGTCTTGATGCTATCCATGAAACAGAATGGAATAACAGAGAAACACAAAAAGGGAGCACCGACGTCGTTCGTATACAGACACAATGGAGAGAGAGAGAGAATATCTGTCTAAGGGGAATTTCTAGTAAGAAAAGGATAAGGTTAGACAAAAGAACCAGAGAGGCTAATAAAAAGAAGACTATAGAGAAAAAGTTCTGGTGCTAACACGTAGTCTCCGGGAAGGAGCAACAAGAAAAAACCCCACGGCACAGGGCCGGGAAAATGAGCCAATAAACAAAGGGGGGCCCCAAAATGAAATATAAAGGTAGAGACTATGGGGAGGAAACCAGTTCAGTGCAAAGAGAAATAAACTCTACCCTTTATATGAAAGAAGTACACAGTATCAATAAATATTTTTGGATGCAAGCTAGAGACACTCAAGAGGAAAGGAACACAAAAATATATGCATACATATATATACAACCACTTCAGTTTATATTTAATACAAGTTCTTTTTATTTCACTAATTAGGATAATTAATATATACAAGTTTAGCACATTAGAAACATTTAGTGCGACAAAAATCAGAAAAAAACAGGTTCCCACTCAGAAACAGCAGAGAAAGAAAAAGGAACTAATCACATATACGTTCATTCACAACCAACACACACATTCATCAAAAGTTCATACAACTGTACTGTTTATGCTTGTGCTGAATAAGTGGTGCAAGGGAAATCCCAACCCTCAGAAGGGTCTTCACAAAAAATACTCAAAAACACAAGTGAGTATGTGGACCTTGGTGGAATCAGGGGTTTCAAAGGAAAACAGTTTGACTTGATGTTAAATCCGGTACGGAGAGTCAAGAGGGAGGGGCCCTTGTGCAAAACGCCGACGCGCGTTTCGGTGAAACAACTCCGAAGGACGGAGTACCACCTTCTTCAGGGCGAAACAGAACCACACAAATCAAAAACGGGACCTGAAACAGAGAAGAGGGAAGTAACGTATGTACATAAAAGGAAACCTATATCAAACAAATAAAAACAGATTCATATGTGTTATTTCCATAGAGTGTAACTCAGCTGCATCATGGAGATGGATACACATAATAGCATTAAATTCAGGAGGTTAATCGTGCGCACCAGAGAATAACAGGAAAACTGTCAAAAGATAACGGAAATTTGAGAGAAAATAGGGAAATATGCACAGACAAGAAAAAGGGCAAATCTTCGTATGACGAAGAATAATAGACAGAAAATCATTTAGTACTCAAACCCTAAATTACCTGTATCCATAGGAGAGAAATAGTTCAGCGTAATAGCTTCTACAACAATGTTTCAATGCGGCCGAGGGATGCCATACTAAACACACAGAAAAATAATAGATGTAAAAACATGAGGATATATATACAAATAGACCAACATTTAACATAATGCGATTGCATCTCCAAAGGAATTTACCTAAACTAAATACGACTGTAGCAGATTCTCCAAAATTAGTGTACAGAGAGAAGCCAAAGCGCCAAAATTCGATCTTTGCGGGGAGGGAGAGGCGAGGACACCTCACTTCCAGCAGATTCACCGCTAATGCAGAAAAAAATAAAAAGAGGAAAGAAAGGGAGAAAAGAATCAAACTATTGAAAGAAATAGTTTAGGCCAAAAGAAATGCCCAAGTCTAAAACATCAGGCAAGATTTAAACTGATAGGTCAAGTTTGAAGGAGGTTGAGATTATCGGACTCACCTAGTTTCAAATGCCCAATCCAAAAGGAGCAAAAAACGCCAGATAATTAGTCATAGAAGGCCGAATCGCCAGATGATAAGACTCTGATTCGTCAAATGATTAGTAGACCGAGCGGGACAGCGGAAAGCTGGGGATAAGCTGAAAAGACAAACAAACAAGGGAAGGATAAGGGCGTAGGAAACTGAGCAAAGCGCGGACAAACAAATACGTCCAACGCAAGTAAATAACTTCAAACGAAAAAGGGAGCTCAGAGAGGGCAGCAATACCTTCAAAGTTCAACGAGCGTCTGAACAGATAAACCGACGTCTCAAAGGCGGCGTCTTGGAAAAGCGGTCGCTTGCAAGAAAAAGCCCGCTCTAGTCAGGCTATTTAAACCCTCCAATCGAATGAACGTCGATCGGGGGTGTGTTGAAGGACCGATCCGTCAGATTTAAAGGAGTAGCAACCCATAAGCATAAGATAAACACATCGCGCTAAAATCCACGAAGACAAAAATAAATAACAATCTAATCGCTAACGAATTAGATACAGTTCAAAAAAGGGAGAAAAAGATAAAATAAATAATAAATAAGAATGAAGGGTCTAAAGGAATACCAGAGAATGTCAAAGGGACAGCCTCAATGTAGTAAGTGAAGAAGATTACCGTCGACAATCGCTCATAATAGAAGGTACACAAATAGCACAATGTAAAAGAATGGTCACAGAGGAGAAAAAGTAGCTAAAAACGAATCTATCTAATCTAATAAAGATCTGTACAGATAGATGTCAAAAGCTTGCGAAGAACAGGTCATAAGTAACAGCAAAAAGGCCAAAAATAATTACAAAAGTGCATTTTCCCATGGGAGGGATTCATTCAGGCCCCTTTCCTTCGTGTTAAGGACAAAAATCCAAAACACCTCGCGTTTCTTGCGAATGCTGTCTGGGTTATACCCCTTCTGGGGGCGGATTTTCTCAAGGATAGACCAGCGTAGTTCATCATCTTTATGATTTTTCTCCATCCAATGGGTCACCATGGGTGCAGTATGTTTGGACCGTCTGATGTTGGATTTATGCTCCCCAATCCGAACCCTGGCTTCTCTAGAGGTTTCACCTACATAGGAGAGCAAGCAGGGACATTGAATAACGTATATGCAGTTGGATGTCCTGCAATTGGTCATCTCCCTCAATTCAGCGGTATATCCGTTGATACATATGGAGGTGCCAACAATCGCATTAGCGCATGCATGGCAAGTGCCACACTTGTGGTTGCTTCTTACAGGAGATGGGCCGTTAATGGATTTTTGCACCCAGGTTTTCTGATCTGAATCCTTTGCTCTCACCAAAAGATTTCTGAGATTTTTATTTCTGCGAAATGCAAAAACTGGTTTTGGTATAGAGGTAGTTTGTTCACCTAGATTCAACAAATGCCACTCTGAATTGATAATTTGTCTTAACTTATTATTGAATGGAGAGTGTTTTGTGACACAAACCAGTTTGTCTACTTGTTTTTGCAGTTTGGGTTCAAACATGGCATCGCGGTTGTAGAAACGTGCCCTTTTAGAGGCATCTCTCACCATCCTGGGGGGATACCCTCTGCTGATAAACTTAAGCTTCATGGTTTCCGCATGGAGGAGATAATCCTTAACAGAAGTACAATTTCTGCGAAGACGCAGAAATTGGCTGAAGGGGATCCCATCCTTCTGACTTCTGAGGTGGAAGCTTTCAAAATGAAGCAGAGTGTTTCTGGCAGTGGGTTTCGTATATAGTGACACCATGAGCTTACAGTTATGGTGTTCTATCCAGATGTCAAGGAACTCAAGTTTGGTAGTACTAACATGGGCAGTGAACCTGATGTTATGGTCAGCCGCATTCAACCATTCAATATAGTCATTCAAAGATGGTTGGTCGCCAGTCCAAATGAAAAAAACATCATCAATGTAACGCGACCAATGTCGGACATTCTCGAAGAAAGGAGCTACTTCATTGAAGATGTTGTTTTTCTCGTAGTCGCCCATGTATAGACATGCAATGCTCGGTGCGCAGGCCGCCCCCATACTAACTCCCTGCACTTGCTGATAGAGTTGCCCATCAAATTCGAAAAAGTTTTCCTCTAAAACAATCTCGAGGCAGTGTTTCAAAAAAGTGCCATTGACTAAGGAGAGATCAGAGGCAATGATGTTGCTTACCACCCTGCAGGCCTCCCTTTGGGGAATGTTAGAGTAAAGCGATTCAACGTCCAGTGTGACTAGAATTTCTCGCTCTGGGTCATAGTCAAGGCCCTCGATCTTAGATATAAAATGACCTGTATCCTTCACATAAGATAGTAGGATGCCCACAATCGGCTGAAGAAACCTATCCAGATATTTAGACAATGGTTCCGTAGCCGAGCCAATAGTAGAGACAATGGGCCTCAGAGGTGGATCATATTGGTCCTTGTGGGTCTTCTGTAAACCATATATTATAGGTATGCGGGTATGGGTAGGTGTAAGAAAAAGGGCTTCCGACAGACAAATATCTCCTCTTTCGACCGCTTGTTCTACATCTCGTAGGATACGACGCTTGATTCTGGGTTCAGGATTCGTCAAAATTTTACAATAGTGTCTAGTCGAACCAAAAAGGTCAAGCATTTTCTCTTTATATCTGACGGTATCCAAAATGACAATGCCCCCACCCTTATCACAGGGTTTAATCGTAAGATCATTATCATTCTTGAGAGCCATGAGTGCAAGGTTTTCCTCCCTAGTGGTGTTGTAGGCAGGCTTGGGAACATATTTGACTGCCTTCTGGATTTTGTTGAGGACTGCTTTTTCAAATAAGTTAACTTCCATGCCTAATGTCTCTAGGGACGGAGTAAAGTTGGAAGGGGGCCTCAGACCAGACAAGTTGTCATGGTTAGTATTAGATTCTTCATTCAAGAAAAACTTTTTAAGACGCACTTTGCGAAAAAATGCATGCAGATCTTTGAAGAGTTCAAATTTGTTGATCCTAGTGGAAGGAATAAAGGACAGACCCTTAGTAAGTAGCGTCACAGCAGAATGGTCCATTGTACTTTTCGATAAGTTGAAAATGGGAATAGTATTCATGTCCTCCAATACTGGTGCTGGCGGGTTTGAATATACCTCTGTGGCTGCGCTGGGTCCTGGTATTGACCCCTGTGTTGGAAAGCCTGAGAGCGATTCTGGAAACTGTTTTGATATCGTGGGCGATAGTTGCCCCGTCGATTGCCTAAAAAACGATTTTCCGGCAAGGGACGTTCAAAAGCCTGTCCTTGTCCTGAGTTACCGTAGGCCTGTCCCTGAGGTGGATTACCATACAGGGAACCCTCGCTATCTGAGTCTGTAGTGTCCGAAAAAGTAGTGACACGTCTATTGCCCCAGTTCGAAAAGTTGGTGTTAGATGAGCTTTCTCCACTGTTCGCATAGAAGTTCTCAATCAGAAAAGGATAAACACGCTCCTGAGAGAAGTTTCTAATATCCTTTCTTAATTTATCAGGCTTTCTTTTAAGGAGGTATTCACTGAAGGAGTTAAGTTCAGTGGTAATATCCTCCAATTTCTTTTTACAATCTTCTACACTATGTGATTGCTTTAACTTTTCTTCAAGCTCTTGGATTTCCTTATTCAGGAGTTGGATGACCTCCCTTGCTGTTTCAATAATGAGGATCATCCAATCTCTGGAGCACCTATTAGAGATGAGAGCCCACTTTTCCAGAAATTTCCTAATGTCAACAAAAAGACCTGGGATATTCCTGACACGAAGACCAATAGGGATAGTTCCTGCCCTGAGATATTCCAGCATAAAATTAGCGTGGGATTCTGTACGTTTAGTTTTCTTTTTTAGATTGAAAAGTTTAGACCAATCCTCATTAGGGCCTTGGGGTAAGGAAAAAGAAAATGGGCGATCACCCTCTAAGGTTTGACCTAGGAGGCGGGCAAAATCTTCATCAGAGAATCCAAACGTCTTGATGCTATCCATGAAACAGAATGGAATAACAGAGAAACACAAAAAGGGAGCACCGACGTCGTTCGTATACAGACACAATGGAGAGAGAGAGAGAATATCTGTCTAAGGGGAATTTCTAGTAAGAAAAGGATAAGGTTAGACAAAAGAACCAGAGAGGCTAATAAAAAGAAGACTATAGAGAAAAAGTTCTGGTGCTAACACGTAGTCTCCGGGAAGGAGCAACAAGAAAAAACCCCACGGCACAGGGCCGGGAAAATGAGCCAATAAACAAAGGGGGGCCCCAAAATGAAATATAAAGGTAGAGACTATGGGGAGGAAACCAGTTCAGTGCAAAGAGAAATAAACTCTACCCTTTATATGAAAGAAGTACACAGTATCAATAAATATTTTTGGATGCAAGCTAGAGACACTCAAGAGGAAAGGAACACAAAAATATATGCATACATATATATACAACCACTTCAGTTTATATTTAATACAAGTTCTTTTTATTTCACTAATTAGGATAATTAATATATACAAGTTTAGCACATTAGAAACATTTAGTGCGACAAAAATCAGAAAAAAACAGGTTCCCACTCAGAAACAGCAGAGAAAGAAAAAGGAACTAATCCACATATACGTTCATTCACAACCAACACACACATTCATCAAAAGTTCATACAACTGTACTGTTTATGCTTGTGCTGAATAAGTGGTGCAAGGGAAATCCCAACCCTCAGAAGGGTCTTCACAAAAAATACTCAAAAACACAAGTGAGTATGTGGATCTAGGTGGAATCAGGGGTTTCAAAGGAAAACAGTTTGACTTGTTGTTAAATCCGGTACGGAGAGTCAAGAGGGAGGGGCCCTTGTGCAAAACACCGACGCGCGTTTCGGTGAAACAACTCCGAAGGACGGAGTACCACCTTCTTCAGGGCGAAACAGAACCACACAAATCAAAAACGGGACCTGAAACAGAGAAGAGGGAAGTAACGTATGTACATAAAAGGAAACCTATATCAAACAAATAAAAACAGATTCATATGTGTTATTTCCATAGAGTGTAACTCAGCTGCATCATGGAGACGGATACACATAATAGCATTAAATTCAGGAGGTTAATCGTGCGCACCAGAGAATAACAGGAAAACTGTCAAAAGATAACGGAAATTTGAGAAAAAATGAAAAAATGAAGAGAAAATAGGGAAATATGCACAGACAAGAAAAAGGGCGAATCTTCGTATGACGAAGAATAATAGACAGAAAATCATTTAGTACTCAAACCCTAAATTACCTGTATCAATAGGAGAGAAATAGTTCAGCGTAATAGCTTCTACAACAATGTTTCAATGCGGCCGAGGGATGCCATACTAAACACACAGAAAAATAATAGATGTAAAAACATGAGGATATATATACAAATAGACCAACATTTAACATAATGCGATTGCATCTCCAAAGGAATTTACCTAAACTAAATACGACTGTAGCAGATTCTCCAAAATTAGTGTACAGAGAGAAGCCAAAGCGCCAAAATTCGATCTTTGCGGGGAGGGAGAGGCGAGGACACCTCACTTCCAGCAGATTCACCGCTAATGCAGAAAAAAATAAAAAGAGGAAAGAAAGGGAGAAAAGAATCAAACTATTGAAAGAAATAGTTTAGGCCAAAAGAAATGCCCAAGTCTAAAACATCAGGCAAGATTTAAACTGATAGGTCAAGTTTGAAGGAGGTTGAGATTATCGGACTCACCTAGTTTCAAATGCCCAATCCAAAAGGAGCAAAAAACGCCAGATAATTAGTCATAGAAGGCCGAATCGCCAGATGATAAGACTCGGATTCGTCAAATGATTAGTAGACCGAGCGGGACAGCGGAAAGCTGGGGATAAGCTGAAAAGACAAACAAACAAGGGAAGGATAAGGGCGTAGGAAACTGAGCAAAGCGCGGACAAACAAATACGTCCAACGCAAGTAAATAACTTCAAACGAAAAAGGGAGCTCAGAGAGGGCAGCAATACCTTCAAAGTTCAACGAGCGTCTGAACAGATAAACCGACGTCTCAAAGGCGGCGTCTTGGAAAAGCGGTCGCTTGCAAGAAAAAGCCCGCTCTAGTCAGGCTATTTAAACCCTCCAATCGAATGAACGTCGATCGGGGGTGTGTTAAAGGACCGATCCGTCAGATTTAAAGGAGTAGCAACCCATAAGCATAAGATAAACACACCGCGCTAAAATCCACGAAGACAAAAATAAATAACAATCTAATCGCTAACGAATTAGATACAGTTCAAAAAAGGGAGAAAAAGATAAAATAAATAATAAATAAGAATGAAGGGTCTAAAGGAATACCAGAGAATGTCAAAGGGACAGCCTCAATGTAGTAAGTGAAGAAGATTACCGTCGACAATCGCTCATAATAGAAGGTGCACAAATAGCACAATGTAAAAGAATGGTCACAGAGGAGAAAAAGTAGCTAAAAACTAATCTATCTAATCTAATAAAGATCTGTACAGATAGATGTCAAAAGCTTGCGAAGAACAGGTCATAAGTAACAGCAAAAAGGCCAAAAATAATTACAAAAGTGCATTTTCCCATGGGAGGGATTCATTCAGGCCCCTTTCCTTCGTGTTAAGGACAAAAATCCAAAACACCTCGCGTTTCTTGCGAATGCTGTCTGGGTTATACCCCTTCTGGGGGCGGATTTTCTCAAGGATAGACCAGCGTAGTTCATCATCTTTATGATTTTTCTCCATCCAATGGGTCACCATGGGTGCAGTATGTTTGGACCGTCTGATGTTGGATTTATGCTCCCCAATCCGAACCCTGGCTTCTCTAGAGGTTTCACCTACATAGGAGAGCAAGCAGGGACATTGAATAACGTATATGCAGTTGGATGTCCTGCAATTGATCATCTCCCTCAATTCAGCGGTATATCCGTTGATACATATGGAGGTGCCAACAATCGCATTAGCGCATGCATGGCAAGTGCCACACTTGTGGTTGCCTCTTACAGGAGATGGGCCGTTAATGGATTTTTGCACCCAGGTTTTCTGATCTGAATCCTTTGCTCTCACCAAAAGATTTCTGAGATTTTTATTTCTGCGATATGCAAAAACTGGTTTTGGTATAGAGGTAGTTTGTTCACCTAGATTCAACAAATGCCACTCTGAATTGATAATTTGTCTTAACTTATTATTGAATGGAGAGTGTTTTGTGACACAAACAAGTTTGTCTACTTGTTTTTGCAGTTTGGGTTCAAACATGGCATCGCGGTTGTAGAAACGTGCCCTTTTAGAGGCATCTCTCACCATCCTGGGGGGATACCCTCTGCTGATAAACTTAAGCTTCATGGTTTCCACATGGAGGAGATAATCCTTAACAGAAGTACAATTTCTGCGAAGACGCAGAAATTGGCTGAAGGGGATCCCATCCTTCTGACTTCTGGGGTGGAAGCTTTCAAAATGAAGCAGAGTGTTTCTGGCAGTGGGTTTCGTATATAGTGACACCATGAGCTTACAGTTATGGTGTTCTATCCAGATGTCAAGGAACTCAAGTTTGGTAGTACTAACATGGGCAGTGAACCTGATGTTATGGTCAGCCGCATTCAACCATTCAATATAGTCATTCAAAGATGGTTGGTCGCCAGTCCAAATGAAAAAAACATCATCAATGTAACGCGACCAATGTCGGACATTCTCGAAGAAAGGAGCTACTTCATTGAAGATGTTGTTTTTCTCGTAGTCGCCCATGTATAGACATTCAATGCTCGGTGCGCAGGCCGCCCCCATACTAACTCCCTGCACTTGCTGATAGAGTTGCCCATCAAATTCGAAAAAGTTTTCCTCTAAAACAATCTCGAGGCAGTGTTTCAAAAAAGTGCCATTGACTAAGGAGAGATCAGAGGCAATGATGTTGCTTACCACCCTGCAGGCCTCCCTTTGGGGAATGTTAGAGTAAAGCGATTCAACGTCCAGTGTGACTAGAATTTCTCGCTCTGGGTCATAGTCAAGGCCCTCGATCTTAGATATAAAATGACCTGTATCCTTCACATAAGATAGTAGGTTGCCCACAATCGGCTGAAGAAACCTATCCAGATATTTAGACAATGGTTCCGTAGCCGAGCCAATAGTAGAGACAATGGGCCTCAGAGGTGGATCATATTGGTCCTTGTGGGTCTTCGGTAAACCATATATTATAGGTATGCGGGTATGGGTAGGTGTAAGAAAAAGGGCTTCCGACAGACAAATATCTCCTCTTTCGACCGCTTGTTCTACATCTCGTAGGATACGACGCTTGATTCTGGGTTCAGGATTCGTCAAAATTTTACAATAGTGTCTAGTCGAACCAAGAAGGTCAAGCATTTTCTCTTTATATCTGACGGTATCCAAAATGACAATGCCCCCACCCTTATCACAGGGTTTAATCGTAAGATCATTATCATTCTTGAGAGCCATGAGTGCAAGGTTTTCCTCCCTAGTGGTGTTGTAGGCAGGCTTGGGAACATATTTGACTGCCTTCTGGATTTTGTTGAGGACTGCTTTTTCAAATAAGTTAACTTCCATGCCTAATGTCTCCAGGGACGGAGTAAAGTTGGAAGGGGGCCTCAGACCAGACAAGTTGTCATGGTTAGTATTAGATTCTTCATTCAAGAAAAACTTTTTAAGACGCACTTTGCGAAAAAATGCATGCAGATCTTTGAAGAGTTCAAATTTGTTGATCCTAGTGGAAGGAATAAAGGACAGACCCTTAGTAAGTAGCGTCACAGCAGAATGGTCCATTGTACTTTTCGATAAGTTGAAAATGGGAATAGTATTCATGTCCTCCAATACTGGTGCTGGCGGGTTTGAATATACCTCTGTGGCTGCGCTGGGTCCTGGTATTGACCCCTGTGTTGGAAACCCTGAGAGCGATTCTGGAAACGGTTTTGATATCGTGGGCGATAGTTGCCCCGTCGATTGCCTAAAAAACGATTTTCCGGCAAGGGACGTTCAAAAGCCTGTCCTTGTCCTGAGTTACCGTAGGCCTGTCCCTGAGGTGGATTACCATACGGGGAACCCTCGCTATCTGAGTCTGTAGTGTCCGAAAAAGTAGTGACACGTCTATTGCCCCAGTTCGAAAAGTTGGTGTTAGATGAGCTTTCTCCACTGTTCGCATAGAAGTTCTCAATCAGAAAAGGATAAACACGCTCCTGAGAGAAGTTTCTAATATCCTTTCTTAATTTATCAGGCTTTCTTTTAAGGAGGTATTCACTGAAGGAGTTAAGTTCAGTGGTAATATCCTCCAATTTCTTTTTACAATCTTCTACACTATGTGATTGCTTTAACTTTTCTTCAAGCTCTTGGATTTCCTTATTCAGGAGTTGGATGACCTCCCTTGCTGTTTCAATAATGAGGATCATCCAATCTCTGGAGCACCTATTAGAGATGAGAGCCCACTTTTCCAGAAATTTCCTTATGTCAACAAAAAGACCTGGGATATTCCTGACACGAAGACCAATAGGGATAGTTCCTGCCCTGAGATATTCCAGCATAAAATTAGCGTGGGATTCTGTACGTTTAGTTTTCTTTTTTAGATTGAAAAGTTTAGACCAATCCTCATTAGGGCCTTGGGGTAAGGAAACAGAAAATGGGCGATCACCCTCTAAGGTTTGACCTAGGAGGCGGGCAAAATCTTCATCAGAGAATCCAAACGTCTTGATGCTATCCATGAAACAGAATGGAATAACAGAAAAACACAAAAAGGGAGCACCGACGTCGTTCGTATACAGACACAATGGAGAGAGAGAGAGAATATCTGTCTAAGGGGAATTTCTAGTAAGAAAAGGATAAGGTTAGACAAAAGAACCAGAGAGGCTAATAAAAAGAAGACTATAGAGAAAAAGTTCTGGTGCTAACACGTAGTCTCCGGGAAGGAGCAACAAGAAAAAAACCCCACGGCACAGGGCCGGGAAAATGAGCCAATAAACAAAGGGGGGCCCCAAAATGAAATATAAAGGTAGAGACTATGGGGAGGAAACCAGTTCAGTGCAAAGAGAAATAAACTCTACCCTTTATATGAAAGAAGTACACAGTATCAATAAATATTTTTGGATGCAAGCTAGAGACACTCAAGAGGAAAGGAACACAAAAATATATGCATACATATATATACAACCACTTCAGTTTATATTTAATACAAGTTCTTTTTATTTCACTAATTAGGATAATTAATATATACAAGTTTAGCACATTAGAAACATTTAGTGCGACAAAAATCAGAAAAAAACAGGTTCCCACTCAGAAACAGCAGAGAAAGAAAAAGGAACTAATCACATATACGTTCATTCACAACCAACACACACATTCATCAAAAGTTCATACAACTGTACTGTTTATGCTTGTGCTGAATAAGTGGTGCAAGGGAAATCCCAACCCTCAGAAGGGTCTTCACAAAAAATACTCAAAAACACAAGTGAGTATGTGGACCTTGGTGGAATCAGGGGTTTCAAAGGAAAACAGTTTGACTTGATGTTAAATCCGGTACGGAGAGTCAAGAGGGAGGGGCCCTTGTGCAAAACGCCGACGCGCGTTTCGGTGAAACAACTCCGAAGGACGGAGTACCACCTTCTTCAGGGCGAAACAGAACCACACAAATCAAAAACGGGACCTGAAACAGAGAAGAGGGAAGTAACGTATGTACATAAAAGGAAACCTATATCAAACAAATAAAAACAGATTCATATGTGTTATTTCCATAGAGTGTAACTCAGCTGCATCATGGAGATGGATACACATAATAGCATTAAATTCAGGAGGTTAATCGTGCGCACCAGAGAATAACAGGAAAACTGTCAAAAGATAACGGAAATTTGAGAGAAAATAGGGAAATATGCACAGACAAGAAAAAGGGCAAATCTTCGTATGACGAAGAATAATAGACAGAAAATCATTTAGTACTCAAACCCTAAATTACCTGTATCCATAGGAGAGAAATAGTTCAGCGTAATAGCTTCTACAACAATGTTTCAATGCGGCCGAGGGATGCCATACTAAACACACAGAAAAATAATAGATGTAAAAACATGAGGATATATATACAAATAGACCAACATTTAACATAATGCGATTGCATCTCCAAAGGAATTTACCTAAACTAAATAAGACTGTAGCAGATTCTCCAAAATTAGTGTACAGAGAGAAGCCAAAGCGCCAAAATTCGATCTTTGCGGGGAGGGAGAGGCGAGGACACCTCACTTCCAGCAGATTCACCGCTAATGCAGAAAAAAATAAAAAGAGGAAAGAAAGGGAGAAAAGAATCAAACTATTGAAAGAAATAGTTTAGGCCAAAAGAAATGCCCAAGTCTAAAACATCAGGCAAGATTTAAACTGATAGGTCAAGTTTGAAGGAGGTTGAGATTATCGGACTCACCTAGTTTCAAATGCCCAATCCAAAAGGAGCAAAAAACGCCAGATAATTAGTCATAGAAGGCCGAATCGCCAGATGATAAGACTCGGATTCGTCAAATGATTAGTAGACCGAGCGGGACAGCGGAAAGCTGGGGATAAGCTGAAAAGACAAACAAACAAGGGAAGGATAAGGGCGTAGGAAACTGAGCAAAGCGCGGACAAACAAATACGTCCAACGCAAGTAAATAACTTCAAACGAAAAAGGGAGCTCAGAGAGGGCAGCAATACCTTCAAAGTTCAACGAGCGTCTGAACAGATAAACCGACGTCTCAAAGGCGGCGTCTTGGAAAAGCGGTCGCTTGCAAGAAAAAGCCCGCTCTAGTCAGGCTATTTAAACCCTCCAATCGAATGAACGTCGATCGGGGGTGTGTTGAAGGACCGATCCGTCAGATTTAAAGGAGTAGCAACCCATAAGCATAAGATAAACACACCGCGCTAAAATCCACGAAGACAAAAATAAATAACAATCTAATCGCTAACGAATTAGATACAGTTCAAAAAAGGGAGAAAAAGATAAAATAAATAATAAATAAGAATGAAGGGTCTAAAGGAATACCAGAGAATGTCAAAGGGACAGCCTCAATGTAGTAAGTGAAGAAGATTACCGTCGACAATCGCTCATAATAGAAGGTACACAAATAGCACAATGTAAAAGAATGGTCACAGAGGAGAAAAAGTAGCTAAAAACGAATCTATCTAATCTAATAAAGATCTGTACAGATAGATGTCAAAAGCTTGCGAAGAACAGGTCATAAGTAACAGCAAAAAGGCCAAAAATAATTACAAAAGTGCATTTTCCCATGGGAGGGATTCATTCAGGCCCCTTTCCTTCGTGTTAAGGACAAAAATCCAAAACACCTCGCGTTTCTTGCGAATGCTGTCTGGGTTATACCCCTTCTGGGGGCGGATTTTCTCAAGGATAGACCAGCGTAGTTCATCATCTTTATGATTTTTCTCCATCCAATGGGTCACCATGGGTGCAGTATGTTTGGACCGTCTGATGTTGGATTTATGCTCCCCAATCCGAACCCTGGCTTCTCTAGAGGTTTCACCTACATAGGAGAGCAAGCAGGGACATTGAATAACGTATATGCAGTTGGATGTCCTGCAATTGGTCATCTCCCTCAATTCAGCGGTATATCCGTTGATACATATGGAGGTGCCAACAATCGCATTAGCGCATGCATGGCAAGTGCCACACTTGTGGTTGCCTCTTACAGGAGATGGGCCGTTAATGGATTTTTGCACCCAGGTTTTCTGATCTGAATCCTTTGCTCTCACCAAAAGATTTCTGAGATTTTTATTTCTGCGAAATGCAAAAACTGGTTTTGGTATAGAGGTAGTTTGTTCACCTAGATTCAACAAATGCCACTCTGAATTGATAATTTGTCTTAACTTATTATTGAATGGAGAGTGTTTTGTGACACAAACAAGTTTGTCTACTTGTTTTTGCAGTTTGGGTTCAAACATGGCATCGCGGTTGTAGAAACGTGCCCTTTTAGAGGCATCTCTCACCATCCTGGGGGGATACCCTCTGCTGATAAACTTAAGCTTCATGGTTTCCACATGGAGGAGATAATCCTTAACAGAAGTACAATTTCTGCGAAGACGCAGAAATTGGCTGAAGGGGATCCCATCCTTCTGACTTCTGGGGTGGAAGCTTTCAAAATGAAGCAGAGTGTTTCTGGCAGTGGGTTTCGTATATAGTGACACCATGAGCTTACAGTTATGGTGTTCTATCCAGATGTCAAGGAACTCAAGTTTGGTAGTACTAACATGGGCAGTGAACCTGATGTTATGGTCAGCCGCATTCAACCATTCAATATAGTCATTCAAAGATGGTTGGTCGCCAGTCCAAATGAAAAAAACATCATCAATGTAACGCGACCAATGTCGGACATTCTCGAAGAAAGGAGCTACTTCATTGAAGATGTTGTTTTTCTCGTAGTCGCCCATGTATAGACATTCAATGCTCGGTGCGCAGGCCGCCCCCATACTAACTCCCTGCACTTGCTGATAGAGTTGCCCATCAAATTCGAAAAAGTTTTCCTCTAAAACAATCTCGAGGCAGTGTTTCAAAAAAGTGCCATTGACTAAGGAGAGATCAGAGGCAATGATGTTGCTTACCACCCTGCAGGCCTCCCTTTGGGGAATGTTAGAGTAAAGCGATTCAACGTCCAGTGTGACTAGAATTTCTCGCTCTGGGTCATAGTCAAGGCCCTCGATCTTAGATATAAAATGACCTGTATCCTTCACATAAGATAGTAGGTTGCCCACAATCGGCTGAAGAAACCTATCCAGATATTTAGACAATGGTTCCGTAGCCGAGCCAATAGTAGAGACAATGGGCCTCAGAGGTGGATCATATTGGTCCTTGTGGGTCTTCGGTAAACCATATATTATAGGTATGCGGGTATGGGTAGGTGTAAGAAAAAGGGCTTCCGACAGACAAATATCTCCTCTTTCGACCGCTTGTTCTACATCTCGTAGGATACGACGCTTGATTCTGGGTTCAGGATTCGTCAAAATTTTACAATAGTGTCTAGTCGAACCAAGAAGGTCAAGCATTTTCTCTTTATATCTGACGGTATCCAAAATGACAATGCCCCCACCCTTATCACAGGGTTTAATCGTAAGATCATTATCATTCTTGAGAGCCATGAGTGCAAGGTTTTCCTCCCTAGTGGTGTTGTAGGCAGGCTTGGGAACATATTTGACTGCCTTCTGGATTTTGTTGAGGACTGCTTTTTCAAATAAGTTAACTTCCATGCCTAATGTCTCCAGGGACGGAGTAAAGTTGGAAGGGGGCCTCAGACCAGACAAGTTGTCATGGTTAGTATTAGATTCTTCATTCAAGAAAAACTTTTTAAGACGCACTTTGCGAAAAAATGCATGCAGATCTTTGAAGAGTTCAAATTTGTTGATCCTAGTGGAAGGAATAAAGGACAGACCCTTAGTAAGTAGCGTCACAGCAGAATGGTCCATTGTACTTTTCGATAAGTTGAAAATGGGAATAGTATTCATGTCCTCCAATACTGGTGCTGGCGGGTTTGAATATACCTCTGTGGCTGCGCTGGGTCCTGGTATTGACCCCTGTGTTGGAAACCCTGAGAGCGATTCTGGAAACGGTTTTGATATCGTGGGCGATAGTTGCCCCGTCGATTGCCTAAAAAACGATTTTCCGGCAAGGGACGTTCAAAAGCCTGTCCTTGTCCTGAGTTACCGTAGGCCTGTCCCTGAGGTGGATTACCATACGGGGAACCCTCGCTATCTGAGTCTGTAGTGTCCGAAAAAGTAGTGACACGTCTATTGCCCCAGTTCGAAAAGTTGGTGTTAGATGAGCTTTCTCCACTGTTCGCATAGAAGTTCTCAATCAGAAAAGGATAAACACGCTCCTGAGAGAAGTTTCTAATATCCTTTCTTAATTTATCAGTCTTTCTTTTAAGGAGGTATTCACTGAAGGAGTTAAGTTCAGTGGTAATATCCTCCAATTTCTTTTTACAATCTTCTACACTATGTGATTGCTTTAACTTTTCTTCAAGCTCTTGGATTTCCTTATTCAGGAGTTGGATGACCTCCCTTGCTGTTTCAATAATGAGGATCATCCAATCTCTGGAGCACCTATTAGAGATGAGAGCCCACTTTTCCAGAAATTTCCTAATGTCAACAAAAAGACCTGGGATATTCCTGACACGAAGACCAATAGGGATAGTTCCTGCCCTGAGATATTCCAGCATAAAATTAGCGTGGGATTCTGTACGTTTAGTTTTCTTTTTTAGATTGAAAAGTTTAGACCAATCCTCATTAGGGCCTTGGGGTAAGGAAAAAGAAAATGGGCGATCACCCTCTAAGGTTTGACCTAGGAGGCGGGCAAAATCTTCATCAGAGAATCCAAACGTCTTGATGCTATCCATGAAACAGAATGGAATAACAGAGAAACACAAAAAGGGAGCACCGACGTCGTTCGTATACAGACACAATGGAGAGAGAGAGAGAATATCTGTCTAAGGGGAATTTCTAGTAAGAAAAGGATAAGGTTAGACAAAAGAACCAGAGAGGCTAATAAAAAGAAGACTATAGAGAAAAAGTTCTGGTGCTAACACGTAGTCTCCGGGAAGGAGCAACAAGAAAAAACCCCACGGCACAGGGCCGGGAAAATGAGCCAATAAACAAAGGGGGGCCCCAAAATGAAATATAAAGGTAGAGACTATGGGGAGGAAACCAGTTCAGTGCAAAGAGAAATAAACTCTACCCTTTATATGAAAGAAGTACACAGTATCAATAAATATTTTTGGATGCAAGCTAGAGACACTCAAGAGGAAAGGAACACAAACATATATGCATACATATATATACAACCACTTCAGTTTATATTTAATACAAGTTCTTTTTATTTCACTAATTAGGATAATTAATATATACAAGTTTAGCACATTAGAAACATTTAGTGCGACAAAAATCAGAAAAAAACAGGTTCCCACTCAGAAACAGCAGAGAAAGAAAAAGGAACTAATCACATATACGTTCATTCACAACCAACACACACATTCATCAAAAGTTCATACAACTGTACTGTTTATGCTTGTGCTGAATAAGTGGTGCAAGGGAAATCCCAACCCTCAGAAGGGTCTTCACAAAAAATACTCAAAAACACAAGTGAGTATGTGGACCTTGGTGGAATCAGGGGTTTCAAAGGAAAACAGTTTGACTTGATGTTAAATCCGGTACGGAGAGTCAAGAGGGAGGGGCCCTTGTGCAAAACGCCGACGCGCGTTTCGGTGAAACAACTCCGAAGGACGGAGTACCACTTTCTTCAGGGCGAAACAGAACCACACAAATCAAAAACGGGACCTGAAACAGAGAAGAGGGAAGTAACGTATGTACATAAAAGGAAACCTATATCAAACAAATAAAAACAGATTCATATGTGTTATTTCCATAGAGTGTAACTCAGCTGCATCATGGAGACGGATACACATAATAGCATTAAATTCAGGAGGTTAATCGTGCGCACCAGAGAATAACAGGAAAACTGTCAAAAGATAACGGAAATTTGAGAAAAAATGAAGAGAAAATAGGGAAATATGCACAGACAAGAAAAAGGGCGAATCTTCGTATGACGAAGAATAATAGACAGAAAATCATTTAGTACTCAAACCCTAAATTACCTGTATCAATAGGAGAGAAATAGTTCAGCGTAATAGCTTCTACAACAATGTTTCAATGCGGCCGAGGGATGCCATACTAAACACACAGAAAAATAATAGATGTAAAAACATGAGGATATATATACAAATAGACCAACATTTAACATAATGCGATTGCATCTCCAAAGGAATTTACCTAAACTAAATACGACTGTAGCAGATTCTCCAAAATTAGTGTACAGAGAGAAGCCAAAGCGCCAAAATTCGATCTTTGCGTGGAGGGAGAGGCGAGGACACCTCACTTCCAGCAGATTCACCGCTAATGCAGAAAAAAATAAAAAGAGGAAAGAAAGGGAGAAAAGAATCAAACTATTGAAAGAAATAGTTTAGGCCAAAAGAAATGCCCAAGTCTAAAACATCAGGCAAGATTTAAACTGATAGGTCAAGTTTGAAGGAGGTTGAGATTATCGGACTCACCTAGTTTCAAATGCCCAATCCAAAAGGAGCAAAAAACGCCAGATAATTAGTCATAGAAGGCCGAATCGCCAGATGATAAGACTCGGATTCGTCAAATGATTAGTAGACCGAGCGGGACAGCGGAAAGCTGGGGATAAGCTGAAAAGACAAACAAACAAGGGAAGGATAAGGGCGTAGGAAACTGAGCAAAGCGCGGACAAACAAATACGTCCAACGCAAGTAAATAACTTCAAACGAAAAAGGGAGCTCAGAGAGGGCAGCAATACCTTCAAAGTTCAACGAGCGTCTGAACAGATAAACCGACGTCTCAAAGGCGGCGTCTTGGAAAAGCGGTCGCTTGCAAGAAAAAGCCCGCTCTAGTCAGGCTATTTAAACCCTCCAATCGAATGAACGTCGATCGGGGGTGTGTTAAAGGACCGATCCGTCAGATTTAAAGGAGTAGCAACCCATAAGCATAAGATAAACACATCGCGCTAAAATCCACGAAGACAAAAATAAATAACAATCTAATCGCTAACGAATTAGATACAGTTCAAAAAAGGGAGAAAAAGATAAAATAAATAATAAATAAGAATGAAGGGTCTAAAGGAATACCAGAGAATGTCAAAGGGACAGCCTCAATGTAGTAAGTGAAGAAGATTACCGTCGACAATCGCTCATAATAGAAGGTGCACAAATAGCACAATGTAAAAGAATGGTCACAGAGGAGAAAAAGTAGCTAAAAACTAATCTATCTAATCTAATAAAGATCTGTACAGATAGATGTCAAAAGCTTGCGAAGAACAGGTCATAAGTAACAGCAAAAAGGCCAAAAATAATTACAAAAGTGCATTTTCCCATGGGAGGGATTCATTCAGGCCCCTTTCCTTCGTGTTAAGGACAAAAATCCAAAACACCTCGCGTTTCTTGCGAATGCTGTCTGGGTTATACCCCTTCTGGGGGCGGATTTTCTCAAGGATAGACCAGTGTAGTTCATCATCTTTATGATTTTTCTCCATCCAATGGGTCACCATGGGTGCAGTATGTTTGGACCGTCTGATGTTGGATTTATGCTCCCCAATCCGAACCCTGGCTTCTCTAGAGGTTTCACCTACATAGGAGAGCAAGCAGGGACATTGAATAACGTATATGCAGTTGGATGTCCTGCAATTGGTCATCTCCCTCAATTCAGCGGTATATCCGTTGATACATATGGAGATGCCAACAATAGCATTAGCGCATGCATGGCAAGTGCCACACTTGTGGTTGCCTCTTACAGGAGATGGGCCGTTAATGGATTTTTGCACCCAGGTTTTCTGATCTGAATCCTTTGCTCTCACCAAAAGATTTCTGAGATTTTTATTTCTGTGAAATGCAAAAACTGGTTTTGGTATAGAGGTAGTTTGTTCACCTAGATTCAACAAATGCCACTCTGAATTGATAATTTGTCTTAACTTATTATTGAATGGAGAGTGTTTTGTGACACAAACAAGTTTGTCTACTTGTTTTTGCAGTTTGGGTTCAAACATGGCATCGCGGTTGTAGAAACGTGCCCTTTTAGAGGCATCTCTCGCCATCCTGGGGGGATACCCTCTGCTGATAAACTTAAGCTTCATGGTTTCCGCATGGAGGAGATAATCCTTAACAGAAGTACAATTTCTGCGAAGACGCAGAAATTGGCTGAAGGGGATCCCATCCTTCTGACTTCTGGGGTGGAAGCTTTCAAAATGAAGCAGAGTGTTTCTGGCAGTGGGTTTCGTATATAGTGACACCATGAGCTTACAGTTATGGTGTTCTATCCAGATGTCAAGGAACTCAAGTTTGGTAGTACTAACATGGGCAGTGAACCTGATGTTATGGTCAGCCGCATTCAACCATTCAATATAGTCATTCAAAGATGGTTGGTCGCCAGTCCAAATGAAAAAAACATCATCAATGTAACGCGACCAATGTCGGACATTCTCGAAGAAAGGAGCTACTTCATTGAAGATGTTGTTTTTCTCGTAGTCGCCCATGTATAGACATGCAATGCTCGGTGCGCAGGCCGCCCCCATACTAACTCCCTGCACTTGCTGATAGAGTTGCCCATCAAATTCGAAAAAGTTTTCCTCTAAAACAATCTCGAGGCAGTGTTTCAAAAAAGTGCCATTGACTAAGGAGAGATCAGAGGCAATGATGTTGCTTACCACCCTGCAAGCCTCCCTTTGGGGAATGTTAGAGTAAAGCGATTCAACATCCAGTGTGACAAGAATTTCTCGCTCTGGGTCATAGTCAAGGCCCTCGATCTTAGATATAAAATGACCTGTATCCTTCACATAAGATAGTAGGTTGCCCACAATCGGCTGAAGAAACCTATCCAGATATTTAGACAATGGTTCCGTAGCCGAGCCAATAGTAGAGACAATGGGCCTCAGAGGTGGATCATATTGGTCCTTGTGGGTCTTCGGTAAACCATATATTATAGGTATGCGGGTATGGGTAGGTGTAAGAAAAAGGGCTTCCGACAGACAAATATCTCCTCTTTCGACCGCTTGTTCTACATCTCGTAGGATACGACGCTTGATTCTGGGTTCAGGATTCGTCAAAATTTTACAATAGTGTCTAGTCGAACCAAGAAGGTCAAGCATTTTCTCTTTATATCTGACGGTATCCAAAATGACAATGCCCCCACCCTTATCACAGGGTTTAATCGTAAGATCATTATCATTCTTGAGAGCCATGAGTGCAAGGTTTTCCTCCCTAGTGGTGTTGTAGGCAGGCTTGGGAACATATTTGACTGCCTTCTGGATTTTGTTGAGGACTGCTTTTTCAAATAAGTTAACTTCCATGCCTAATGTCTCTAGGGACGGAGTAAAGTTGGAAGGGGGCCTCAGACCAGACAAGTTGTCATGGTTAGTATTAGATTCTTCATTCAAGAAAAACTTTTTAAGACGCACTTTGCGAAAAAATGCATGCAGATCTTTGAAGAGTTCAAATTTGTTGATCCTAGTGGAAGGAGTAAAGGACAGACCCTTAGTAAGTAGCGTCACAGCAGAATGGTCCATTGTACTTTTCGATAAGTTGAAAATGGGAATAGTATTCATGTCCTCCAATACTGGTGCTGGCGGGTTTGAATATACCTCTGTGGCTGCGCTGGGTCCTGGTATTGACCCCTGTGTTGGAAACCCTGAGAGCGATTCTGGAAACGGTTTTGATATCGTGGGCGATAGTGTCCCCGTCGATTGCCTAAAAAACGATTTTCCGGCAAGGGACGTTCAAAAGCCTGTCCTTGTCCTGAGTTACCGTAGGCCTGTCCCTGAGGTGGATTACCATACGGGGAACCCTCGCTATCTGAGTCTGTAGTGTCCGAAAAAGTAGTGACACGTCTATTGCCCCAGTTCGAAAAGTTGGTGTTAGATGAGCTTTCTCCACTGTTCGCATAGAAGTTCTCAATCAGAAAAGGATAAACACGCTCCTGAGAGAAGTTTCTAATATCCTTTCTTAATTTATCAGTCTTTCTTTTAAGGAGGTATTCACTGAAGGAGTTAAGTTCAGTGGTAATATCCTCCAATTTCTTTTTACAATCTTCTACACTATGTGATTGCTTTAACTTTTCTTCAAGCTCTTGGATTTCCTTATTCAGGAGTTGGATGACCTCCCTTGCTGTTTCAATAATGAGGATCATCCAATCTCTGGAGCACCTATTAGAGATGAGAGCCCACTTTTCCAGAAATTTCCTAATGTCAACAAAAAGACCTGGGATATTCCTGACACGAAGACCAATAGGGATAGTTCCTGCCCTGAGATATTCCAGCATAAAATTAGCGTGGGATTCTGTACGTTTAGTTTTCTTTTTTAGATTGAAAAGTTTAGACCAATCCTCATTAGGGCCTTGGGGTAAGGAAAAAGAAAATGGGCGATCACCCTCTAAGGTTTGACCTAGGAGGCGGGCAAAATCTTCATCAGAGAATCCAAACGTCTTGATGCTATCCATGAAACAGAATGGAATAACAGAGAAACACAAAAAGGGAGCACCGACGTCGTTCGTATACAGACACAATGGAGAGAGAGAGAGAATATCTGTCTAAGGGGAATTTCTAGTAAGAAAAGGATAAGGTTAGACAAAAGAACCAGAGAGGCTAATAAAAAGAAGACTATAGAGAAAAAGTTCTGGTGCTAACACGTAGTCTCCGGGAAGGAGCAACAAGAAAAAACCCCACGGCACAGGGCCGGGAAAATGAGCCAATAAACAAAGGGGGGCCCCAAAATGAAATATAAAGGTAGAGACTATGGGGAGGAAACCAGTTCAGTGCAAAGAGAAATAAACTCTACCCTTTATATGAAAGAAGTACACAGTATCAATAAATATTTTTGGATGCAAGCTAGAGACACTCAAGAGGAAAGGAACACAAAAATATATGCATACATATATATACAACCACTTCAGTTTATATTTAATACAAGTTCTTTTTATTTCACTAATTAGGATAATTAATATATACAAGTTTAGCACATTAGAAACATTTAGTGCGACAAAAATCAGAAAAAAACAGGTTCCCACTCAGAAACAGCAGAGAAAGAAAAAGGAACTAATCACATATACGTTCATTCACAACCAACACACACATTCATCAAAAGTTCATACAACTGTACTGTTTATGCTTGTGCTGAATAAGTGGTGCAAGGGAAATCCCAACCCTCAGAAGGGTCTTCACAAAAAATACTCAAAAACACAAGTGAGTATGTGGACCTTGGTGGAATCAGGGGTTTCAAAGGAAAACAGTTTGACTTGATGTTAAATCCGGTACGGAGAGTCAAGAGGGAGGGGCCCTTGTGCAAAACGCCGACGCGCGTTTCGGTGAAACAACTCCGAAGGACGGAGTACCACCTTCTTCAGGGCGAAACAGAACCACACAAATCAAAAACGGGACCTGAAACAGAGAAGAGGGAAGTAACGTATGTACATAAAAGGAAACCTATATCAAACAAATAAAAACAGATTCATATGTGTTATTTCCATAGAGTGTAACTCAGCTGCATCATGGAGACGGATACACATAATAGCATTAAATTCAGGAGGTTAATCGTGCGCACCAGAGAATAACAGGAAAACTGTCAAAAGATAACGGAAATTTGAGAAAAAATGAAAAAATGAAGAGAAAATAGGGAAATATGCACAGACAAGAAAAAGGGCGAATCTTCGTATGACGAAGAATAATAGACAGAAAATCATTTAGTACTCAAACCCTAAATTACCTGTATCAATAGGAGAGAAATAGTTCAGCGTAATAGCTTCTACAACAATGTTTCAATGCGGCCGAGGGATGCCATACTAAACACACAGAAAAATAATAGATGTAAAAACATGAGGATATATATACAAATAGACCAACATTTAACATAATGCGATTGCATCTCCAAAGGAATTTACCTAAACTAAATACGACTGTAGCAGATTCTCCAAAATTAGTGTACAGAGAGAAGCCAAAGCGCCAAAATTCGATCTTTGCGGGGAGGGAGAGGCGAGGACACCTCACTTCCAGCAGATTCACCGC
This sequence comes from Triturus cristatus, assembly GCF_964204655.1. Taxonomy (NCBI): domain Eukaryota; kingdom Metazoa; phylum Chordata; class Amphibia; order Caudata; family Salamandridae; genus Triturus; species Triturus cristatus. Next base: position 662,130,628 of record NC_140584.1, read on the forward strand.
TAATGCAGAAAAAAATAAAAAGAGGAAAGAAAGGGAGAAAAGAATCAAACTATTGAAAGAAATAGTTTAGGCCAAAAGAAATGCCCAAGTCTAAAACATCAGGCAAGATTTAAACCGATAGGTCAAGTTTGAAGGAGGTTGAGATTATCGGACTCACCTAGTTTCAAATGCCCAATCCAAAAGGAGCAAAAAACGCCAGATAATTAGAGTCATAGAAGGCCGAATCGCCAGATGATAAGACTCGGATTCGTCAAATGATTAGTAGACCGAGCGGGACAGCGGAAAGCTGGGGATAAGCTGAAAAGACAAACAAACAAGGGAAGGATAAGGGCGTAGGAAACTGAGCAAAGCGCGGACAAACAAATACGTCCAACGCAAGTAAATAACTTCAATTGAAAAAGGGAGCTCAGAGAGGGCAGCAATACCTTCAAAGTTCAACGAGCGTCTGAACAGATAAACCGACGTCTCAAAGGCGGCGTCTTGGAAAAGCGGTCGCTTGCAAGAAAAAGCCCGCTCTAGTCAGGCTATTTAAACCCTCCAATCGAATGAACGTCGATCGGGGTTGTGTTGAAGGACCGATCCGTCAGATTTAAAGGAGTAGCAACCCATAAGCATAAGATAAACACATCGCGCTAAAATCCACGAAGACAAAAATAAATAACAATCTAATCGCTAACGAATTAGATACAGTTCAAAAAAGGGAGAAAAAGATAAAATAAATAATAAATAAGAATGAAGGGTCTAAAGGAATACCAGAGAATGTCAAAGGGACAGCCTCAATGTAGTAAGTGAAGAAGATTACCGTCGACAATCGCTCATAATAGAAGGTGCACAAATAGCACAATGTAAAAGAATGGTCACAGAGGAGAAAAAGTAGCTAAAAACTAATCTATCTAATCTAATAAAGATCTGTACAGATAGATGTCAAAAGCTTGCGAAGAACAGGTCATAAGTAACAGCAAAAAGGCCAAAAATAATTACAAAAGTGCCTTTTCCCATGGGAGTGATTCATTCAGGCCCCTTTCCTTCGTGTTAAGGACAAAAATCCAAAACACCTCGCGTTTCTTGCGAATGCTGTCTGGGTTATACCCCTTCTGGGGGCGGATTTTCTCAAGGATAGACCAGCGTAGTTCATCATCTTTATGATTTTTCTCCATCCAATGGGTCACCATGGGTGCAGTATGTTTGGACCGTCTGATGTTGGATTTATGCTCCCCAATCCGAACCCTGGCTTCTCTAGAGGTTTCAGCTACATAGGAGAGCAAGCAGGGACATTGAATAACGTATATGCAGTTGGATGTCCTGCAATTGGTCATCTCCCTCAATTCAGCGGTATATCCGTTGATACATATGGAGGTGCCAACAATCGCATTAGCGCATGCATGGCAAGTGCCACACTTGTGGTTGCCTCTTACAGGAGATGGGCCGTTAATGGATTTTTGCACCCAGATTTTCTGATCTGAATCCTTTGCTCTCACCAAAAGATTTCTGAGATTTTTATTTCTGCGAAATGCAAAAACTGGTTTTGGTATAGAGGTAGTTTGTTCACCTAGATTCAACAAATGCCACTCTGAATTGATAATTTGTCTTAACTTATTATTGAATGGAGAGTGTTTTGTGACACAAACAAGTTTGTCTACTTGTTTTTGCAGTTTGGGTTCAAACATGGCATCGCGGTTGTAGAAACGTGCCCTTTTAGAGGCATCTCTCACCATCCTGGGGGGATACCCTCTGCTGATAAACTTAAGCTTCATGGTTTCCGCATGGAGGAGATAATCCTTAACAGAAGTACAATTTCTGCGAAGACGCAGAAATTGGCTGAAGGAGATCCCATCCTTCTGACTTCTGGGGTGGAAGCTTTCAAAATGAAGCAGAGTGTTTCTGGCAGTGGGTTTCGTATATAGTGACACCATGAGCTTACAGTTATGGTGTTCTATCCAGATGTCAAGGAACTCAAGTTTGGTAGTACTAACATGGGCAGTGAACCTGATGTTATGGTCAGCCGCATTCAACCATTCAATATAGTCATTCAAAGATGGTTGGTCGCCAGTCCAAATGAAAAAAACATCATCAATGTAACGCGACCAATGTCGAACATTCTCGAAGAAAGGAGCTACTTCATTGAAGATGTTGTTTTTCTCGTAGTCGCCCATGTATAGACATGCAATGCTCGGTGCGCAGGCCGCCCCCATACTAACTCCCTGCACTTGCTGATAGAGTTGCCCATCAAATTCGAAAAAGTTTTCCTCTAAAACAATCTCGAGGCAGTGTTTCAAAAAAGTGCCATTGACTAAGGAGAGATCAGAGGCAATGATGTTGCTTACCACCCTGCAGGCCTCCCTTTGGGGAATGTTAGAGTAAAGCGATTCAACGTCCAGTGTGATTAGAATTTCTCGCTCTGGGTCATAGTCAAGGCCCTCGATCTTAGATATAAAATGACCTGTATCCTTCACATAAGATAGTAGGTTGCCCACAATCGGCTGAAGAAACCTATCCAGATATTTAGACAATGGTTCCGTAGCCGAGCCAATAGTAGAGACAATGGGCCTCAGAGGTGGATCATATTGGTCCTTGTGGGTCTTCGGTAAACCATATATTATAGGTATGCGGGTATGGGTAGGTGTAAGAAAAAGGGCTTCCGACAGACAAATATCTCCTCTTTCGACCGCTTGTTCTACATCTCGTAGGATACGACGCTTGATTCTGGGTTCAGGATTCGTCAAAATTTTACATTAGTGTCTAGTCGAACCAAGAAGGTCAAGCATTTTCTCTTTATATCTGACGGTATCCAAAATGACAATGCCCCCACCCTTATCACAGGGTTTAATCGTAAGATCATTATCATTCTTGAGAGCCATGAGTGCAAGGTTTTCCTCCCTAGTGGTGTTGTAGGCAGGCTTGGGAACATATTTGACTGCCTTCTGGATTTTGTTGAGGACTGCTTTTTCAAATAAGTTAACTTCCATGCCTAATGTCTCTAGGGACGGAGTAAAGTTGGAAGGGGGCCTCAGACCAGACAAGTTGTCATGGTTAGTATTAGATTCTTCATTCAAGAAAAACTTTTTAAGACGCACTTTGCGAAAAAATGCATGCAGATCTTTGAAGAGTTCAAATTTGTTGATCCTAGTGGAAGGAATAAAGGACAGACCCTTAGTAAGTAGCGTCACAGCAGAATGGTCCATTGTACTTTTCGATAAGTTGAAAATGGGAATAGTATTCATGTCCTCCAATACTGGTGCTGGCGGGTTTGAATATACCTCTGTGGCTGCGCTGGGTCCTGGTATTGACCCCTGTGTTGGAAACCCTGAGAGCGATTCTGGAAACTGTTTTGATATCGTGGGCGATAGTTGCCCCGTCGATTGCCTAAAAAACGATTTTCCGGCAAGGGACGTTCAAAAGCCTGTCCTTGTCCTGAGTTACCGTAGGCCTGTCCCTGAGGTGGATTACCATACAGGGAACCCTCGCTATCTGAGTCTGTAGTGTCCGAAAAAGTAGTGACACGTCTATTGCCCCAGTTCGAAAAGTTGGTGTTAGATGAGCTTTCTCCACTGTTCGCATAGAAGTTCTCAATCAGAAAAGGATAAACACGCTCCTGAGAGAAGTTTCTAATATCCTTTCTTAATTTATCAGGCTTTCTTTTAAGGAGGTATTCACTGAAGGAGTTAAGTTCAGTGGTAATATCCTCCAATTTCTTTTTACAATCTTCTACACTATGTGATTGCTTTAACTTTTCTTCAAGCTCTTGGATTTCCTTATTCAGGAGTTGGATGACCTCCCTTGCTGTTTCAATAATGAGGATCATCCAATCTCTGGAGCACCTATTAGAGATGAGAGCCCACTTTTCCAGAAATTTCCTAATGTCAACAAAAAGACCTGGGATATTCCTGACACGAAGACCAATAGGGATAGTTCCTGCCCTGAGATATTCCAGCATAAAATTAGCGTGGGATTCTGTACGTTTAGTTTTCTTTTTTAGATTGAAAAGTTTAGACCAATCCTCATTAGGGCCTTGGGGTAAGGAAAAAGAAAATGGGCGATCACCCTCTAAGGTTTAACCTAGGAGGCGGGCAAAATCTTCATCAGAGAATCCAAACGTCTTGATGCTATCCATGAAACAGAATGGAATAACAGAGAAACACAAAAAGGGAGTACCGACGTCGTTCGTATACAGACACAATGGAGAGAGAGAGAGAATATCTGTCTAAGGGGAATTTCTAGTAAGAAAAGGATAAGGTTAGACAAAAGAACCAGAGAGGCTAATAAAAAGAAGACTATAGAGAAAAAGTTCTGGTGCTAACACGTAGTCTCCGGGAAGGAGCAACAAGAAAAAACCCCACGGCACAGGGCCGGGAAAATGAGCCAATAAACAAAGGGGGGCCCCAAAATGAAATATAAAGGTAGAGACTATGGGGAGGAAACCAGTTCAGTGCAAAGAGAAATAAACTCTACCCTTTATATGAAAGAAGTACACAGTATCAATAAATATTTTTGGATGCAAGCTAGAGACACTCAAGAGGAAAGGAACACAAAAATATATGCATACATATATATACAACCACTTCAGTTTATATTTAATACAAGTTCTTTTTATTTCACTAATTAGGATAATTAATATATACAAGTTTAGCACATTAGAAACATTTAGTGCGACAAAAATCAGAAAAAAACAGGTTCCCACTCAGAAACAGCAGAGAAAGAAAAAGGAACTAATCACATATACGTTCATTCACAACCAACACACACATTCATCAAAAGTTCATACAACTGTACTGTTTATGCTTGTGCTGAATAAGTGGTGCAAGGGAAATCCCAACCCTCAGAAGGGTCTTCACAAAAAATACTCAAAAACACAAGTGAGTATGTGGACCTTGGTGGAATCAGGGGTTTCAAAGGAAAACAGTTTGACTTGATGTTAAATCCGGTACGGAGAGTCAAGAGGGAGGGGCCCTTGTGCAAAACGCCGACGCGCGTTTCGGTGAAACAACTCCGAAGGACGGAGTACCACCTTCTTCAGGGCGAAACAGAACCACACAAATCAAAAACGGGACCTGAAACAGAGAAGAGGGAAGTAACGTATGTACATAAAAGGAAACCTATATCAAACAAATAAAAACAGATTCATATGTGTTATTTCCATAGAGTGTAACTCAGCTGCATCATGGAGACGGATACACATAATAGCATTAAATTCAGGAGGTTAATCGTGCGCACCAGAGAATAACAGGAAAACTGTCAAAAGATAACGGAAATTTGAGAAAAAATGAAAAAATGAAGAGAAAATAGGGAAATATGCACAGACAAGAAAAAGGGCGAATCTTCGTATGACGAAGAATAATAGACAGAAAATCATTTAGTACTCAAACCCTAAATTACCTGTATCAATAGGAGAGAAATAGTTCAGCGTAATAGCTTCTACAACAATGTTTCAATGCGGCCGAGGGATGCCATACTAAACACACAGAAAAATAATAGATGTAAAAACATGAGGATATATATACAAATAGACCAACATTTAACATAATGCGATTGCATCTCCAAAGGAATTTACCTAAACTAAATACGACTGTAGCAGATTCTCCAAAATTAGTGTACAGAGAGAAGCCAAAGCGCCAAAATTCGATCTTTGCGGGGAGGGAGAGGCGAGGACACCTCACTTCCAGCAGATTCACCGCTAATGCAGAAAAAAATAAAAAGAGGAAAGAAAGGGAGAAAAGAATCAAACTATTGAAAGAAATAGTTTAGGCCAAAAGAAATGCCCAAGTCTAAAACATCAGGCAAGATTTAAACCGATAGGTCAAGTTTGAAGGAGGTTGAGATTATCGGACTCACCTAGTTTCAAATGCCCAATCCAAAAGGAGCAAAAAACGCCAGATAATTAGAGTCATAGAAGGCCGAATCGCCAGATGATAAGACTCGGATTCGTCAAATGATTAGTAGACCGAGCGGGACAGCGGAAAGCTGGGGATAAGCTGAAAAGACAAACAAACAAGGGAAGGATAAGGGCGTAGGAAACTGAGCAAAGCGCGGACAAACAAATACGTCCAACGCAAGTAAATAACTTCAATTGAAAAAGGGAGCTCAGAGAGGGCAGCAATACCTTCAAAGTTCAACGAGCGTCTGAACAGATAAACCGACGTCTCAAAGGCGGCGTCTTGGAAAAGCGGTCGCTTGCAAGAAAAAGCCCGCTCTAGTCAGGCTATTTAAACCCTCCAATCGAATGAACGTCGATCGGGGTTGTGTTGAAGGACCGATCCGTCAGATTTAAAGGAGTAGCAACCCATAAGCATAAGATAAACACATCGCGCTAAAATCCACGAAGACAAAAATAAATAACAATCTAATCGCTAACGAATTAGATACAGTTCAAAAAAGGGAGAAAAAGATAAAATAAATAATAAATAAGAATGAAGGGTCTAAAGGAATACCAGAGAATGTCAAAGGGACAGCCTCAATGTAGTAAGTGAAGAAGATTACCGTCGACAATCGCTCATAATAGAAGGTGCACAAATAGCACAATGTAAAAGAATGGTCACAGAGGAGAAAAAGTAGCTAAAAACTAATCTATCTAATCTAATAAAGATCTGTACAGATAGATGTCAAAAGCTTGCGAAGAACAGGTCATAAGTAACAGCAAAAAGGCCAAAAATAATTACAAAAGTGCCTTTTCCCATGGGAGGGATTCATTCAGGCCCCTTTCCTTCGTGTTAAGGACAAAAATCCAAAACACCTCGCGTTTCTTGCGAATGCTGTCTGGGTTATACCCCTTCTGGGGGCGGATTTTCTCAAGGATAGACCAGCGTAGTTCATCATCTTTATGATTTTTCTCCATCCAATGGGTCACCATGGGTGCAGTATGTTTGGACCGTCTGATGTTGGATTTATGCTCCCCAATCCGAACCCTGGCTTCTCTAGAGGTTTCAGCTACATAGGAGAGCAAGCAGGGACATTGAATAACGTATATGCAGTTGGATGTCCTGCAATTGGTCATCTCCCTCAATTCAGCGGTATATCCGTTGATACATATGGAGGTGCCAACAATCGCATTAGCGCATGCATGGCAAGTGCCACACTTGTGGTTGCCTCTTACAGGAGATGGGCCGTTAATGGATTTTTGCACCCAGATTTTCTGATCTGAATCCTTTGCTCTCACCAAAAGATTTCTGAGATTTTTATTTCTGCGAAATGCAAAAACTGGTTTTGGTATAGAGGTAGTTTGTTCACCTAGATTCAACAAATGCCACTCTGAATTGATAATTTGTCTTAACTTATTATTGAATGGAGAGTGTTTTGTGACACAAACAAGTTTGTCTACTTGTTTTTGCAGTTTGGGTTCAAACATGGCATCGCGGTTGTAGAAACGTGCCCTTTTAGAGGCATCTCTCACCATCCTGGGGGGATACCCTCTGCTGATAAACTTAAGCTTCATGGTTTCCGCATGGAGGAGATAATCCTTAACAGAAGTACAATTTCTGCGAAGACGCAGAAATTGGCTGAAGGAGATCCCATCCTTCTGACTTCTGGGGTGGAAGCTTTCAAAATGAAGCAGAGTGTTTCTGGCAGTGGGTTTCGTATATAGTGACACCATGAGCTTACAGTTATGGTGTTCTATCCAGATGTCAAGGAACTCAAGTTTGGTAGTACTAACATGGGCAGTGAACCTGATGTTATGGTCAGCCGCATTCAACCATTCAATATAGTCATTCAAAGATGGTTGGTCGCCAGTCCAAATGAAAAAAACATCATCAATGTAACGCGACCAATGTCGAACATTCTCGAAGAAAGGAGCTACTTCATTGAAGATGTTGTTTTTCTCGTAGTCGCCCATGTATAGACATGCAATGCTCGGTGCGCAGGCCGCCCCCATACTAACTCCCTGCACTTGCTGATAGAGTTGCCCATCAAATTCGAAAAAGTTTTCCTCTAAAACAATCTCGAGGCAGTGTTTCAAAAAAGTGCCATTGACTAAGGAGAGATCAGAGGCAATGATGTTGCTTACCACCCTGCAGGCCTCCCTTTGGGGAATGTTAGAGTAAAGCGATTCAACGTCCAGTGTGATTAGAATTTCTCGCTCTGGGTCATAGTCAAGGCCCTCGATCTTAGATATAAAATGACCTGTATCCTTCACATAAGATAGTAGGTTGCCCACAATCGGCTGAAGAAACCTATCCAGATATTTAGACAATGGTTCCGTAGCCGAGCCAATAGTAGAGACAATGGGCCTCAGAGGTGGATCATATTGGTCCTTGTGGGTCTTCGGTAAACCATATATTATAGGTATGCGGGTATGGGTAGGTGTAAGAAAAAGGGCTTCCGACAGACAAATATCTCCTCTTTCGACCGCTTGTTCTACATCTCGTAGGATACGACGCTTGATTCTGGGTTCAGGATTCGTCAAAATTTTACATTAGTGTCTAGTCGAACCAAGAAGGTCAAGCATTTTCTCTTTATATCTGACGGTATCCAAAATGACAATGCCCCCACCCTTATCACAGGGTTTAATCGTAAGATCATTATCATTCTTGAGAGCCATGAGTGCAAGGTTTTCCTCCCTAGTGGTGTTGTAGGCAGGCTTGGGAACATATTTGACTGCCTTCTGGATTTTGTTGAGGACTGCTTTTTCAAATAAGTTAACTTCCATGCCTAATGTCTCTAGGGACGGAGTAAAGTTGGAAGGGGGCCTCAGACCAGACAAGTTGTCATGGTTAGTATTAGATTCTTCATTCAAGAAAAACTTTTTAAGACGCACTTTGCGAAAAAATGCATGCAGATCTTTGAAGAGTTCAAATTTGTTGATCCTAGTGGAAGGAATAAAGGACAGACCCTTAGTAAGTAGCGTCACAGCAGAATGGTCCATTGTACTTTTCGATAAGTTGAAAATGGGAATAGTATTCATGTCCTCCAATACTGGTGCTGGCGGGTTTGAATATACCTCTGTGGCTGCGCTGGGTCCTGGTATTGACCCCTGTGTTGGAAACCCTGAGAGCGATTCTGGAAACTGTTTTGATATCGTGGGCGATAGTTGCCCCGTCGATTGCCTAAAAAACGATTTTCCGGCAAGGGACGTTCAAAAGCCTGTCCTTGTCCTGAGTTACCGTAGGCCTGTCCCTGAGGTGGATTACCATACAGGGAACCCTCGCTATCTGAGTCTGTAGTGTCCGAAAAAGTAGTGACACGTCTATTGCCCCAGTTCGAAAAGTTGGTGTTAGATGAGCTTTCTCCACTGTTCGCATAGAAGTTCTCAATCAGAAAAGGATAAACACGCTCCTGAGAGAAGTTTCTAATATCCTTTCTTAATTTATCAGGCTTTCTTTTAAGGAGGTATTCACTGAAGGAGTTAAGTTCAGTGGTAATATCCTCCAATTTCTTTTTACAATCTTCTACACTATGTGATTGCTTTAACTTTTCTTCAAGCTCTTGGATTTCCTTATTCAGGAGTTGGATGACCTCCCTTGCTGTTTCAATAATGAGGATCATCCAATCTCTGGAGCACCTATTAGAGATGAGAGCCCACTTTTCCAGAAATTTCCTAATGTCAACAAAAAGACCTGGGATATTCCTGACACGAAGACCAATAGGGATAGTTCCTGCCCTGAGATATTCCAGCATAAAATTAGCGTGGGATTCTGTACGTTTAGTTTTCTTTTTTAGATTGAAAAGTTTAGACCAATCCTCATTAGGGCCTTGGGGTAAGGAAAAAGAAAATGGGCGATCACCCTCTAAGGTTTGACCTAGGAGGCGGGCAAAATCTTCATCAGAGAATCCAAACGTCTTGATGCTATCCATGAAACAGAATGGAATAACAGAGAAACACAAAAAGGGAGCACCGACGTCGTTCGTATACAGACACAATGGAGAGAGAGAGAGAATATCTGTCTAAGGGGAATTTCTAGTAAGAAAAGGATAAGGTTAGACAAAAGAACCAGAGAGGCTAATAAAAAGAAGACTATAGAGACAAAGTTCTGGTGCTAACACGTAGTCTCCGGGAAGGAGCAACAAGAAAAAACCCCACGGCACAGGGCCGGGAAAATGAGCCAATAAACAAAGGGGGGCCCCAAAATGAAATATAAAGGTAGAGACTATGGGGAGGAAACCAGTTCAGTGCAAAGAGAAATAAACTCTACCCTTTATATGAAAGAAGTACACAGTATCAATAAATATTTTTGGATGCAAGCTAGAGACACTCAAGAGGAAAGGAACACAAAAATATATGCATACATATATATACAACCACTTCAGTTTATATTTAATACAAGTTCTTTTTATTTCACTAATTAGGATAATTAATATATACAAGTTTAGCACATTAGAAACATTTAGTGCGACAAAAATCAGAAAAAAACAGGTTCCCACTCAGAAACAGCAGAGAAAGAAAAAGGAACTAATCCACATATACGTTCATTCACAACCAACACACACATTCATCAAAAGTTCATACAACTGTACTGTTTATGCTTGTGCTGAATAAGTGGTGCAAGGGAAATCCCAACCCTCAGAAGGGTCTTCACAAAAAATACTCAAAAACACAAGTGAGTATGTGGATCTAGGTGGAATCAGGGGTTTCAAAGGAAAACAGTTTGACTTGATGTTAAATCCGGTACGGAGAGTCAAGAGGGAGGGGCCCTTGTGCAAAACGCCGACGCGCGTTTCGGTGAAACAACTCCGAAGGACGGAGTACCACCTTCTTCAGGGCGAAACAGAACCACACAAATCAAAAACGGGACCTGAAACAGAGAAGAGGGAAGTAACGTATGTACATAAAAGGAAACCTATATCAAACAAATAAAAACAGGTTCATATGTGTTATTTCCATAGAGTGTAACTCAGCTGCATCATGGAGACGGATACACATAATAGCATTAAATTCAGGAGGTTAATCGTGCGCACCAGAGAATAACAGGAAAACTGTCAAAAGATAACGGAAATTTGAGAAAAAATGAAGAGAAAATAGGGAAATATGCACAGACAAGAAAAAGGGCGAATCTTCGTATGACGAAGAATAATAGACAGAAAATCATTTAGTACTCAAACCCTAAATTACCTGTATCAATAGGAGAGAAATAGTTCAGCGTAATAGCTTCTACAACAATGTTTCAATGCGGCCGAGGGATGCCATACTAAACACACAGAAAAATAATAGATGTAAAAACATGAGGATATATATACAAATAGACCAACATTTAACATAATGCGATTGCATCTCCAAAGGAATTTACCTAAACTAAATACGACTGTAGCAGATTCTCCAAAATTAGTGTACAGAGAGAAGCCAAAGCGCCAAAATTCGATCTTTGCGGGGAGGGAGAGGCGAGGACACCTCACTTCCAGCAGATTCACCGCTAATGCAGAAAAAAATAAAAAGAGGAAAGAAAGGGAGAAAAGAATCAAACTATTGAAAGAAATAGTTTAGGCCAAAAGAAATGCCCAAGTCTAAAACATCAGGCAAGATTTAAACCGATAGGTCAAGTTTGAAGGAGGTTGAGATTATCGGACTCACCTAGTTTCAAATGCCCAATCCAAAAGGAGCAAAAAACGCCAGATAATTAGAGTCATAGAAGGCCGAATCGCCAGATGATAAGACTCGGATTCGTCAAATGATTAGTAGACCGAGCGGGACAGCGGAAAGCTGGGGATAAGCTGAAAAGACAAACAAACAAGGGAAGGATAAGGGCGTAGGAAACTGAGCAATGCGCGGACAAACAAATACGTCCAACGCAAGTAAATAACTTCAATTGAAAAAGGGAGCTCAGAGAGGGCAGCAATACCTTCAAAGTTCAACGAGCGTCTGAACAGATAAACCGACGTCTCAAAGGCGGCGTCTTGGAAAAGCGGTCGCTTGCAAGAAAAAGCCCGCTCTAGTCAGGCTATTTAAACCCTCCAATCGAATGAACGTCGATCGGGGGTGTGTTGAAGGACCGATCCGTCAGATTTAAAGGAGTAGCAACCCATAAGCATAAGATAAACACATCGCGCTAAAATCCACGAAGACAAAAATAAATAACAATCTAATCGCTAACGAATTAGATACAGTTCAAAAAAGGGAGAAAAAGATAAAATAAATAATAAATAAGAATGAAGGGTCTAAAGGAATACCAGAGAATGTCAAAGGGACAGCCTCAATGTAGTAAGTGAAGAAGATTACCGTCGACAATCGCTCATAATAGAAGGTGCACAAATAGCACAATGTAAAAGAATGGTCACAGAGGAGAAAAAGTAGCTAAAAACTAATCTATCTAATCTAATAAAGATCTGTACAGATAGATGTCAAAAGCTTGCGAAGAACAGGTCATAAGTAACAGCAAAAAGGCCAAAAATAATTACAAAAGTGCCTTTTCCCATGGGAGGGATTCATTCAGGCCCCTTTCCTTCGTGTTTTCGACAAAAATCCAAAACACCTCGCGTTTCTTGCGAATGCTGTCTGGGTTATACCCCTTCTGGGGGCGGATTTTCTCAAGGATAGACCAGCGTAGTTCATCATCTTTATGATTTTTCTCCATCCAATGGGTCACCATGGGTGCAGTATGTTTGGACCGTCTGATGTTGGATTTATGCTCCCCAATCCGAACCCTGGCTTCTCTAGAGGTTTCACCTACATAGGAGAGCAAGCAGGGACATTGAATAACGTATATGCAGTTGGATGTCCTGCAATTGGTCATCTCCCTCAATTCAGCGGTATATCCGTTGATACATATGGAGGTGCCAACAATCGCATTAGCGCATGCATGGCAAGTGCCACACTTGTGGTTGCCTCTTACAGGAGATGGGCCGTTAATGGATTTTTGCACCCAGATTTTCTGATCTGAATCCTTTGCTCTCACCAAAAGATTTCTGAGATTTTTATTTCTGCGAAATGCAAAAACTGGTTTTGGTATAGAGGTAGTTTGTTCACCTAGATTCAACAAATGCCACTCTGAATTGATAATTTGTCTTAACTTATTATTGAATGGAGAGTGTTTTGTGACACAAACAAGTTTGTCTACTTGTTTTTGCAGTTTGGGTTCAAACATGGCATCGCGGTTGTAGAAACGTGCCCTTTTAGAGGCATCTCTCACCATCCTGGGGGGATACCCTCTGCTGATAAACTTAAGCTTCATGGTTTCCGCATGGAGGAGATAATCCTTAACAGAAGTACAATTTCTGCGAAGACGCAGAAATTGGCTGAAGGGGATCCCATCCTTCTGACTTCTGGGGTGGAAGCTTTCAAAATGAAGCAGAGTGTTTCTGGCAGTGGGTTTCGTATATAGTGACACCATGAGCTTACAGTTATGGTGTTCTATCCAGATGTCAAGGAACTCAAGTTTGGTAGTACTAACATGGGCAGTGAACCTGATGTTATGGTCAGCCGCATTCAACCATTCAATATAGTCATTCAAAGATGGTTGGTCGCCAGTCCAAATGAAAAAAACATCATCAATGTAACGCGACCAATGTCGAACATTCTCGAAGAAAGGAGCTACTTCATTGAAGATGTTGTTTTTCTCGTAGTCGCCCATGTATAGACATGCAATGCTCGGTGCGCAGGCCGCCCCCATACTAACTGCCTGCACTTGCTGATAGAGTTGCCCATCAAATTCGAAAAAGTTTTCCTCTAAAACAATCTCGAGGCAGTGTTTCAAAAAAGTGCCATTGACTAAGGAGAGATCAGAGGCAATGATGTTGCTTACCACCCTGCAGGCCTCCCTTTGGGGAATGTTAGAGTAAAGCGATTCAACGTCCAGTGTGATTAGAATTTCTCGCTCTGGGTCATAGTCAAGGCCCTCGATCTTAGATATAAAATGACCTGTATCCTTCACATAAGATAGTAGGTTGCCCACAATCGGCTGAAGAAACCTATCCAGATATTGAGACAATGGTTCCGTAGCCGAGCCAATAGTAGAGACAATGGGCCTCAGAGGTGGATCATATTGGTCCTTGTGGGTCTTCGGTAAACCATATATTATAGGTATGCGGGTATGGGTAGGTGTAAGAAAAAGGGCTTCCGACAGACAAATATCTCCTCTTTCGACCGCTTGTTCTACATCTCGTAGGATACGACGCTTGATTCTGGGTTCAGGATTCGTCAAAATTTTACAATAGTGTCTAGTCGAACCAAGAAGGTCAAGCATTTTCTCTTTATATCTGACGGTATCCAAAATGACAATGCCCCCACCCTTATCACAGGGTTTAATCGTAAGATCATTATCATTCTTGAGAGCCATGAGTGCAAGGTTTTCCTCCCTAGTGGTGTTGTAGGCAGGCTTGGGAACATATTTGACTGCCTTCTGGATTTTGTTGAGGACTGCTTTTTCAAATAAGTTAACTTCCATGCCTAATGTCTCTAGGGACGGAGTAAAGTTGGAAGGGGGCCTCAGACCAGACAAGTTGTCATGGTTAGTATTAGATTCTTCATTCAAGAAAAACTTTTTAAGACGCACTTTGCGAAAAAATGCATGCAGATCTTTGAAGAGTTCAAATTTGTTGATCCTAGTGGAAGGAATAAAGGACAGACCCTTAGTAAGTAGCGTCACAGCAGAATGGTCCATTGTACTTTTCGATAAGTTGAAAATGGGAATAGTATTCATGTCCTCCAATACTGGTGCTGGCGGGTTTGAATATACCTCTGTGGCTGCGCTGGGTCCTGGTATTGACCCCTGTGTTGGAAACCCTGAGAGCGATTCTGGAAACTGTTTTGATATCGTGGGCGATAGTTGCCCCGTCGATTGCCTAAAAAACGATTTTCCGGCAAGGGACGTTCAAAAGCCTGTCCTTGTCCTGAGTTACCGTAGGCCTGTCCCTGAGGTGGATTACCATACAGGGAACCCTCGCTATCTGAGTCTGTAGTGTCCGAAAAAGTAGTGACACGTCTATTGCCCCAGTTCGAAAAGTTGGTGTTAGATGAGCTTTCTCCACTGTTCGCATAGAAGTTCTCAATCAGAAAAGGATAAACACGCTCCTGAGAGAAGTTTCTAATATCCTTTCTTAATTTATCAGGCTTTCTTTTAAGGAGGTATTCACTGAAGGAGTTAAGTTCAGTGGTAATATCCTCCAATTTCTTTTTACAATCTTCTACACTATGTGATTGCTTTAACTTTTCTTCAAGCTCTTGGATTTCCTTATTCAGGAGTTGGATGACCTCCCTTGCTGTTTCAATAATGAGGATCATCCAATCTCTGGAGCACCTATTAGAGATGAGAGCCCACTTTTCCAGAAATTTCCTAATGTCAACAAAAAGACCTGGGATATTCCTGACACGAAGACCAATAGGGATAGTTCCTGCCCTGAGATATTCCAGCATAAAATTAGCGTGGGATTCTGTACGTTTAGTTTTCTTTTTTAGATTGAAAAGTTTAGACCAATCCTCATTAGGGCCTTGGGGTAAGGAAAAAGAAAATGGGCGATCACCCTCTAAGGTTTGACCTAGGAGGCGGGCAAAATCTTCATCAGAGAATCCAAACGTCTTGATGCTATCCATGAAACAGAATGGAATAACAGAGAAACACAAAAAGGGAGCACCGACGTCGTTCGTATACAGACACAATGGAGAGAGAGAGAATATCTGTCTAAGGGGAATTTCTAGTAAGAAAAGGATAAGGTTAGACAAAAGAACCAGAGAGGCTAATAAAAAGAAGACTATAGAGAAAAAGTTCTGGTGCTAACACGTAGTCTCCGGGAAGGAGCAACAAGAAAAAACCCCACGGCACAGGGCCGGGAAAATGAGCCAATAAACAAAGGGGGGCCCCAAAATGAAATATAAAGGTAGAGACTATGGGGAGGAAACCAGTTCAGTGCAAAGAGAAATAAACTCTACCCTTTATATGAAAGAAGTACACAGTATCAATAAATATTTTTGGATGCAAGCTAGAGACACTCAAGAGGAAAGGAACACAAACATATATGCATACATATATATACAACCACTTCAGTTTATATTTAATACAAGTTCTTTTTATTTCACTAATTAGGATAATTAATATATACAAGTTTAGCACATTAGAAACATTTAGTGCGACAAAAATCAGAAAAAAACAGGTTCCCACTCAGAAACAGCAGAGAAAGAAAAAGGAACTAATCACATATACGTTCATTCACAACCAACACACACATTCATCAAAAGTTCATACAACTGTACTGTTTATGCTTGTGCTGAATAAGTGGTGCAAGGGAAATCCCAACCCTCAGAAGGGTCTTCACAAAAAATACTCAAAAACACAAGTGAGTATGTGGACCTTGGTGGAATCAGGGGTTTCAAAGGAAAACAGTTTGACTTGATGTTAAATCCGGTACGGAGAGTCAAGAGGGAGGGGCCCTTGTGCAAAACGCCGACGCGCGTTTCGGTGAAACAACTCCGAAGGACGGAGTACCACTTTCTTCAGGGCGAAACAGAACCACACAAATCAAAAACGGGACCTGAAACAGAGAAGAGGGAAGTAACGTATGTACATAAAAGGAAACCTATATCAAACAAATAAAAACAGATTCATATGTGTTATTTCCATAGAGTGTAACTCAGCTGCATCATGGAGACGGATACACATAATAGCATTAAATTCAGGAGGTTAATCGTGCGCACCAGAGAATAACAGGAAAACTGTCAAAAGATAACGGAAATTTGAGAAAAAATGAAGAGAAAATAGGGAAATATGCACAGACAAGAAAAAGGGCGAATCTTCGTATGACGAAGAATAATAGACAGAAAATCATTTAGTACTCAAACCCTAAATTACCTGTATCAATAGGAGAGAAATAGTTCAGCGTAATAGCTTCTACAACAATGTTTCAATGCGGCCGAGGGATGCCATACTAAACACACAGAAAAATAATAGATGTAAAAACATGAGGATATATATACAAATAGACCAACATTTAACATAATGCGATTGCATCTCCAAAGGAATTTACCTAAACTAAATACGACTGTAGCAGATTCTCCAAAATTAGTGTACAGAGAGAAGCCAAAGCGCCAAAATTCGATCTTTGCGGGGAGGGAGAGGCGAGGACACCTCACTTCCAGCAGATTCACCGCTAATGCAGAAAAAAATAAAAAGAGGAAAGAAAGGGAGAAAAGAATCAAACTATTGAAAGAAATAGTTTAGGCCAAAAGAAATGCCCAAGTCTAAAACATCAGGCAAGATTTAAACTGATAGGTCAAGTTTGAAGGAGGTTGAGATTATCGGACTCACCTAGTTTCAAATGCCCAATCCAAAAGGAGCAAAAAACGCCAGATAATTAGTCATAGAAGGCCGAATCGCCAGATGATAAGACTCGGATTCGTCAAATGATTAGTAGACCGAGCGGGACAGCGGAAAGCTGGGGATAAGCTGAAAAGACAAACAAACAAGGAAAGGATAAGGGCGTAGGAAACTGAGCAAAGCGCGGACAAACAAATACGTCCAACGCAAGTAAATAACTTCAAACGAAAAAGGGAGCTCAGAGAGGGCAGCAATACCTTCAAAGTTCAACGAGCGTCTGAACAGATAAACCGACGTCTCAAAGGCGGCGTCTTGGAAAAGCGGTCGCTTGCAAGAAAAAGCCCGCTCTAGTCAGGCTATTTAAACCCTCCAATCGAATGAACGTCGATCGGGGGTGTGTTAAAGGACCGATCCGTCAGATTTAAAGGAGTAGCAACCCATAAGCATAAGATAAACACATCGCGCTAAAATCCACGAAGACAAAAATAAATAACAATCTAATCGCTAACGAATTAGATACAGTTCAAAAAAGGGAGAAAAAGATAAAATAAATAATAAATAAGAATGAAGGGTCTAAAGGAATACCAGAGAATGTCAAAGGGACAGCCTCAATGTAGTAAGTGAAGAAGATTACCGTCGACAATCGCTCATAATAGAAGGTGCACAAATAGCACAATGTAAAAGAATGGTCACAGAGGAGAAAAAGTAGCTAAAAACTAATCTATCTAATCTAATAAAGATCTGTACAGATAGATGTCAAAAGCTTGCGAAGAACAGGTCATAAGTAACAGCAAAAAGGCCAAAAATTATTACAAAAGTGCATTTTCCCATGGGAGGGATTCATTCAGGCCCCTTTCCTTCGTGTTAAGGACAAAAATCCAAAACACCTCGCGTTTCTTGCGAATGCTGTCTGGGTTATACCCCTTCTGGGGGCGGATTTTCTCAAGGATAGACCAGTGTAGTTCATCATCTTTATGATTTTTCTCCATCCAATGGGTCACCATGGGTGCAGTATGTTTGGACCGTCTGATGTTGGATTTATGCTCCCCAATCCGAACCCTGGCTTCTCTAGAGGTTTCACCTACATAGGAGAGCAAGCAGGGACATTGAATAACGTATATGCAGTTGGATGTCCTGCAATTGGTCATCTCCCTCAATTCAGCGGTATATCCGTTGATACATATGGAGATGCCAACAATAGCATTAGCGCATGCATGGCAAGTGCCACACTTGTGGTTGCCTCTTACAGGAGATGGGCCGTTAATGGATTTTTGCACCCAGGTTTTCTGATCTGAATCCTTTGCTCTCACCAAAAGATTTCTGAGATTTTTATTTCTGTGAAATGCAAAAACTGGTTTTGGTATAGAGGTAGTTTGTTCACCTAGATTCAACAAATGCCACTCTGAATTGATAATTTGTCTTAACTTATTATTGAATGGAGAGTGTTTTGTGACACAAACAAGTTTGTCTACTTGTTTTTGCAGTTTGGGTTCAAACATGGCATCGCGGTTGTAGAAACGTGCCCTTTTAGAGGCATCTCTCGCCATCCTGGGGGGATACCCTCTGCTGATAAACTTAAGCTTCATGGTTTCCGCATGGAGGAGATAATCCTTAACAGAAGTACAATTTCTGCGAAGACGCAGAAATTGGCTGAAGGGGATCCCATCCTTCTGACTTCTGGGGTGGAAGCTTTCAAAATGAAGCAGAGTGTTTCTGGCAGTGGGTTTCGTATATAGTGACACCATGAGCTTACAGTTATGGTGTTCTATCCAGATGTCAAGGAACTCAAGTTTGGTAGTACTAACATGGGCAGTGAACCTGATGTTATGGTCAGCCGCATTCAACCATTCAATATAGTCATTCAAAGATGGTTGGTCGCCAGTCCAAATGAAAAAAACATCATCAATGTAACGCGACCAATGTCGGACATTCTCGAAGAAAGGAGCTACTTCATTGAAGATGTTGTTTTTCTCGTAGTCGCCCATGTATAGACATGCAATGCTCGGTGCGCAGGCCGCCCCCATACTAACTCCCTGCACTTGCTGATAGAGTTGCCCATCAAATTCGAAAAAGTTTTCCTCTAAAACAATCTCGAGGCAGTGTTTCAAAAAAGTGCCATTGACTAAGGAGAGATCAGAGGCAATGATGTTGCTTACCACCCTGCAAGCCTCCCTTTGGGGAATGTTAGAGTAAAGCGATTCAACGTCCAGTGTGACAAGAATTTCTCGCTCTGGGTCATAGTCAAGGCCCTCGATCTTAGATATAAAATGACCTGTATCCTTCACATAAGATAGTAGGTTGCCCACAATCGGCTGAATAAACCTATCCAGATATTTAGACAATGGTTCCGTAGCCGAGCCAATAGTAGAGACAATGGGCCTCAGAGGTGGATCATATTGGTCCTTGTGGGTCTTCGGTAAACCATATATTATAGGTATGCGGGTATGGGTAGGTGTAAGAAAAAGGGCTTCCGACAGACAAATATCTCCTCTTTCGACCGCTTGTTCTACATCTCGTAGGATACGACGCTTGATTCTGGGTTCAGGATTCGTCAAAATTTTACAATAGTGTCTAGTCGAACCAAGAAGGTCAAGCATTTTCTCTTTATATCTGACGGTATCCAAAATGACAATGCCCCCACCCTTATCACAGGGTTTAATCGTAAGATCATTATCATTCTTGAGAGCCATGAGTGCAAGGTTTTCCTCCCTAGTGGTGTTGTAGGCAGGCTTGGGAACATATTTGACTGCCTTCTGGATTTTGTTGAGGACTGCTTTTTCAAATAAGTTAACTTCCATGCCTAATGTCTCTAGGGACGGAGTAAAGTTGGAAGGGGGCCTCAGACCAGACAAGTTGTCATGGTTAGTATTAGATTCTTCATTCAAGAAAAACTTTTTAAGACGCACTTTGCGAAAAAATGCATGCAGATCTTTGAAGAGTTCAAATTTGTTGATCCTAGTGGAAGGAGTAAAGGACAGACCCTTAGTAAGTAGCGTCACAGCAGAATGGTCCATTGTACTTTTCGATAAGTTGAAAATGGGAATAGTATTCATGTCCTCCAATACTGGTGCTGGCGGGTTTGAATATACCTCTGTGGCTGCGCTGGGTCCTGGTATTGACCCCTGTGTTGGAAACCCTGAGAGCGATTCTGGAAACGGTTTTGATATCGTGGGCGATAGTGTCCCCGTCGATTGCCTAAAAAACGATTTTCCGGCAAGGGACGTTCAAAAGCCTGTCCTTGTCCTGAGTTACCGTAGGCCTGTCCCTGAGGTGGATTACCATACGGGGAACCCTCGCTATCTGAGTCTGTAGTGTCCGAAAAAGTAGTGACACGTCTATTGCCCCAGTTCGAAAAGTTGGTGTTAGATGAGCTTTCTCCACTATTCGCATAGAAGTTCTCAATCAGAAAAGGATAAACACGCTCCTGAGAGAAGTTTCTAATATCCTTTCTTAATTTATCAGTCTTTCTTTTAAGGAGGTATTCACTGAAGGAGTTAAGTTCAGTTGTAATATCCTCCAATTTCTTTTTACAATCTTCTACACTATGTGATTGCTTTAACTTTTCTTCAAGCTCTTGGATTTCCTTATTCAGGAGTTGGATGACCTCCCTTGCTGTTTCAATAATGAGGATCATCCAATCTCTGGAGCACCTATTAGAGATGAGAGCCCACTTTTCCAGAAATTTCCTAATGTCAACAAAAAGACCTGGGATATTCCTGACACGAAGACCAATAGGGATAGTTCCTGCCCTGAGATATTCCAGCATAAAATTAGCGTGGGATTCTGTACGTTTAGTTTTCTTTTTTAGATTGAAAAGTTTAGACCAATCCTCATTAGGGCCTTGGGGTAAGGAAAAAGAAAATGGGCGATCACCCTCTAAGGTTTGACCTAGGAGGCGGGCAAAATCTTCATCAGAGAATCCAAACGTCTTGATGCTATCCATGAAACAGAATGGAATAACAGAGAAACACAAAAAGGGAGCACCGACGTCGTTCGTATACAGACACAATGGAGAGAGAGAGAGAGAATATCTGTCTAAGGGGAATTTCTAGTAAGAAAAGGATAAGGTTAGACAAAAGAACCAGAGAGGCTAATAAAAAGAAGACTATAGAGAAAAAGTTCTGGTGCTAACACGTAGTCTCCGGGAAGGAGCAACAAGAAAAAACCCCACGGCACAGGGCCGGGAAAATGAGCCAATAAACAAAGGGGGCCCCAAAATGAAATATAAAGGTAGAGACTATGGGGAGGAAACCAGTTCAGTGCAAAGAGAAATAAACTCTACCCTTTATATGAAAGAAGTACACAGTATCAATAAATATTTTTGGATGCAAGCTAGAGACACTCAAGAGGAAAGGAACACAAAAATATATGCATACATATATATACAACCACTTCAGTTTATATTTAATACAAGTTCTTTTTATTTCACTAATTAGGATAATTAATATATACAAGTTTAGCACATTAGAAACATTTAGTGCGACAAAAATCAGAAAAAAACAGGTTCCCACTCAGAAACAGCAGAGAAAGAAAAAGGAACTAATCACATATACGTTCATTCACAACCAACACACACATTCATCAAAAGTTCATACAACTGTACTGTTTATGCTTGTGCTGAATAAGTGGTGCAAGGGAAATCCCAACCCTCAGAAGGGTCTTCACAAAAAATACTCAAAAACACAAGTGAGTATGTGGACCTTGGTGGAATCAGGGGTTTCAAAGGAAAACAGTTTGACTTGATGTTAAATCCGGTACGGAGAGTCAAGAGGGAGGGGCCCTTGTGCAAAACGCCGACGCGCGTTTCGGTGAAACAACTCCGAAGGACGGAGTACCACCTTCTTCAGGGCGAAACAGAACCACACAAATCAAAAACGGGACCTGAAACAGAGAAGAGGGAAGTAACGTATGTACATAAAAGGAAACCTATATCAAACAAATAAAAACAGATTCATATGTGTTATTTCCATAGAGTGTAACTCAGCTGCATCATGGAGACGGATACACATAATAGCATTAAATTCAGGCGGTTAATCGTGCGCACCAGAGAATAACAGGAAAACTGTCAAAAGATAACGGAAATTTGAGAAAAAATGAAGAGAAAATAGGGAAATATGCACAGACAAGAAAAAGGGCGAATCTTCGTATGACGAAGAATAATAGACAGAAAATCATTTAGTACTCAAACCCTAAATTACCTGTATCAATAGGAGAGAAATAGTTCAGCGTAATAGCTTCTACAACAATGTTTCAATGCGGCCGAGGGATGCCATACTAAACACACAGAAAAATAATAGATGTAAAAACATGAGGATATATATACAAATAGACCAACATTTAACATAATGCGATTGCATCTCCAAAGGAATTTACCTAAACTAAATACGACTGTAGCAGATTCTCCAAAATTAGTGTACAGAGAGAAGCCAAAGCGCCAAAATTCGATCTTTGCGGGGAGGGAGAGGCGAGGACACCTCACTTCCAGCAGATTCACCGCTAATGCAGAAAAAAATAAAAAGAGGAAAGAAAGGGAGAAAAGAATCAAACTATTGAAAGAAATAGTTTAGGCCAAAAGAAATGCCCAAGTCTAAAACATCAGGCAAGATTTAAACCGATAGGTCAAGTTTGAAGGAGGTTGAGATTATCGGACTCACCTAGTTTCAAATGCCCAATCCAAAAGGAGCAAAAAACGCCAGATAATTAGAGTCATAGAAGGCCGAATCGCCAGATGATAAGACTCGGATTCGTCAAATGATTAGTAGACCGAGCGGGACAGCGGAAAGCTGGGGATAAGCTGAAAAGACAAACAAACAAGGGAATGATAAGGGCGTAGGAAACTGAGCAAAGCGCGGACAAACAAATACGTCCAACGCAAGTAAATAACTTCAATTGAAAAAGGGAGCTCAGAGAGGGCAGCAATACCTTCAAAGTTCAACGAGCGTCTGAACAGATAAACCGACGTCTCAAAGGCGGCGTCTTGGAAAAGCGGTCGCTTGCAAGAAAAAGCCCGCTCTAGTCAGGCTATTTAAACCCTCCAATCGAATGAACGTCGATCGGGGGTGTGTTAAAGGGCCGATCCGTCAGATTTAAAGGAGTAGCAACCCATAAGCATAAGATAAACACATCGCGCTAAAATCCACGAAGACAAAAATAAATAACAATCTAATCGCTAACGAATTAGATACAGTTCAAAAAAGGGAGAAAAAGATAAAATAAATAATAAATAAGAATGAAGGGTCTAAAGGAATACCAGAGAATGTCAAAGGGACAGCCTCAATGTAGTAAGTGAAGAAGATTACCGTCGACAATCGCTCATAATAGAAGGTGCACAAATAGCACAATGTAAAAGAATGGTCACAGAGGAGAAAAAGTAGCTAAAACTAATCTATCTAATCTAATAAAGATCTGTACAGATAGATGTCAAAAGCTTGCGAAGAACAGGTCATAAGTAACAGCAAAAAGGCCAAAAATAATTACAAAAGTGCATTTTCCCATGGGAGGGATTCATTCAGGCCCCTTTCCTTCGTGTTAAGGACAAAAATCCAAAACACCTCGCGTTTCTTGCGAATGCTGTCTGGGTTATACCCCTTCTGGGGGCGGATTTTCTCAAGGATAGACCAGTGTAGTTCATCATCTTTATGATTTTTCTCCATCCAATGGGTCACCATGGGTGCAGTATGTTTGGACCGTCTGATGTTGGATTTATGCTCCCCAATCCGAACCCTGGCTTCTCTAGAGGTTTCACCTACATAGGAGAGCAAGCAGGGACATTGAATAACGTATATGCAGTTGGATGTCCTGCAATTGGTCATCTCCCTCAATTCAGCGGTATATCCGTTGATACATATGGAGATGCCAACAATAGCATTAGCGCATGCATGGCAAGTGCCACACTTGTGGTTGCCTCTTACAGGAGATGGGCCGTTAATGGATTTTTGCACCCAGGTTTTCTGATCTGAATCCTTTGCTCTCACCAAAAGATTTCTGAGATTTTTATTTCTGTGAAATGCAAAAACTGGTTTTGGTATAGAGGTAGTTTGTTCACCTAGATTCAACAAATGCCACTCTGAATTGATAATTTGTCTTAACTTATTATTGAATGGAGAGTGTTTTGTGACACAAACAAGTTTGTCTACTTGTTTTTGCAGTTTGGGTTCAAACATGGCATCGCGGTTGTAGAAACGTGCCCTTTTAGAGGCATCTCTCGCCATCCTGGGGGGATACCCTCTGCTGATAAACTTAAGCTTCATGGTTTCCGCATGGAGGAGATAATCCTTAACAGAAGTACAATTTCTGCGAAGACGCAGAAATTGGCTGAAGGGGATCCCATCCTTCTGACTTCTGGGGTGGAAGCTTTCAAAATGAAGCAGAGTGTTTCTGGCAGTGGGTTTCGTATATAGTGACACCATGAGCTTACAGTTATGGTGTTCTATCCAGATGTCAAGGAACTCAAGTTTGGTAGTACTAACATGGGCAGTGAACCTGATGTTATGGTCAGCCGCATTCAACCATTCAATATAGTCATTCAAAGATGGTTGGTCGCCAGTCCAAATGAAAAAAACATCATCAATGTAACGCGACCAATGTCGGACATTCTCGAAGAAAGGAGCTACTTCATTGAAGATGTTGTTTTTCTCGTAGTCGCCCATGTATAGACATGCAATGCTCGGTGCGCAGGCCGCCCCCATACTAACTCCCTGCACTTGCTGATAGAGTTGCCCATCAAATTCGAAAAAGTTTTCCTCTAAAACAATCTCGAGGCAGTGTTTCAAAAAAGTGCCATTGACTAAGGAGAGATCAGAGGCAATGATGTTGCTTACCACCCTGCAAGCCTCCCTTTGGGGAATGTTAGAGTAAAGCGATTCAACGTCCAGTGTGACAAGAATTTCTCGCTCTGGGTCATAGTCAAGGCCCTCGATCTTAGATATAAAATGACCTGTATCCTTCACATAAGATAGTAGGTTGCCCACAATCGGCTGAATAAACCTATCCAGATATTTAGACAATGGTTCCGTAGCCGAGCCAATAGTAGAGACAATGGGCCTCAGAGGTGGATCATATTGGTCCTTGTGGGTCTTCGGTAAACCATATATTATAGGTATGCGGGTATGGGTAGGTGTAAGAAAAAGGGCTTCCGACAGACAAATATCTCCTCTTTCGACCGCTTGTTCTACATCTCGTAGGATACGACGCTTGATTCTGGGTTCAGGATTCGTCAAAATTTTACAATAGTGTCTAGTCGAACCAAGAAGGTCAAGCATTTTCTCTTTATATCTGACGGTATCCAAAATGACAATGCCCCCACCCTTATCACAGGGTTTAATCGTAAGATCATTATCATTCTTGAGAGCCATGAGTGCAAGGTTTTCCTCCCTAGTGGTGTTGTAGGCAGGCTTGGGAACATATTTGACTGCCTTCTGGATTTTGTTGAGGACTGCTTTTTCAAATAAGTTAACTTCCATGCCTAATGTCTCTAGGGACGGAGTAAAGTTGGAAGGGGGCCTCAGACCAGACAAGTTGTCATGGTTAGTATTAGATTCTTCATTCAAGAAAAACTTTTTAAGACGCACTTTGCGAAAAAATGCATGCAGATCTTTGAAGAGTTCAAATTTGTTGATCCTAGTGGAAGGAGTAAAGGACAGACCCTTAGTAAGTAGCGTCACAGCAGAATGGTCCATTGTACTTTTCGATAAGTTGAAAATGGGAATAGTATTCATGTCCTCCAATACTGGTGCTGGCGGGTTTGAATATACCTCTGTGGCTGCGCTGGGTCCTGGTATTGACCCCTGTGTTGGAAACCCTGAGAGCGATTCTGGAAACGGTTTTGATATCGTGGGCGATAGTGTCCCCGTCGATTGCCTAAAAAACGATTTTCCGGCAAGGGACGTTCAAAAGCCTGTCCTTGTCCTGAGTTACCGTAGGCCTGTCCCTGAGGTGGATTACCATACGGGGAACCCTCGCTATCTGAGTCTGTAGTGTCCGAAAAAGTAGTGACACGTCTATTGCCCCAGTTCGAAAAGTTGGTGTTAGATGAGCTTTCTCCACTATTCGCATAGAAGTTCTCAATCAGAAAAGGATAAACACGCTCCTGAGAGAAGTTTCTAATATCCTTTCTTAATTTATCAGTCTTTCTTTTAAGGAGGTATTCACTGAAGGAGTTAAGTTCAGTTGTAATATCCTCCAATTTCTTTTTACAATCTTCTACACTATGTGATTGCTTTAACTTTTCTTCAAGCTCTTGGATTTCCTTATTCAGGAGTTGGATGACCTCCCTTGCTGTTTCAATAATGAGGATCATCCAATCTCTGGAGCACCTATTAGAGATGAGAGCCCACTTTTCCAGAAATTTCCTAATGTCAACAAAAAGACCTGGGATATTCCTGACACGAAGACCAATAGGGATAGTTCCTGCCCTGAGATATTCCAGCATAAAATTAGCGTGGGATTCTGTACGTTTAGTTTTCTTTTTTAGATTGAAAAGTTTAGACCAATCCTCATTAGGGCCTTGGGGTAAGGAAAAAGAAAATGGGCGATCACCCTCTAAGGTTTGACCTAGGAGGCGGGCAAAATCTTCATCAGAGAATCCAAACGTCTTGATGCTATCCATGAAACAGAATGGAATAACAGAGAAACACAAAAAGGGAGCACCGACGTCGTTCGTATACAGACACAATGGAGAGAGAGAGAGAGAATATCTGTCTAAGGGGAATTTCTAGTAAGAAAAGGATAAGGTTAGACAAAAGAACCAGAGAGGCTAATAAAAAGAAGACTATAGAGAAAAAGTTCTGGTGCTAACACGTAGTCTCCGGGAAGGAGCAACAAGAAAAAACCCCACGGCACAGGGCCGGGAAAATGAGCCAATAAACAAAGGGGGCCCCAAAATGAAATATAAAGGTAGAGACTATGGGGAGGAAACCAGTTCAGTGCAAAGAGAAATAAACTCTACCCTTTATATGAAAGAAGTACACAGTATCAATAAATATTTTTGGATGCAAGCTAGAGACACTCAAGAGGAAAGGAACACAAAAATATATGCATACATATATATACAACCACTTCAGTTTATATTTAATACAAGTTCTTTTTATTTCACTAATTAGGATAATTAATATATACAAGTTTAGCACATTAGAAACATTTAGTGCGACAAAAATCAGAAAAAAACAGGTTCCCACTCAGAAACAGCAGAGAAAGAAAAAGGAACTAATCACATATACGTTCATTCACAACCAACACACACATTCATCAAAAGTTCATACAACTGTACTGTTTATGCTTGTGCTGAATAAGTGGTGCAAGGGAAATCCCAACCCTCAGAAGGGTCTTCACAAAAAATACTCAAAAACACAAGTGAGTATGTGGACCTTGGTGGAATCAGGGGTTTCAAAGGAAAACAGTTTGACTTGATGTTAAATCCGGTACGGAGAGTCAAGAGGGAGGGGCCCTTGTGCAAAACGCCGACGCGCGTTTCGGTGAAACAACTCCGAAGGACGGAGTACCACCTTCTTCAGGGCGAAACAGAACCACACAAATCAAAAACGGGACCTGAAACAGAGAAGAGGGAAGTAACGTATGTACATAAAAGGAAACCTATATCAAACAAATAAAAACAGATTCATATGTGTTATTTCCATAGAGTGTAACTCAGCTGCATCATGGAGACGGATACACATAATAGCATTAAATTCAGGCGGTTAATCGTGCGCACCAGAGAATAACAGGAAAACTGTCAAAAGATAACGGAAATTTGAGAAAAAATGAAGAGAAAATAGGGAAATATGCACAGACAAGAAAAAGGGCGAATCTTCGTATGACGAAGAATAATAGACAGAAAATCATTTAGTACTCAAACCCTAAATTACCTGTATCAATAGGGGAGAAATAGTTCAGCGTAATAGCTTCTACAACAATGTTTCAATGCGGCCGAGGGATGCCATACTAAACACACAGAAAAATAATAGATGTAAAAACATGAGGATATATATACAAATAGACCAACATTTAACATAATGCGATTGCATCTCCAAAGGAATTTACCTAAACTAAATACGACTGTAGCAGATTCTCCAAAATTAGTGTACAGAGAGAAGCCAAAGCGCCAAAATTCGATCTTTGCGGGGAGGGAGAGGCGAGGACACCTCACTTCCAGCAGATTCACCGCTAATGCAGAAAAAAATAAAAAGAGGAAAGAAAGGGAGAAAAGAATCAAACTATTGAAAGAAATAGTTTAGGCCAAAAGA
Source organism: Triturus cristatus (assembly GCF_964204655.1). NCBI lineage: Eukaryota > Metazoa > Chordata > Amphibia > Caudata > Salamandridae > Triturus > Triturus cristatus. The sequence goes on from NC_140584.1 coordinate 662,159,033, forward strand.
AATGCCCAAGTCTAAAACATCAGGCAAGATTTAAACCGATAGGTCAAGTTTGAAGGAGGTTGAGATTATCGGACTCACCTAGTTTCAAATGCCCAATCCAAAAGGAGCAAAAAACGCCAGATAATTAGAGTCATAGAAGGCCGAATCGCCAGATGATAAGACTCGGATTCGTCAAATGATTAGTAGACCGAGCGGGACAGCGGAAAGCTGGGGATAAGCTGAAAAGACAAACAAACAAGGGAATGATAAGGGCGTAGGAAACTGAGCAAAGCGCGGACAAACAAATACGTCCAACGCAAGTAAATAACTTCAATTGAAAAAGGGAGCTCAGAGAGGGCAGCAATACCTTCAAAGTTCAACGAGCGTCTGAACAGATAAACCGACGTCTCAAAGGCGGCGTCTTGGAAAAGCGGTCGCTTGCAAGAAAAAGCCCGCTCTAGTCAGGCTATTTAAACCCTCCAATCGAATGAACGTCGATCGGGGGTGTGTTAAAGGGCCGATCCGTCAGATTTAAAGGAGTAGCAACCCATAAGCATAAGATAAACACATCGCGCTAAAATCCACGAAGACAAAAATAAATAACAATCTAATCGCTAACGAATTAGATACAGTTCAAAAAAGGGAGAAAAAGATAAAATAAATAATAAATAAGAATGAAGGGTCTAAAGGAATACCAGAGAATGTCAAAGGGACAGCCTCAATGTAGTAAGTGAAGAAGATTACCGTCGACAATCGCTCATAATAGAAGGTGCACAAATAGCACAATGTAAAAGAATGGTCCCAGAGGAGAAAAAGTAGCTAAAAACTAATCTATCTAATCTAATAAAGATCTGTACAGATAGATGTCAAAAGCTTGCGAAGAACAGGTCATAAGTAACAGCAAAAAGGCCAAAAATAATTACAAAAGTGCCTTTTCCCATGGGAGGGATTCATTCAGGCCCCTTTCCTTCGTGTTAAGGACAAAAATCCAAAACACCTCGCGTTTCTTGCGAATGCTGTCTGGGTTATACCCCTTCTGGGGGCGGATTTTCTCAAGGATAGACCAGCGTAGTTCATCATCTTTATGATTTTTCTCCATCCAATGGGTCACCATGGGTGCAGTATGTTTGGACCGTCTGATGTTGGATTTATGCTCCCCAATCCGAACCCTGGCTTCTCTAGAGGTTTCACCTACATAGGAGAGCAAGCAGGGACATTGAATAACGTATATGCAGTTGGATGTCCTGCAATTGGTCATCTCCCTCAATTCAGCGGTATATCCGTTGATACATATGGAGGTGCCAACAATCGCATTAGCGCATGCATGGCAAGTGCCACACTTGTGGTTGCCTCTTACAGGAGATGGGCCGTTAATGGATTTTTGCACCCAGATTTTCTGATCTGAATCCTTTGCTCTCACCAAAAGATTTCTGAGATTTTTATTTCTGCGAAATGCAAAAACTGGTTTTGGTATAGAGGTAGTTTGTTCACCTAGATTCAACAAATGCCACTCTGAATTGATAATTTGTCTTAACTTATTATTGAATGGAGAGTGTTTTGTGACACAAACAAGTTTGTCTACTTGTTTTTGCAGTTTGGGTTCAAACATGGCATCGCGGTTGTAGAAACGTGCCCTTTTAGAGGCATCTCTCACCATCCTGGGGGGATACCCTCTGCTGATAAACTTAAGCTTCATGGTTTCCGCATGGAGGAGATAATCCTTAACAGAAGTACAATTTCTGCGAAGACGCAGAAATTGGCTGAAGGGGATCCCATCCTTCTGACTTCTGGGGTGGAAGCTTTCAAAATGAAGCAGAGTGTTTCTGGCAGTGGGTTTCGTATATAGTGACACCATGAGCTTACAGTTATGGTGTTCTATCCAGATGTCAAGGAACTCAAGTTTGGTAGTACTAACATGGGCAGTGAACCTGATGTTATGGTCAGCCGCATTCAACCATTCAATATAGTCATTCAAAGATGGTTGGTCGCCAGTCCAAATGAAAAAAACATCATCAATGTAACGCAACCAATGTCGAACATTCTCGAAGAAAGGAGCTACTTCATTGAAGATGTTGTTTTTCTCGTAGTCGCCCATGTATAGACATGCAATGCTCGGTGCGCAGGCCGCCCCCATACTAACTCCCTGCACTTGCTGATAGAGTTGCCCATCAAATTCGAAAAAGTTTTCCTCTAAAACAATCTCGAGGCAGTGTTTCAAAAAAGTGCCATTGACTAAGGAGAGATCAGAGGCAATGATGTTGCTTACCACCCTGCAGGCCTCCCTTTGGGGAATGTTAGAGTAAAGCGATTCAACGTCCAGTGTGATTAGAATTTCTCGCTCTGGGTCATAGTCAAGGCCCTCGATCTTAGATATAAAATGACCTGTATCCTTCACATAAGATAGTAGGTTGCCCACAATCGGCTGAAGAAACCTATCCAGATATTTAGACAATGGTTCCGTAGCCGAGCCAATAGTAGAGACAATGGGCCTCAGAGGTGGATCATATTGGTCCTTGTGGGTCTTCGGTAAACCATATATTATAGGTATGCGGGTATGGGTAGGTGTAAGAAAAAGGCGCTGACAGACAAATATCTCCTCTTTCGACCGCTTGTTCTACATCTCGTAGGATACGACGCTTGATTCTGGGTTCAGGATTCGTCAAAATTTTACATTAGTGTCTAGTCGAACCAAGAAGGTCAAGCATTTTCTCTTTATATCTGACGGTATCCAAAATGACAATGCCCCCACCCTTATCACAGGGTTTAATCGTAAGATCATTATCATTCTTGAGAGCCATGAGTGCAAGGTTTTCCTCCCTAGTGGTGTTGTAGGCAGGCTTGGGAACATATTTGACTGCCTTCTGGATTTTGTTGAGGACTGCTTTTTCAAATAAGTTAACTTCCATGCCTAATGTCTCTAGGGACGGAGTAAAGTTGGAAGGGGGCCTCAGACCAGACAAGTTGTCATGGTTAGTATTAGATTCTTCATTCAAGAAAAACTTTTTAAGACGCACTTTGCGAAAAAATGCATGCAGATCTTTGAAGAGTTCAAATTTGTTGATCCTAGTGGAAGGAATAAAGGACAGACCCTTAGTAAGTAGCGTCACAGCAGAATGGTCCATTGTACTTTTCGATAAGTTGAAAATGGGAATAGTATTCATGTCCTCCAATACTGGTGCTGGCGGGTTTGAATATACCTCTGTGGCTGCGCTGGGTCCTGGTATTGACCCCTGTGTTGGAAACCCTGAGAGCGATTCTGGAAACTGTTTTGATATCGTGGGCGATAGTTGCCCCGTCGATTGCCTAAAAAACGATTTTCCGGCAAGGGACGTTCAAAAGCCTGTCCTTGTCCTGAGTTACCGTAGGCCTGTCCCTGAGGTGGATTACCATACAGGGAACCCTCGCTATCTGAGTCTGTAGTGTCCGAAAAAGTAGTGACACGTCTATTGCCCCAGTTCGAAAAGTTGGTGTTAGATGAGCTTTCTCCACTGTTCGCATAGAAGTTCTCAATCAGAAAAGGATAAACACGCTCCTGAGAGAAGTTTCTAATATCCTTTCTTAATTTATCAGGCTTTCTTTTAAGGAGGTATTCACTGAAGGAGTTAAGTTCAGTGGTAATATCCTCCAATTTCTTTTTACAATCTTCTACACTATGTGATTGCTTTAACTTTTCTTCAAGCTCTTGGATTTCCTTATTCAGGAGTTGGATGACCTCCCTTGCTGTTTCAATAATGAGGATCATCCAATCTCTGGAGCACCTATTAGAGATGAGAGCCCACTTTTCCAGAAATTTCCTAATGTCAACAAAAAGACCTGGGATATTCCTGACACGAAGACCAATAGGGATAGTTCCTGCCCTGAGATATTCCAGCATAAAATTAGCGTGGGATTCTGTACGTTTAGTTTTCTTTTTTAGATTGAAAAGTTTAGACCAATCCTCATTAGGGCCTTGGGGTAAGGAAAAAGAAAATGGGCGATCACCCTCTAAGGTTTGACCTAGGAGGCGGGCAAAATCTTCATCAGAGAATCCAAACGTCTTGATGCTATCCATGAAACAGAATGGAATAACAGAGAAACACAAAAAGGGAGCACCGACGTCGTTCGTATACAGACACAATGGAGAGAGAGAGAGAATATCTGTCTAAGGGGAATTTCTAGTAAGAAAAGGATAAGGTTAGACAAAAGAACCAGAGAGGCTAATAAAAAGAAGACTATAGAGAAAAAGTTCTGGTGCTAACACGTAGTCTCCGGGAAGGAGCAACAAGAAAAAACCCCACGGCACAGGGCCGGGAAAATGAGCCAATAAACAAAGGGGGGCCCCAAAATGAAATATAAAGGTAGAGACTATGGGGAGGAAACCAGTTCAGTGCAAAGAGAAATAAACTCTACCCTTTATATGAAAGAAGTACACAGTATCAATAAATATTTTTGGATGCAAGCTAGAGACACTCAAGAGGAAAGGAACACAAAAATATATGCATACATATATATACAACCACTTCAGTTTATATTTAATACAAGTTCTTTTTATTTCACTAATTAGGATAATTAATATATACAAGTTTAGCACATTAGAAACATTTAGTGCGACAAAAATCAGAAAAAAACAGGTTCCCACTCAGAAACAGCAGAGAAAGAAAAAGGAACTAATCCACATATACGTTCATTCACAACCAACACACACATTCATCAAAAGTTCATACAACTGTACTGTTTATGCTTGTGCTGAATAAGTGGTGCAAGGGAAATCCCAACCCTCAGAAGGGTCTTCACAAAAAATACTCAAAAACACAAGTGAGTATGTGGATCTAGGTGGAATCAGGGGTTTCAAAGGAAAACAGTTTGACTTGATGTTAAATCCGGTACGGAGAGTCAAGAGGGAGGGGCCCTTGTGCAAAACGCCGACGCGCGTTTCGGTGAAACAACTCCGAAGGACGGAGTACCACCTTCTTCAGGGCGAAACAGAACCACACAAATCAAAAACGGGACCTGAAACAGAGAAGAGGGAAGTAACGTATGTACATAAAAGGAAACCTATATCAAACAAATAAAAACAGGTTCATATGTGTTATTTCCATAGAGTGTAACTCAGCTGCATCATGGAGACGGATACACATAATAGCATTAAATTCAGGAGGTTAATCGTGCGCACCAGAGAATAACAGGAAAACTGTCAAAAGATAACGGAAATTTGAGAAAAAATGAAGAGAAAATAGGGAAATATGCACAGACAAGAAAAAGGGCGAATCTTCGTATGACGAAGAATAATAGACAGAAAATCATTTAGTACTCAAACCCTAAATTACCTGTATCAATAGGAGAGAAATAGTTCAGCGTAATAGCTTCTACAACAATGTTTCAATGCGGCCGAGGGATGCCATACTAAACACACAGAAAAATAATAGATGTAAAAACATGAGGATATATATACAAATAGACCAACATTTAACATAATGCGATTGCATCTCCAAAGGAATTTACCTAAACTAAATACGACTGTAGCAGATTCTCCAAAATTAGTGTACAGAGAGAAGCCAAAGCGCCAAAATTCGATCTTTGCGGGGAGAGAGAGGCGAGGACACCTCACTTCCAGCAGATTCACCGCTAATGCAGAAAAAAATAAAAAGAGGAAAGAAAGGGAGAAAAGAATCAAACTATTGAAAGAAATAGTTTAGGCCAAAAGAAATGCCCAAGTCTAAAACATCAGGCAAGATTTAAACCGATAGGTCAAGTTTGAAGGAGGTTGAGATTATCGGACTCACCTAGTTTCAAATGCCCAATCCAAAAGGAGCAAAAAACGCCAGATAATTAGAGTCATAGAAGGCCGAATCGCCAGATGATAAGACTCGGATTCGTCAAATGATTAGTAGACCGAGCGGGACAGCGGAAAGCTGGGGATAAGCTGAAAAGACAAACAAACAAGGGAAGGATAAGGGCGTAGGAAACTGAGCAAAGCGCGGACAAACAAATACGTCCAACGCAAGTAAATAACTTCAATTGAAAAAGGGAGCTCAGAGAGGGCAGCAATACCTTCAAAGTTCAACGAGCGTCTGAACAGATAAACCGACGTCTCAAAGGCGGCGTCTTGGAAAAGCGGTCGCTTGCAAGAAAAAGCCCGCTCTAGTCAGGCTATTTAAACCCTCCAATCGAATGAACGTCGATCGGGGGTGTGTTGAATGACCGATCCGTCAGATTTAAAGGAGTAGCAACCCATAAGCATAAGATAAACACATCGCGCTAAAATCCACGAAGACAAAAATAAATAACAATCTAATCGCTAACGAATTAGATACAGTTCAAAAAAGGGAGAAAAAGATAAAATAAATAATAAATAAGAATGAAGGGTCTAAAGGAATACCAGAGAATGTCAAAGGGACAGCCTCAATGTAGTAAGTGAAGAAGATTACCGTCGACAATCGCTCATAATAGAAGGTGCACAAATAGCACAATGTAAAAGAATGGTCACAGAGGAGAAAAAGTAGCTAAAAACTAATCTATCTAATCTAATAAAGATCTGTACAGATAGATGTCAAAAGCTTGCGAAGAACAGGTCATAAGTAACAGCAAAAAGGCCAAAAATAATTACAAAAGTGCATTTTCCCATGGGAGGGATTCATTCAGGCCCCTTTCCTTCGTGTTTTCGACAAAAATCCAAAACACCTCGCGTTTCTTGCGAATGCTGTCTGGGTTATACCCCTTCTGGGGGCGGATTTTCTCAAGGATAGACCAGCGTAGTTCATCATCTTTATGATTTTTCTCCATCCAATGGGTCACCATGGGTGCAGTATGTTTGGACCGTCTGATGTTGGATTTATGCTCCCCAATCCGAACCCTGGCTTCTCTAGAGGTTTCACCTACATAGGAGAGCAAGCAGGGACATTGAATAACGTATATGCAGTTGGATGTCCTGCAATTGGTCATCTCCCTCAATTCAGCGGTATATCCGTTGATACATATGGAGGTGCCAACAATCGCATTAGCGCATGCATGGCAAGTGCCACACTTGTGGTTGCCTCTTACAGGAGATGGGCCGTTAATGGATTTTTGCACCCAGATTTTCTGATCTGAATCCTTTGCTCTCACCAAAAGATTTCTGAGATTTTTATTTCTGCGAAATGCAAAAACTGGTTTTGGTATAGAGGTAGTTTGTTCACCTAGATTCAACAAATGCCACTCTGAATTGATAATTTGTCTTAACTTATTATTGAATGGAGAGTGTTTTGTGACACAAACAAGTTTGTCTACTTGTTTTTGCAGTTTGGGTTCAAACATGGCATCGCGGTTGTAGAAACGTGCCCTTTTAGAGGCATCTCTCACCATCCTGGGGGGATACCCTCTGCTGATAAACTTAAGCTTCATGGTTTCCGCATGGAGGAGATAATCCTTAACAGAAGTACAATTTCTGCGAAGACGCAGAAATTGGCTGAAGGGGATCCCATCCTTCTGACTTCTGGGGTGGAAGCTTTCAAAATGAAGCAGAGTTTTTCTGGCAGTGGGTTTCGTATATAGTGACACCATGAGCTTACAGTTATGGTGTTCTATCCAGATGTCAAGGAACTCAAGTTTGGTAGTACTAACATGGGCAGTGAACCTGATGTTATGGTCAGCCGCATTCAACCATTCAATATAGTCATTCAAAGATGGTTGGTCGCCAGTCCAAATGAAAAAAACATCATCAATGTAACGCGACCAATGTCGAACATTCTCGAAGAAAGGAGCTACTTCATTGAAGATGTTGTTTTTCTCGTAGTCGCCCATGTATAGACATGCAATGCTCGGTGCGCAGGCCGCCCCCATACTAACTCCCTGCACTTGCTGATAGAGTTGCCCATCAAATTCGAAAAAGTTTTCCTCTAAAACAATCTCGAGGCAGTGTTTCAAAAAAGTGCCATTGACTAAGGAGAGATCAGAGGCAATGATGTTGCTTACCACCCTGCAGGCCTCCCTTTGGGGAATGTTAGAGTAAAGCGATTCAACGTCCAGTGTGATTAGAATTTCTCGCTCTGGGTCATAGTCAAGGCCCTCGATCTTAGATATAAAATGACCTGTATCCTTCACATAAGATAGTAGGTTGCCCACAATCGGCTGAAGAAACCTATCCAGATATTTAGACAATGGTTCCGTAGCCGAGCCAATAGTAGAGACAATGGGCCTCAGAGGTGGATCATATTGGTCCTTGTGGGTCTTCGGTAAACCATATATTATAGGTATGCGGGTATGGGTAGGTGTAAGAAAAAGGCGCTGACAGACAAATATCTCCTCTTTCGACCGCTTGTTCTACATCTCGTAGGATACGACGCTTGATTCTGGGTTCAGGATTCGTCAAAATTTTACATTAGTGTCTAGTCGAACCAAGAAGGTCAAGCATTTTCTCTTTATATCTGACGGTATCCAAAATGACAATGCCCCCACCCTTATCACAGGGTTTAATCGTAAGATCATTATCATTCTTGAGAGCCATGAGTGCAAGGTTTTCCTCCCTAGTGGTGTTGTAGGCAGGCTTGGGAACATATTTGACTGCCTTCTGGATTTTGTTGAGGACTGCTTTTTCAAATAAGTTAACTTCCATGCCTAATGTCTCTAGGGACGGAGTAAAGTTGGAAGGGGGCCTCAGACCAGACAAGTTGTCATGGTTAGTATTAGATTCTTCATTCAAGAAAAACTTTTTAAGACGCACTTTGCGAAAAAATGCATGCAGATCTTTGAAGAGTTCAAATTTGTTGATCCTAGTGGAAGGAATAAAGGACAGACCCTTAGTAAGTAGCGTCACAGCAGAATGGTCCATTGTACTTTTCGATAAGTTGAAAATGGGAATAGTATTCATGTCCTCCAATACTGGTGCTGGCGGGTTTGAATATACCTCTGTGGCTGCGCTGGGTCCTGGTATTGACCCCTGTGTTGGAAACCCTGAGAGCGATTCTGGAAACTGTTTTGATATCGTGGGCGATAGTTGCCCCGTCGATTGCCTAAAAAACGATTTTCCGGCAAGGGACGTTCAAAAGCCTGTCCTTGTCCTGAGTTACCGTAGGCCTGTCCCTGAGGTGGATTACCATACAGGGAACCCTCGCTATCTGAGTCTGTAGTGTCCGAAAAAGTAGTGACACGTCTATTGCCCCAGTTCGAAAAGTTGGTGTTAGATGAGCTTTCTCCACTGTTCGCATAGAAGTTCTCAATCAGAAAAGGATAAACACGCTCCTGAGAGAAGTTTCTAATATCCTTTCTTAATTTATCAGGCTTTCTTTTAAGGAGGTATTCACTGAAGGAGTTAAGTTCAGTGGTAATATCCTCCAATTTCTTTTTACAATCTTCTACACTATGTGATTGCTTTAACTTTTCTTCAAGCTCTTGGATTTCCTTATTCAGGAGTTGGATGACCTCCCTTGCTGTTTCAATAATGAGGATCATCCAATCTCTGGAGCACCTATTAGAGATGAGAGCCCACTTTTCCAGAAATTTCCTAATGTCAACAAAAAGACCTGGGATATTCCTGACACGAAGACCAATAGGGATAGTTCCTGCCCTGAGATATTCCAGCATAAAATTAGCGTGGGATTCTGTACGTTTAGTTTTCTTTTTTAGATTGAAAAGTTTAGACCAATCCTCATTAGGGCCTTGGGGTAAGGAAAAAGAAAATGGGCGATCACCCTCTAAGGTTTGACCTAGGAGGCGGGCAAAATCTTCATCAGAGAATCCAAACGTCTTGATGCTATCCATGAAACAGAATGGAATAACAGAGAAACACAAAAAGGGAGCACCGACGTCGTTCGTATACAGACACAATGGAGAGAGAGAGAGAATATCTGTCTAAGGGGAATTTCTAGTAAGAAAAGGATAAGGTTAGACAAAAGAACCAGAGAGGCTAATAAAAAGAAGACTATAGAGAAAAAGTTCTGGTGCTAACACGTAGTCTCCGGGAAGGAGCAACAAGAAAAAACCCCACGGCACAGGGCCGGGAAAATGAGCCAATAAACAAAGGGGGGCCCCAAAATGAAATATAAAGGTAGAGACTATGGGGAGGAAACCAGTTCAGTGCAAAGAGAAATAAACTCTACCCTTTATATGAAAGAAGTACACAGTATCAATAAATATTTTTGGATGCAAGCTAGAGACACTCAAGAGGAAAGGAACACAAAAATATATGCATACATATATATACAACCACTTCAGTTTATATTTAATACAAGTTCTTTTTATTTCACTAATTAGGATAAATAATATATACAAGTTTAGCACATTAGAAACATTTAGTGCGACAAAAATCAGAAAAAAACAGGTTCCCACTCAGAAACAGCAGAGAAAGAAAAAGGAACTAATCCACATATACGTTCATTCACAACCAACACACACATTCATCAAAAGTTCATACAACTGTACTGTTTATGCTTGTGCTGAATAAGTGGTGCAAGGGAAATCCCAACCCTCAGAAGGGTCTTCACAAAAAATACTCAAAAACACAAGTGAGTATGTGGATCTAGGTGGAATCAGGGGTTTCAAAGGAAAACAGTTTGACTTGATGTTAAATCCGGTACGGAGAGTCAAGAGGGAGGGGCCCTTGTGCAAAACGCCGACGCGCGTTTCGGTGAAACAACTCCGAAGGACGGAGTACCACCTTCTTCAGGGCGAAACAGAACCACACAAATCAAAAACGGGACCTGAAACAGAGAAGAGGGAAGTAACGTATGTACATAAAAGGAAACCTATATCAAACAAATAAAAACAGGTTCATATGTGTTATTTCCATAGAGTGTAACTCAGCTGCATCATGGAGACGGATACACATAATAGCATTGAATTCAGGAGGTTAATCGTGCGCACCAGAGAATAACAGGAAAACTGTCAAAAGATAACGGAAATTTGAGAAAAAATGAAGAGAAAATAGGGAAATATGCACAGACAAGAAAAAGGGCGAATCTTCGTATGACGAAGAATAATAGACAGAAAATCATTTAGTACTCAAACCCTAAATTACCTGTATCAATAGGAGAGAAATAGTTCAGCGTAATAGCTTCTACAACAATGTTTCAATGCGGCCGAGGGATGCCATACTAAACACACAGAAAAATAATAGATGTAAAAACATGAGGATATATATACAAATAGACCAACATTTAACATAATGCGATTGCATCTCCAAAGGAATTTACCTAAACTAAATACGACTGTAGCAGATTCTCCAAAATTAGTGTACAGAGAGAAGCCAAAGCGCCAAAATTCGATCTTTGCGGGGAGGGAGAGGCGAGGACACCTCACTTCCAGCAGATTCACCGCTAATGCAGAAAAAAATAAAAAGAGGAAAGAAAGGGAGAAAAGAATCAAACTATTGAAAGAAATAGTTTAGGCCAAAAGAAATGCCCAAGTCTAAAACATCAGGCAAGATTTAAACCGATAGGTCAAGTTTGAAGGAGGTTGAGATTATCGGACTCACCTAGTTTCAAATGCCCAATCCAAAAGGAGCAAAAAACGCCAGATAATTAGAGTCATAGAAGGCCGAATCGCCAGATGATAAGACTCGGATTCGTCAAATGATTAGTAGACCGAGCGGGACAGCGGAAAGCTGGGGATAAGCTGAAAAGACAAACAAACAAGGGAAGGATAAGGGCGTAGGAAACTGAGCAAAGCGCGGACAAACAAATACGTCCAACGCAAGTAAATAACTTCAATTGAAAAAGGGAGCTCAGAGAGGGCAGCAATACCTTCAAAGTTCAACGAGCGTCTGAACAGATAAACCGACGTCTCAAAGGCGGCGTCTTGGAAAAGCGGTCGCTTGCAAGAAAAAGCCCGCTCTAGTCAGGCTATTTAAACCCTCCAATCGAATGAACGTCGATCGGGGGTGTGTTGAAGGACCGATCCGTCAGATTTAAAGGAGTAGCAACCCATAAGCATAAGATAAACACATCGCGCTAAAATCCACGAAGACAAAAATAAATAACAATCTAATCGCTAACGAATTAGATACAGTTCAAAAAAGGGAGAAAAAGATAAAATAAATAATAAATAAGAATGAAGGGTCTAAAGGAATACCAGAGAATGTCAAAGGGACAGCCTCAATGTAGTAAGTGAAGAAGATTACCGTCGACAATCGCTCATAATAGAAGGTGCACAAATAGCACAATGTAAAAGAATGGTCACAGAGGAGAAAAAGTAGCTAAAAACTAATCTATCTAATCTAATAAAGATCTGTACAGATAGATGTCAAAAGCTTGCGAAGAACAGGTCATAAGTAACAGCAAAAAGGCCAAAAATAATTACAAAAGTGCATTTTCCCATGGGAGGGATTCATTCAGGCCCCTTTCCTTCGTGTTTTCGACAAAAATCCAAAACACCTCGCGTTTCTTGCGAATGCTGTCTGGGTTATACCCCTTCTGGGGGCGGATTTTCTCAAGGATAGACCAGCGTAGTTCATCATCTTTATGATTTTTCTCCATCCAATGGGTCACCATGGGTGCAGTATGTTTGGACCGTCTGATGTTGGATTTATGCTCCCCAATCCGAACCCTGGCTTCTCTAGAGGTTTCACCTACATTGGAGAGCAAGCAGGGACATTGAATAACGTATATGCAGTTGGATGTCCTGCAATTGGTCATCTCCCTCAATTCAGCGGTATATCCGTTGATACATATGGAGGTGCCAACAATCGCATTAGCGCATGCATGGCAAGTGCCACACTTGTGGTTGCCTCTTACAGGAGATGGGCCGTTAATGGATTTTTGCACCCAGATTTTCTGATCTGAATCCTTTGCTCTCACCAAAAGATTTCTGAGATTTTTATTTCTGCAAAATGCAAAAACTGGTTTTGGTATAGAGGTAGTTTGTTCACCTAGATTCAACAAATGCCACTCTGAATTGATAATTTGTCTTAACTTATTATTGAATGGAGAGTGTTTTGTGACACAAACAAGTTTGTCTACTTGTTTTTGCAGTTTGGGTTCAAACATGGCATCGCGGTTGTAGAAACGTGCCCTTTTAGAGGCATCTCTCACCATCCTGGGGGGATACCCTCTGCTGATAAACTTAAGCTTCATGGTTTCCGCATGGAGGAGATAATCCTTAACAGAAGTACAATTTCTGCGAAGACGCAGAAATTGGCTGAAGGGGATCCCATCCTTCTGACTTCTGGGGTGGAAGCTTTCAAAATGAAGCAGAGTTTTTCTGGCAGTGGGTTTCGTATATAGTGACACCATGAGCTTACAGTTATGGTGTTCTATCCAGATGTCAAGGAACTCAAGTTTGGTAGTACTAACATGGGCAGTGAACCTGATGTTATGGTCAGCCGCATTCAACCATTCAATATAGTCATTCAAAGATGGTTGGTCGCCAGTCCAAATGAAAAAAACATCATCAATGTAACGCGACCAATGTCGAACATTCTCGAAGAAAGGAGCTACTTCATTGAAGATGTTGTTTTTCTCGTAGTCGCCCATGTATAGACATGCAATGCTCGGTGCGCAGGCCGCCCCCATACTAACTCCCTGCACTTGCTGATAGAGTTGCCCATCAAATTCGAAAAAGTTTTCCTCTAAAACAATCTCGAGGCAGTGTTTCAAAAAAGTGCCATTGACTAAGGAGAGATCAGAGGCAATGATGTTGCTTACCACCCTGCAGGCCTCCCTTTGGGGAATGTTAGAGTAAAGCGATTCAACGTCCAGTGTGATTAGAATTTCTCGCTCTGGGTCATAGTCAAGGCCCTCGATCTTAGATATAAAATGACCTGTATCCTTCACATAAGATAGTAGGTTGCCCACAATCGGCTGAAGAAACCTATCCAGATATTTAGACAATGGTTCCGTAGCCGAGCCAATAGTAGAGACAATGGGCCTCAGAGGTGGATCATATTGGTCCTTGTGGGTCTTCGGTAAACCATATATTATAGGTATGCGGGTATGGGTAGGTGTAAGAAAAAGGCGCTGACAGACAAATATCTCCTCTTTCGACCGCTTGTTCTACATCTCGTAGGATACGACGCTTGATTCTGGGTTCAGGATTCGTCAAAATTTTACATTAGTGTCTAGTCGAACCAAGAAGGTCAAGCATTTTCTCTTTATATCTGACGGTATCCAAAATGACAATGCCCCCACCCTTATCACAGGGTTTAATCGTAAGATCATTATCATTCTTGAGAGCCATGAGTGCAAGGTTTTCCTCCCTAGTGGTGTTGTAGGCAGGCTTGGGAACATATTTGACTGCCTTCTGGATTTTGTTGAGGACTGCTTTTTCAAATAAGTTAACTTCCATGCCTAATGTCTCTAGGGACGGAGTAAAGTTGGAAGGGGGCCTCAGACCAGACAAGTTGTCATGGTTAGTATTAGATTCTTCATTCAAGAAAAACTTTTTAAGACGCACTTTGCGAAAAAATGCATGCAGATCTTTGAAGAGTTCAAATTTGTTGATCCTAGTGGAAGGAATAAAGGACAGACCCTTAGTAAGTAGCGTCACAGCAGAATGGTCCATTGTACTTTTCGATAAGTTGAAAATGGGAATAGTATTCATGTCCTCCAATACTGGTGCTGGCGGGTTTGAATATACCTCTGTGGCTGCGCTGGGTCCTGGTATTGACCCCTGTGTTGGAAACCCTGAGAGCGATTCTGGAAACTGTTTTGATATCGTGGGCGATAGTTGCCCCGTCGATTGCCTAAAAAACGATTTTCCGGCAAGGGACGTTCAAAAGCCTGTCCTTGTCCTGAGTTACCGTAGGCCTGTCCCTGAGGTGGATTACCATACAGGGAACCCTCGCTATCTGAGTCTGTAGTGTCCGAAAAAGTAGTGACACGTCTATTGCCCCAGTTCGAAAAGTTGGTGTTAGATGAGCTTTCTCCACTGTTCGCATAGAAGTTCTCAATCAGAAAAGGATAAACACGCTCCTGAGAGAAGTTTCTAATATCCTTTCTTAATTTATCAGGCTTTCTTTTAAGGAGGTATTCACTGAAGGAGTTAAGTTCAGTGGTAATATCCTCCAATTTCTTTTTACAATCTTCTACACTATGTGATTGCTTTAACTTTTCTTCAAGCTCTTGGATTTCCTTATTCAGGAGTTGGATGACCTCCCTTGCTGTTTCAATAATGAGGATCATCCAATCTCTGGAGCACCTATTAGAGATGAGAGCCCACTTTTCCAGAAATTTCCTAATGTCAACAAAAAGACCTGGGATATTCCTGACACGAAGACCAATAGGGATAGTTCCTGCCCTGAGATATTCCAGCATAAAATTAGCGTGGGATTCTGTACGTTTAGTTTTCTTTTTTAGATTGAAAAGTTTAGACCAATCCTCATTAGGGCCTTGGGGTAAGGAAAAAGAAAATGGGCGATCACCCTCTAAGGTTTGACCTAGGAGGCGGGCAAAATCTTCATCAGAGAATCCAAACGTCTTGATGCTATCCATGAAACCGAATGGAATAACAGAGAAACACAAAAAGGGAGCACCGACGTCGTTCGTATACAGACACAATGGAGAGAGAGAGAGAATATCTGTCTAAGGGGAATTTCTAGTAAGAAAAGGATAAGGTTAGACAAAAGAACCAGAGAGGCTAATAAAAAGAAGACTATAGAGAAAAAGTTCTGGTGCTAACACGTAGTCTCCGGGAAGGAGCAACAAGAAAAAACCCCACGGCACAGGGCCGGGAAAATGAGCCAATAAACAAAGGGGGGCCCCAAAATGAAATATAAAGGTAGAGACTCTGGGGAGGAAACCAGTTCAGTGCAAAGAGAAATAAACTCTACCCTTTATATGAAAGAAGTACACAGTATCAATAAATATTTTTGGATGCAAGCTAGAGACACTCAAGAGGAAAGGAACACAAAAATATATGCATACATATATATACAACCACTTCAGTTTATATTTAATACAAGTTCTTTTTATTTCACTAATTAGGATAAATAATATATACAAGTTTAGCACATTAGAAACATTTAGTGCGACAAAAATCAGAAAAAAACAGGTTCCCACTCAGAAACAGCAGAGAAAGAAAAAGGAACTAATCCACATATACGTTCATTCACAACCAACACACACATTCATCAAAAGTTCATACAACTGTACTGTTTATGCTTGTGCTGAATAAGTGGTGCAAGGGAAATCCCAACCCTCAGAAGGGTCTTCACAAAAAATACTCAAAAACACAAGTGAGTATGTGGATCTAGGTGGAATCAGGGGTTTCAAAGGAAAACAGTTTGACTTGATGTTAAATCCGGTACGGAGAGTCAAGAGGGAGGGGCCCTTGTGCAAAACGCCGACGCGCGTTTCGGTGAAACAACTCCGAAGGACGGAGTACCACCTTCTTCAGGGCGAAACAGAACCACACAAATCAAAAACGGGACCTGAAACAGAGAAGAGGGAAGTAACGTATGTACATAAAAGGAAACCTATATCAAACAAATAAAAACAGGTTCATATGTGTTATTTCCATAGAGTGTAACTCAGCTGCATCATGGAGACGGATACACATAATAGCATTGAATTCAGGAGGTTAATCGTGCGCACCAGAGAATAACAGGAAAACTGTCAAAAGATAACGGAAATTTGAGAAAAAATGAAGAGAAAATAGGGAAATATGCACAGACAAGAAAAAGGGCGAATCTTCGTATGACGAAGAATAATAGACAGAAAATCATTTAGTACTCAAACCCTAAATTACCTGTATCAATAGGAGAGAAATAGTTCAGCGTAATAGCTTCTACAACAATGTTTCAATGCGGCCGAGGGATGCCATACTAAACACACAGAAAAATAATAGATGTAAAAACATGAGGATATATATACAAATAGACCAACATTTAACATAATGCGATTGCATCTCCAAAGGAATTTACCTAAACTAAATACGACTGTAGCAGATTCTCCAAAATTAGTGTACAGAGAGAAGCCAAAGCGCCAAAATTCGATCTTTGCGGGGAGGGAGAGGCGAGGACACCTCACTTCCAGCAGATTCACCGCTAATGCAGAAAAAAATAAAAAGAGGAAAGAAAGGGAGAAAAGAATCAAACTATTGAAAGAAATAGTTTAGGCCAAAAGAAATGCCCAAGTCTAAAACATCAGGCAAGATTTAAACCGATAGGTCAAGTTTGAAGGAGGTTGAGATTATCGGACTCACCTAGTTTCAAATGCCCAATCCAAAAGGAGCAAAAAACGCCAGATAATTAGAGTCATAGAAGGCCGAATCGCCAGATGATAAGACTCGGATTCGTCAAATGATTAGTAGACCGAGCGGGACAGCGGAAAGCTGGGGATAAGCTGAAAAGACAAACAAACAAGGGAAGGATAAGGGCGTAGGAAACTGAGCAAAGCGCGGACAAACAAATACGTCCAACGCAAGTAAATAACTTCAATTGAAAAAGGGAGCTCAGAGAGGGCAGCAATACCTTCAAAGTTCAACGAGCGTCTGCACAGATAAACCGACGTCTCAAAGGCGGCGTCTTGGAAAAGCGGTCGCTTGCAAGAAAAAGCCCGCTCTAGTCAGGCTATTTAAACCCTCCAATCGAATGAACGTCGATCGGGGGTGTGTTGAAGGACCGATCCGTCAGATTTAAAGGAGTAGCAACCCATAAGCATAAGATAAACACATCGCGCTAAAATCCACGAAGACAAAAATAAATAACAATCTAATCGCTAACGAATTAGATACAGTTCAAAAAAGGGAGAAAAAGATAAAATAAATAATAAATAAGAATGAAGGGTCTAAAGGAATACCAGAGAATGTCAAAGGGACAGCCTCAATGTAGTAAGTGAAGAAGATTACCGTCGACAATCGCTCATAATAGAAGGTGCACAAATAGCACAATGTAAAAGAATGGTCACAGAGGAGAAAAAGTAGCTAAAAACTAATCTATCTAATCTAATAAAGATCTGTACAGATAGATGTCAAAAGCTTGCGAAGAACAGGTCATAAGTAACAGCAAAAAGGCCAAAAATAATTACAAAAGTGCATTTTCCCATGGGAGGGATTCATTCAGGCCCCTTTCCTTCGTGTTTTCGACAAAAATCCAAAACACCTCGCGTTTCTTGCGAATGCTGTCTGGGTTATACCCCTTCTGGGGGCGGATTTTCTCAAGGATAGACCAGCGTAGTTCATCATCTTTATGATTTTTCTCCATCCAATGGGTCACCATGGGTGCAGTATGTTTGGACCGTCTGATGTTGGATTTATGCTCCCCAATCCGAACCCTGGCTTCTCTAGAGGTTTCACCTACATTGGAGAGCAAGCAGGGACATTGAATAACGTATATGCAGTTGGATGTCCTGCAATTGGTCATCTCCCTCAATTCAGCGGTATATCCGTTGATACATATGGAGGTGCCAACAATCGCATTAGCGCATGCATGGCAAGTGCCACACTTGTGGTTGCCTCTTACAGGAGATGGGCCGTTAATGGATTTTTGCACCCAGATTTTCTGATCTGAATCCTTTGCTCTCACCAAAAGATTTCTGAGATTTTTATTTCTGCAAAATGCAAAAACTGGTTTTGGTATAGAGGTAGTTTGTTCACCTAGATTCAACAAATGCCACTCTGAATTGATAATTTGTCTTAACTTATTATTGAATGGAGAGTGTTTTGTGACACAAACAAGTTTGTCTACTTGTTTTTGCAGTTTGGGTTCAAACATGGCATCGCGGTTGTAGAAACGTGCCCTTTTAGAGGCATCTCTCACCATCCTGGGGGGATACCCTCTGCTGATAAACTTAAGCTTCATGGTTTCCGCATGGAGGAGATAATCCTTAACAGAAGTACAATTTCTGCGAAGACGCAGAAATTGGCTGAAGGGGATCCCATCCTTCTGACTTCTGGGGTGGAAGCTTTCAAAATGAAGCAGAGTTTTTCTGGCAGTGGGTTTCGTATATAGTGACACCATGAGCTTACAGTTATGGTGTTCTATCCAGATGTCAAGGAACTCAAGTTTGGTAGTACTAACATGGGCAGTGAACCTGATGTTATGGTCAGCCGCATTCAACCATTCAATATAGTCATTCAAAGATGGTTGGTCGCCAGTCCAAATGAAAAAAACATCATCAATGTAACGCGACCAATGTCGAACATTCTCGAAGAAAGGAGCTACTTCATTGAAGATGTTGTTTTTCTCGTAGTCGCCCATGTATAGACATGCAATGCTCGGTGCGCAGGCCGCCCCCATACTAACTCCCTGCACTTGCTGATAGAGTTGCCCATCAAATTCGAAAAAGTTTTCCTCTAAAACAATCTCGAGGCAGTGTTTCAAAAAAGTGCCATTGACTAAGGAGAGATCAGAGGCAATGATGTTGCTTACCACCCTGCAGGCCTCCCTTTGGGGAATGTTAGAGTAAAGCGATTCAACGTCCAGTGTGATTAGAATTTCTCGCTCTGGGTCATAGTCAAGGCCCTCGATCTTAGATATAAAATGACCTGTATCCTTCACATAAGATAGTAGGTTGCCCACAATCGGCTGAAGAAACCTATCCAGATATTTAGACAATGGTTCCGTAGCCGAGCCAATAGTAGAGACAATGGGCCTCAGAGGTGGATCATATTGGTCCTTGTGGGTCTTCGGTAAACCATATATTATAGGTATGCGGGTATGGGTAGGTGTAAGAAAAAGGGCTTCCGACAGACAAATATCTCCTCTTTCGACCGCTTGTTCTACATCTCGTAGGATACGACGCTTGATTCTGGGTTCAGGATTCGTCAAAATTTTACAATAGTGTCTAGTCGAACCAAGAAGGTCAAGCATTTTCTCTTTATATCTGACGGTATCCAAAATGACAATGCCCCCACCCTTATCACAGGGTTTAATCGTAAGATCATTATCATTCTTGAGAGCCATGAGTGCAAGGTTTTCCTCCCTAGTGGTGTTGTAGGCAGGCTTGGGAACATATTTGACTGCCTTCTGGATTTTGTTGAGGACTGCTTTTTCAAATAAGTTAACTTCCATGCCTAATGTCTCTAGGGACGGAGTAAAGTTGGAAGGGGGCCTCAGACCAGACAAGTTGTCATGGTTAGTATTAGATTCTTCATTCAAGAAAAACTTTTTAAGACGCACTTTGCGAAAAAATGCATGCAGATCTTTGAAGAGTTCAAATTTGTTGATCCTAGTGGAAGGAATAAAGGACAGACCCTTAGTAAGTAGCGTCACAGCAGAATGGTCCATTGTACTTTTCGATAAGTTGAAAATGGGAATAGTATTCATGTCCTCCAATACTGGTGCTGGCGGGTTTGAATATACCTCTGTGGCTGCGCTGGGTCCTGGTATTGACCCCTGTGTTGGAAACCCTGAGAGCAATTCTGGAAACTGTTTTGATATCGTGGGCGATAGTTGCCCCGTCGATTGCCTAAAAAACGATTTTACGGCAAGGGACGTTCAAAAGCCTGTCCTTGTCCTGAGTTACCGTAGGCCTGTCCCTGAGGTGGATTACCATACAGGGAACCCTCGCTATCTGAGTCTGTAGTGTCCGAAAAAGTAGTGACACGTCTATTGCCCCAGTTCGAAAAGTTGGTGTTAGATGAGCTTTCTCCACTGTTCGCATAGAAGTTCTCAATCAGAAAAGGATAAACACGCTCCTGAGAGAAGTTTCTAATATCCTTTCTTAATTTATCAGGCTTTCTTTTAAGGAGGTATTCACTGAAGGAGTTAAGTTCAGTGGTAATATCCTCCAATTTCTTTTTACAATCTTCTACACTATGTGATTGCTTTAACTTTTCTTCAAGCTCTTGGATTTCCTTATTCAGGAGTTGGATGACCTCCCTTGCTGTTTCAATAATGAGGATCATCCAATCTCTG
This sequence comes from Triturus cristatus, assembly GCF_964204655.1. Taxonomy (NCBI): domain Eukaryota; kingdom Metazoa; phylum Chordata; class Amphibia; order Caudata; family Salamandridae; genus Triturus; species Triturus cristatus. Next base: position 662,179,755 of record NC_140584.1, read on the forward strand.
GAGCACCTATTAGAGATGAGAGCCCACTTTTCCAGAAATTTCCTAATGTCAACAAAAAGACCTGGGATATTCCTGACACGAAGACCAATAGGGATAGTTCCTGCCCTGAGATATTCCAGCATAAAATTAGCGTGGGATTCTGTACGTTTAGTTTTCTTTTTTAGATTGAAAAGTTTAGACCAATCCTCATTAGGGCCTTGGGGTAAGGAAAAAGAAAATGGGCGATCACCCTCTAAGGTTTGAGCTTGGAGGCGGGCAAAATCTTCATCAGAGAATCCAAACGTCTTGATGCTATCCATGAAACAGAATGGAATAACAGAGAAACACAAAAAGGGAGCACCGACGTCGTTCGTATACAGACACAATGGAGAGAGAGAGAGAATATCTGTCTAAGGGGAATTTCTAGTAAGAAAAGGATAAGGTTAGACAAAAGAACCAGAGAGGCTAATAAAAAGAAGACTATAGAGAAAAAGTTCTGGTGCTAACACGTAGTCTCCGGGAAGGAGCAACAAGAAAAAACCCCACGGCACAGGGCCGGGAAAATGAGCCAATAAACAAAGGGGGGCCCCAAAATGAAATATAAAGGTAGAAACTATGGGGAGGAAACCAGTTCAGTGCAAAGAGAAATAAACTCTACCCTTTATATGAAAGAAGTACACAGTATCAATAAATATTTTTGGATGCAAGCTAGAGACACTCAAGAGGAAAGGAACACAAAAATATATGCATACATATATATACAACCACTTCAGTTTATATTTAATACAAGTTCTTTTTATTTCACTAATTAGGATAATTAATATATACAAGTTTAGCACATTAGAAACATTTAGTGCGACAAAAATCAGAAAAAAACAGGTTCCCACTCAGAAACAGCAGAGAAAGAAAAAGGAACTAATCCACATATACGTTCATTCACAACCAACACACACATTCATCAAAAGTTCATACAACTGTACTGTTTATGCTTGTGCTGAATAAGTGGTGCAAGGGAAATCCCAACCCTCAGAAGGGTCTTCACAAAAAATACTCAAAAACACAAGTGAGTATGTGGATCTAGGTGGAATCAGGGGTTTCAAAGGAAAACAGTTTGACTTGATGTTAAATCCGGTACGGAGAGTCAAGAGGGAGGGGCCCTTGTGCAAAACGCCGACGCGCGTTTCGGTGAAACAACTCCGAAGGACGGAGTACCACCTTCTTCAGGGCGAAACAGAACCACACAAATCAAAAACGGGACCTGAAACAGAGAAGAGGGAAGTAACGTATGTACATAAAAGGAAACCTATATCAAACAAATAAAAACAGGTTCATATGTGTTATTTCCATAGAGTGTAACTCAGCTGCATCATGGAGACGGATACACATAATAGCATTAAATTCAGGAGGTTAATCGTGCGCACCAGAGAATAACAGGAAAACTGTCAAAAGATAACGGAAATTTGAGAAAAAATGAAGAGAAAATAGGGAAATATGCACAGACAAGAAAAAGGGCGAATCTTCGTATGACGAAGAATAATAGACAGAAAATCATTTAGTACTCAAACCCTAAATTACCTGTATCAATAGGAGAGAAATAGTTCAGCGTAATAGCTTCTACAACAATGTTTCAATGCGGCCGAGGGATGCCATACTAAACACACAGAAAAATAATAGATGTAAAAACATGAGGATATATATACAAATAGACCAACATTTAACATAATGCGATTGCATCTCCAAAGGAATTTACCTAAACTAAATACGACTGTAGCAGATTCTCCAAAATTAGTGTACAGAGAGAAGCCAAAGCGCCAAAATTCGATCTTTGCGGGGAGGGAGAGGCGAGGACACCTCACTTCCAGCAGATTCACCGCTAATGCAGAAAAAAATAAAAAGAGGAAAGAAAGGGAGAAAAGAATCAAACTATTGAAAGAAATAGTTTAGGCCAAAAGAAATGCCCAAGTCTAAAACATCAGGCAAGATTTAAACTGATAGGTCAAGTTTGAAGGAGGTTGAGATTATCGGACTCACCTAGTTTCAAATGCCCAATCCAAAAGGAGCAAAAAACGCCAGATAATTAGTCATAGAAGGCCGAATCGCCAGATGATAAGACTCGGATTCGTCAAATGATTAGTAGACCGAGCGGGACAGTGGAAAGCTGGGGATAAGCTGAAAAGACAAACAAACAAGGGAAGGATAAGGGCGTAGGAAACTGAGCAAAGCGCGGACAAACAAATACGTCCAACGCAAGTAAATAACTTCAAACGAAAAAGGGAGCTCAGAGAGGGCAGCAATACCTTCAAAGTTCAACGAGCGTCTGAACAGATAAACCGACGTCTCAAAGGCGGCGTCTTGGAAAAGCGGTCGCTTGCAAGAAAAAGCCCGCTCTAGTCAGGCTATTTAAACCCTCCAATCGAATGAACGTCGATCGGGGGTGTGTTAAAGGACCGATCCGTCAGATTTAAAGGAGTAGCAACCCATAAGCATAAGATAAACACATCGCGCTAAAATCCACGAAGACAAAAATAAATAACAATCTAATCGCTAACGAATTAGATACAGTTCAAAAAAGGGAGAAAAAGATAAAATAAATAATAAATAAGAATGAAGGGTCTAAAGGAATACCAGAGAATGTCAAAGGGACAGCCTCAATGTAGTAAGTGAAGAAGATTACCGTCGACAATCGCTCATAATAGAAGGTGCACAAATAGCACAATGTAAAAGAATGGTCACAGAGGAGAAAAAGTAGCTAAAAACTAATCTATCTAATCTAATAAAGATCTGTACAGATAGATGTCAAAAGCTTGCGAAGAACAGGTCATAAGTAATAGCAAAAAGGCCAAAAATAATTACAAAAGTGCATTTTCCCATGGGAGGGATTCATTCAGGCCCCTTTCCTTCGTGTTAAGGACAAAAATCCAAAACACCTCGCGTTTCTTGCGAATGCTGTCTGGGTTATACCCCTTCTGGGGGCGGATTTTCTCAAGGATAGACCAGCGTAGTTCATCATCTTTATGATTTTTCTCCATCCAATGGGTCACCATGGGTGCAGTATGTTTGGACCGTCTGATGTTGGATTTATGCTCCCCAATCCGAACCCTGGCTTCTCTAGAGGTTTCACCTACATAGGAGAGCAAGCAGGGACATTGAATAACGTATATGCAGTTGGATGTCCTGCAATTGGTCATCTCCCTCAATTCAGCGGTATATCCGTTGATACATATGGAGGTGCCAACAATCGCATTAGCGCATGCATGGCAAGTGCCACACTTGTGGTTGCCTCTTACAGGAGATGGGCCGTTAATGGATTTTTGCACCCAGGTTTTCTGATCTGAATCCTTTGCTCTCACCAAAAGATTTCTGAGATTTTTATTTCTGCGAAATGCAAAAACTGGTTTTGGTATAGAGGTAGTTTGTTCACCTAGATTCAACAAATGCCACTCTGAATTGATAATTTGTCTTAACTTATTATTGAATGGAGAGTGTTTTGTGACACAAACAAGTTTGTCTACTTGTTTTTGCAGTTTGGGTTCAAACATGGCATCGCGGTTGTAGAAACGTGCCCTTTTAGAGGCATCTCTCACCATCCTGGGGGGATACCCTCTGCTGATAAACTTAAGCTTCATGGTTTCCGCATGGAGGAGATAATCCTTAACAGAAGTACAATTTCTGCGAAGACGCAGAAATTGGCTGAAGGGGATCCCATCCTTCTGACTTCTGGGGTGGAAGCTTTCAAAATGAAGCAGAGTGTTTCTGGCAGTGGGTTTCGTATATAGTGACACCATGAGCTTACAGTTATGGTGTTCTATCCAGATGTCAAGGAACTCAAGTTTGGTAGTACTAACATGGGCAGTGAACCTGATGTTATGGTCAGCCGCATTCAACCATTCAATATAGTCATTCAAAGATGGTTGGTCGCCAGTCCAAATGAAAATAACATCATCAATGTAACGCGACCAATGTCGGACATTCTCGAAGAAAGGAGCTACTTCATTGAAGATGTTGTTTTTCTCGTAGTCGCCCATGTATAGACATGCAATGCTCGGTGCGCAGGCCGCCCCCATACTAACTCCCTGCACTTGCTGATAGAGTTGCCCATCAAATTCGAAAAAGTTTTCCTCTAAAACAATCTCGAGGCAGTGTTTCAAAAAAGTGCCATTGACTAAGGAGAGATCAGAGGCAATGATGTTGCTTACCACCCTGCAGGCCTCCCTTTGGGGAATGTTAGAGTAAAGCGATTCAACGTCCAGTGTGACTAGAATTTCTCGCTCTGGGTCATAGTCAAGGCCCTCGATCTTAGATATAAAATGACCTGTATCCTTCACATAAGATAGTAGGTTGCCCACAATCTTCTGAAGAAACCTATCCAGATATTTAGACAATGGTTCCGTAGCCGAGCCAATAGTAGAGACAATGGGCCTCAGAGGTGGATCATATTGGTCCTTGTGGGTCTTCGGTAAACCATATATTATAGGTATGCGGGTATGGGTAGGTGTAAGAAAAAGGGCTTCCGACAGACAAATATCTCCTCTTTCGACCGCTTGTTCTACATCTCGTAGGATACGACGCTTGATTCTGGGTTCAGGATTCGTCAAAATTTTACAATAGTGTCTAGTCGAACCAAGAAGGTCAAGCATTTTCTCTTTATATCTGACGGTATCCAAAATGACAATGCCCCCACCCTTATCACAGGGTTTAATCGTAAGATCATTATCATTCTTGAGAGCCATGAGTGCAAGGTTTTCCTCCCTAGTGGTGTTGTAGGCAGGCTTGGGAACATATTTGACTGCCTTCTGGATTTTGTTGAGGACTGCTTTTTCAAATAAGTTAACTTCCATGCCTAATGTCTCCAGGGACGGAGTAAAGTTGGAAGGGGGCCTCAGACCAGACAAGTTGTCATGGTTAGTATTAGATTCTTCATTCAAGAAAAACTTTTTAAGACGCACTTTGCGAAAAAATGCATGCAGATCTTTGAAGAGTTCAAATTTGTTGATCCTAGTGGAAGGAATAAAGGACAGACCCTTAGTAAGTAGCGTCACAGCAGAATGGTCCATTGTACTTTTCGATAAGTTGAAAATGGGAATAGTATTCATGTCCTCCAATACTGGTGCTGGCGGGTTTGAATATACCTCTGTGGCTGCGCTGGGTCCTGGTATTGACCCCTGTGTTGGAAACCCTGAGAGCGATTCTGGAAACTGTTTTGATATCGTGGGCGATAGTTGCCCCGTCGATTGCCTAAAAAACGATTTTCCGGCAAGGGACGTTCAAAAGCCTGTCCTTGTCCTGAGTTACCGTAGGCCTGTCCCTGAGGTGGATTACCATACGGGGAACCCTCGCTATCTGAGTCTGTAGTGTCCGAAAAAGTAGTGACACGTCTATTGCCCCAGTTCGAAAAGTTGGTGTTAGATGAGCTTTCTCCACTGTTCGCATAGAAGTTCTCAATCAGAAAAGGATAAACACGCTCCTGAGAGAAGTTTCTAATATCCTTTCTTAATTCATCAGTCTTTCTTTTAAGGAGGTATTCACTGAAGGAGTTAAGTTCAGTGGTAATATCCTCCAATTTCTTTTTACAATCTTCTACACTATGTGATTGCTTTAACTATTCTTCAAGCTCTTGGATTTCCTTATTCAGGAGTTGGATGACCTCCCTTGCTGTTTCAATAATGAGGATCATCCAATCTCTGGAGCACCTATTAGAGATGAGAGCCCACTTTTCCAGAAATTTCCTAATGTCAACAAAAAGACCTGGGATATTCCTGACACGAAGACCAATAATGATAGTTCCTGCCCTGAGATATTCCAGCATAAAATTAGCGTGGGATTCTGTACGTTTAGTTTTCTTTTTTAGATTGAAAAGTTTAGACCAATCCTCATTAGGGCCTTGGGGTAAGGAAAAAGAAAATGGGCGATCACCCTCTAAGGTTTGACCTAGGAGGCGGGCAAAATCTTCATCAGAGAATCCAAACGTCTTGATGCTATCCATGAAACAGAATGGAATAACAGAGAAACACAAAAAGGGAGCACCGACGTCGTTCGTATTCAGACACAATGGAGAGAGAGAGAGAATATCTGTCTAAGGGGAATTTCTAGTAAGAAAAGGATAAGGTTAGACAAAAGAACCAGAGAGGCTAATAAAAAGAAGACTATAGAGAAAAAGTTCTGGTGCTAACACGTAGTCTCCGGGAAGGAGCAACAAGAAAAAACCCCACGGCACAGGGCCGGGAAAATGAGCCAATAAACAAAGGGGGGCCCCAAAATGAAATATAAAGGTAGAGACTATGGGGAGGAAACCAGTTCAGTGCAAAGAGAAATAAACTCTACCCTTTATATGAAAGAAGTACACAGTATCAATAAATATTTTTGGATGCAAGCTAGAGACACTCAAGAGGAAAGGAACACAAACATATATGCATACATATATATACAACCACTTCAGTTTATATTTAATACAAGTTCTTTTTATTTCACTAATTAGGATAATTAATATATACAAGTTTAGCACATTAGAAACATTTAGTGCGACAAAAATCAGAAAAAAACAGCAGGTTCCCACTCAGAAACAGCAGAGAAAGAAAAAGGAACTAATCACATATACGTTCATTCACAACCAACACACACATTCATCAAAAGTTCATACAACTGTACTGTTTATGCTTGTGCTGAATAAGTGGTGCAAGGGAAATCCCAACCCTCAGAAGGGTCTTCACAAAAAATACTCAAAAACACAAGTGAGTATGTGGACCTTGGTGGAATCAGGGGTTTCAAAGGAAAACAGTTTGACTTGATGTTAAATCCGGTACGGAGAGTCAAGAGGGAGGGGCCCTTGTGCAAAACGCCGACGCGCGTTTCGGTGAAACAACTCCGAAAGACGGAGTACCACTTTCTTCAGGGCGAAACAGAACCACACAAATCAAAAACGGGACCTGAAACAGAGAAGAGGGAAGTAACGTATGTACATAAAAGGAAACCTATATCAAACAAATAAAAACAGATTCATATGTGTTATTTCCATAGAGTGTAACTCAGCTGCATCATGGAGACGGATACACATAATAGCATTGAATTCAGGAGGTTAATCGTGCGCACCAGAGAATAACAGGAAAACTGTCAAAAGATAACGGAAATTTGAGAAAAAATGAAGAGAAAATAGGGAAATATGCACAGACAAGAAAAAGGGCGAATCTTCGTATGACGAAGAATAATAGACAGAAAATCATTTAGTACTCAAACCCTAAATTACCTGTATCAATAGGAGAGAAATAGTTCAGCGTAATAGCTTCTACAACAATGTTTCAATGCGGCCGAGGGATGCCATACTAAACACACAGAAAAATAATAGATGTAAAAACATGAGGATATATATACAAATAGACCAACATTTAACATAATGCGATTGCATCTCCAAAGGAATTTACCTAAACTAAATACGACTGTAGCAGATTCTCCAAAATTAGTGTACAGAGAGAAGCCAAAGCGCCAAAATTCGATCTTTGCGGGGAGGGAGAGGCGAGGACACCTCACTTCCAGCAGATTCACCGCTAATGCAGAAAAAAATAAAAAGAGGAAAGAAAGGGAGAAAAGAATCAAACTATTGAAAGAAATAGTTTAGGCCAAAAGAAATGCCCAAGTCTAAAACATCAGGCAAGATTTAAACCGATAGGTCAAGTTTGAAAGAGGTTGAGATTATCGGACTCACCTAGTTTCAAATGCCCAATCCAAAAGGAGCAAAAAACGCCAGCTAATTAGAGTCATAGAAGGCCGAATCGCCAGATGATAAGACTCGGATTCGTCAAATGATTAGTAGACCGAGCGGGACATCGGAAAGCTGGGGATAAGCTGAAAAGACAAACAAACAAGGGAAGGATAGGGGCGTAGGAAACTGAGCAAAGCGCGGACAAACAAATACAACCAACACAAGTAAATAACTTCAAACGAAAAAGGGAGCTCAGAGAGGGCAGCAATACCTTCAAAGTTCAACGAGCGTCTGAACAGATAAACCGACGTCTCAAAGGCGGCGTCTTGGAAAAGCGGTCGCTTGCAAGAAAAAGCCCGCTCTAGTCAGGCTATTTAAACCCTCCAATCGAATGAACGTCGATCGGGGGTGTGTTGAAGGACCGATCCGTCAGATTTAAAGGAGTAGCAACCCATAAGCATAAGATAAACACATCGCGCTAAAATCCACGAAGACAAAAATAAATAACAATCTAATCGCTAACGAATTAGATACAGTTCAAAAAAGGGAGAAAAAGATAAAATAAATAATAAATAAGAATGAAGGGTCTAAAGGAATACCAGAGAATGTCAAAGGGACAGCCTCAATGTAGTAAGTGAAGAAGATTACCGTCGACAATCGCTCATAATAGAAGGTGCACAAATAGCACAATGTAAAAGAATGGTCACAGAGGAGAAAAAGTAGCTAAAAACTAATCTATCTAATCTAATAAAGATCTGTACAGATAGATGTCAAAAGCTTGCGAAGAACAGGTCATAAGTAACAGCAAAAAGGCCAAAAATAATTACAAAAGTGCATTTTCCCATGGGAGGGATTCATTCAGGCCCCTTTCCTTCGTGTTAAGGACAAAAATCCAAAACACCTCGCGTTTCTTGCGAATGCTGTCTGGGTTATACCCCTTCTGGGGGCGGATTTTCTCAAGGATAGACCAGTGTAGATCATCATCTTTATGATTTTTCTCCATCCAATGGGTCACCATGGGTGCAGTATGTTTGGACCGTCTGATGTTGGATTTATGCTCCCCAATCCGAACCCTGGCTTCTCTAGAGGTTTCACCTACATAGGAGAGCAAGCAGGGACATTGAATAACGTATATGCAGTTGGATGTCCTGCAATTGGTCATCTCCCTCAATTCAGCGGTATATCCGTTGATACATATGGAGGTGCCAACAATCGCATTAGCGCATGCATGGCAAGTGCCACACTTGTGGTTGCCTCTTACAGGAGATGGGCCGTTAATGGATTTTTGCACCCAGGTTTTCTGATCTGAATCCTTTGCTCTCACCAAAAGATTTCTGAGATTTTTATTTCTGTGAAATGCAAAAACTGGTTTTGGTATAGAGGTAGTTTGTTCACCTAGATTCAACAAATGCCACTCTGAATTGATAATTTGTCTTAACTTATTATTGAATGGAGAGTGTTTTGTGACACAAACAAGTTTGTCTACTTGTTTTTGCAGTTTGGGTTCAAACATGGCATCGCGGTTGTAGAAACGTGCCCTTTTAGAGGCATCTCTCGCCATCCTGGGGGGATACCCTCTGCTGATAAACTTAAGCTTCATGGTTTCCGCATGGAGGAGATAATCCTTAACAGAAGTACAATTTCTGCGAAGACGCAGAAATTGGCTGAAGGGGATCCCATCCTTCTGACTTCTGGGGTGGAAGCTTTCAAAATGAAGCAGAGTGTTTCTGGCAGTGGGTTTCGTATATAGTGACACCATGAGCTTACAGTTATGGTGTTCTATCCAGATGTCAAGGAACTCAAGTTTGGTAGTACTAACATGGGCAGTGAACCTGATGTTATGGTCAGCCGCATTCAACCATTCAATATAGTCATTCAAAGATGGTTGGTCGCCAGTCCAAATGAAAAAAACATCATCAATGTAACGCGACCAATGTCGGACATTCTCGAAGAAAGGAGCTACTTCATTGAAGATGTTGTTTTTCTCGTAGTCGCCCATGTATAGACATGCAATGCTCGGTGCGCAGGCCGCCCCCATACTAACTCCCTGCACTTGCTGATAGAGTTGCCCATCAAATTCGAAAAAGTTTTCCTCTAAAACAATCTCGAGGCAGTGTTTCAAAAAAGTGCCATTGACTGAGGAGAGATCAGAGGCAATGATGTTGCTTACCACCCTGCAAGCCTCCCTTTGGGGAATGTTAGAGTAAAGCGATTCAACGTCCAGTGTGACAAGAATTTCTCGCTCTGGGTCATAGTCAAGGCCCTCGATCTTAGATATAAAATGACCTGTATCCTTCACATAAGATAGTAGGTTGCCCACAATCGGCTGAATAAACCTATCCAGATATTTAGACAATGGTTCCGTAGCCGAGCCAATAGTAGAGACAATGGGCCTCAGAGGTGGATCATATTGGTCCTTGTGGGTCTTCGGTAAACCATATATTATAGGTATGCGGGTATGGGTAGGTGTAAGAAAAAGGGCTTCCGACAGACAAATATCTCCTCTTTCGACCGCTTGTTCTACATCTCGTAGGATACGACGCTTGATTCTGGGTTCAGGATTCGTCAAAATTTTACAATAGTGTCTAGTCGAACCAAGAAGGTCAAGCATTTTCTCTTTATATCTGACGGTATCCAAAATGACAATGCCCCCACCCTTATCACAGGGTTTAATCGTAAGATCATTATCATTCTTGAGAGCCATGAGTGCAAGGTTTTCCTCCCTAGTGGTGTTGTAGGCAGGCTTGGGAACATATTTGACTGCCTTCTGGATTTTGTTGAGGACTGTTTTTTCAAATAAGTTAACTTCCATGCCTAATGTCTCTAGGGACGGAGTAAAGTTGGAAGGGGGCCTCAGACCAGACAAGTTGTCATGGTTAGTATTAGATTCTTCATTCAAGAAAAACTTTTTAAGACGCACTTTGCGAAAAAATGCATGCAGATCTTTGAAGAGTTCAAATTTGTTGATCCTAGTGGAAGGAGTAAAGGACAGACCCTTAGTAAGTAGCGTCACAGCAGAATGGTCCATTGTACTTTTCGATAAGTTGAAAATGGGAATAGTATTCATGTCCTCCAATACTGGTGCTGGCGGGTTTGAATATACCTCTGTGGCTGCGCTGGGTCCTGGTATTGACCCCTGTGTTGGAAACCCTGAGAGCGATTCTGGAAACGGTTTTGATATCGTGGGCGATAGTGTCCCCGTCGATTGCCTAAAAAACGATTTTCCGGCAAGGGACGTTCAAAAGCCTGTCCTTGTCCTGAGTTACCGTAGGCCTGTCCCTGAGGTGGATTACCATACGGGGGACCCTCGCTATCTGAGTCTGTAGTGTCCGAAAAAGTAGTGACACGTCTATTGCCCCAGTTCGAAAAGTTGGTGTTAGATGAGCTTTCTCCACTGTTCGCATAGAAGTTCTCAATCAGAAAAGGATAAACACGCTCCTGAGAGAAGTTTCTAATATCCTTTCTTAATTTATCAGTCTTTCTTTTAAGGAGGTATTCACTGAAGGAGTTAAGTTCAGTGGTAATATCCTCCAATTTCTTTTTACAATCTTCTACACTATGTGATTGCTTTAACTTTTCTTCAAGCTCTTGGATTTCCTTATTCAGGAGTTGGATGACCTCCCTTGCTGTTTCAATAATGAGGATCATCCAATCTCTGGAGCACCTATTAGAGATGAGAGCCCACTTTTCCAGAAATTTCCTAATGTCAACAAAAAGACCTGGGATATTCCTGACACGAAGACCAATAGGGATAGTTCCTGCCCTGAGATATTCCAGCATAAAATTAGCGTGGGATTCTGTACGTTTAGTTTTCTTTTTTAGATTGAAAAGTTTAGACCAATCCTCATTAGGGCCTTGGGGTAAGGAAAAAGAAAATGGGCGATCACCCTCTAAGGTTTGACCTAGGAGGCGGGCAAAATCTTCATCAGAGAATCCAAACGTCTTGATGCTATCCATGAAACAGAATGGAATAACAGAGAAACACAAAAAGGGAGCACCGACGTCGTTCGTATACAGACACAATGGAGAGAGAGAGAGAATATCTGTCTAAGGGGAATTTCTAGTAAGAAAAGGATAAGGTTAGACAAAAGAACCAGAGAGGCTAATAAAAAGAAGACTATAGAGAAAAAGTTCTGGTGCTAACACGTAGTCTCCGGGAAGGAGCAACAAGAAAAAACCCCACGGCACAGGGCCGGGAAAATGAGCCAATAAACAAAGGGGGGCCCCAAAATGAAATATAAAGGTAGAGACTATGGGGAGGAAACCAGTTCAGTGCAAAGAGAAATAAACTCTACCCTTTATATGAAAGAAGTACACAGTATCAATAAATATTTTTGGATGCAAGCTAGAGACACTCAAGAGGAAAGGAACACAAAAATATATGCATACATATATATACAACCACTTCAGTTTATATTTAATACAAGTTCTTTTTATTTCACTAATTAGGATAATTAATATATACAAGTTTAGCACATTAGAAACATTTAGTGCGACAAAAATCAGAAAAAAACAGGTTCCCACTCAGAAACAGCAGAGAAAGAAAAAGGAACTAATCACATATACGTTCATTCACAACCAACACACACATTCATCAAAAGTTCATACAACTGTACTGTTTATGCTTGTGCTGAATAAGTGGTGCAAGGGAAATCCCAACCCTCAGAAGGGTCTTCACAAAAAATACTCAAAAACACAAGTGAGTATGTGGACCTTGGTGGAATCAGGGGTTTCAAAGGAAAACAGTTTGACTTGATGTTAAATCCGGTACGGAGAGTCAAGAGGGAGGGGCCCTTGTGCAAAACGCCGACGCGCGTTTCGGTGAAACAACTCCGAAGGACGGAGTACCACCTTCTTCAGGGCGAAACAGAACCACACAAATCAAAAACGGGACCTGAAACAGAGAAGAGGGAAGTAACGTATGTACATAAAAGGAAACCTATATCAAACAAATAAAAACAGATTCATATGTGTTATTTCCATAGAGTGTAACTCAGCTGCATCATGGAGACGGATACACATAATAGCATTAAATTCAGGAGGTTAATCGTGCGCACCAGAGAATAACAGGAAAACTGTCAAAAGATAACGGAAATTTGAGAAAAAATGAAAAAATGAAGAGAAAATAGGGAAATATGCACAGACAAGAAAAAGGGCGAATCTTCGTATGACGAAGAATAATAGACAGAAAATCATTTAGTACTCAAACCCTAAATTACCTGTATCAATAGGAGAGAAATAGTTCAGCGTAATAGCTTCTACAACAATGTTTCAATGCGGCCGAGGGATGCCATACTAAACACACAGAAAAATAATAGATGTAAAAACATGAGGATATATATACAAATAGACCAACATTTAACATAATGCGATTGCATCTCCAAAGGAATTTACCTAAACTAAATACGACTGTAGCAGATTCTCCAAAATTAGTGTACAGAGAGAAGCCAAAGCGCCAAAATTCGATCTTTGCGGGGAGGGAGAGGCGAGGACACCTCACTTCCAGCAGATTCACCGCTAATGCAGAAAAAAATAAAAAGAGGAAAGAAAGGGAGAAAAGAATCAAACTATTGAAAGAAATAGTTTAGGCCAAAAGAAATGCCCAAGTCTAAAACATCAGGCAAGATTTAAACCGATAGGTCAAGTTTGAAAGAGGTTGAGATTATCGGACTCACCTAGTTTCAAATGCCCAATCCAAAAGGAGCAAAAAACGCCAGCTAATTAGAGTCATAGAAGGCCGAATCGCCAGATGATAAGACTCGGATTCGTCAAATGATTAGTAGACCGAGCGGGACATCGGAAAGCTGGGGATAAGCTGAAAAGACAAACAAACAAGGGAAGGATAGGGGCGTAGGAAACTGAGCAAAGCGCGGACAAACAAATACAACCAACACAAGTAAATAACTTCAAACGAAAAAGGGAGCTCAGAGAGGGCAGCAATACCTTCAAAGTTCAACGAGCGTCTGAACAGATAAACCGACGTCTCAAAGGCGGCGTCTTGGAAAAGCGGTCGCTTGCAAGAAAAAGCCCGCTCTAGTCAGGCTATTTAAACCCTCCAATCGAATGAACGTCGATCGGGGGTGTGTTGAAGGACCGATCCGTCAGATTTAAAGGAGTAGCAACCCATAAGCATAAGATAAACACATCGCGCTAAAATCCACGAAGACAAAAATAAATAACAATCTAATCGCTAACGAATTAGATACAGTTCAAAAAAGGGAGAAAAAGATAAAATAAATAATAAATAAGAATGAAGGGTCTAAAGGAATACCAGAGAATGTCAAAGGGACAGCCTCAATGTAGTAAGTGAAGAAGATTACCGTCGACAATCGCTCATAATAGAAGGTGCACAAATAGCACAATGTAAAAGAATGGTCACAGAGGAGAAAAAGTAGCTAAAAACTAATCTATCTAATCTAATAAAGATCTGTACAGATAGATGTCAAAAGCTTGCGAAGAACAGGTCATAAGTAACAGCAAAAAGGCCAAAAATAATTACAAAAGTGCATTTTCCCATGGGAGGGATTCATTCAGGCCCCTTTCCTTCGTGTTAAGGACAAAAATCCAAAACACCTCGCGTTTCTTGCGAATGCTGTCTGGGTTATACCCCTTCTGGGGGCGGATTTTCTCAAGGATAGACCAGTGTAGATCATCATCTTTATGATTTTTCTCCATCCAATGGGTCACCATGGGTGCAGTATGTTTGGACCGTCTGATGTTGGATTTATGCTCCCCAATCCGAACCCTGGCTTCTCTAGAGGTTTCACCTACATAGGAGAGCAAGCAGGGACATTGAATAACGTATATGCAGTTGGATGTCCTGCAATTGGTCATCTCCCTCAATTCAGCGGTATATCCGTTGATACATATGGAGGTGCCAACAATCGCATTAGCGCATGCATGGCAAGTGCCACACTTGTGGTTGCCTCTTACAGGAGATGGGCCGTTAATGGATTTTTGCACCCAGGTTTTCTGATCTGAATCCTTTGCTCTCACCAAAAGATTTCTGAGATTTTTATTTCTGTGAAATGCAAAAACTGGTTTTGGTATAGAGGTAGTTTGTTCACCTAGATTCAACAAATGCCACTCTGAATTGATAATTTGTCTTAACTTATTATTGAATGGAGAGTGTTTTGTGACACAAACAAGTTTGTCTACTTGTTTTTGCAGTTTGGGTTCAAACATGGCATCGCGGTTGTAGAAACGTGCCCTTTTAGAGGCATCTCTCGCCATCCTGGGGGGATACCCTCTGCTGATAAACTTAAGCTTCATGGTTTCCGCATGGAGGAGATAATCCTTAACAGAAGTACAATTTCTGCGAAGACGCAGAAATTGGCTGAAGGGGATCCCATCCTTCTGACTTCTGGGGTGGAAGCTTTCAAAATGAAGCAGAGTGTTTCTGGCAGTGGGTTTCGTATATAGTGACACCATGAGCTTACAGTTATGGTGTTCTATCCAGATGTCAAGGAACTCAAGTTTGGTAGTACTAACATGGGCAGTGAACCTGATGTTATGGTCAGCCGCATTCAACCATTCAATATAGTCATTCAAAGATGGTTGGTCGCCAGTCCAAATGAAAAAAACATCATCAATGTAACGCGACCAATGTCGGACATTCTCGAAGAAAGGAGCTACTTCATTGAAGATGTTGTTTTTCTCGTAGTCGCCCATGTATAGACATGCAATGCTCGGTGCGCAGGCCGCCCCCATACTAACTCCCTGCACTTGCTGATAGAGTTGCCCATCAAATTCGAAAAAGTTTTCCTCTAAAACAATCTCGAGGCAGTGTTTCAAAAAAGTGCCATTGACTGAGGAGAGATCAGAGGCAATGATGTTGCTTACCACCCTGCAAGCCTCCCTTTGGGGAATGTTAGAGTAAAGCGATTCAACGTCCAGTGTGACAAGAATTTCTCGCTCTGGGTCATAGTCAAGGCCCTCGATCTTAGATATAAAATGACCTGTATCCTTCACATAAGATAGTAGGTTGCCCACAATCGGCTGAATAAACCTATCCAGATATTTAGACAATGGTTCCGTAGCCGAGCCAATAGTAGAGACAATGGGCCTCAGAGGTGGATCATATTGGTCCTTGTGGGTCTTCGGTAAACCATATATTATAGGTATGCGGGTATGGGTAGGTGTAAGAAAAAGGGCTTCCGACAGACAAATATCTCCTCTTTCGACCGCTTGTTCTACATCTCGTAGGATACGACGCTTGATTCTGGGTTCAGGATTCGTCAAAATTTTACAATAGTGTCTAGTCGAACCAAGAAGGTCAAGCATTTTCTCTTTATATCTGACGGTATCCAAAATGACAATGCCCCCACCCTTATCACAGGGTTTAATCGTAAGATCATTATCATTCTTGAGAGCCATGAGTGCAAGGTTTTCCTCCCTAGTGGTGTTGTAGGCAGGCTTGGGAACATATTTGACTGCCTTCTGGATTTTGTTGAGGACTGTTTTTTCAAATAAGTTAACTTCCATGCCTAATGTCTCTAGGGACGGAGTAAAGTTGGAAGGGGGCCTCAGACCAGACAAGTTGTCATGGTTAGTATTAGATTCTTCATTCAAGAAAAACTTTTTAAGACGCACTTTGCGAAAAAATGCATGCAGATCTTTGAAGAGTTCAAATTTGTTGATCCTAGTGGAAGGAGTAAAGGACAGACCCTTAGTAAGTAGCGTCACAGCAGAATGGTCCATTGTACTTTTCGATAAGTTGAAAATGGGAATAGTATTCATGTCCTCCAATACTGGTGCTGGCGGGTTTGAATATACCTCTGTGGCTGCGCTGGGTCCTGGTATTGACCCCTGTGTTGGAAACCCTGAGAGCGATTCTGGAAACGGTTTTGATATCGTGGGCGATAGTGTCCCCGTCGATTGCCTAAAAAACGATTTTCCGGCAAGGGACGTTCAAAAGCCTGTCCTTGTCCTGAGTTACCGTAGGCCTGTCCCTGAGGTGGATTACCATACGGGGGACCCTCGCTATCTGAGTCTGTAGTGTCCGAAAAAGTAGTGACACGTCTATTGCCCCAGTTCGAAAAGTTGGTGTTAGATGAGCTTTCTCCACTGTTCGCATAGAAGTTCTCAATCAGAAAAGGATAAACACGCTCCTGAGAGAAGTTTCTAATATCCTTTCTTAATTTATCAGTCTTTCTTTTAAGGAGGTATTCACTGAAGGAGTTAAGTTCAGTGGTAATATCCTCCAATTTCTTTTTACAATCTTCTACACTATGTGATTGCTTTAACTTTTCTTCAAGCTCTTGGATTTCCTTATTCAGGAGTTGGATGACCTCCCTTGCTGTTTCAATAATGAGGATCATCCAATCTCTGGAGCACCTATTAGAGATGAGAGCCCACTTTTCCAGAAATTTCCTAATGTCAACAAAAAGACCTGGGATATTCCTGACACGAAGACCAATAGGGATAGTTCCTGCCCTGAGATATTCCAGCATAAAATTAGCGTGGGATTCTGTACGTTTAGTTTTCTTTTTTAGATTGAAAAGTTTAGACCAATCCTCATTAGGGCCTTGGGGTAAGGAAAAAGAAAATGGGCGATCACCCTCTAAGGTTTGACCTAGGAGGCGGGCAAAATCTTCATCAGAGAATCCAAACGTCTTGATGCTATCCATGAAACAGAATGGAATAACAGAGAAACACAAAAAGGGAGCACCGACGTCGTTCGTATACAGACACAATGGAGAGAGAGAGAGAATATCTGTCTAAGGGGAATTTCTAGTAAGAAAAGGATAAGGTTAGACAAAAGAACCAGAGAGGCTAATAAAAAGAAGACTATAGAGAAAAAGTTCTGGTGCTAACACGTAGTCTCCGGGAAGGAGCAACAAGAAAAAACCCCACGGCACAGGGCCGGGAAAATGAGCCAATAAACAAAGGGGGGCCCCAAAATGAAATATAAAGGTAGAGACTATGGGGAGGAAACCAGTTCAGTGCAAAGAGAAATAAACTCTACCCTTTATATGAAAGAAGTACACAGTATCAATAAATATTTTTGGATGCAAGCTAGAGACACTCAAGAGGAAAGGAACACAAACATATATGCATACATATATATACAACCACTTCAGTTTATATTTAATACAAGTTCTTTTTATTTCACTAATTAGGATAATTAATATATACAAGTTTAGCACATTAGAAACATTTAGTGCGACAAAAATCAGAAAAAAACAGGTTCCCACTCAGAAACAGCAGAGAAAGAAAAAGGAACTAATCACATATACGTTCATTCACAACCAACACACACATTCATCAAAAGTTCATACAACTGTACTGTTTATGCTTGTGCTGAATAAGTGGTGCAAGGGAAATCCCAACCCTCAGAAGGGTCTTCACAAAAAATACTCAAAAACACAAGTGAGTATGTGGACCTTGGTGGAATCAGGGGTTTCAAAGGAAAACAGTTTGACTTGATGTTAAATCCGGTACGGAGAGTCAAGAGGGAGGGGCCCTTGTGCAAAACGCCGACGCGCGTTTCGGTGAAACAACTCCGAAGGACGGAGTACCACCTTCTTCAGGGCGAAACAGAACCACACAAATCAAAAACGGGACCTGAAACAGAGAAGAGGGAAGTAACGTATGTACATAAAAGGAAACCTATATCAAACAAATAAAAACAGATTCATATGTGTTATTTCCATAGAGTGTAACTCAGCTGCATCATGGAGACGGATACACATAATAGCATTAAATTCAGGAGGTTAATCGTGCGCACCAGAGAATAACAGGAAAACTGTCAAAAGATAACGGAAATTTGAGAAAAAATGAAAAAATGAAGAGAAAATAGGGAAATATGCACAGACAAGAAAAAGGGCGAATCTTCGTATGACGAAGAATAATAGACAGAAAATCATTTAGTACTCAAACCCTAAATTACCTGTATCAATAGGAGAGAAATAGTTCAGCGTAATAGCTTCTACAACAATGTTTCAATGCGGCCGAGGGATGCCATACTAAACACACAGAAAAATAATAGATGTAAAAACATGAGGATATATATACAAATAGACCAACATTTAACATAATGCGATTGCATCTCCAAAGGAATTTACCTAAACTAAATACGACTGTAGCAGATTCTCCAAAATTAGTGTACAGAGAGAAGCCAAAGCGCCAAAATTCGATCTTTGCGGGGAGGGAGAGGCGAGGACACCTCACTTCCAGCAGATTCACCGCTAATGCAGAAAAAAATAAAAAGAGGAAAGAAAGGGAGAAAAGAATCAAACTATTGAAAGAAATAGTTTAGGCCAAAAGAAATGCCCAAGTATAAAACATCAGGCAAGATTTAAACCGATAGGTCAAGTTTGAAGGAGGTTGAGATTATCGGACTCACCTAGTTTCAAATGCCCAATCCAAAAGGAGCAAAAAACGCCAGATAATTAGAGTCATAGAAGGCCGAATCGCCAGATGATAAGACTCGGATTCATCAAATGATTAGTAGACCGAGCGGGACAGCGGAAAGCTGGGGATAAGCTGAAAAGACAAACAAACAAGGGAAGGATAAGGGCGTAGGAAACTGAGCAAAGCGCGGACAAACAAATACGTCCAACGCAAGTAAATAACTTCAATTGAAAAAGGGAGCTCAGAGAGGGCAGCAATACCTTCAAAGTTCAACGAGCGTCTGAACAGATAAACCGACGTCTCAAAGGCGGCGTCTTGGAAAAGCGGTCGCTTGCAAGAAAAAGCCCGCTCTAGTCAGGCTATTTAAACCCTCCAATCGAATGAACGTCGATCGGGGGTGTGTTGAAGGACCGATCCGTCAGATTTAAAGGAGTAGCAACCCATAAGCATAAGATAAACACATCGCGCTAAAATCCACGAAGACAAAAATAAATAACAATCTAATCGCTAACGAATTAGATACAGTTCAAAAAAGGGAGAAAAAGATAAAATAAATAATAAATAAGAATGAAGGGTCTAAAGGAATACCAGAGAATGTCAAAGGGACAGCCTCAATGTAGTAAGAGAAGAAGATTACCGTCGACAATCGCTCATAATAGAAGGTGCACAAATAGCACAATGTAAAAGAATGGTCACAGAGGAGAAAAAGTAGCTAAAAACTAATCTATCTAATCTAATAAAGATCTGTACAGATAGATGTCAAAAGCTTGCGAAGAACAGGTCATAAGTAACAGCAAAAAGGCCAAAAATAATTACAAAAGTGCATTTTCCCATGGGAGGGATTCATTCAGGCCCCTTTCCTTCGTGTTAAGGACAAAAATCCAAAACACCTCGCGTTTCTTGCGAATGCTGTCTGGGTTATACCCCTTCTGGGGGCGGATTTTCTCAAGGATAGACCAGCGTAGTTCATCATCTTTATGATTTTTCTCCATCCAATGGGTCACCATGGGTGCAGTATGTTTGGACCGTCTGATGTTGGATTTATGCTCCCCAATCCGAACCCTGGCTTCTCTAGAGGTTTCACCTACATAGGAGAGCAAGCAGGGACATTGAATAACGTATATGCAGTTGGATGTCCTGCAATTGGTCATCTCCCTCAATTCAGCGGTATATCCGTTGATACATATGGAGGTGCCAACAATAGCATTAGCGCATGCATGGCAAGTGCCACACTTGTGGTTGCCTCTTACAGGAGATGGGCCGTTAATGGATTTTTGCACCCAGGTTTTCTGATCTGAATCCTTTGCTCTCACCAAAAGATTTCTGAGATTTTTATTTCTGTGAAATGCAAAAACTGGTTTTGGTATAGAGGTAGTTTGTTCACCTAGATTCAACAAATGCCACTCTGAATTGATAATTTGTCTTAACTTATTATTGAATGGAGAGTGTTTTGTGACACAAACAAGTTTGTCTACTTGTTTTTGCAGTTTGGGTTCAAACATGGCATCGCGGTTGTAGAAACGTGCCCTTTTAGAGGCATCTCTCGCCATCCTGGGGGGATACCCTCTGCTGATAAACTTAAGCTTCATGGTTTCCGCATGGAGGAGATAATCCTTAACAGAAGTACAATTTCTGCGAAGACGCAGAAATTGGCTGAAGGGGATCCCATCCTTCTGACTTCTGGGGTGGAAGCTTTCATAATGAAGCAGAGTGTTTCTGGCAGTGGGTTTCGTATATAGTGACACCATGAGCTTACAGTTATGGTGTTCTATCCAGATGTCAAGGAACTCAAGTTTGGTAGTACTAACATGGGCAGTGAACCTGATGTTATGGTCAGCCGCATTCAACCATTCAATATAGTCATTCAAAGATGGTTGGTCGCCAGTCCAAATGAAAAAAACATCATCAATGTAACGCGACCAATGTCGGACATTCTCGAAGAAAGGAGCTACTTCATTGAAGATGTTGTTTTTCTCGTAGTCGCCCATGTATAGACATGCAATGCTCGGTGCGCAGGCCGCCCCCATACTAACTCCCTGCACTTGCTGATAGAGTTGCCCATCAAATTCGAAAAAGTTTTCCTCTAAAACAATCTCGAGGCAGTGTTTCAAAAAAGTGCCATTGACTAAGGAGAGATCAGAGGCAATGATGTTGCTTACCACCCTGCAAGCCTCCCTTTGGGGAATGTTAGAGTAAAGCGATTCAACGTCCAGTGTGACAAGAATTTCTCGCTCTGGGTCATAGTCAAGGCCCTCGATCTTAGATATAAAATGACCTGTATCCTTCACATAAGATAGTAGGTTGCCCACAATCGGCTGAATAAACCTATCCAGATATTTAGACAATGGTTCCGTAGCCGAGCCAATAGTAGAGACAATGGGCCTCAGAGGTGGATCATATTGGTCCTTGTGGGTCTTCGGTAAACCATATATTATAGGTATGCGGGTATGGGTAGGTGTAAGAAAAAGGGCTTCCGACAGACAAATATCTCCTCTTTCGACCGCTTGTTCTACATCTCGTAGGATACGACGCTTGATTCTGGGTTCAGGATTCGTCAAAATTTTACAATAGTGTCTAGTCGAACCAAGAAGGTCAAGCATTTTCTCTTTATATCTGACGGTATCCAAAATGACAATGCCCCCACCCTTATCACAGGGTTTAATCGTAAGATCATTATCATTCTTGAGAGCCATGAGTGCAAGGTTTTCCTCCCTAGTGGTGTTGTAGGCAGGCTTGGGAACATATTTGACTGCCTTCTGGATTTTGTTGAGGACTGCTTTTTCAAATAAGTTAACTTCCATGCCTAATGTCTCTAGGGACGGAGTAAAGTTGGAAGGGGGCCTCAGACCAGACAAGTTGTCATGGTTAGTATTAGATTCTTCATTCAAGAAAAACCTTTTAAGACGCACTTTGCGAAAAAATGCATGCAGATCTTTGAAGAGTTCAAATTTGTTGATCCTAGTGGAAGGAGTAAAGGACAGACCCTTAGTAAGTAGCGTCACAGCAGAATGGTCCATTGTACTTTTCGATAAGTTGAAAATGGGAATAGTATTCATGTCCTCCAATACTGGTGCTGGCGGGTTTGAATATACCTCTGTGGCTGCGCTGGGTCCTGGTATTGACCCCTGTGTTGGAAACCCTGAGAGCGATTCTGGAAACGGTTTTGATATCGTGGGCGATAGTGTCCCCGTCGATTGCCTAAAAAACGATTTTCCGGCAAGGGACGTTCAAAAGCCTGTCCTTGTCCTGAGTTACCGTAGGCCTGTCCCTGAGGTGGATTACCATACGGGGAACCCTCGCTATCTGAGTCTGTAGTGTCCGAAAAAGTAGTGACACGTCTATTGCCCCAGTTCGAAAAGTTGGTGTTAGATGAGCTTTCTCCACTGTTCGCATAGAAGTTCTCAATCAGAAAAGGATAAACACGCTCCTGAGAGAAGTTTCTAATATCCTTTCTTAATTTATCAGTCTTTCTTTTAAGGAGGTATTCACTGAAGGAGTTAAGTTCAGTGGTAATATCCTCCAATTTCTTTTTACAATCTTCTACACTATGTGATTGCTTTAACTTTTCTTCAAGCTCTTGGATTTCCTTATTCAGGAGTTGGATGACCTCCCTTGCTGTTTCAATAATGAGGATCATCCAATCTCTGGAGCACCTATTAGAGATGAGAGCCCACTTTTCCAGAAATTTCCTAATGTCAACAAAAAGACCTGGGATATTCCTGACACGAAGACCAATAGGGATAGTTCCTGCCCTGAGATATTCCAGCATAAAATTAGCGTGGGATTCTGTACGTTTAGTTTTCTTTTTTAGATTGAAAAGTTTAGACCAATCCTCATTAGGGCCTTGGGGTAAGGAAAAAGAAAATGGGCGATCACCCTCTAAGGTTTAACCTAGGAGGCGGGCAAAATCTTCATCAGAGAATCCAAACGTCTTGATGCTATCCATGAAACAGAATGGAATAACAGAGAAACACAAAAAGGGAGTACCGACGTCGTTCGTATACAGACACAATGGAGAGAGAGAGAGAATATCTGTCTAAGGGGAATTTCTAGTAAGAAAAGGATAAGGTTAGACAAAAGAACCAGAGAGGCTAATAAAAAGAAGACTATAGAGAAAAAGTTCTGGTGCTAACACGTAGTCTCCGGGAAGGAGCAACAAGAAAAAACCCCACGGCACAGGGCCGGGAAAATGAGCCAATAAACAAAGGGGGGCCCCAAAATGAAATATAAAGGTAGAGACTATGGGGAGGAAACCAGTTCAGTGCAAAGAGAAATAAACTCTACCCTTTATATGAAAGAAGTACACAGTATCAATAAATATTTTTGGATGCAAGCTAGAGACACTCAAGAGGAAAGGAACACAAAAATATATGCATACATATATATACAACCACTTCAGTTTATATTTAATACAAGTTCTTTTTATTTCACTAATTAGGATAATTAATATATACAAGTTTAGCACATTAGAAACATTTAGTGCGACAAAAATCAGAAAAAAACAGGTTCCCACTCAGAAACAGCAGAGAAAGAAAAAGGAACTAATCACATATACGTTCATTCACAACCAACACACACATTCATCAAAAGTTCATACAACTGTACTGTTTATGCTTGTGCTGAATAAGTGGTGCAAGGGAAATCCCAACCCTCAGAAGGGTCTTCACAAAAAATACTCAAAAACACAAGTGAGTATGTGGACCTTGGTGGAATCAGGGGTTTCAAAGGAAAACAGTTTGACTTGATGTTAAATCCGGTACGGAGAGTCAAGAGGGAGGGGCCCTTGTGCAAAACGCCGACGCGCGTTTCGGTGAAACAACTCCGAAGGACGGAGTACCACCTTCTTCAGGGCGAAACAGAACCACACAAATCAAAAACGGGACCTGAAACAGAGAAGAGGGAAGTAACGTATGTACATAAAAGGAAACCTATATCAAACAAATAAAAACAGATTCATATGTGTTATTTCCATAGAGTGTAACTCAGCTGCATCATGGAGACGGATACACATAATAGCATTAAATTCAGGAGGTTAATCGTGCGCACCAGAGAATAACAGGAAAACTGTCAAAAGATAACGGAAATTTGAGAAAAAATGAAAAAATGAAGAGAAAATAGGGAAATATGCACAGACAAGAAAAAGGGCGAATCTTCGTATGACGAAGAATAATAGACAGAAAATCATTTAGTACTCAAACCCTAAATTACCTGTATCAATAGGAGAGAAATAGTTCAGCGTAATAGCTTCTACAACAATGTTTCAATGCGGCCGAGGGATGCCATACTAAACACACAGAAAAATAATAGATGTAAAAACATGAGGATATATATACAAATAGACCAACATTTAACATAATGCGATTGCATCTCCAAAGGAATTTACCTAAACTAAATACGACTGTAGCAGATTCTCCAAAATTAGTGTACAGAGAGAAGCCAAAGCGCCAAAATTCGATCTTTGCGGGGAGGGAGAGGCGAGGACACCTCACTTCCAGCAGATTCACCGCTAATGCAGAAAAAAATAAAAAGAGGAAAGAAAGGGAGAAAAGAATCAAACTATTGAAAGAAATAGTTTAGGCCAAAAGAAATGCCCAAGTCTAAAACATCAGGCAAGATTTAAACCGATAGGTCAAGTTTGAAGGAGGTTGAGATTATCGGACTCACCTAGTTTCAAATGCCCAATCCAAAAGGAGCAAAAAACGCCAGATAATTAGAGTCATAGAAGGCCGAATCGCCAGATGATAAGACTCGGATTCGTCAAATGATTAGTAGACCGAGCGGGACAGCGGAAAGCTGGGGATAAGCTGAAAAGACAAACAAACAAGGGAAGGATAAGGGCGTAGGAAACTGAGCAAAGCGCGGACAAACAAATACGTCCAACGCAAGTAAATAACTTCAAACGAAAAAGGGAGCTCAGAGAGGGCAGCAATACCTTCAAAGTTCAACGAGCGTCTGAACAGATAAACCGACGTCTCAAAGGCGGCGTCTTGGAAAAGCGGTCGCTTGCAAGAAAAAGCCCGCTCTAGTCAGGCTATTTAAACCCTCCAATCGAATGAACGTCGATCGGGGGTGTGTTGAAGGACCGATCCGTCAGATTTAAAGGAGTAGCAACCCATAAGCATAAGATAAACACATCGCGCTAAAATCCACGAAGACAAAAATAAATAACAATCTAATCGCTAACGAATTAGATACAGTTCAAAAAAGGGAGAAAAAGATAAAATAAATAATAAATAAGAATGAAGGGTCTAAAGGAATACCAGAGAATGTCAAAGGGACAGCCTCAATGTAGTAAGTGAAGAAGATTCCCGTCGACAATCGCTCATAATAGAAGGTGCACAAATAGCACAATGTAAAAGAATGGTCACAGAGGAGAAAAAGTAGCTAAAAACTAATCTATCTAATCTAATAAAGATCTGTACAGATAGATGTCAAAAGCTTGCGAAGAACAGGTCATAAGTAACAGCAAAAAGGCCAAAAATAATTACAAAAGTGCATTTTCCCATGGGAGGGATTCATTCAGGCCCCTTTCCTTCGTGTTAGGGACAAAAATCCAAAACACCTCGCGTTTCTTGCGAATGCTGTCTGGGTTATACCCCTTCTGGGGGCGGATTTTCTCAAGGATAGACCAGCGTAGTTCATCATCTTTATGATTTTTCTCCATCCAATGGGTCACCATGGGTGCAGTATGTTTGGACCGTCTGATGTTGGATTTATGCTCCCCAATCCGAACCCTGGCTTCTCTAGAGGTTTCACCTACATAGGAGAGCAAGCAGGGACATTGAATAACGTATATGCAGTTGGATGTCCTGCAATTGGTCATCTCCCTCAATTCAGCGGTATATCCGTTGATACATATGGAGGTGCCAACAATAGCATTAGCGCATGCATGGCGAGTGCCACACTTGTGGTTGCCTCTTACAGGAGATGGGCCGTTAATGGATTTTTGCACCCAGGTTTTCTGATCTGAATCCTTTGCTCTCACCAAAAGATTTCTGAGATTTTTATTTCTGCGAAATGCAAAAACTGGTTTTGGTATAGAGGTAGTTTGTTCACCTAGATTCAACAAATGCCACTCTGAATTGATAATTTGTCTTAACTTATTATTGAATGGAGAGTGTTTTGTGACACAAACAAGTTTGTCTACTTGTTTTTGCAGTTTGGGTTCAAACATGGCATCGCGGTTGTAGAAACGTGCCCTTTTAGAGGCATCTCTCACCATCCTGGGGGATACCCTCTGCTGATAAACTTAAGCTTCATGGTTTCCGCATGGAGGAGATAATCCTTAACAGAAGTACAATTTCTGCGAAGACGCAGAAATTGGCTGAAGGGGATCCCATCCTTCTGACTTCTGGGTTGGAAGCTTTCAAAATGAAGCAGAGTGTTTCTGGCAGTGGGTTTCGTATATAGTGACACCATGAGCTTACAGTTATGGTGTTCTATCCAGATGTCAAGGAACTCAAGTTTGGTAGTACTAACATGGGCAGTGAACCTGATGTTATGGTCAGCCGCATTCAACCATTCAATATAGTCATTCAAAGATGGTTGGTCGCCAGTCGAAATGAAAAAAACATCATCAATGTAACACGACCAATGTCGGACATTCTCGAAGAAAGGAGCTACTTCATTGAAGATTTTGTTTTTCTCGTAGTCGCCCATGTATAGACATGCAATGCTCGGTGCGCAGGCCGCCCCCATACTAACTCCCTGCACTTGCTGATAGAGTTGCCCATCAAATTCGAAAAAGTTTTCCTCTAAAACAATCTCGAGGCAGTGTTTCAAAAAAGTGCCATTGACTAAGGAGAGATCAGAGGCAATGATGTTGCTTACCACCCTGCAAACCTCCCTTTGGGGAATGTTAGAGTAAAGCGATTCAACGTCCAGTGTGACAAGAATTTCTCCCTCTGGGTCATAGTCAAGGCCCTCGATCTTAGATATAAAATGACCTGTATCCTTCACATAAGGTAGTAGGTTGCCCACAATCGGCTGAAGAAACCTATCCAGATATTTAGACAATGGTTCCGTAGCCGAGCCAATAGTAGAGACAATGGGCCTCAGAGGTGGATCATATTGGTCCTTGTGGGTCTTCGGTAAACCATATATTATAGGTATGCGGGTATGGGTAGGTGTAAGAAAAAGGGCTTCCGACAGACAAATATCTCCTCTTTCGACCGCTTGTTCTACATCTCGTAGGATACGACGCTTGATTCTGGGTTCAGGATTCGTCAAAATTTTACAATAGTGTCTAGTCGAACCAAGAAGGTCAAGCATTTTCTCTTTATATCTGACGGTATCCAAAATGACAATGCCCCCACCCTTATCACAGGGTTTAATCGTAAGATCATTATCATTCTTGAGAGCCATGAGTGCAAGGTTTTCCTCCCTAGTGGTGTTGTAGGCAGGCTTGGGAACATATTTGACTGCCTTCTGGATTTTGTTGAGGACTGCTTTTTCAAATAAGTTAACTTCCATGCCTAATGTCTCTAGGGACGGAGTAAAGTTGGAAGGGGGCCTCAGACCAGACAAGTTGTCATGGTTAGTATTAGATTCTTCATTCAAGAAAAACTTTAAGACGCACTTTGCGAAAAAATGCATGCAGATCTTTGAAGAGTTCAAATTTGTTGATCCTAGTGGAAGGAATAAAGGACAGACCCTTAGTAAGTAGCGTCACAGCAGAATGGTCCATTGTACTTTTCGATAAGTTGAAAATGGGAATAGTATTCATGTCCTCCAATACTGGTGCTGGTGGGTTTGAATATACCTCTGTGGCTGCGCTGGGTCCTGGTATTGACCCCTGTGTTGGAAACCCTGAGAGCGATTCTGGAAACGGTTTTGATATCGTGGGCGATAGTTGCCCCGTCGATTGCCTAAAAAACGATTTTCCGGCAAGGGACGTTCAAAAGCCTGTCCTTGTCCTGAGTTACCGTAGGCCTGTCCCTGAGGTGGATTACCATACGGGGAACCCTCGCTATCTGAGTCTGTAGTGTCCGAAAAAGTAGTGACACGTCTATTGCCCCAGTTCTAAAAGTTGGTGTTAGATGAGCTTTCTCCACTGTTCGCATAGAAGTTCTCAATCAGAAAAGGATAAACACGCTCCTGAGAGAAGTTTCTAATATCCTTTCCTAATTTATCAGTCTTTCTTTTAAGGAGGTATTCACTGAAGGAGTTAAGTTCAGTGGTAATATCCTCCAATTTCTTTTTACAATCTTCTACACTATGTGATTGCTTTAACTTTTCTTCAAGCTCTTGGATTTCCTTATTCAGGAGTTGGATGACCTCCCTTGCTGTTTCAATAATGAGGATCATCCAATCTCTGGAGCACCTATTAGAGATGAGAGCCCACTTTTCCAGAAATTTCCTAATGTCAACAAAAAGACCTGGGATATTCCTGACACAAAGACCAATAGGGATAGTTCCTGCCCTGAGATATTCCAGCATAAAATTAGCGTGGGATTCTGTACGTTTAGTTTTCTTTTTTAGATTGAAAAGTTTAGACCAATCCTCATTAGGGCCTTGGGGTAAGGAAAAAGAAAATGGGCGATCACCCTCTAAGGTTTGACCTAGGAGGCGGGCAAAATCTTCATCAGAGAATCCAAACGTCTTGATGCTATCCATGAAACAGAATGGAATAACAGAGAAACACAAAAAGGGAGCACCGACGTCGTTCGTATACAGACACAATGGAGAGAGAGAGAGAATATCTGTCTAAGGGGAATTTCTAGTAAGAAAAGGATAAGGTTAGACAAAAGAACCAGAGAGGCTAATAAAAAGAAGACTATAGAGAAAAAGTTCTGGTGCTAACACGTAGTCTCCGGGAAGGAGCAACAAGAAAAAGCCCCACGGCACAGGGCCGGGAAAATGAGCCAATAAACAAAGGGGGGCCCCAAAATGAAATATAAAGGTAGAGACTATGGGGAGGAAACCAGTTCAGTGCAAAGAGAAATAAACTCTACCCTTTATATGAAAGAAGTACACAGTATCAATAAATATTTTTGGATGCAAGCTAGAGACACTCAAGAGGAAAGGAACACAAAAATATATGCATACATATATATACAACCACTTCAGTTTATATTTAATACAAGATCTTTTTATTTCACTAATTAGGATAATTAATATATACAAGTTTAGCACATTAGAAACATTTAGTGCGACAAAAATCAGAAAAAAACAGGTTCCCACTCAGAAACAGCAGAGAAAGAAAAAGGAACTAATCACATATACGTTCATTCACAACCAACACACACATTCATCAAAAGTTCATACAACTGTACTGTTTATACTTGTGCTGAATAAGTGGTGCAAGGGAAATCCCAACCCTCAGAAGGGTCTTCACAAAAAATACTCAAAAACACAAGTGAGTATGTGGACCTTGGTGGAATCAGGGGTTTCAAAGGAAAACAGTTTGACTTGATGTTAAATCCGGTACGGAGAGTCAAGAGGGAGGGGCCCTTGTGCAAAACGCCGACGCGCGTTTCGGTGAAACAACTCCGAAGGACGGAGTACCACCTTCTTCAGGGCGAAACAGAACCACACAAATCAAAAACGGGACCTGAAACAGAGAAGAGGGAAGTAACGTATGTACATAAAAGGAAACCTATATCAAACAAATAAAAACAGATTCATATGTGTTATTTCCATAGAGTGTAACTCAGCTGCATCATGGAGATGGATACACATAATAGCATTAAATTCAGGAGGTTAATCGTGCGCACCAGAGAATAACAGGAAAACTGTCAAAAGATAACGGAAATTTGAGAAAAAATGAAAAAATGAAGAGAAAATAGGGAAATATGCACAGACAAGAAAAAGGGCGAATCTTCGTATGACGAAGAATAATAGACAGAAAATCATTTAGTACTCAAACCCTAAATTACCTGTATCAATAGGAGAGAAATAGTTCAGCGTAATAGCTTCTACAACAATGTTTCAATGCGGCCGAGGGATGCCATACTAAACACACAGAAAAATATTAGATGTAAAAACATGAGGATATATATACAAATAGACCAACATTTAACATAATGCGATTGCATCTCCAAAGGAATTTACCTAAACGACTGTAGCAGATTCTCCAAAATTAGTGTACAGAGAGAAGCCAAAGCGCCAAAATTCGATCTTTGCGGGGAGGGAGAGGCTTGGACCCCTCTCTTCCAGCAGATTCACCGCTAATGCAGAAAAAAATAAAAAGAGGAAAGAAAGGGAGAAAAGAATCAAACTATTGAAAGAAATAGTTTAGGCCAAAAGAAATGCCCAAGTCTAAAACATCAGGCAAGATTTAAACCGATAGGTCAAGTTTGAAGGAGGTTGAGATTATCGGACTCACCTAGTTTCAAATGCCCAATCCAAAAGGAGCAAAAAACGCCAGATAATTAGAGTCATAGAAGGCCGAATCGCCAGATGATAAGACTCGGATTCGTCAAATGATTAGTAGACCGAGCGGGACAGCGGAAAGCTGGGGATAAGCTGAAAAGACAAACAAACAAGGGAAGGATAAGGGCGTAGGAAACTGAGCAAAGCGCGGACAAACAAATACGTCCAACGCAAGTAAATAACTTCAAACGAAAAAGGGAGCTCAGAGAGGGCAGCAATACCTTCAAAGTTCAACGAGCGTCTGAACAGATAAACCGACGTCTCAAAGGCGGCGTCTTGGAAAAGCGGTCGCTTGCAAGAAAAAGCCCGCTCTAGTCAGGCTATTTAAACCCTCCAATCGAATGAACGTCGATCGGGGGTGTGTTGAAGGACCGATCCGTCAGATTTAAAGGAGTAGCAACCCATAAGCATAAGATAAACACATCGCGCTAAAATCCACGAAGACAAAAATAAATAACAATCTAATCGCTAACGAATTAGATACAGTTCAAAAAAGGGAGAAAAAGATAAAATAAATAATAAATAAGAATGAAGGGTCTAAAGGAATACCAGAGAATGTCAAAGGGACAGCCTCAATGTAGTAAGTGAAGAAGATTACCGTCGACAATCGCTCATAATAGAAGGTGCACAAATAGCACAATGTAAAAGAATGGTCACAGAGGAAAAAAAGTAGCTAAAAACTAATCTATCTAATCTAATAAAGATCTGTACAGATAGATGTCAAAAGCTTGCGAAGAACAGGTCATAAGTAACAGCAAAAATGCCAAAAATAATTACAAAAGTGCATTTTCCCATGGGAGGGATTCATTCAGGCACCTTTCCTTCGTGTTAAGGACAAAAATCCAAAACACCTCGCGTTTCTTGCGAATGCTGTCTGGGTTATACCCCTTCTGGGGGCGGATTTTCTCAAGGATAGACCAGCGTAGTTCATCATTTTTATGATTTTTCTCCATCCAATGGGTCACCATGGGTGCAGTATGTTTGGACCGTCTGATGTTGGATTTATGCTCCCCAAT
The DNA here is from genome assembly GCF_964204655.1 of Triturus cristatus. Classification (NCBI taxonomy): domain Eukaryota; kingdom Metazoa; phylum Chordata; class Amphibia; order Caudata; family Salamandridae; genus Triturus; species Triturus cristatus. Next base: position 662,211,171 of record NC_140584.1, read on the forward strand.
CCGAACCCTGGCTTCTCTAGAGGTTTCACCTACATAGGAGAGCAAGCAGGGACATTGAATAACGTATATGCAGTTGGATGTCCTGCAATTGGTCATCTTCCTCAATTCAGAGGTATATCCGTTGATACATATGGAGGTGCCAACAATAGCATTAGCGCATGCATGGCAAGTGCCACACTTGTGGTTGCCTCTTACAGGAGATGGGCCGTTAATGGATTTTTGCACCCAGGTTTTCTGATCTGAATCCTTTGCTCTCACCAAAAGATTTCTGAGATTTTTATTTCTGCGAAATGCAAAAACTGGTTTTGGTATAGAGGTAGTTTGTTCACCTAGATTCAACAAATGCCACTCTGAATTGATAATTTGTCTTAACTTATTATTGAATGGAGAGTGTTTTGTGACACAAACAAGTTTGTCTACTTGTTTTTGCAGTTTGGGTTCAAACATGGCATCGCGGTTGTAGAAACGTGCCCTTTTAGAGGCATCTCTCGCCATCCTGGGGGGATACCCTCTGCTGATAAACTTAAGCTTCATGGTTTCCGCATGGAGGAGATAATCCTTAACAGAAGTACAATTTCTGCGAAGACGCAGAAATTGGCTGAAGGGGATCCCATCCTTCTGACTTCTGGGGTGGAAGCTTTCAAAATGAAGCAGAGTGTTTCTGGCAGTGGGTTTTGTATATAGTGACACCATGAGCTTACAGTTATGGTGTTCTATCCAGATGTCAAGGAACTCAAGTTTGGTAGTACTAACATGGGCAGTGAACCTGATGTTATGGTCAGCCGCATTCAACCATTCAATATAGTCATTCAAAGATGGTTGGTCACCAGTCCAAATGAAAAAAACATCATCAATGTAACGCGACCAATGTCGGACATTCTCGAAGAAAGGAGCTACTTCATTGAAGATGTTGTTTTTCTCGTAGTCGCCCATGTATAGACATGCATTGCTCGGTGCGCAGGCCGCCCCCATACTAACTCCCTGCACTTGCTGATAGAGTTGCCCATCAAATTCGAAAAAGTTTTCCTCTAAAACAATCTCGAGGCAGTGTTTCAAAAAAGTGCCATTGACTAAGGAGAGATCAGAGGCAATGATGTTGCTTACCACCCTGCAAGCCTCCCTTTGGGGAATGTTAGAGTAAAGCGATTCAACGTCCAGTGTGACAAGAATTTCTCGCTCTGGGTCATAGTCAAGGCCCTCGATCTTAGATATAAAATGACCTGTATCCTTCACATAAGATAGTAGGTTGCCCACAATCGGCTGAAGAAACCTATCCAGATATTTAGACAAAGGGTCCGTAGCCGAGCCAATAGTAGAGACAATGGGCCTCAGAGGTGGATCATATTGGTCCTTGTGGGTCTTCGGTAAACCATATATTATAGGTATGCGGGTATGGGTAGGTGTAAGAAAAAGGGCTTCCGACAGACAAATATCTCCTCTTTCGACCGCTTGTTCTACATCTCGTAGGATACGACGCTTGATTCTGGGTTCAGGATTCGTCAAAATTTTACAATAGTGTCTAGTCGAACCAAGAAGGTCAAGCATTTTCTCTTTATATCTGACGGTATCCAAAATGACAATGCCCCCACCCTTATCACAGGGTTTAATCGTAAGATCATTATCATTCTTGAGAGCCATGAGTGCAAGGTTTTCCTCCCTAGTGGTGTTGTAGGCAGGCTTGGGAACATATTTGACTGCCTTCTGGATTTTGTTGAGGACTGCTTTTTCAAATAAGTTAACTTCCATGCCTAATGTCTCTAGGGACGGAGTAAAGTTGGAAGGGGGCCTCAGACCAGACAAGTTGTCATGGTTAGTATTAGATTCTTCATTCAAGAAAAACTTTTTAAGACGCACTTTGCGAAAAAATGCATGTAGATCTTTGAAGAGTTCAAATTTGTTGATCCTAGTGGAAGGAATAAAGGACACACCCTTAGTAAGTAGCGTCACAGCAGAATGGTCCATTGTACTTTTCGATAAGTTGAAAATGGGAATAGTATTCATGTCCTCCAATACTGGTGCTGGCGGGTTTGAATATACCTCTGTGGCTGCGCTGGGTCCTGGTATTGACCCCTGTGTTGGAAACCCTGAGAGCGATTCTGGAAACGGTTTTGATATCGTGGGCGATAGTGTCCCCGTCGATTGCCTAAAAAACGATTTTCCGGCAAGGGACGTTCAAAAGCCTGTCCTTGTCCTGAGTTACCGTAGGCCTGTCCCTGAGGTGGATTACTATACGGGGAACCCTCGCTATCTGAGTCTGTAGTGTCCGAAAAAGTAGTGACACGTCTATTGCCCCAGTTCGAAAATTGGTGTTAGATGAGCTTTCTCCCCTGTTCGCATAGAAGTTCTCAATCAGAAAAGGATAAACACGCTCCTGAGAGAAGTTTCTAATATCCTTTCTTAATTTATCAGTCTTTCTTTTAAGGAGGTATTCACTGAAGGAGTTAAGTTCAGTGGTAATATCCTCCAATTTCTTTTTACAATCTTCTACACTATGTGATTGCTTTAACTTTTCTTCAAGCTCTTGGATTTCCTTATTCAGGAGTTGGATGACCTCCCTTGCTGTTTCAATAATGAGGATCATCCAATCTCTGGAGCACCTATTAGAGATGAGAGCCCACTTTTCCAGAAATTTCCTAATGTCAACAAAAAGACCTGGGATATTCCTGACACGAAGACCAATAGGGATAGTTCCTGCCCTGAGATATTCCAGCATAAAATTAGTGTGGGATTCTGTACGTTTAGTTTTCTTTTTTAGATTGAAAAGTTTAGACCAATCCTCATTAGGGCCTTGGGGTAAGGAAAAAGAAAATGGGCGATCACCCTCTAAGGTTTGACCTAGGAGGCGGGCAAAATCTTCATCAGAGAATCCAAACGTCTTGATGCTGTCCATGAAACAGAATGGAATAACAGAGAAACACAAAAAGGGAGCACCGACATCGTTCGTATACAGACACAATGGAGAGAGAGAGAGAATATCTGTCTAAGGGGAATTTCTAGTAAGAAAAGGATAAGGTTAGACAAAAGAACCAGAGAGGCTAATAAAAAGAAGACTATACAGAAAAAGTTCTGGTGCTAACACGTAGTCTCCGGGAAGGAGCAACAAGAAAAAACCACACGGCACAGGGCCGGGAAAATGAGCCAATAAACAAAGGGGGGCCCCAAAATGAAATATAAAGGTAGAGACTATGGGGAGGAAACCAGTTCAGTGCAAAGAGAAATAAACTCTACCCTTTATATGAAAGAAGTACACAGTATCAATAAATATTTTTGGATGCAAGCTAGAGACACTCAAGAGGAAAGGAACACAAAAATATATGCATACATATATATACAACCACTTCAGTTTATATTTAATACAAGTTCTTTTTATTTCACTAATTAGGATAATTAATATATACAAGTTTAGCACATTAGAAACATTTAGTGCAACAAAAATCAGAAAGAAACAGGTTCCCACTCAGAAACAGCAGAGAAAGAAAAAGGAACTAATCACATATACGTTCATTCACAACCAACACACACATTCATCAAAAGTTCATACAACTGTACTGTTTATGCTTGTGCTGAATAAGTGGTGCAAGGGAAATCCCAAGCCTCAGAAGGGTCTCCACAAAAAATACTCAAAAACACAAGTGAGTATGTGGACCTTGGTGGAATCAGGGGTTTCAAAGGAAAACAGTTTGACTTGTTGTTAAATCCGGTACGGAGAGTCAAGAGGGAGGGGCCCTTGTGCAAAACGCCGACGTGCGTTTCGGTGAAACAACTCCGAAGGACGGAGTACCACCTTCTTCAGGGCGAAACAGAACCACACAAATCAAAAACGGGACCTGAAACAGAGAAGAGGGAAGTAGCGTATGTACATAAAAGGAAACCTATATCAAACAAATAAAAACAGATTCATATGTGTTATTTCCATAGAGTGTAACTCAGCTGCATCATGGAGACGGATACACATAATAGCATTAAATTCAGGAGGTTAATCGTGCGCACCAGAGAATAACAGGAAAACTGTCAAAAGATAACGGAAATTTGAGAAAAAATGAAAAAATGAAGAGAAAATAGGGAAATATGCACAGACAAGAAAAAGGGCGAATCTTCGTATGACGAAGAATAATAGACAGAAAATCATTTAGTACTCAAACCCTAAATTACCTGTATCAATAGGAGAGAAATAGTTCAGCGTAATAGCTTCTACAACAATGTTTCAATGCGGCCGAGGGATGCCATACTAAACACACAGAAAAATAATAGATGTAAAAACATGAGGATATATATACAAATAGACCAACATTTAACATAATGCGATTGCATCTCCAAAGGAATTTACCTAAACTAAATACGACTGTAGCAGATTCTCCAAAATTAGTGTACAGAGAGAAGCCAAAGCGCCAAAATTCGATCTTTGCGGGGAGGGAGAGGCGAGGACACCTCACTTCCAGCAGATTCACCGCTAATGCAGAAAAAAATAAAAAGAGGAAAGAAAGGGAGAAAAGAATCAAACTATTGAAAGAAATAGTTTAGGCCAAAAGAAATGCCCAAGTCTAAAACATCAGGCAAGATTTAAACTGATAGGTCAAGTTTGAAGGAGGTTGAGATTATCGGACTCACCTAGTTTCAAATGCCCAATCCAAAAGGAGCAAAAAACGCCAGATAATTAGAGTCATAGAAGGCCGAATCGCCAGATGATAAGACTCGGATTCGTCAAATGATTAGTAGACCGAGCGGGACAGCGGAAAGCTGGGGATAAGCTGAAAAGACAAACAAACAAGGGAAGGATAAGGGCGTAGGAAACTGAGCAAAGCGCGGACAAACAAATACGTCCAACGCAAGTAAATAACTTCAAACGAAAAAGGGAGCTCAGAGAGGGCAGCAATACCTTCAAAGTTCAACGAGCGTCTGAACAGATAAACCGACGTCTCAAAGGCGGCGTCTTGGAAAAGCGGTCGCTTGCAAGAAAAAGCCCGCTCTAGTCAGGCTATTTAAACCCTCCAATCGAATGAACGTCGATCGGGGGTGTGTTGAAGGACCGATCCGTCAGATTTAAAGGAGTAGCAACCCATAAGCATAAGATAAACACATCGCGCTAAAATCCACGAAGACAAAAATAAATAACAATCTAATCGCTAACGAATTAGATACAGTTCAAAAAAGGGAGAAAAAGATAAAATAAATAATAAATAAGAATGAAGGGTCTAAAGGAATACCAGAGAATGTCAAAGGGACAGCCTCAATGTAGTAAGTGAAGAAGATTACCGTCGACAATCGCTCATAATAGAAGGTGCACAAATAGCACAATGTAAAAGAATGGTCACAGAGGAGAAAAAGTAGCTAAAAACTAATCTATCTAATCTAATAAAGATCTGTACAGATAGATGTCAAAAGCTTGCGAAGAACAGGTCATAAGTAACAGCAAAAAGGCCAAAAATAATTACAAAAGTGCATTTTCCCATGGGAGGGATTCATTCAGGCCCCTTTCCTTCGTGTTAAGGACAAAAATCCAAAACACCTCGCGTTTCTTGCGAATGCTGTCTGGGTTATACCCCTTCTGGGGGCGGATTTTCTCAAGGATAGACCAGCGTAGTTCATCATCTTTATGATTTTTCTCCATCCAATGGGTCACCATGGGTGCAGTATGTTTGGACCGTCTGATGTTGGATTTATGCTCCCCAATCCGAACCCTGGCTTCTCTAGAGGTTTCACCTACATAGGAGAGCAAGCAGGGACATTGAATAACGTATATGCAGTTGGATGTCCTGCAATTGGTCATCTCCCTCAATTCAGCGGTATATCCGTTGATACATATGGAGGTGCCAACAATAGCATTAGCGCATGCATGGCAAGTGCAACACTTGTGGTTGCCTCTTACAGGAGATGGGCCGTTAATGGATTTTTGCACCCAGGTTTTCTGATCTGAATCCTTTGCTCTCACCAAAAGATTTCTGAGATTTTTATTTCTGCGAAATGCAAAAACTGGTTTTGGTATAGAGGTAGTTTTTTCACCTAGATTCAACAAATGCCACTCTGAATTGATAATTTGTCTTAACTTATTATTGAATGGAGAGTGTTTTGTGACAGTGTTCCTGTTATTCTCTGGTGCGCACGATTAACCTCCTGAATTTAATGCTATTATGTGTATCCGTCTCCATGATGCAGCTGAGTTACACTCTATGGAAATAACACATATGAATCTGTTTTTATTTGTTTGATATAGGTTTCCTTTTATGTACATACGTTACTTCCCTCTTCTCTGTTTCAGGTCCCGTTTTTGATTTGTGTGGTTCTGTTTCGCCCTGAAGAAGGTGGTACTCCGTCCTTCGGAGTTCTTTCACCGAAACGCGCGTCGGCGTTTTGCACAAGGGCCCCTCCCTCTTGACTCTCCGTACCGGATTTAACATCAAGTCAAACTGTTTTCCTTTGAAACCCCTGATTCCACCAAGGTCCACATACTCACTTGTGTTTTTGAGTATTTTTTGTGAAGACCCTTCTGAGGGTTGGGATTTCCCTTGCACCACTTATTCAGCACAAGCATAAACAGTACAGTTGTATGAACTGTTGATGAATGTGTGTGTTGGTTGTGAATGAACGTATATGTGATTAGTTCCTTTTTCTTTCTCTGCTGTTTCTGAGTGGGAACCTGTTTTTTTCTGATTTTTGTCGCACTAAATGTTTCTAATGTGCTAAACTTGTATATATTAATTATCCTAATTAGTGAAATAAAAAGAACTTGTATTAAATATAAACTGAAGTGGTTGTATATATATGTATGCATATATTTTTGTGTTCCTTTCCTCTTGAGTGTCTCTAGCTTGCATCCAAAAATATTTATTGATACTGTGTACTTCTTTCATATAAAGGGTAGAGTTTATTTCTCTTTGCACTGGACAGGAGCATAAGTGACTTATCAGTCTTACTGTACCATAGCTGCGTGAAATATCTTCAAATTAACTGTCTGGGCAAATGTGCCAAGAAATCTAAAATGTTAACAGTAGTCCCTAGCATCAATTTGATTAGAAAAGTTTATTCAGCATAGACTTCAATGAGACCTATGTGGGTTCCTCCTGTGTCCAGCCGGACAAGGGAGCGTTTAATCTTGATTTTAACAAAATAAGTTAGGGTAGTGAAAACTGATGAATCATGGGTACAAGCCTGTACCAAGTTTTCAACCGAGAGGGAAGGGGAATTTAAAAAAATAGACAAATAGAAGACAGTACAAAGTAAAAAACAGGCAAAAAGGTTTTGGAGCAATCAAGGTGGCTTACAATACAGTAATCAACATAAGTAAGCACTAGCCAACAGGAACCACAATACATTTATACAATGAATATCATGTGGGACTGTTATAGAAAGTCGACGTGACGTTTCGATCCCTAGCTCCTAGTGTGTTGGGATCATCATCAGGACAAAGGGCTAAAAACAATTGCCTGGTATGAGTGCGAAGCCTGTGAACAATAATGAGGGAAGAAAAAGGAGAAGCAAGAAATAAAAAGTCAACATTACGTGTGAAAATCATCATTTAGTATGACAGCATAATGATCAAAAATAGAGCTGCAATTATGAGCTCAGGGAGAGTGCTTACATGTGCCAAGTGGTGATGGACGATTACCCAGGAGTGAGTGACGGTGCAGCTATTTAGTCGTGTCCGTGGCGGTGAGTTAGGTCAAGGACTGTAAAAAGCTGATCCACGGTTGCTTGGTGAGCGAGACGTGTACGTAATACATTGCTGAAGTCAACAATTGAGGAGCTGAAGGAAAGTTCGTACGGCGGTGCTTCAATGGCGTGCGAGGCTGTGATCATGCCGGATAGATGCAGAGAAAAGCACGAGGAGGTTGTTCTTTTGGGGGAGAACGTGCAAAGAACTTGGGGGTGCCTAATGGTGAGCTGGACGGCATGGATATGAAGAGTCGCTGTGGCGGATGGCAGCTCTAGTAATTAATTGATGGGAAGGAGTGTCCGCCAAGAACACGGGACTTCGAGCCGGGAGTGGAGGCTCTGTGAGGAGATGCGGAGAGGAGTGTTGGACAAGCATAAGTGGAATAATTGCTTACCAGTTGGGTGGGCTAAAATAGGGCTTGGTAGAGTAGCGATTCTGGTGAGGAGTCCGTGAGGCAGCTGCAGTGGCTGTCCGTGGATTAGGCTGAATGGAGAAGGCACATTAGGGAGGGGAGTGGTGGCGGAGGGTCAAGGGAGCTATACAATAGTGGCGCTTACCTCAAATGGGTCTTCAGGACGGTGGGCTAAGGGCAAACGTATTCCGAATTGGGATAGGACCCGTTTGGTTGGGTGTTCGGTCGGCAGCTGCAATGGCTGTCCGTATTCCTTGGTAGAGCTGGGTGGGGGGGGAAGGCATATTAGCAGCGGCGAGTGAGCGCAGAAAGGCTAACAAGCTGCATTGAATAAGCGCTTACCTCAAGGGAGTCTCGATGGGGTCTCGATGAGTCAGGGTCAGCCAGTGATGGGGACTGGAAACGGGAGTGCAGTGGTGGAATAAGATGGCGAGGTTGGTGAAAATAGAGATAGGACTGTGGGAATGAGGCCCGAAAACAGCGAAAATGCGGGGGCCATTTTGGAATGGGAAGGGGTGCTCTTGTGGGTAAAGAGCAATGGAAGAGTGCCATAGTGATTTTAAATGCCACCCGAGGTGTGAAGCCTAGATATATTACAATATAAATTACAGTTTTTTAGGAAACAATAAACAACAGTTAGATTGTAAATTAATGCGAGATACATTGGAACTGGTGGTTTAAAACCAAGCATGGGTCAAACGAGGATGAGAATGTTCAAGGGGAAAAAAATGTTCAAGCTGAGAAAATCTCCCATTTTTGAAGTAAAAACTTTTTAAGGGGACCTTGTCCGATTGTCAGTTCTGGTCAGGCCTTTTTGAAGTGAATCATAGAAGGTCTCTGTTTTTGAAGTAAAAAGTTTTAAAGGAGCGTTGTCCAGTCTTCAGTTCTGTTCAAGCCTTTTCGAATTGAGTCATAGGTGATGATTGCTTTCAATTCCTCTCTGTTTAGAATCTGGGCCATATTACCACCTCGTTGTGGTAGTTTCAGCACTTTCAACACAGTCCATCTTCGTTGTGATTGGCCTCTCCGAAGTGATCGACGAGGGGCGCGTTTGGAGTCTTGCACCTGATTCGGCTTCTGTGTTGGCAAATTCTTGTTTTTACTCTTTGTGTAGTTTGGCCAATATAGATTTTTTGGCAAGGACACATGATTAGGTAAATTACATTCGCTGTGTTACAGTTGGAAAAGGAATTGCTGAATGCAGTGATGTTATTGAACATAAAACTTTTACCTTCCATTGCAAAAACACAAACATTACAGTTTCTACATTTGAAATGCCCTATAATGGGTGGCAGGCCCCAAATTCCTTCATGAGTGGGAGTATTTGTGGGAGAGGGTAGAGAGGCGCGGATTAGGTGATCCTTCAGATTTTTGTTCTTTTTGAACGCAAAAAGTGGTTTGTCTAATGTGAGGTTTCCTGCGTTCAAAATTGGCCAGTGATGGAGTATCATTTTTCTCAGTTTGTTTGAAACTGGCGAAAATGTAGTGACACAAGCTATTCTTTGTGTCTCTTTTTTAGGTTTAGGGGTGAGTAAGATTTCCCTTGGACAGTACCATGCACGCTTGGAGGCATTCTTCACGATTCTCTTAGGGTAGCCTCTCGCTTTCAGTTTGAGTGAGAGATAATTAGCTTCTCTAAAGTAGTCCATTTTGCAGGAACAGTTTCTCCTTATTCTGAGGAATTGAGAATAGGGCAATGAGTCTCTAAGGGACCTAGGATGGTTACTAGTGTAGTTCAGTAGAGTGTTGCGCTCTGTTGGTTTGCGGTACAGACGTGTGAGTAATTCCCCTTCTACGTGGAAGATTGAGAGGTCTAAGAAGGCAATGGAATCTTTGGCAGTCGTGGTGGTAAACGATAGACCTGAACAGTTGTTGTTCATCCAATGTACGAAATAGATAACATAAATACGAATTTACCCGTGGTCCTTAGCTACCTTATCGGGTCCCCTTGTTACTTATACTGAAGAAATCTAAAATGGCATCCTTTTATGCGATAACTTTTTAAGATTTCGCAATAGACCGTGATTTAAAAACCATAAAAACGCCTATGATGCACGGCGGAAAGAGGGTGGGTTTGGGGGGTTTACATCTGGAAAAGATGTTTACAAGCTCTTCTTAATTATCTGTTTGTATCATATTTTACTTTCTAATCTTCGATATGCGCTAATTGTGTTAAAGTTTAGGGTAACTTAGAACTGATTTGGGGCCTTGGTAAGTGGCTTATAATGGTGTTTTAAAAAAAAAATTAATTTAAATGAAGAAACCTGGCATAGAGCACAACGGGGAAAATTTCCAAAGAGTATGGCCTTAGCAATGATTTAACTGACATTCCTTCATACATTCAATTAAGCAACATCATCATTTGATGACCTTCAGTGCTTTCATTGCAAAGTTTAACTGGTGGGCTAGCCATTGAAAAAATTCCCTTGAATGTTGCTCTTGTCACAGTCTCCACCCAAACAAAGTGTGTTGCTTATAAGAAACTAACACCTGTTTTCTTTTAAAATTGGTTTTATTTTTTATTCATGTTAGTAATTTCTTTGTTATTGGCTCTCATTTGAAGTAGCAGGCCTGTTTGGGTTTGATTTAAAAAAAAAAAAACGGAATAGTCTGCATATAAAGTTGACTGGTTGATCTAAAACTCTTGTGGTAAAACCTCTTCCTAAATTTCCACTGTACGCAGTAAGTTGGATAGATAATTGTAGTTAAAAGTAAGGGAGCCAGGGCAAAGCCCTGACTTAAACCTGTTGTATAGTCTTTGATAGCTCACCTCAACTCACTTACCTGTTCTTTAGCCCATTAATTAATGTCAAGGAGTTTCTCTAAAAGCACTAGTGCAGCTGGAATGTCAAGAGAATACTTTTTTTTTCCATTGATTGCAACAATCCACCGAGTCAGATGCTGCATGAAGATCCACAAAATGCACCCTTCTCCTTCCATTGTGGGGTCCCGCAGGGCTCCTCCATCAGTCCAACACTCTTTAATGTTTATGTAAAACAGTTAGCCCCTCTGGTAGAATCCTTTGGGTTCCATCTTACCTCCTATGCCGATGATACCCAGATTGTGGGGTGTCTGCTTCCGGGAGGACAGCAGAACATCTCCTCTGGGTTCAATGATTGTATGACAGAGATTGGTAAGTGGATGGCTCAAAACTGCCTCAAGTTGAACTCCAGCAAGACAGAGGTGGTTCTTTTCAGGAACGATCTCAATTTTTGGACTCCAGAATGGTGGCCAGATTCTTTGGGACCACTTCCGCCACCTAGCAGGAAAGTTAAAAATCTAGGGATAATGCTAGATAACCAGCTATCTCACAGAGATCAAGTTAATGCGGTGGTGTCTGCCACCTCATTTACTTTAAAGTCCTGCAAACAAATTCTGCCCCTACTTCCCAAAGAGAGTTTAAGAACAGTGGTATCAGCTCTTGCCCTCTCAAAACTGGACTACTGCAATAGCCTTTACCTAAATATTCGGGAAGGGCTATTGAATAAACTCCAGCTACTTCAAAATGCAGCCGCTCGACTTATCTCTGGGATTCCAAAGTACGCTGCCATCTCACCCGAAATCAAACCAGCATTTACAATGCAATGGTCTCGGCATTGTTAAAGTTAGAGCTATTGGCATTGCTCATGACATTATTTTTGTTTGTTTTTGTTTTTAAAACATTTAAAGAAACAGCATTGTTATTTACAATGTCAATAGCTTAATCTCTCTCAAATGCGAGACCTATTGCATTTGCACAGAGCCACCCACACAGAGCCACCTACACAGAGCTATTCACATAGGGCAACAAATAGAGCCACCCACACAGAGCCACCTACACACAGTTACCCACACACAGACAGAGCCAACCCGCCCAGCATAGAGCCACCTACAAAAAAAGCCACACACACAGAGGCACACACATACACACTCACACATAGAGCCTCCCACACACACACAGAGCCACCCACAGAGCCGCAATGTGTGGCGCAAGCTGCAGGGGCCTCCTAAGGAGGGCCCTGGCACTTATGTTTTTTACTTGTATATATTTTTTTTTTCATCAATTAAGCACTGTAGTAACCACGAACTGTTCTGAGCATCAGTATGACGGTTCTTCTTAAATTCCTGAGTCCGGCCACAGATAAAAGGATCGTGACTTCAAAGGGAAGTGCTCAGAGTTCAACCCCGCAGCTAGGAAGAGTGGACAGCAACTGGTAATTGAGGGTAATAGCCCGCGCAGGCAGCCTCGCTTTGAAAGGGAGACTGGCTCTCAGATGGCTGTACTTTTATTATTAACGTTTTGTTGAGGGGGTCGGGGCTCTGGGGACTCCGGGGACTCCAGAGATAGGTGACACTCCAAATGTGCACCAAAAAACATGTGACAGGCAAAACTGCCTTTCAGTCCCGAGGGCCTCGTGGGGCACCACTAAGTGGCAAAGGCAGATTTTTTATTTTTAAATAGCTTGTTTTATTATTTTTTGGGATTACATCCGGTGTGACACTGCGAATTACATCGCCTGCAGCCAATGGAACAGACACGTATTATAATGCCAGCAGCCATTACCCTAAGAGCTAGAGGCTCTGAAGTCTGTGAGCACTATACAAAATAAATACAATAAAAGAATACATAAAAAGACCACATCTACTGTAAAAATGATGCAGGCTTTAGTCCTTCTATTATGTCTGACCCGTTCCGGTTTTTGTTTCTCGAAATCTGGCCACCCTGCCTGCGCCTGGATAGCCCCGGGGTGATTAGCAGCACTTCATAAGTCCTGATTGATTGATTGAATAAAGCCCAAGGCTAATAAATATCAGTGTTATGAGAGACTCAGGGGCCCCTCAACATTCTGCGGGGTGGGGACGGGGATGCATAGTTAAGTATTACACCACTGCTTGGAATACAGGGGTACGCTTGAAACACACAAAAGTCAGTGAACTATAAAAACCCATTCATCACTTGGGGGTCAGAGCCCGGCCAGCTCCTGACGAATGTTCAACAGCATGAAACATGATTTAGCCTGAAAAGAGAGCTGCCTAGCTGACTACAGCCAGGTGGGAGATGTGCTTTTTCAGGTAACTGGACAGTGCCGACAAGCTCGGGCTGACACCGTGCCCTGCCGCAGCCAGCCCTCTGAAAATATACAAAACATGGAGGAAATGCAGAAAACTGGCAAATGCATTGGGTATTTCGCGGGAAATTTTGTGGCATTCCAGCCTCCAGTCGAATTTAGCTCTCTTGTTCCTTGTCTCTCTTCTGCAGGTGTTTGAAAGGGGCCGTGAAAGGGGTGCGAAACAGGCGTCTTTGCCAAAAGGGTGAGAAATTCTCGCTTTCAAAAAAAGTCGAAACGGTGCTAGCTCGGCCTGGAGGCGGGGATGCCTTGTTAGGCACACGGTAGTCAGGAAGTGCCTGGATCTCTTCAGTTTGGTATCATGTTCGCGAAATACACATGCCACGCGAGACAGGGAGTCAGTGAGCACTCACATGACAACTCGCCGATCTTACATCCTCGTGAGTACATACATGTCAGTAATATGTTTTCGGAAAGACTATTACCGTGGGCATCTTGGTGCATCTCTGTGCACCTTGAGGCGCAGGTCGCGAGACGCGCAGTGAAGCGCTCTAATGAACACTTCTCACCGGGTGGCGAGCTCTGGCACCAGTATGCCCACTCTTAAACACCGCGATGTAAGCACTTTGCGCCCTAAGGTGAACACCTCCCCACTCTGGTCAGTTTATCGCTGTACGGCGCCAACTTGGTCCCACAAAACGCACACCTGCAGTTATGAGACCCGCACTTGCCACCAGATTATGAAGTGCGCATTTATCAAAGTAAACTGTACATTTATAACCATGATGCAGGAATAGTGGCGCTACAAAAAAACAGAGTAGGATGTTAAAATGATTCTCTTATTCTGGAAAACATCCACCTGGATACACTGCCCCCTGGCACTGTGAGGATGGGGGTCTTTGACCTGGACAGCGCGCCTCCTGTTCTGCTTGGGTTTTCGGATCAGATAGAACCCGCTCATCAGAGCCTCACTAACCCAGCCAGAACGTTACCCCCTCCCTCTCCCTAGGGCCTATCTACAATAGGTAACCACATATATCTTACCACCTAAGGACAGGGAATTCCTACTATACATACCAAGACCTCTTACAATCGGCGGCCTCGCGATCCCATACGGATCCAGACCTCTCTGCCCATACGACAGTATCACAAGTGGCGGCCTCGCGATCCCATACGAATCCAGACCTCTCTGCCCATACAACAGTATCACAAGTGGCGGCCTCGCGATCCCATACGAATCCAGACCTCTCTGCCCATACGACAGTATCACAAGTGGCGGCCTCGCGATCCCATACCAATCCAGACCTCTCTACCCAGACGGCAGTCTCAGCACAATCGGCGGCCTCGCGATCCCATACGAATCCAGACCTCTCTGCCCATACGACAGTATCACAAGTGGCGGCCTCGCGATCCCATACGAATCCAGACCTCTCTGCCCATACGACAGTATCACAAGTGGCGGCCTCGCGATCCCATACGAATCCAGACCTCTCTACCCAGACGGCAGTATCACAAGTGGCGGCCTCGCGATCCCATACGAATCCAGACCTCTCTACCCAGACGGCAGTCTCAGCACAATCGGCGGCCTCGCGATCCCATACGAATCCAGACCTCTCTGCCCATACGACAGTATCACAAGTGGCGGCCTCGCGATCCCATACGAATCCAGACCTCTCTGCCCATACGACAGTATCACAAGTGGCGGCCTCGCGATCCCATACGAATCCAGACCTCTCTACCCAGACGGCAGTATCACAAGTGGCGGCCTCGCGATCCCATACGAATCCAGACCTCTCTACCCAGACGGCAGTCTCAGCACAATCGGCGGCCTCGCGATCCCATACGAATCCAGACCTCTCTGCCCATACGACAGTATCACAAGTGGCGGCCTCGCGATCCCATACGAATCCAGACCTCTCTACCCAGACGGCAGTATCACAAGTGGCGGCCTCGCGATCCCATACGAATCCAGACCTCTCTACCCAGACGGCAGTCTCATACGACAGTTCATCCTATGATCACCATAACATACAAAAAGGGAATCAGTCTCACTATTCATCAGATCACACAAGGACTGCCAGTTCGAGCATAGCCTGTTCTCCGGTTCGAGGGGCTCCTCTTTCCCTTATTCAATTACCACTTACCTGATCAGGGTTAACATCTGTTCATGTAGCCGCAGCTGACTAGAAGAATAGGCTACCCTCTCATACAAGAACACGCAGCACATGTTGGTTCACTACAAACTGGGTACTTTATTACTCATTACATACGCAATCACATAACATTACAATATAACACATAACCTGCAAAGAGAAGTGAAAGATTAAGTTGTGTACTCTAATAAGAAAGGGTCGACATCACCTTAGTAGTGTGTAGCCTGCACTCAGTGGTCATCTAGGTTCCCTTCTCGTCTGTGCCTCGGCTCGCCTGGAAGTCACACCTCCGCAGTCATCCTTCTCCGAGTCACTGGGACCTCTTCCTTATCGGCTACTCTCTCCTCTCTGGCTATTCTGCTAGGAGAGTATCTGTCTCTCGGTTTTTCTCCGCCTTCAAGATGGCGTCTGTCTTCCCTGGAATAAGTAGTAGCTTTACTGCTAACGGCTAGATGCCGCCTACGGACTGAACATGTAACTGCCTCAGACTTTCACTAATATAGAGGTGCGTTTCCTCATGGAAAATTCCGGCCCGTAACCTGCCGCCCACCAAATTCTTGTACCTCCCCGTACCAAGGACACGTTCCCAGCCGGCCGGCCTGATGTAGTGTCTTCGGCATGAAGAAAAATACAATCCTTCGATAAGGGCCGGCCTGAACCGGTTCTCTCCAAGCGAATAACACCTCATAACTAAAACATTACATTTGACCTAGAAGCATCCCAAGCTGCCGGAGCAGAAAGAAAGATGGAGTCTCTCCCGTTTGAGGCCTACCAGGCCTGAATTCAGCACGGCTCCATGAAATACCCTCACTACAGGACAGGTTATCCCTAATACTAACGAATCTATCCCCTAGGCTATGTGTGCAAGCCCTGATCTATGGGGAAGAGCACAGAATCATGTCGAAGTGCCTAGTAAATAGGCTCCATTCACTACTCTAACCCTTAGGCTTGAATGGTAAGAGACTGAAGTCACATTCAATCACTTTTTAACACAAGAAGGCCGGGAAAATCGAGCAGAACACCTCCCGACCCCAGTACCCTAGCTTCAGTTAATTCGCATATGGCCGTCTGACACCCTTAACTGTCAAATGAATGTTAAATAAACCTTGTACTGGTGCACAAACAAATCCACGTTTTAATAGATATAGATTTAAGTAAACTCAAACTCTCCCCGGTCTATAGTACAGAACCTGGATTGTGGAACAATTGTTACACTCAGATATCCACTTCTTCAACAGCAAATCATTATTCGCGTGCAAGAGGGATTTTCAGACATGCATTCCAATTCGTGTTCAAAGTTATCTACGTTTGGATCCCATTGGCTGGGATCCGAAAAATCTGTGTGTTTAATGTCACGAAAAAGGAATCCCTTCCTCGGCCAGAACTCCATGAAAAGGAGCCCCGCATCGCCGTATGTAAGGCGAGGGTGGAATGAGAACACGTCACGCCGCCCAGTGACCTCGGCTGTGTGCAGGTGAAGGGCCTGCGGCCGATGATTGCCGGGGAGGGGCTGAGACATACCGGAGCCTCCTAGCCAGGCATCGGAGGTGACTGACTACACGTCAGCTGTGCCTTTCAAAGCCCGTCCTTCCAGCGAGAGGGAGTGCGTCCGTGGGAGGGGGTGAGTACCTGCGCGCCACTCGGGCAGATGTGCACGCAGGCTACTGCCAGGGGTGTTGGTAACTCCAGAAGTCCCTGAACAGTTTGCTGATGTAGAACAAGCACACCACTGCCTTTCTCCGAGGCGAAGCAGAAATGCCTCGGAGAAAGGCAGCTGCATTTTCAGATTCGGGGGCGTGTTTTCGGATTCGGGGGCGTGTTTTACTTTTTCTCTCCTCTTGCCATTGGCTGGAGGAGAGAAAAACACGCCCAGCAAAAAGTAACCCCCCCCGAATCCGAAAAGGACGGGGCTTGTTTTGCGAGACGAGCCTCTTCTCCAATGGCTGGCCAGCATTTAAGAGGCCAGCCAATGGAGAAGAGGAGAGAAGAGGGGCGGGTCCAAGCCCCTCTTCTCCAAGTCATTAAATCGAGACCTAAAAACTACACTGGCTTACAGTAAAAAAACGTATTTTGTTTAAAGCCATGTGTATTGTGCATAGGTCACTTCATGGTGAGGGACCCTCACACCTGACCAAGCACATTCGCTGGTACACACCCAGAAGAGCATTACGCTCTGCTGAAGCCAAACTGGCCACAATCGCTCTAGCAAAAAAACGAATTGGGGTGGCCGGAGCTTTTTGGTCGGAGCTACTAAGGCCTGGAACGCGTTGCCACGTCACCTTAGAGGAATCTCTAACCATCTCAGTTTCAGGTGGGCTCTAAAAACCTGTTTATTTGCGTACTAATAGGCATCTGTGATAACCTACTCAGCTGAAGGAGGACTATTCCTTCGCGCCAGGACACCTACGGGTAACGGATGCGCTTTATAAACTTTATAACATAACATATACGCTACTCTCTATAGCAGACGTCTGCACCAAGTAGCAGAGGGAACAAAAACTTGGTATGGTCACACTCCTTCTCTGTCCTGTCTTGTCTGGAGACGAGATTTCCTCAAGAGACTTCGATATTCAGGTGGCTTCTTCATTGGCCCAATTCACTGCTACTATTTTATTTAATACCTATAGAGTTTCCGATAGTAAGCTTGTTATAAACATCACCACTGGATGTGTGCATCAGGCAAATATCACCTATTTTTGGTGTTTTACAGCGTATAAACCATCAAGCTAAATATTCTACGCATCTTCTGAGTGATGTACGACTAGAGACTTCTGAGAGATGCTACCAATAATCCACTCGCATACATGCTTGAGGTTTGTTTTAACCTGTCTTATTTTCATTTGATTTATTGTGGTTTCATAGGTAGAGACTCGTTATTATGCTCTGCCACTTTAGTAATATCATTGGTTCACTTGTAGGTTTGAAGCAATTTTCGGAGCAGTATGCAACTCTTCCTGATTTGACCAAAGCATTTGCCTAGATAAAAGTTTAATAAATTACATTTTTTGTAGCTGTATTACAGGCGCATTATTATGGGAGGGTCATCTGTGTTAAATGCACCCAGTTGAATTGTGTCCCTATGGTAAGTAATTTTCTTGTTTCTATACATTATTTAATTATTACTTTAATCATGGGTGCATCCAGATTCAACCTATCAGGCAAGGGTGAAATAGTTGATACCTACCCTTGGTAAAACCATCAAGTCCTCGCCATCTGAAATGCCCAGTAATAGAAAAAAAGATTTTATTGGGCAGTTCCTGCGAACGCTAGGGAAACTGCACCTTGCTGGAGAATCCCCAAGTAATCAACTGTTTACAATTCTCAATCCCAATCTGATAAGCAGTTTTTTCGAAGACATGCTACTTCTACAGTAGCCATGTGTCAACAGCAGCGTCTAGCAGGGACAACAAAAAGTATTCATGTAATACTGCTGCCCAAGTACTAGAAGGACTCTGCTATTGAACTCGCCTCTCTGAACAAGAGGAACTTCCCAGAAAATAAAGACATGGTGGATGCAATATTCGCTTGTAATTTATTTTGCATCTATAACATTGTCCTGATTTGAAGTAAAATATTTATCACTCTTATATTAGTGTCATTTGACTTGAATGAAACATTAATAGCTGAATTGTGTACTAACTTTAAATCAATTAAATAGCAAGTAGAATGTTTTTCAAATGAACAAATGTCAGCAGCCTACCTCAGAGATTTTTAGATGTGTGTCCAGCTTCTAAGTTAAGACTGAAAGCCATTTACATGCTGGGGTTGGCAAGCCAGTCCTCATGTACCATTTAAAAACTGCAAAAGACGCTATCCCAGGAGTGTTATTACACTTGTAGATAGTGGATGAAACAAAAAATGTTCCGGGAAGGTACAAAGTCTTGCTCAGGATTCCTCCTATTGCATGCATGATCTCTACCTTGCTTTTCAAGCACCTCAAAACAGTCGCTTTGAACAACCCAATAGAAACGCCTTTGTTTAAGCCTGGTCACACATTGGATCTCTGTTATCTCAATGGTCATCAAGACTCACAGCTTGAAGTCTCTCTTCTGTAGATAACCTAGCTTTTCGAACTATACCAGAATACACATGTTTGCTTATGTTCTGTTTGATGGGTACTTTCAACAAACCCATTGACTTATCTTTGTGAGGCTAATTTGGATAATTGGAGAATGACTGAAAAATGTGAAGTAAATAACTACAGTTGAGCTGGCAAATTGCAGAAACTGACAGACTGACTTCTCCTTTTTAGATATCTTTAGTGGGCAATATGCTTTGCTACAACACCTAGATCCAGGTCTCGACCTCTTGGCCATTTGCTACATGTAAATCAGGAGATCCTGGTGTACCTAGAACGTTTGTAGCTAGCATCTTTCCATTTTTCTCCTTTGATTAGGACACCATTTCCTTGGAGCACTTTGCTTTTCCAAAAGCAAACATATCCAGTGGATTGCTGAAACTGGCTCAGTAGCAGAGATGAATTTCATGTAGCTTGGTATATGAAAATTATCTGTGTATTTCTTTCCTTGATTTTTACTTTTGTCTTCAGGATTTGGTTTTTATAGCATTGTGTGGCGTGAGAATGTTAACTTCTATGTCGACATTTCTTCTCCCCAGAGTGCTTGAACAGTAGTTCTGAAGTCGCAAATGAGAATGGCTGCGGGATATAGGATATTTTTAAGAGGGGGGCCCTGTGAGGAGTCTGAGTCCATTAGTTCCATCCAGAGGCGAGACCAAGAGAGCTTGAACACTAATCCTGATGTTGCTTTCATTTGCTTTAGAAGATCTAGCTGGTACATGACCATCTTTGTTGTTTTTTTCAATGTTCCTTGAAGGTGAGGTTGGTGTCCAGGATGAATCGAAGTGGTTTGACATTCGGCAGAGGATGGGGTTTGAAGCAATCAAGGTTTATTGAGCCAGATTTGTACTATTTCTAGCTTGTTTTTTTTTTTTAGCAAATAACAGGAATTTTGACTTTGTTTTAGTTGAGCTCAGGTAGCTAATTGACAGCCGGCCAGATGCTGTGCAGGCATTGTTTGAAGCAGTGGATGTCTGGAGGGAAGGAGACTTTGAAATAAAGTTGTATATTGTATGCATTTTGAATGTTATATCCAAGGAGAGCTCCAAGGGGCTCCACGTAGAGGTAGATGGTGACTGGATAGTATGGCACTCTGGTGGACTCTGCAGGTCAACTTTTTGAATGTGGATGGGCTCGTGTGAACAAACTGGTGTCCATTGGAAAGGTAGGATAGAGAACTAGTGAAGGATTTTTCCAGTGAATCAAGGTGTAGATAAGGGTAGACCCTGTCGAAATCATCTGAAAGTTCCAGCAATATGGGGGGACATTGGTCATCTTTAACTGGTCAAGGGGGCATTGTCTACAAAATGTAAGATAGCTGGTTCTTTGCTGCAGCCGTAGTCGTGCAGGATATGGTTAGCATTAATGTGATCTAGAAGTTGAGCATATAATGCTTTTTCATTTATTTATATATACTGAAAAAAACATAGGTTTCAGGCACGTTCTAGTTAGAAATTAGCATTTAAAAAACATAGGTTTTAGGGAAAGTTCTAGGTAGTTGGACATTTCACTTGTACGAAACCCGTGAAATTCCTCCGTTATAGTTAGTTCAGCTAACTAACTCGCGCCCCCGCAATGCACTGCTGATGACGTCACTTATTACATCACTCATGACATGGTCAGTGACACCACTGATATCTCGAATGACATCACTGATGACATCATCCAGTGACTGTGTGTTTCTGTAAAGTTTAAATATGTTAAATATATATAGAGAAAATCGTATTGAAGAATGAGTGGGTGTATAAGTGTCTGGATGATTTAGTAGGTGCGTAACTGACTATAAGTGAGTGATTAAATGTATCTTACTGAATGCATGGGTTAGTGACTAAACTGTGTGAATGTCTGTATCCATCTGTGTGTTGGTGTGTAAGCGGCTGCATGGTTTTGCGAATAGCTACAGGAGTGTCTATATGGGTTATTGATTGGTTGTCTGAGTATCTGTATGGGTGCCTGAGTGTGTGTGGGGGTGGGGTGTGTGTGACTGCATAGATGTGTCAGTGGGTGATTCATTGGGTGCATGGTTTCAAGAGTGCATCTGTGATGGACTGTATGGGTGGGTGAGTGAGTGAATGTATATCTCAGTGTTACATGTGTGAGTAACTACATATGTGAAAAGCAGTATATACGTGTCTTGGAGTACATAAATGGCTATAAGTGAGTGTGAGAGTGGCTGTATGGATGAATGTGTGCTTGTATCATTGATTGTATAAGAACGTGCTAGTATTTGTATGAGTAATTGAGCTGGTGTGCGTATAACTATAGGTGAGTAAATGGGAGTGTGATTAATTATTTGCATGACTGACTAGGTGTGCGAGTATCTATGGATGAGTGGTGGTGTGTGTGTCTATATAGGTGTATGAGTGCATACAATAGTCCTGTACTGAGTGACCAGAAGTATGAGTGACTGTACAGGTAGTGTGTGGATGTGTGTGTAGACCTAAGAATCAGTGAGTGGGTATGTAGTTGTTGGTGTCTATGGTTTTGAGAATGGCAGTCTGTTAGTGGGTGTATCTAAAGTTATATTAGGGTGTGAGAAGATGCATGAAATTATCACATGGATGATGTCATCAGTGATGTTACTGACCATGTCATTAGTGATGTAATATGTGACGTCATCAGCAGTGCATTGTGGGGGTGCGAGTTATAGTTAGTTCAGCTAACTATAACGGGGGAATTTCACGGGTTTTGTACGAGTGAAATGTCCAACTAACTATAACTTTCAGTGAATTTCAAAGGTTTTTTAAATGCTAATTTCAAACTATAACGTGCCTGAAACCTATGGATTTTTTCAGTGAATTTCAAAGGATTTTCAAATGCTAGTTTCTAACTATGCCTACAGAGGTAGGACATGTGAAGAAATAAGAAAAAACGCACATAAAGAAGCAAAAGAAATGCAGAAAGAAGCAACAGAAGTCCACAAAGAAAAGTGCAGGAAGAAGCAAGACGTGCAGAAAGAACTAACAGAGGAGCAGAAAGAGGCCTTGTTCCAAAATCATCCTGTGCCCACAACTTTTTCAGACGGGTACTGGTAGTAACTGACTGACTAACCAGGCCTAGAGCCAGTGCTATGCTAAAAGACACTTAGAATACAGTGAAAACACCTACATACACTAGGGAACACTGCATTAGGGTACTCCTGTGATTAGCATGACCTCCTCTGTAAGGCCCTAGTACATAATAGGGCAGGGGGATTAAAACTACCTCTTAAAACACGCTACGGGGCGTGTTTGCACAGTGGTGAATGGAGGGGGGGGCCTGAGGTGATGTGTGCAAACACGCCCTGTGGCCGTTTTAAGTTGGGAGATTAAGTCCCCTTGAATCCTGACGGTCCCTGGGGTCCAACTAGCCAACCAGGTACCTCCAGTAAGTGCCAGAGAGCTGCATTACAGAGAGGTGTAAAAAGGGGCGTGGCCTGGCCCACCTCTGCAACGCAGCGCAGTGGCGCTTACTAGAAGTACCTGGTGGGGTTGTTGGCCCCCAGGGACCCTCAGAATTGAAGAGGAATTAATCCCCCAACCTAACATGTGCCACAGGGTGCATTTGCACACTTGTCACATCAGGCCCACCCCCTCCCTTCACCACTCTGCAAACGTGCCCCATGGTGCATTGTAAGTTGGGAGATTAAGTCCCCTTGAATCCTGAGGGTCCCTGGGGTCCAACTATCCCACGAGGTACCTCCAGTAAGTGCCACATAACTGCGTTGCAGAGAGGTGTAAAAAGGGGCGTGGTCTCTGAACACCTCTGCAACACAGCTCCCTGGCGTTTACTGGAGGTACCTGGTGGGCTAGTTGGCCACAGGGACCCTCAGTATTCAAGGGGAATTAATTTCCAACTTACAACGCGCCAGGGGGCGCGTTTGCACAGTGGGGAAGGGAGGGGGCGGGGCCTGAGGTGACGTGTGCAAACCCGCCCTGTGGCGTGTTTTAAGTTGGGGAATTAATTCCTCTTCAATCCAGATTGTCCCTGGGGGCCAACTAGCCCACCAGGTACCTCCAGTAAACGTCGCTGCGTTGCAGAAAGGTGGCCCAGGCCATGCCCCTTCTACACCACTCTGCAACTCAGCTCTGTGGCGCTTACTGGAGGTACCTGGTGGGCTAGTTGAACCCCAGGGACCCTCAGGATTGAAGAGGAATTAATTTCCCAACTTAAAATGCGCCACAGGGTGTGTTTGCACACATATCACCTCAGGCCCCGCCCCCTCCCTTCACCACACTGCAAATGCGCCCCGTGGCGGGTTTTAAGTTGGGGGATTAAGTCCCCTTGAAACCTGAGGGTCCCTGGGGTCCAACTAGCCTACCAGTTACCTCCAGTACGCGCCACAGAGCTGCGTTGCAGAGAGGTGTAAAAAGGGACATGGCCTCTGAACACCTCTCTGCAACGCAGCTCCCTGGAGCATACGGGAGGTTCCTGGTGAGCTAGTTGGCCCCCAGAGACCCCCAGTATTCAAGGGGAATTAGCTCCCCATCTTAAAACACGCCAGGGGGTTGCGTATGCAGAGTGCTGCAGGGCGGGGACTCCGGTGCGAGGCCAGTCATTTTAAAAAATGTATTATTTTAAGAAGGGGGCTGTGTGGCCCCCCTTTCATTCCTATTTTATTGGCACTGGGGCTCCCATCCCCCAGGGCCTGACCCCTATTACGGTTATCTGCTTACTCCTACTGAATCACATTCCTGCCTGGAAAAGGAGGAATAAACAAAACCCGCCTGCAAAGGATAGAGCCTAGCCTTTCTGTCTCCCTTTCAGTGATTGCAAAGCTCACGTCAGTGAAAAACCCATAGCCCCCATGTAAGGCCCACGCAGTGAATAAAGAAATAGAAGCCACATCGGCTCTTGGTGATGGGCAACCTATGTCACAGATCAGTTCCTGCTCCGGACTTTAGATATCAGATATACAAGATGTGCTGGTCGTCCTGACACTGAAGGCCTCTCTTCCAGACTCCCCGGCTGCACAGCAACCTTCCCCCAGTTACACGTCAGTTACACGTCATGCTCGAGTTGAGCACAAGTAAGGCAAAGTTCCAGTAAAGTTCCAGCTGATCACGCAACCCCCTCCAGGTACCCACCCACCTATGGCACTCACCTATGACTCATCAAGTGGACGCCCACATGGACACCCACCTTCACGCCTACTTACACGCCCACATGCTCTTATCTCATTTCTCTCTTGCTCTGCCTGAAGCGCTCCTGCTTACGTATAATATGGAATGTATATATACTGTGCTCTGTGAATAAAGTTGCAGAAGACCCTTCCTGATCCCTCGTGGTGATGGAACCATTCTCCCTATAACTCGAGTTATTGGAATAAAGCCCTTTTGAACCTGATACCACGGACTCAGCCTCTTGCTTTATGCATGATCCTATTGATACCTATAGAAATTATGAGTGCGTAATACTTTATTTACGACATTATATGGCGCCCGAACAGGGACGAATCCCCTTCCCCACGCGCCGGAGATGAAGGTCCAGTTTTGCCCCCTTCTACAGCCGTGACGGACTTCAAGTGTACACGTCGCGGGTTTTCCCGCCAACTCCCTCAGGCCAACGGAGGGGACGGACTGCGACCAGGCATCCATACGAGGCGGTGAGGATTGCGGATCGTCCCGACCCAGAGCCCACCCTGCGAGAGAGCTGTGTCCGAGGTTTCTAGAGATCCGCCAAAGATACGCCATTCCCGCGCATGCGCAGCGTCGAGTGTCCGAGGCCTTCAAGTTCTGCTTCCAGGTGAGTTTCATGGGGGTTGCATAAAGACGGGTTCATTTAATGAACACGGTAAAGACGTGTCTCACTTGTGAGACCGGTATGGTTGTGCTGTATTCCAGTGCATAGAGTTTTCAAGTATTCAAGTATACAAGTGCATGCATAGAGTCATTCAAGTATTCAAGTAATCAAGTAATCAGGTGCACCGATTCAACTATATGAATGTTATTGTCTTAGTCAGGTTCAGTTAGGTTTGAATGTGTCAGGTTTGTATGTAAGATTGTTTCTGTAATGCCCTGAACGTCTCAGGATCGTTTAACAGACACGACAATGAGGACGCAACCACTAGTGAAGGGTTAGTTGTTTTAATGAAGGCAAATATAATACAAAGAATAAACAAGTTATAGTCACTGGAATCCTCCAGGCTAAGTACGTTACCAGCCCACAGCACGGATGGTCCTAACCGTCCTCTGCATATACGCCGGTCCCGGCGTATGCCAACAGAGGGCAGAAATGAAATGGCCGACAATGCCAATCGGTACGCTGTGAGGGGCACGAAGAGTGTTGGGGAGAATCGAGGAGTCAGGGAAACACCCAGCCGGGGTCTCTACCTGAAGGGAGCAGCCGCTCAACCTCTTCCTCAGACTGCACCGGGACGCGGAGTCACCTCCTGGTGATGCGTCACCGATACCCCAATCACAAGCAAGAAGACTGAACCGAGAGCAGCCGCTCGATCGATCCTGTGGACTTCCGAGTCTGTAACGCGGCAAACACCTCCTGGTGTGCGTTACAGCTGGCAGTCCCTGTGTCTCTGGTCGGGCTGGGAGTTACGACTCCAACCAGCAAAAGCGCCACTGCGCTTGGACTCAGCCGAGTCAAAAAGCGAAGCTCAATGGTTGACCGGTAGAGCTTCCGGGTCCTTCACAGGTGACGATGGGGCAAGACACGGCCCAGGGAGTAACGACTCGACCTACCTCCGTTCTTGCCTTACTGGAGCACCACTCCGGAACACTGCTCTTCACGAAGCAGGTACGTCGGTGTGAACACAATATCCGACAGCGTTGTACCTCCCGGTTCCTCCCTTTATAGGGCGTGTTTTCCTTGAGTTATGTAACAGCTCTCCTGTTTACATAAGGGCGTGTTTCCTTGAGTTATGTAACAGCTCTCCTGTTTACATAAGGGCGTGTTTCCCTTGAGTTATGTAACAGCTCTCCTGTTTACATAAGGGCGTGTTTCCCTTGAGTTATGTAACAGCTCTCCTGTTTACATAAGGGCGTGTTTTCCTTGAGTTATGTAACAGCTCTCCTGTTTACATAAGGGCGTGTTTTCCTTGAGTTATGTAACAGCTCTCCTGTTTACATAAGGGCGTGTTTCCCTTGTATGACAGGAATTCTTGACAGTACATCCTCCCTCTCAGCGGCTCCCCACGGGTCCAGCGCTGGCAGGAAAACGCCGATGGAACAAGGAGACCAAGCGCGGAGCATGAACCCCTTCAGCCGGTTCCCATGAATGCTCCTCCGGGCCATAGCCTTTCCACGCAACCAGGTACCACAGCTTCCCCCTGCGCCATTTGGACGCCCGTATGCCCGACACTTCATACTCCACCTCCGACTCCACGCATACCGGCCGAGGTGTCCCAGACGGCTTGGAGGGTGCTGGTTTGAGCAATGATACATGAAAGACAGGGTGTATCCGCAATGACTGGGGCAAGCACACCTTCACGTTCACGGGACCCATACACTTGGTAATTCGATAGGGGCCCATGTACTTGGGATGGAACACACTGTTCTTTCGAAACCTCATGTTTCTTGTGGATATCCAGACGTAGTCTCCAGTGCGGTACAGTGGCCCGGGCCTTCTCTTCCTATCTGCCGCAGCCTTGTATCTTCTCTTGGCCTCTATTAGGACAGCCCTTGAGCGCATCAATGTGTCTTTTATGTGTGCCACCCTGTCCGCTGTGGCGGGAATCCTGTCCTCTCTGAACGGATGTAGAAATGGCAAGAACCTGGGATGTTGGCCATAGTTGCTATAGAACGGAGATGACTGTGTGGAGCTGTGAGTGGCGTTGTTATGGGCTATCTCTGCAACCCATAGCAAGTCGACCCATTCTTCCCTGCCCTGGTCCACAAAACATCGCAGATACTGTTTGAGCGTTTGGTTCAGGCGCTCGGTTTGGCCGTCCGTTTGAGGGTGGTAGCTGGTGGACAGGGCGGTCTTAACATGCAGCGCAGTGCACCAAGTCTTCCAGAATTGCGCAGTAAACTGCGACCCCCGGTCCGACACGATCACCCCAGGTAATCCATGCAGTCGTACCACATTCTTTAGGAGTAGTGACGCCAATTCCCCGGCCGTAGGGACTCTCTTGCAGGGGATGAAGTGCCCCATTTTCGTCAAGTAATCCACCACCACCAGTATTGCCGTCATCCCCTGGTCTACCGGTAGGCCCACCACGAAGTCCAGTGATATGCTATTCCATGGTCTATCCGGGGTCGGAAGTGGATGTATGAGCCCTTGGGTTCGGCCATGGTCGGCCTTCATGGTAGCACACGTAGGACACTCCTGTCCCCACCTCCTGACATCCACTCTCATGGTTGGCCACCAGAAATGCCGTCCCATGCTAGCCACCGTTTTTTCAAAGCCCAAATGACCTGCGCATGGAGAGTCATGGCACCAGATGAATGCTTGTTTCCTTAGCCTAGGCGTGGGTATCAATAGGCACCTGCCCTTCAGGGGTATCCCGTCCTTCAGCTGCCATTCTCTGTGACTGAGGAGCCACCTCCGCCATGCGAATGACCTGATACCTCTCTTTATTCCCCTCAGGAAAGTATCCGGTTGGATAACCCCCAATACCATCCTCGGGGAAATGATGGAACGCTTGGTTGCAGGCAATGGTTCCTTAACTGCAGATTGACGGGACAGGGCGTCCGCCTTCCGGTTTTCCGTCCCCGGCCGATATGTGATGCGGAAGTTGAACCCCGCAAAGAAGATCATCCACCGCAGCTGCCTGGGAGAAAGGTGTCTAGTGGCCGTCATGAACTGTAGGTTCCGATGGTCCGTGTACACCGATACCACATGTCTTGCCCCCATCAACCAATGCCTCCATTCGGTGAAGGCGTCCTTGATTGCGAGAAGCTCCTTCTCCGCAATATGGTAGTTGCGTTCGGCGTCGTTGAGTTTGCGGGACATGTACGCAACGGGATGAAGCACCCCTGTGTCGTGGTTGCGTTGGGACAAGATAGCCCCCAGCGCCACATCCGACGCGTCCGCTTCCACCACGTAGGGGAGATCCGGATCGGGGTGAGCCAACACCGGCGCTTTTCAGGGCCTCAAAGGCTTTGTTCGCTTCAGGGGACCAGACAAACTCCTTGGACTTCCTCAGTAGCTGTGTGATTGGGGCCACCACTCCTGAAAATCCATCTATAAACCGCCTGTAAAAGTTGGCGAAGCCAATGAAACTTTGGACGTCCTTCACGCTTTGGGGCACCGGCCATTCTTTCACCGCCTTGATCTTTCGTTCTGCCATCTCCTGTCCCTCTGGACTCAGCATCACTCCGAGGAATTCGACGGATGTGACGTGGAAGTCACACTTGCTGAGTTTACAAAACAGCATGTTTTCCCTCAGCTTTTGGAGCACAGCTTTGACGTGGTGTACGTGCTCCTCCACACTGGACGAATAGATGAGGATGTCGTCGATATATACGACCACGTAGATATCCAACTCCTCTCTGAATACCTCATTCAAAAAGTACTGAAAGGCTGCCGGGGCGTTGCACAGACCGAACGGCATGACGAGGTACTCAAAAAGGCCGAACCTGGTCTTAAAGGCGGTCTTCCACTCGTCTCCGTCCCTCATGCGCACCAGATGGTATGCCCCTTTCAAATCCAACTTGGTGTAGATACGAGCTTTCTTGACCTGTTCCAGAAGTACACTGATGAGAGGCAAGGGGTACCGATTTTTTATGGTTATCGCATTCAATGCCCTAAAGTCCACACAGGCTCTCAGCTCCCCATTAGCCTTCGGGATGAAGAAGAGTGGCGAGTCGGCCGGAGACTTGGACGGGCGGATGAATCCTAGCTTGAGGAGTTTATCCAGGTACCCCCGGAGATGCACGTTTTCAGGCTCCGTCAGGGCATACAGCCTGCCGCTGGGAACGCTGGCCCCTGGCACCAGGTCGATCTGGCAGTCAAACTGTCTATGTGGTGGTAGCACTTCCGCCTTCACCTCATCAAATACATCCTCAAAACTGTGATAAGCCTGGGGGAGAGCCACATCTTTTTCTGCCGCTGTAGCCACCGTCTGACTCCCGCTCTCATCTGCGTCAAGGGATTCCGTTCTTATTCCACAATGCAGGATGCAATACGGTGACGTCATTTCGATGCGATGTGTTGGCCAATCCACAAAGGGGTTGTGTTTCTGTAGCCACGGCAATCCCAATATGACGCCATATTGGGGCGCTCGGATGATGTTAAAATCGATTTGTTCCAAATGGTTCCTCCCATATCTCATCGGAAGGACCCCCGTGTGCTGTCCGATGGGCCCCGTCACCAATCGCCTTCCGTCTACCGCATAGATGTCTTCGGGTACTGCTTTGGGAAGAAGCACTAGCCCTAGCCTGCATGCCTCGTTGTGGTCCATAAACATGCCAGTGGCCCCTGAATCCACCATGGCCACAACGGGTATCCACTGGTCATGCACTCCCACGTGCACCGTGATAAACAGGTGTCGTTGTCCCTTAGTGACCGAGTTGGAAAGTGAAGGGATGGATGAGTGACTCCGAGATGTCCCTTCTCTGGTCTTGGAGTCCTCTAGTTTTCCGCCGGTATGTCCACCACGGCTGTTACCGACCGGTTGGCCCGATAACGTGACGTCTTCGGTTTGGCAGGGCATTCACGTACGTAGTGGCCTTTTTTGCCACAATATAGGCACAATCCTTGTTTACGGCGTGACTCTTTCTCCGTGGCTGTGAGGCTCGCTCGTATTGCGCCGATGTCCATGTGTTCTCCCTTGGATGCGGTGGAAGTTTCAGGACTTCCCACCATCACATAGGATGGAAGGGATTTTCCTTTTCTCCCATGATCCCCCTTTCTTTCACGTAGCCTATGTTCCAGCCGTAATACCAGGTTGATAAGGCCCTCACATGTCTTGGGTTGAGGGTCAATATGAGCCACGGCGTCCTTGAGCTCATCGCACAGCCCTTGATGGAAGAGCGCCGTCTGTTTAGCAACAGGCCACTTGGTTTCCGCAACCAGCCTTCGGAACGCGTTGAGATACTGCACCAGGTCGTTGGATCCCTGTCTCAACTCAAGCATTTCACGGTCCGCCGTGTACGAGTCAGCCCTTCTGTCGAATACCTTCAGGAATTCCTCGCGAAAAGCACCCCAATCACATAAGAGGGGGTCGTCCCTGCTCACCAGAGGTACGGCCCATTGTGCCGCGTTTCCAGCCAAATAGGATATAAGGAAAGCCACACGAGCCTGACTCGTGGGGAACGCCTTTGGTTTGCACGATAACTGTAGCGCCACTTGTGTGAGGAATACCTGCACTGTGTTAGGATCCCCACTGTACCTCTCTGGTGTCGCCAAGGGGATGGCTACCGGCATTTCCACTACTACCGCAGGGGTCTGATTCGTGAGGGAGGTGCTGGGCGTGAGCGGGTCCAATTGGATAGCATCCAGTCTGGCTTTTACATCGGCTGTTTCTTGCCTTGAGGCAGCCACTTCAACTTGCATGGCCGCTAAAGCAGCCAGCACATCATCAAGTGTTGCCATGTCTGTTATCGACCGGGAGACAGTTAGTGTTATTAAGGTCGAATATTTTGTAACGCCCTGAACGTCTCAGGATCGTTTAACAGACACGACAATGAGGACGCAACCACTAGTGAAGGGTTAGTTGTTTTAATGAAGGCAAATATAATACAAAGAATAAACAAGTTATAGTCACTGGAATCCTCCAGGCTAAGTACGTTACCAGCCCACAGCACGGATGGTCCTAACCGTCCTCTGCATATACGCCGGTCCCGGCGTATGCCAACAGAGGGCAGAAATGAAATGGCCGACAATGCCAATCGGTAGGCTGTGAGGGGCACGAAGAGTGTTGGGGAGAATCGAGGAGTCAGGGAAACACCCAGCCGGGGTCTCTACCTGAAGGGAGCAGCCGCTCAACCTCTTCCTCAGACTGCACCGGGACGCGGAGTCACCTCCTGGTGATGCGTCACCGATACCCCAATCACAAGCAAGAAGACTGAACCGAGAGCAGCCGCTCGATCGATCCTGTGGACTTCCGAGTCTGTAACGCGGCAAACACCTCCTGGTGTGCGTTACAGCTGGCAGTCCCTGTGTCTCTGGTCGGGCTGGGAGTTACGACTCCAACCAGCAAAAGCGCCACTGCGCTTGGACTCAGCCGAGTCAAAAAGCGAAGCTCAATGGTTGACCGGTAGAGCTTCCGGGTCCTTCACAGGTGACGATGGGGCAAGACACGGCCCAGGGAGTAACGACTCGACCTACCTCCGTTCTTGCCTTACTGGAGCACCACTCCGGAACACTGCTCTTCACGAAGCAGGTACGTCGGTGTGAACACAATATCCGACAGCGTTGTACCTCCCGGTTCCTCCCTTTATAGGGCGTGTTTTCCTTGAGTTATGTAACAGCTCTCCTGTTTACATAAGGGCGTGTTTCCTTGAGTTATGTAACAGCTCTCCTGTTTACATAAGGGCGTGTTTCCCTTGAGTTATGTAACAGCTCTCCTGTTTACATAAGGGCGTGTTTCCCTTGAGTTATGTAACAGCTCTCCTGTTTACATAAGGGCGTGTTTTCCTTGAGTTATGTAACAGCTCTCCTGTTTACATAAGGGCGTGTTTTCCTTGAGTTATGTAACAGCTCTCCTGTTTACATAAGGGCGTGTTTCCCTTGTATGACAGGAATTCTTGACAGTTTCATTGTGATTTTTTTTTTTTTTGGTTACATTTCAACATGCCGTTGTTTTCGAAACTGCGTAAAATAGGTACTAGGAAAGGTGTATTAGAGGAATCAGTTAACATTCCGCCTAGAGACACACCTGGACATTTCATGTACTGTAAACATGGTTTAGATGCCGTGTTGTTTTTAGAGCTATGGGTGGATTACACGAAGGATTTAGAGACACAGTATAGATGGCCTATCACGGGAACGTGGGATGCGGAATGCATTATGAAGGTAGAGGAAGAGCTATGGAAGAGAAAATGTAGACCTGCTCAGAAGGATGCCATTCAGTTTTGGCGCAAGGAGTCACATAGAAGAACAGAGAAAGAGTTCCACAAAGCAGAGAGAAGTAGACAGGAGTCTGAAAAAGCCAAAGAAAAGAAGTTACAGGAGGAAGGGGAGCGGGTCAAAAGAGAACAGGCTGAAAGAGAAAGAATTACTGTCGTTGCTGGTATTTATCCCGTCCTTTCAGAGGAACTAGCAAGAGTGGCCCCAGTAGAAAGACCCGTTAGAGTGCCACCGCAAGTACCCCGAAAAATAAGACCAACAGCATCCGAAGCGTTTGTTACCACCTACCTAGAGGAATCCCCACCAGCATACCTAGACGGATCTTTCCCTGCACCCCCAACACAGGCCCAACTCCAGGAGCTCGAGGACGGCGGGGAGGGATCCGGGACAGCATCAGGAGGGGGGCCGACTGTAAAAGTAGACATCTCCGAATGTATATACGATCCAGATCCAGGAAAGAGCAATATGCTCGTGATTTCACTAAGACTTAGACAAGCAGTCGCATATTTGGAAAAATTACCAGATATGGATAAACACCTAAAGAAAATGTACAATTTCATAAGAACAGGGGAGGGTCCTGAGTGCATAGCGGAGGCCACACAAAACCGAAAAGTAATTGTTAAAAACTATATCCTTCGTTTCCTAATTAACTGTCTGATCAGGGAAAAAGACGAAGGTGACGGGGACGTACACCCTTGTTATATAGGTTGGAGTGATCACATAGATGCCGGTCAGTATGATAAATCAGGACAGACAGACAGCATGTTGACCAAAATCCGAAAGGCAATAATAGCCTCACACGAAACAGGACCGGACGGAAAGGCTGAGTCATCCTCTGATGACGAAGCCGGGGACAAAGACAAAGTACTATACGTGGGCCATGCCCGACGGTTCGAGAGGCCCAAGGGCCTCAATTACAGTAAACAGGGAACGGCTATAAAAGAAAGATATTCCCTTGAAAGTTTATTCCAAACTACCGAAAAGGCCCTGAATAGATGGATAGGTAACGACCAGCCCCTCACCCCGACCGAAAAAGAATTAGCACGGTCAGCCACCCTGTGGGTGTCCCAATATGATACATATAATAATGATATAGTAGCCCAAACGGTCTTGAGCCTCCCACCAAACGAACAGCGCATAGCTGGTGTTTACATGGTCCAACATTTGATTATGTTGTATGAGAGTCAATATTCTGATCCCGGTCTATTGTATAAGTTGCTGGACGACATAGTACTAGATAGGTGGACGAACATGGGTACTGAATTGATTAATGTCATCCTAGATCAGCGACACAAATATATAGAATTTGTGACTAGGTCCCTGCTTCCCGCTCCACCCCATGATAGGCGACAGTTATACGACAAGCTGAACCCCCTACGAGAGGTTCATCCTGTAAAAGATACAAACAATGTGCTACAACGGGTGTATGTCTACACCCCCTTGTCGAAATTAGAGATACTGGAAATGAAAAAGATGTTGCCCTCCCATGATAAAGACCCGGGGGGTTTTCACCGAGAACTAAAAGACATTTTCCGCTTAGGAGAGTATACATATGCTGACATTCTAAAATTATTGAAAGTACTATTGCCTGCTGGTATTTACGAGAAGCTTAGAGAGAAAAAGATTAGCTGGGATGTGTTGGAAAGAGAGGATGCAGCCAGAGCCCCGGGGGTTGGTCTGGGTCCCCGAGCTAAAGAATTACCTGAACTCCTTGTACAAGTTTTGCCTAGATTATTAGTTACTAAAAAGGAAGACTGGGATGCTATTTCAGCCTGTAAGCAGAAACCAGACGAGGACACAAGCGATTTTTACTCTAGGTTTGAGAAATGTTTTACTATCAATAGTGGCCTTAAGCCCGGTAGCGAATCATATCCCCATCTTTTCGTGAGCAAACTAGTAGAAAATTCCCTACCCGAGATTAAGTATAGGGTACTGAAGGTTGAGAGTACTTGGCAAGCAAACAGCCCTTCACAAATGTTACAAATGTTACAATATCACCAGAACAGAATTAGAGAAGAACACGAGCAGGAAAAGAGACGCATGAAAGACACAAAGATGAAGATGCTGGTGGCCCAATCGGCACCGGCAAACACAAATACAAACACGAACAAAAGTAGCGCGACACCAGTTAAAGGGAACTGTAATTATTGCAAGAAGCCAGGCCACTACGTAAATGAATGTGCAGTCCTGAAACACAATATAGCTACAGGTAAAACAAAGCCACGTCCATCTCCTCCCAAGGAAAATAACACGCATCAGACATCAGATACGTTTCCACCGCCGCCACCGCCAGTCCATGCACCTGCACCCACCCACGCTACAGCACAAATGTATCAGCACGCTCAACCTAACTATCCAGAATACCAAGCATATTCATGAAGGAGCCTAGAGAGGGAATTCGACTTGCCCCTTATTCCAGTTCCTGTGGACCAAGAGGGTCCCTATGTACATACACGTTTACTGGGACAGGATAAAAAAGTTTTTGATTGACACTGGGGCGAGTAGAACTACCATCAGTCATTCCGAGGTTCCAGGGGCACCCCTCTCGGGCTCAAAGAGCATATCCCTGGGTTTTTCAGGAAAGCCAATTATTAATGAGGTTTCGGAACCAGTCTCTTTAGGAGTTGGTCCACTGATACATACAACAGACTTACTGCTTACTAAATCATGTCCAGAAAACGTACTTGGTATAAAGACATTAAAGGAACTGGGAGCAATTATCTGTTGCTCGCCAGAAGGAGTGCGACTGTATTTACGTGATTTCAAGGGACATTTTGTAATAAAAGATTTTGACATCAGGCTCCAAAATGTACCACAGCACCTATGGGCACAAGGTCCGACTGACGTAGGTTTCATGAACATTACACCACACCAGGTCACCCTCAAAGCAGGAGTAGTGCTGCCACGGATACGACAATACAAGATCCCACCTGAGGCTGAAGTAGGGTTACTGAAATTAATCGACGAACTCATTGCACAAGGGGTGGTGGTGGAGACTGATTCAAACGTATGCAACTCACCTGTTCTTCCTATTCTTAAGCGAACTGATCCCAAAGCACCACCTGTCTATAGATTAGTTGTGGACCTGCGAGAATTGAACAAATGTGTAGTCCCACAGTACCCGGTGGTCCCGGACATTTCTTCATTATTGACTGCTATTGATGCAGAGGCTACGTTCTTTACAGTTATCGATCTGAAGAACGCATTTTTCAGTATCCCAATACATCCAGACAGCCAATATCTTTTTGGCTTCAGTTTAAAAGGCCGCAGCTTCAGATTCACAAGAGCACCACAGGGCTACACAGAGAGTCCTAGCATCTACAGTAAGGCACTCAAACGGCAACTAGACAGTATTCATATGCACTGATACAGTACGTAGATGACATTCTCATCACAGCAAGATCAGAAACTGACTGCGAAGATGCATCACTCACGGTTTTACACTTTCTGGCTGACAAGGGGCACAAAGTGTCCCCTTCGAAGTTACAATTCTGTGAACAGCAAGTGGCATACCTTGGGCACTTGCTATCCAAGGAGGGTAGGCGACTGACACCGGAACTTATTCAATTGATTTCTGGCCTTTCACAGCCCAAGACACAAAAGGAGGTACGTGCATTCATTGGCCTCACTTCATATTGCAGGCAGTGGATTCCCCAGTATGCTTACATAGCCAAGCCCCTAATGCAGTTGACGACACAGGAGGCAGCTTCTACTAATGTCCTCCCTTGGACACAAGAACACACTGTGGCATTTGAAGAATTAAAAAGAGCTTTATGTCAAGCACCAGTTTTAGCGACCCCTGATTACAACAAATCTTTTATGCTTTTTGTGACAGAGCGGGATGGAACAGCACTATCTGTCCTCACACAAGATCATGCAGGAAAACACAAGCCCTGTGCTTATTTTTCTAGTACATTGGACCCAGTAGCCCAGGCTTTGCCTGCGTGCCTAAAATCTGTTGCAGCAACGGCCTTAGCCATAAGACAAAGTGACTCGATAGTGCTGGGCCACCCCCTGACAGTACAAGTACCGCACGCAGTGGAGGTTCTCTTGAACCGGACACAAACCCAACACCTGACTGTAGCGAGACTGACAGGTTATGAGCTGACGTTATTTCAACCACACATAGAGATCAGACGATGCAACATATAGAGATCAGACGATGCAACATACTGAATCCTGCTACTCTTTTGCCCTCTAGTACAGAAAACGTTCCACCACATGACTGTGTTGAAGTGATACATACCGTGACTAAACCAAGACAAGACTTGACAGATGTTGCACTCCCAGACCCTGACCTAACACTCTATGTTGACGGCTCATGCATGAGGACGGGGGTGGGAGAATTAGTGGCAGCGTATGCAGTGACCACTGCTACTGAAATCATAGAGACTAAAAGAATAGACATACTGTCAGCACAAGCAGCAGAGCTCATCGCTCTGACACAAGCATGCATAAGAGCTAAGCACTTGAGAGTAAACATTTACACCGATTCACAATATGCATTCGGGGTAGTTCACGATTTTGGAGTACTGTGGAAAGAAAGAGGTTTCTTGACCTCTCACGGGGCCAAGATACAGCATGGCCCCCTTATACAAGCCCTTCTGAAAGCGATACATTTACCGACAGCTATAGCTATCCTGAAATGCAAAGCACATACTAAAGCCACAGATACCATTTCTCAAGGCAATGATTTGGCAGACCGAACTGCTAAACAGACAGCTCAGACCCCACTAGACATGACGAACTCACAGATACCATCAATGACCAAAGCCATGACAGTCAGGGATCCTTCCAGGGATGTACAAGATATACAGACACATGCTACTCTAGACGAATTAAAGAAATGGTCGGAACAAGGAGGGGTACTGACTGATCAGGGTTGGATGGCTAAGGGCAAGGCAACATGGTTTCTTCCTGATTCGATGGTACAAGTGGTCATAAATACCGCACATAGTCCTGCACACTTAGGAGAGAAAGCAATGCTAGACAGCTTACAGAATATCTGGTTCAACAAGCACCTGCGTGCAGCAGCGAAACAAAAAGTCAGAACATGTATGATCTGTTGCCAATTCAATCCAGGTAAAGGCATTCCGGTGGAACAAGGTGGATTCTCTCCACCTGACAATCCCTTTGAAGTACTCCAAATGGATTATATCCAAATGAACAGATGTAGAGGTTACAAATATGTCCTGGTAGTTGTATGTGCACTCACAAGATGGACAGAAGCCTATCCAGTCCCTGATTATACTGCTGTAACTACCGCCAGACAATTGGTGCGAGAGTTTTTCCCACGTTATGGATTACCGCGTGTCGTATATTCCGACAACGGTCAGCCTTTCTCCTCTGAACTCATGAAGCAGGTGTCCCTTCTGTTAGGGTATACCTGGAAGTTTCATTGTGTGCGACATCCTGAAGCAGCAGGCCTTGTAGAAAGGCACAATCAGACCTTAAAGGCAAAACTAGCAAAGATTTGTGCAGAAAAAGGTGTAGATTGGATGGTAGCCCTGCCGGTTGCCCTCTTTTACATGCGAATGGTAGCCCATTCTAGAACTGGCTTATCTCCTTACGAAGTGGTCTTTGGTAGGCCACCGAATATGTGGGGCACTCCGATGCCTAAAAAGATTACTGATGTTGATAGTAACTTGCTGACAGATTACCTGGCTTCCTTGATGTCTGCACTACTCTCTTGTCGTTCGCAGGTTGCCGCCGCCTTCCCTGACAACACCCAGGTCAAGGAACACTCCATCGCTCCTGGGGATTATATTTTAATAAGGAACTTTGACAGGACGAGTCCTCTTGAGCCGAGGTGGAAGGCGCCGAAGTTAGTGCTATTGACGACGAGGAACGCCGTTAAAGTCGAAGGACTGAAAGGATGGCTGCATATACACCACTGCAAGCGCTACTTCGGGAATAACGACTCTTTTAAAAAGGAAACAAACTTTTCAGACTTTGAGCCCCCTTTACTAGAGGAGACTCCTCAGCAGGAGTACAAAGCTAAACTTAGATCTAGAAAGCCAGACCCCATTTGATCAATTAAGTCCACTAGGTGGTGAATCGGTTGAACATGTATTCTGACTTGCATAAGATCTCGGACAATGATAATCATAAAAAGAGCAAGATGAAAAGCAAATACTGTAAAATATTACGTGGTAGATGTATAGTGACTTTGATTTTTCTATCTCTTCTGTGCATCACGATAATATGTATCAGCTTAATACTACATGCTATTTTTCCTCCTATTGCCTCACTCTTACACTCCTCCACTAATGATACCATAAAGCATACATTTAGTGATCTGCCATCCTATGAGCTATCCTATCGACTTGCCCTGCGCAACAATACCTTTATTCAGATGCTGCACCATTCACATCAGACTAGCAATGCTACAGACTGCTGGGTCTGTGGCCGACTTCCCCCGTATCAGAAGGTGAAGAGAGTGTTGCCTCTTTTCCCTTTTCCGTTCTCCCATAATGGTTCTTGCGGAGCATGGTTTGCCTTAATGACATCCATCAACGGTGATGCCAAAGAATGTCAAGACAAGGAGTGTAGGGGTGACTGGGTATGGGGTAACTTGAATAAAGTCATGAATGAAGCATGTTTCCCAGACGAAGAAGGTCTTCCCCAAAGAAAAGGTACAGATCTAGAAAATGAAGAGTATCAGCAAGGAAATGCGACCCTCGACTTTATAATGTTGAATGTCAAGCCCATACACAATGTAGGTCCATCCTCAATTACAATCCTGCCAGTAAAAGGGGACTTGTGTGTCAGAAAAGAAGGCTCAGTACATTTGGGGCACAGCGAGTGTAATACTATAATAGAGTTTAAAGACAAAGGAAAGTCCTATTTCAGAGCATCACGACACACCTACTTTATTTGTGGCCAGACAGCCTATGTACAGCTGCCCTTGGACTGGGGTGGGACGTGCTACATATCATTTCTTTTACCACCCGTTTTCTTGGCCCCATCGAACTATCATCAAGATCCCCAACTAGCACTTATCAGACACAGACGAGGGCTCGATGCCTCCGGCATTGACCAGACCGAGACAGCTTGGGAGCAATATACAGATTTCAACAAAGGATTCTTTTTCTTCATAGGTCCCGTCAAGAATAGTAAACTTATCGGCAGGCTAACAAGGATTCTAGAAACAGTTGTAAAAGAGACTGCATCAGCCCTGGGGAACTTGACCCAGGAACAGTCTGCTATGAGAATGGTCGTTCTTCAGAACCGCCTTGTTCTTGACGTCATCCCGGCGGATAGGGGCGGGGCTTGTAGAATCATCGGCTCCAGCTGTTGCGTTTTTATTCCTAATAACGCACCATCTGTATACAAAGCAATAACAAGGCTCCACAAGATTGCCCAAGGCATACATCAAGACCCAGGCACGTGAACTTGGTCCAGTTGGCTCTGGGGAGTAATATCGGCATGGGGATGGAAAGTGTTGACCGTCTGTGGGTTAATACTACTAATGGTATTCAGTTGTTGTCTGTGTCTGCAGTGTGGCCCGGCCATTTGCAGCCTGTGTGCTACTGCATGTGTTCCACGTCCCCATATACAAAGCATTGAAAATGGAAAAATAATGCTGCAAGAACAGATCGACTGTCTCATGAGAATAGATGTGACATGAAGGGTCCACTAGGGGACAAGGAGGGAATGAGAAAATAAAGATTATGACAAGGCCTATGTGTCCCCTATGTGTTCCCCAACGTTTCGTGTACATGCATGTACGCCATGCATTTTCCCTCCATGGCCTGTCAACCATGATGCCTATGCTATAACGTGGCCTGCCATCAAGTCTCCCATGAGAGAAACGACAAATCTGCACTGAGGCCTACACGTTTTGCATCATGTTTTCCTGCACTCGTGCCATTTTCATGAAAGCCCATTTTGTGGCTCAGCCGGAGCCCGAAAAGAGGTTTCAGGCCTCAGACGCTCTGAGAGCTGCAG
Organism: Triturus cristatus; assembly: GCF_964204655.1. Taxonomy (NCBI): domain Eukaryota; kingdom Metazoa; phylum Chordata; class Amphibia; order Caudata; family Salamandridae; genus Triturus; species Triturus cristatus. The sequence goes on from NC_140584.1 coordinate 662,251,408, forward strand.
CTGCGTATCCTTGGCCTCGCACACTTGGGCCTCAGCCAAAGGGACCCAGTCCGGGGTGCCGAGATAGTATTGAGCACGGTTATCTGCTTACTCCTACTGAATCACATTCCTGCCTGGAAAAGGAGGAATAAACAAAACCCGCCTGCAAAGGATAGAGCCTAGCCTTTCTGTCTCCCTTTCAGTGATTGCAAAGCTCACGTCAGTGAAAAACCCATAGCCCCCATGTAAGGCCCACACAGTGAATAAAGAAATAGAAGCCACATCGGCTCTTGGTGATGGGCAACCTATGTCACAGATCAGTTCCTGCTCCGGACTTTAGCTATCAGATATACAAGATGTGCTGGTCGTCCTGACACTGAAGGCCTCTCTTCCAGACTCCCCGGCTGCACAGCAACCTTCCCCCAGTTACACGTCAGTTACACGTCATGCTCGAGTTGAGCACAAGTAAGGCAAAGTTCCAGTAAAGTTCCAGCTGATCACGCAACCCCCTCCAGGTACCCACCCACCTATGACACTCACCTATGACTCATCAAGTGGACGCCCACATGGACACCCACCTTCACGCCTACTTACACGCCCACATGCTCTTATCTCATTTCTCTCTTGCTCTGCCTGAAGCGCTCCTGCTTACGTATAATATGGAATGTATATATACTGTGCTCTGTGAATAAAGTTGCAGAAGACCCTTCCTGATCCCTTGTGGTGATGGAACCATTCTCCCTATAACTCTAGTTATTGGAATAAAGCCCTTTTGAACCTGATACCACGGACTCAGCCTCTTGCTTTATGCATGATCCTATTGATACCTATAGAAATTATGAGTGCGTAATACTTTATTTACGACAATGTAAAGAAAACCCGGGGGTGGCGGTCCCCAGGGCTTGTGGGGCCTGGGAGGCCCCCCACCCATTTAAAATACAAGCCCTGGGAGGTGGCGGTCCCTGGGGTGCCCCCACCCATTTAAAATACAAGCCCTGTGGGGTGACGGTGCCCTGGGCTGCGGGGGGGCCATGAGCCCCCTGCAAATATTTTTTTTAAAGCTCCTGGGGTGGCAGTCCCCGGGGCTGCGGGGGGGGTCATGGGCTACCCGCAAATATGTAAAGAAAGCCCCGGGGATGGGGGCCTCTTTGGCCCCCCATTACAATATAAACATTGCCCCCGGGACTTGCCCACCCGGGGGCTAAATAATGACTCGCGGGAGACCGCACTTCGGTTTTTTTTATTCTCGCGCCCGTATTCGCACACCCAGGGCAAATTCAGCTTTTTTTAAATGCGTTTTTTGGCCCTGGGGGTCCTTGTGGGACCTCGTAAGCAGGCCTAGGGGGTCAGGGTGTTTCTACCCTGCCCCCTTTTCTTGTTTTGTGCCTTTGTTTTTCTCTTTTCTCGTGCCTCGGTTCTACCGAGGCACAAGATGGCTGCCAACACTTCCTGGTTTGAAGTGTTGACAGCCAATTAGAATGCAGCTCGTGATCGGCAGGGTGCGCGGATCCATGCGGCCATAGATATCAAAACTTTAATTTTATGATATTCTCAGCAACTACTGAACGGATTTATACCATTTAAAAAAAAGTCTTTCTTAACCAAGGGCTACCTTTTTGCCAAATTTGGTGTACTTCCGTTCTGCAGTTTTGGCTATAACCGTGTCTAAAGTTTCCTATGGGAAATTGATTTTTTGACCTCTAATTTTTGATTTTCTCAGCAACTACTCAACGGATTTACACCATTTAAAAAAAAAAAGGTATCTTTCTGAACCAAGGGCTACCTTTTTGCAAAATTTGGCGTAATTCCGTTCAGCAGTTCGGGCTGTAGGCGTGTCCAAAGTTTCCTATGGGAAATAACATGGAGAAAACGCGTTTTGGGACCTCCCCATTTTTCACGGCCCCCGCTTGGCGAATCACCCCCATTCTTTAAAAGTAGGACCTGACCGTAACGGGCCATACAGTTTGAAAATTTTGAGAAGATTCGTCAACCGGCGGCAAAGTTATTGCGAAAACACAAAATGCTTTTTGAATAGAGATAAGGTCCTAACTGTAACAATCTACTGGCGACCGCCAGTAGGTAATATATATTCTGCTCCAAAGATTGTACATCAGGTGAGTAGCACTCTCCCAGCTGCTTTTTCATGATAGGCAAGGACGGGGATCCGCTTATAGGAGCTGCTCCGTAATGGAATTACCTGACTCGTTTTGAAGCTCCTGATGCTTCTCTTCAGAGGCTTTAACAGAGGCGGTGCGTGCAAACACTGGGCCCACTTCACCATTTTTATATTACACACCCACCAATGGGAAGCTCATATGAGACTGTGCATTTTGGGAAATGTGGTCCGGAATGTGCACAGATTATTTCCTTTATGGATCCTGTAAGCGTGCTTGCCCCTTCTTTAATCCTATTTTCGGTAGCTGACCCACGTTGCCAGCATATATATATTTCACTGAAAAAAACATAGGTTTCAGGGATGTTCTAGTTAGTTGGACATTTCACTCGTACAAAACCAGAGAAATTCCACCGTTATTGTTAGTTCAGCTAACTATAACTCGAGCCACCGCAATGCACTGCTGATGACGTCACATTACATCATTCATGACATGGTCAGTGACATCACTGACGACATCTCAAATGACATCACTGATGACATCATCCAGTGACTGTTTTTCTTTAACGTTTAAATATGTATTATACATGTGCTAAGGTATATTGAAGAATGAGTGGGTGTATAAGTCTCTGAAGTTAGTAGGTGCGTGACTGACTGTTTAAGTGAGTGATTAAACGTGTGTTACTAAATGCGTTGTGATAGTGACTAAACTGTGTGAATGTCTGTATCAGTCTGTCGTTTTATAAGCTGCTCCATGGGTTGGTCAGTAGCTACATGAGTGTCTATATGGGTTATTGATTGGTTGTCAGAGTATTTGTATGGGTGCCTGGGTGTGGGTAGGTGGGAGGTGTGTGAGTCTGTGCATAGATGTTTGAGTGGTTGATTCACAGTGTATGGGGTCAAGAGTGCATGTGGAAACAGCTGTATGGCTGGGTAAGTGTGTGTATGGGTGTGTTGCTGAGTGAATGGATGTCTCAATGGTACATGTCCAAGTAAGTACATATGTAAAAGACAGTGTATGTGAAAGTTGAAGTATATAAATGAATATACTTGAGTCAGTGATTGTGACCGTGGCTGTATGGATGAGTGTGTACTTGTATCAGTGATTGTAGAAGAGAGTAAGTATGCATTTGTTTCTGTTTGAATAAGTGATGTGGTGTGTGTATAACTTTATAGGTCAGTAAATGGAAGTGTGATTGATTATTTGCATGACTGACTAGGTGTGAGAGTAACTCTAAGGGTGAGTGGTGGTGTGGGAGTGTCTGTATAGGTTTGAGTGCATTTGATAGTGTTGTATTGATAAGTGACTGCATGTATGAGTGATTGTATGGGTGAATGAGTGGATAAGTTTGTAGATCTAGGAATCAGTGAGTGCGTATGTAGTAACTGGTATTGGTGTGTCGATGGTTTTGAAAATCGTAGTCTGTATTTTACAGTGGGTGTATCAAACGTTATGTTAGAGTGTGAGGAGGTGGATCAGATTTTCACGTGGATGATGTCATCAGTGATGTCATTTGAGATGTCATCTGTTGTGTCACTGACCTTGTCATGAATGATGTAATATGTGACGTCATCAGCAGTGCATTGCGGGGGCACGAGTTATAGTTAGCTGAACTAACTATAACGGTGGAATTTCGCTGGTTTTGTACGAGTGAAATATCCAACTAACTATAACGTCCCTGAAACCTATGGTTTTTTCAGTGAATTTCTAAGGTTTTTTAAATGCTAACTTCAAACTATAAAGTCCCTGAAACCTATGGTTTTTTCAGTGAATTTCAAAGGTTTTTTGAATGCTAATTTTGAATTATAATGTTCATTAAAGCTATGGTTTTTTTCAGTAATTTTGAATTTATTTTTAGTGTTATTCTGTAATTGTAATATCACAAAAATAGTGTTTGTACTTTTTTTGTTTTATTAAAATAATATGTCTTCTGTTTTCTTAAATATTAATATATATATTTTTTTTTTTGCGGAGAAAAAAAGTGGAGTTGCGCACCCATCGTGTACCTTTCTCAGTGGTAGTGCGGATTCAAACCGCCATTTTGGTAAAGTCGTGAAGGATGCGTGTTTCAGCCAGTCCACTGCGATTACGCTTACAGGAAGGGAACTACAACTCTACATGTCCCAGGTCTTCCCTGTTGTGATCTGCTGATCACAGGTCTAGTTCTCAGCTTGCCACAGCCACTCCCTCACGGCTGCTTTACACCCATACCACACCAATGCAGCACAGGCGTCACAGGACATGTGATCTTGCCAATAAAAAGGGCCGGGCGCACATGCTCGATGCCATTTCCACTCTATCTGGGTGTATCCATGTGCTTATTATGTTGGTGGCAGCCGAGGCACTTTGACCGACATGGGCCTCCCACAACGTCGCAATGATTTGAGGTGCACCGAGATGGTAGCAGCCGAAGCACTTTGCCGGACACTGGCCTCCTGCCACGTGACGATCACTTGAGGTGCACAGAGTTGGTGGCAGCCGAGGCATTTTGGCCGACACGGGCCTCCCACCACGTGGCGATAACTTGAGCTGCACTGAGTTAGTGCCACCAGAGCTGAGCCGGTGTACAGCCTGCGATGATGCGTGGCCTTGATACGCTATCCTGGCAATCAAGACCCAATTTGAATTGTGAGCTCGGCTGGACCGCGTGTACGCCAAAGGCAGCTGGCTGTACAGACATGACTCCTCGGCGCGGTGCAGCTGTGTAGGCCTGTGCTGCGGAATCCAGCGAAGGCTGCGGAGGTTGCTCCGGCACGTGGTGGGCCCTCTTGGACACACGCCAGTGGCGGCAGGTGAGCATTGAGGTCTGGGTGCGTAGGTTCGGGCAGTCTTCGCTGGACGGCGGACTGGTCTGGGGATGCTTGCGGAAGATGTAAGAATTATGCACACTGCCTAATAAGTTTGTGACGACATTGGTGTACAGGCCCCGGTGGTCCAGTTTTGCCTGCACATTGTTGGAATCCGGGTTGTTTCTGTTGCTGTGATTGTGTGAAGTGTCGGCACGGGGTACAAGTAGTACATGTGTGTAGTCAGTTGCCCCCAACACGTGTAGGAAGGCTGCTATGGCGTGGTTCCCTTGCTTGGTCTCCAGTTGTTTCTGCGCGGTCTGATAAATCCTGCATAATGAGACCGTAACAGAAGTTCGTGTGGTTGTAACGTTCCTTTTCTTTCTTACGAAGGTTATGACCACACAAGCTTCTGTTACGGTCATTTTGTGCAGGATTGATCATACCTGTAAGCATTCCGGTTTGTCCACGTGCAATACATTATACCAAATTACGTTTGTGACCATAGTAATGCTTGACCATTATCTTCATTTATCGAACAGGCCTATGAATACAGAGTTTTGAGATTTCCAGGACGATCTACAGTTATTTCGATCCACAAGTTGATGTTCCCCGTTGGCAATGTCACTCAATGTTTTTGTGTTAATTTATATTTTTCTGAAAAAAGTACTGTTTTTCCACCACTGTTGACTACTAGACTTCATGAGCTGGCGCCCTCCTATTTCAGTGACTTCAATCTTGGATCTGGAGCACAGAGGCGTCAAGCAACGCCTGGGGTTGGGGTTGGTTGTGCAGGAATATTACGTATTGGGACGAGCGGGTGGTGCGGATGCAGGGGCCCTAACTTGCTTTTGTAGACATGCATCCAAGACGTGTGGGGAAGTTTAATAGGGCTGGCTGTGAGACTCCTCCAACTCTCGCAGTTGTTAGTTGGAAGATACCAGAGGCCAACAGGTGCAGCACAGCCAGCAGCTTTGTCTGCGTAACAATGTTGATTGTCCACAGTGTTGGTACCGTCAGCCTGTGGGCAATGTGGCAGTGTGCACCAACTTGAGAATGGGGCGATCATTCTTTCGCCACTTTTGCTTCGCTAAACTGCCGATAACTCGGCGATAAGTCCCAACTGTTGGGTTTTAGGATGACTCTAAAACGAGCCCTTGTGTTTATTAGGACTTTGTTGTAGCTACATGCGAATCACAATAAAAAAAGATGAAAAATCAAGAAAAGTGGGCGGGGTACAAACACCCTGAGCCCCCTAGGCCTGCTCAGGGGATCCCACAAAAAGCCACAGGGCCCAAAAATGATTACTATTTTAAAAAAAAAAAAGCGGCTGAGTGCACGAATCCGGACATTTTTTTTCAAAAAATGATGGGGTGTATTCCTAAAAACGTATCTGAGTTATCGGCACTTTACCACAGCAAAAGAATTATCATCCCATTCTCAACCTGGTGAAAACTGCCGATATCGCCAGTTTTCCAGCGATGGCTTCCTCAAAAAAACATCGCTACCATTGAGAGCGACAACTAATGCTAATGATATGCAGAATAGGCGTTCCAGTGCAAAAAAAAAAACATAAAAACACCACTTTCCGATATTTTCAACAACCAGCGAAATCTGAGATGCGATCCAAAAACATGGGATAAGCCATGTTAGCAGTAGGAATTTAACATCTGCCTTCTACTGGTGTAAAGCAGGACTACCTACAGTATGAAAGGGAGTCCAGCCCAGAACCACATCTGAAGACCAACACGTCATATAGCTACTGATCATGCAGCTCCAACACCCAAGAAGGCCACAACACCCACTGCCACCACCCCTAGGACCTCCCCCTTGGACCACACCCCCCCCCAACTACCACCGAAGCAGCACAGAACAGCAGACCTTCCCAAAGCGGTATGGCCCCTCAGCCACACAATAGCTGAATGTTCGGGAGACGTGGGAACCAAGTATGTGTGAAGGAGGCAAGTCACCCATCAATAACAATGCACACAATGCCAAGTGTAGCGGTAATGTGCTAGACAGACCTCACTATGCAGAGCACAAACCTCTCCATGTGTACATATACTGCTGGTGCTTGTACTGCTGTGGACAGTGGACGCAACCATGTTACCTCAGGCAGTGGGGAAGAGCTCGGTCATGTAGGTGTGTCGTCACCCCCTGTAAGCAGCAGCGGAGTGGGCTGGTCCAACGTACGCCTCTCTAGCGTTGAAGTGTGAATAAATAGGCCGGGGCTCTGGATGTGGTTCACTTCTGAAAAGGCCAGCACGTCTGCCAGAGCGGCGGCCCTCACCCTGCCACGAGGCAGCTGCTGTGACCGCCAGCCTCCTCGATACAGGCCCCCTGTGAACCCAGCAGCACAGCACCGCAGAGTTATGTCTATACCACTGTTCCCTCCAAGGTGCGCGCATGAGCGGGCGGGCGCGCACCTATACCTCCTGGAGCGCACAATGTAAATTACAAAGTGTGCACAGGCAACTGAGGACCTTTGCGCCACTGCTTTTAAAAATGCGTGTGGCCCGAAAACGGTCAGATTGTCCCCCTTTTTGTAAGTAATCATGTTAATAGCAACACCCGTCAAGCGCTGCTATTAACATGATTACTATAACAAAGGCACACAATCTGCCCGGCTGTTCAGTGTTGTGCCCTATTAACAAATGAAAGGCAGCAAGACTACAAACAAGCAATGAAGCCAAGAGAAATATAGAAATATTAGAAATTACACGCATTTGAGCAATGATAAACCCAAAGAAGATTAACTGCTGTAAGGCACCAGTAATGGAAGGGCACGAACACGCACTTGTGTGTCGAGGTCAGGAGGTCGAAGACAGGCATCGGTCTTCCTGTAATCCTATGTGAACTTCGAATTTTCGAGGTATGCCCAGCGTACGTCATCTTCGTGTGAATTGTTTTCAGCCCAGTTATGGTTGACAGCACTAAAATCTCATGCTGCCCAGTGAGGATGTGCATTGGCATTGCCACGGTGTCCGCCGTAAGCAGTTGTCTGGGCTGTATTCCTTTCTAACGTTTGACTTCTATTGGGTGGGTGGGGACGTAAATTACAGCTTTCCGAACTCTACTTGTATGTGACAGTCACTACGTTTTCTCCCCCCTCTTTTGTGTTGAGTACAGCTGGACAGGGCCCTGCAACCGGCTCTTTATAAAGTCATTGACAGGTGCATATGGATTTACGCTGGGTGAGGGGCAACTAAGGCAGCGCTGGAGCGAAGCAAAGTGGCGTTAAGTATCCACACCCTGTGGGTAAATGTCCCCATCAACTAAAAAAATGTGACCTGTAGTCTAGATCGAATTACACAGACAGCTGCTCACTGTCGTAATGAAAGATAATTATTTCAATTATTACCTGTTTGCGGCGAGCAGCAATCATTTCAGTTTGCCGGTGCCCACCTCCATATTCCAGGCTGGTCAGCTGTCCTGGTGGCCCGGGGCCGCTGCACAACCGAGTGAAAGTCAGTCACTGACTCCGTGACTGCACAAGACTTGGACCCCAGGCTCGGCAATATAATTGAATTTGCCGTGGGTGGCGGCTGCCACAGCATGGGCATCCCTATCATTCAGAGCAGCAACTCTACCGCGATCTGAGCGCCATGAATGCAGTACCTCCCCGCCCATTGGAAGCAGGACAGGAAGAGCCCCGCACAGGGCCACAGGCAGCCAACTGACTGCCTGGCCCGCCCCGTTGTTTCATTGGGCACTACCTCGTAAGTTCAGGCAGCAGGCTCTCTGATTCAGAGCCGCGCGGCGCCACAGGAATCGAGATACATTGTAGCAGAGCAGGGAGCCTGCTAGCAGCCCATAGCTCAGGTACAAGGCCCCAAGCCTGCAGAAACAGTGCGCGACGTAGGCCAGTGCGACGCACTGCCAGCTGCCACATACTCCATAGTGCAGCACTTCAGCAGAGACACATAAATGCGGAATGCATCATAAGTGTGACAATGCATTTCAGTGTGGTGATGTGGAGCTCCACACTGAAATGAGTTAGTCTAATGCGTGGTACTTGGCAGGACTGAGACTGGGATGTCGGGAAACCGAGGGGAGAGGCACTGGCGGGGGTCGGGGGCATGCTGAACAAGACCAGGCTTGTCTGCCTAGCCTAGCAAATCAGGGGACATAAATAGATAAAATTGAATGTCCGGAGAAGACTAAGGAATTGTATTATAGTACGTTGGGAAGAGAACTACTGTGAGAACGAGGACAATGCATTAGGTGGTCCATGACAGGAGGGTTGGTTCAGGGGTTTGATTGGGTAAGATTTCCATAAAGGTTTGGAATGGCAGAACAATAATGGGCAAGCAGGTGTTATAGCGAAAAATTGACATTTGGTGGTGACTGATGCGTGGAGACAGTGGAGCAGGGTAAAGGGGGATATTATGAGGTTAGACTTAGGCTGAGGTGGTTTGGCACTTTAATGATGCATGCCCTGTGACATATTAACGTCGCTTATACGACAGAGCTTTGTATCACATTATCACTCATAGGTGTGCGTCCGATTAACTATTTCCGAAACTACTACAAACACAATTTAGGTCTGTGGACACCCCAGGATCCCAGACAGTGCGTGGAATCTTTAGAGCTTAACTGTATAACTCTTTATAAAAAACCTACACCCTAAATTAAATATTGTCTTTCCATACCAGGTCCTTTTTTATGACTCGGCTTCATAACAAATTAGACACGCTGAAGACGTTATTCATGTTCCCTATATAACCCCTGTGAGATCTACGTTACAGTTTCCTGAATAAAGTAAAGTTATGCATTACATTCCTGCACGTCATTACAATCCTAACTCGTAGTACCAATTGGAGACCGGTGTCCCACACTCAGCTTCACGCTGACGTATTGGGTTCCTCTGAGTTGTGTCCTCCGTTCCGTTGGAACCTTTTTTTTGTGTGTGTTAGGCATGCCAGATGACAACAAAAGGAAGGCAGGCATGGTGGGATTTCATGCACATTTTCATCCAGAGTGCCCCTTCAAGACGCCAGCAATTTCATCTTCACTTGTAATAGTGTGTCTATGCACATGGGTCCTTCTTTCCGATTAATTACTCCACACCAAAGACAGCACCTACCAATTATCTGGTTACTACTCTACCCTAACTCACACTCTTAGTTCTTGCAAGAAGAGAGTGTAGTAGATTCTTTGCTCAGGCTCACATCATTCATTGGTGCAGTACATCGTGCTGCCGGGTTTCTATATCTGCTTCACAGGTCTGTGCCTCCCTGTATTGGCTCTCTGGGTATCTGAGGATCTCTGTAGTTCACTACAGCGAAGAACACCCCATTAAGAGGCACCGAGGACCATCAAGGTGAACCCTCAATATAGCTCTATGCATCTTCTTTTTCTTGGCTGTGATTTTGGCCTGGCAACACCACCGGTAACGTTCAAATTGATGTTTGTTAGATTAATCTGTGAGCCAGGCATGACGACCCCTGCCTTGTTCAGTTGCAGTCACCTAAGATTCATTCAACCATCTATATTTGCAAGAAAAACACATATTGCTTTATGGGTTCTGTGAACCGTATACTTATGCAGCTATTTGTGTTTGTGTGTGACTTGAAATTCATACTCTCTCTGCCAATTATGTCACTGGAGAATACATTACCACCTAGAAGTGAGTTACTTAAGCAGAATTTTTCTGTGTTTTATATCTATGCTTCAGTGATCTATATTAGAACCGCATGTTTATTTGAACTAAATAGTCACCCGTTACTTTATTTCAGTTAAAAAGCACGCACTTTGATAAAACAAAAGAGTAATAGCTTACACATTATAAAATAGCTTCTTTGTACTCTAAAGGAAAAGAGGAACGTTAAACGCACCAAGGCCTCCTAAATAAACAATGAAATTTTAAACCAACTGAAACACAGGCCTATTTAGTATTACATTCCTGCTGACTGAGGAGTCCACAGATTTTTACTAACGTTGTGCCGGTACAGCCAGAAAAGTGCAGAACCCCACTATCGTTTCCACCCCTAATGATTGACAAGCCCAGACTTTGCATTTCAGTGCAGTGATGCGGGCCACCACACTGAAATGCGTTAGTCTAATGCCGGATGTGTGGTACGTGACAGGACTGAGACTTCAGAGAAGATTTAAGGCATGGCCAAAGTGGGCTCTGGCCTAGGGCCCCAGCCTTTAAGGGGAGCCTCCTGATAGTCTTGCCGTGATAACCTTGAATAATTACTAAACCGATTGTTTTGAATACTATTTTCCCTTAATTTAATTATAAGGTGGGTGATGTGTGAGAGTCTATTATAGCCATTCTGCAGAGAAATGTTTATTTTTCATGCAACATCCATAAAAAGGTTTCTTTTAGATCTCAATAGGACCAAACATATGAGAAATGGGAGTGTGTCACAGATATTATTTGCAGTAATATTAGTGAACTGCTTATGTTACAATATTGATAACACACATCACAATCCCTGAACATTAGATGTAAACACATTTAGAATCCAGACAATTGCGCCTGTATACTGTCGGTGACCTAGCCTAAGAGGGCAAGAAAGAGCTTAAATGAAATCATAAATTCAAACCTGTTCTGAACAGGGCCCCCCAAAATAGGTTTGGCCCAAGGACCCCAAAATCCTTAAGATGTCCCTGGTAGACTTGCGGCATTTGTTTGGTTAATAGGGCGCAGCCGCGGGACCAGTGCTGGCTCTAGGGAGGTGCGACCGGTGCCACTGTACCGGGTGTGGACTTCAGGTGGGTGGGGAGGGGGCGCCGTGTTTGCAGGTATATTATTGTTTTAATAGCACCTGCTGCGATGTTCCCTGAGTCTAGCAATTTTCATGCAATAATAAATATGTCACGATAACTGAGTTTTCTCTAGTGGAAGTTCTAAGGTAGCGCAGAGGGTTATTATGCCTGCTGCAAAGAATGTGCAACATGCAGATCTCAAAGTGCCCGGCTGTCCCATGGCGGTACCTATAAAAAAGGCACTGAAATGGGAACACCAAAGCAAATTCCTGCAGGGCATGGACTGCCAAGTCCATGCCCTGCAGGAACTTGGGGTGCATGCACACAGGGGGGCATAACATGTGCCCCCCTGCATGTATCCCCAGCTATGCGATCTTGTATAGGCTCCCGACATTTCCACACCCTGTGAACAGAGCTCTAGTTGAGAATCTTTAGTGAAATCTTATATTGGTACCACTGTTGGAGTCCTGTGCTTTTCTAAAGCCGAAGTGTACTTGCCTGTGTAACCAATTCATGTCATGGTGTGTGTATGTTAATTGCAAACCTGCCTTAAGAGCCATCATGTGGCGCAGTATGTGTGGAATGCACCGTATTTTCATTTTTTAAGCAAAAGTTTGGAGTAATGTTTGCACTGATATTGGTCACTGCACCCATATGCGCTGTCCGGCTCTTGGCGCACATAGCATTGGCTGCAGTGCTCAGAGACCCAACACTGCCACACACACAGGAAAAAAATTAGAGCAAACATTGGTCTGTACAGACTACTGCCTTCAATGTACACTGTGGGAAGCAGGGCTCACAATTCAGATCAAGTCGCGATTGCAGATGACGCAGTTCAGTAGGCAAGAGATATTGCTCCCAGTGCGGTCCGCCCGGACCACGCATCATCGCAGGCTGCGCACATGCTGAGTGCTTCAGGTGCCACTATCTCACTGCACCACAAGTCATCGCCGCGTAGCCTTATTAAGGCAGAATTCATTAGGCAAAAGGCATTGCAACCAGTGTGGCCTGCCCGGACCACGCATCATCGCTGGCTGCGCACACGCTGAGTGCTTCAGGTGCCACTGGCACTAACTCAGTGCACTGCAACTCACCGCCACGAGGCCTTATTGGCGCAGAAATCATTAGGCAAAAGACATTGCTCCCAGTGCGGCCCGCCCGAACCACGCATCATCGCTGGCTGCGCACACGCTGAGTACTTCAGGTACCACTAACTCTGTGTAGCTTAAGTCAATGACACGTGGCTGTGGGCCCTTGCTGACTGCTGCCTTCGGCCTACACTGCGGTCAGCAGGGCTCACAATTCAAATTCGATCTTGATTCATTAATTTCAGAATCCAGTAGGCAACTAACTGTAACGTCCCTGAAACCTACACATTTCGACAATGTATTCCATACATATTTCATCTTTTGTTCCATACGCCTACACTGCGGTCCGCAGAGCTCACAATTTGAATTGAGTTGATTTATTAATTGCAGAGAGAATTGTACTCTATGTCCTCGGATTTTGTTAAGAGGAAGTGACAAAAAGCATTCCTCGATGTCTGCGCTGACTACTGCCTTCCCTCTACACTGCAGACAGCAGGGCTCACAATTCAGATTGAGTCGCGATTGCAGATGACGCAGTCCAGTAGGCAACAGACATTGCTCCCAGTGCGGTCCGCACGCATCATCGCTGGCTGCACAGACGCTGAGTGCTTCAGGTGCCACCACCTCACTGCACCACAAGTCATTGCCACGTAGCCTTTTTAAGGTAGAATTAATTAGGCAAAAGACATTGCTACCAGTGCGGCCCGCCCGGACCACGCATTATCGCTGGCTGCGCACACGCTGAGTGCTTCAGGTATCCCTAACTGTGCACCACAAGTCACCGCCACGTGGCCTTATTGAGGCAGAATTAATTAGGCAAAAGACATTGTTACCAGTGCGGCCCGCCTGGACCACGCATCATCGCTGGCTGCGCACACGCGGAGTACTTCAGGTATCTCTAACTCTGTGCAGCTCAAGCGAACGCCACGTGGCTATTGGCCCTTGCTGACCACTGCCTCCGGCCTACACTGCGGTTAGCAGGGCTGACAATTCAGATAGAGTCGCGATTGCAGATGACACAGTCCAGTAGGCAACAGACATTACATCCAGTGCAGCCCGCCCGGACCACGCATCATCGCTGGCTGCGCACACGCTGAGTGCTTCAGGTGCCACTAACTCTATGCAGCTCAAGTCAACGCCACATGGCTGTGGGCCCTTGCTGACCGCTGTCTCCGATCTACACTGCGGTCATCAGGGCTCACAATTAAAATATAACGTAATCCATGTACAAAAGGGAAGGTGCACCAAAATCAATGTCCTCCAAGTGTATTCAAACAATATCCTTTTAGTATCCTTGCTTCAAGAGCTGATTTTATATCAGTTATAGCTTTAGTACAATGACCAAATTCATCTTGCAAGTCCAAAGGAACACTGAATGGCAGTCTACACTGCGGACAGCAGAGCTCGCAGTTCAAATTCAGTTTTGATTTATTAATTGCAGCGTGAACTGTACACTATATCCTCGGATTTTGTCAAGAGGAAGTGACAAAAAGCATTCCTTGATGTCTGTGCTGACTACTGCCTTTGATCTACACTGCGGACAGAAGGGCTCACAATTCAGATCGAGTTGTGATTGCAGATGACGCAGTCCAGTAGGCAACAGACATTGCTCCCAGTGCGGCCCGCCCGCACCACGCATCATCGCTGGCTGCGCACACGCTGAATGCTTCTGATGCCCCTACCACAGTGCACCACAACTCATGGACCCTTTATAATAGAATCTTTTGTGTATGATTTCAGATCTGCTGCCCCTACCTCAGTGCACCACAAGTCATGGACCCTTTACGATAGAATCTTCTGTGTATTATTTCACATCTGGTGCCCCTACCATAGTGCAGCACAAGTCATGGGCCCTTTATGATTGAATCTCTGTGTGTGATCCTATGATTACTGTTGTACTTGTTGCCAGCACCAACCATTTCCTGAGGGCTGGATTACACTCACCCCACACGCATCCAGCACAGACGTCACTGGACATGTGACCCTGGTAATAAAAAGGGGCCAAGCATGCCCGTACCCGGTTCCACTATCTATCTAACTGTGTCCGTGTGTTCATTATGTATGCATGATGCCCCTGGGCCCTACCACATTACATTGTGCTGTGAACAGCGCACGCAACCATGTTACCTCTGACAGTGGGGAAGACTTTGGTTATGTAACTTTGTCTGGGTCATTGTATGACTACATGGGTAGAGACTGGATCATTAGAGTACTGCAAGGAGAGTGTATAGTGAATTTATAAGTGCTTGAGGATTGGCGGAGTGATTGGATAAGTGTTAGATTTGGGGGTCTCTAGTTGGCACAGGTAGGTACTTGTGACAAATAGGGACCCTTGCCTCTAGTCAGGGTAAGGGGGTACACTCCTAGAATAACCCCTGCTCACCCCCTTGGTAGCTTGGCACGAGCAGACAGGCTTATCTCAGAGGCAGTGTGTAAAGCGTTTGTGAACACATACAGTAATATAGTGACAACACTTCAGATGGACACCACACAGATTTTATATCATAAATAAGTATTCTTTATATAGATTTAACACAAGGCCATAAATGACAAAAATCCACAATACTGTTACTTAAAATGGTAGTTTTAGCTTAGTTCTTTTTAGTTCTTAAATGCGACACTTTTAGTTCAATGTACCTTTAGATGCGACACGCCGGGCAACGAAAGTGTTGCAAGGACGGTGATGCGTTGAAGATTTTGGTGCAAAGAAATAAAGACGTGTAGATCTTCCTGATGCGGCACACTTCTCCAATGTTGCGAGAAGACTCGACTCGATGCGTCAGCTGCAGCGGCGGCACCATTGTCCAGTGATGCGACGACAGCGGCTTTGGGGGCGACACTCTTCTCCGACGATGCGAGACGCTTCCGCTTGATGCGACAGCTGTAGCGGCGACACCCTTGTTCAGTGATGCGACGGCAGCAGCTCCGACGGCGGCACGCTTCTCTGTGGATGCGAGGCGCTTTTCTTGATGCGGTGCAATGCGACAGCTACAGCGGTGACACCCTTGTTCGGTGGTGCGTCGGCTGCGACGGCGACATGATTCTTCTCCGTGAGTCGCGTTTCCAGCTCTTTGCGACACACACTCCCTCAGAAGGCTCAAAACAGCAGCAGGCACTTCCAAAGAACCCTGGGGAGCTGGGGTTTGAAGTCTGTTTTCCCTGATACTTCAGCAGGAGTTAAGCTCTTTTCCAAGCCCTTGGAGATCCTTACACAAGTTGAATGAAAATGCACACAAAGTCCTTTCTCCTTTCTTTGGCAGTCAGGCAACCACTGCAGGCTATTCCCCATGCCACTGGAATCAAGGTATCCTGGCTGAAGAGGGGTGAAACCCCGAAACCGGTCCTAGGATGCTTGGTTCCAGTCCACGGAGCACCTGGCTTGGCAGTTCGGGCTGGACTGTTCCCATGAGGCACAGGGTCAAGACTGATTTGCATATGGCTGGGTTCAAACTGGAATGGCATGGTGGGCAAAAAAACGATGGATTTAGGCCCAGATCTCTGTACTTCGGTGAATGTATGACATTGTTCTGCATTCTGTCCATCATCTGTTGTTTTTGCATTTGTCACCCCGAGTGGTACGGGTATGCTCAGACGTGAGTCCTGTGCTCTCCATGCCACTGGAATCAAGCTATTCTGGCTGAAGAGGGGTGAAACCCCGAAACCGGTCCTAGGATGCTTGGTTCCAGTCCATGGAGGACCTGGCTTGGCAGTTCGGGCTGGACTGTTCCCATGAGGCACAGGGTCAAGACTGATTTGCACATGGCTGGGTTCAAACTGGAATGGCATGGTGAGCAAAAAAACGATGGATTTAGGCCCAGATCTCTGTACTGGGGTGAATGTATGACATTGTTCTGCATTCTGTCCATCAACTGTTGTTTTTGCATTTGTCACCTCGAGTGGGACGGGTATGCTCAGACGTGAGTCCCGTGCTCTCCATGCCACTGGAATCAAGCTATTCTGGCTGAAGAGGGGTGAAACTCCGAAACCGGTCCTAGGATGCTTCGTTCCAGTCCATGGAGGACCTGGCTTGGCAGTTCGGGCTGGACTGTTCCCATGAGGCACAGGGTCAAGACTGATTTGCATATGGCTGGGTTCAAACTGGAATGGCATGGTGAGCACAAAAAGGATGGATTTAGGCCCAGATCTCTGTACTGGGGTGAATGTATGACATTGTTCTGCATTCTGTCCATCAACTGTTGTTTTTGCATTTGTCACCCCGAGTGGGACGGGTATGCTCAGACGTGAGTCCCGTGCTCTCCATGTCACTGGAATCAAGCTATCCTGGCTGAAGAGGGGTGAAACCCGGAAACCGGTCCTAGGATGCTTGGTTCCAGTCCATGGAGAACCTGGCTTGGCAGTTCGGGCTGGACTGTTCCTATGAGGCACAGGGTCAAGACTGATTTACATATGGCTGGGTTCAAACTGGAATGGCATGGTGAGCAAAAAAACAATGGATTTAGGCCCAGATCTCTGTACTGGGGTGAATGTATGACATTGTTCTGCATTCTGTCCACCAACTGTTGTTTTTGCATTTGTCACCCCGAGTGGGATGGGTATGCTCAGACGTGAGTCCCGTGCTCTCCATGCCACTGGAATCAAGCTATCCTGGCTGAAGAGGGGTGATACCCCGAAACCAGTCCTAGAATGCTTGGTTCCAGGCCAGGGAGGACCTGGCTTGGCAGTTCGGGCTGGACTGTTTCCGGGAGGCACAGGGTCAAGACTGATTTGCATATGGATGGGTTCAAACTGGAATGGCATGGTGAGGAAATAAATGATGGATTTATGCCCAGATCTCTGTACTGGGGTGAATGTATGAGATTGTTCTGCATTCTGTTCATCAAGTATTGTTTTTGCATTTGTCACCCCGAGTGGGACGGGTATGCTCAGACATCCCGTGCTCTCCATGCCACTGGAATCAAGGTATCATCGCTGAAGAGGGGTGAAACCCCTAAACCGGTCCTAGGATGCTTGGCTCCAGTCCAGGGAGGACCTGGCTTGACAGTTCGGGCTGGACTGTTCCCATGAGGCACAGGGTCAAAACTGATTTGCATATGGCTGGGTTCAAACTGGTATTGTCAAGGTACCACACACTCTTACCTGCTTAGATGCGTGGTGTAGAGTTTTGCAGAGACGCACTGGCCAACTTCCCTGAAATCTATTTATAACTGGCGGATTTTCAATAGAGCACACAAGTTACTAGATAGAATTTGGAGAGGAGGGCCGGATACCGGACATTGTCGTAGTGGGTTCTTGCTGTCGACCTGCGAGGCAACAAGGAATAAGGCTAAGTAACCTGTCCTGCGTATGTTAATTTTGATCTATTTCTTAACTGAGAATCCTTGGGTTTAATTATACTATCATAGGGCCTACCTGCGATCAGAAGCCGTAAATTCTACGTCCGAGTATTTCTTTGAGGAACTGGTTAGCAGATGTGGTGAGTAGATGATGTGCGTTTTAACTTGAATGTCGTGAAGTCACAAGACGCCTTGTAGGAAGAGAACAGACACTAATGAGATTCTGCATTCAATGACACAAGACTTTTCAATACCTGTAAAACATATCTAAAATTCTACTCACTTGTGATTTTTTTTTTGACAGTGTTTTTCGTTTGTTAACCAGAACCTATTAAATAACAAAATAGAAGAAAACAACAACATGCCTTCTAATCAGAATTCACTATCACTAGCAATGTTACTTTTAGGATTTCAATAAGACTTTTTAAACATGGGCTGCAAGTCTTTCGTTGTTTTAAACATGAGCTGCAAAGTCTTTCGTTGTTTTAAACAGGAGCTGCAAAGTCTTTTCACAATGTTCCTTCTTGTAAATCAAAGGTTAAAAAAATTAAAGTTATCTTTCTTGCGTGGGGCGCCAGAAAGATATAGTACTTAGCTTTCCTTTCCTTTGTATTGCAGGTCCTAGCGTCGTTGTGAAGAAGATGATCCTTGAGGAATCGAAGACTGGAATGAAGAATCTCTGCGCGCTGCCTTTTTTCAGGTAAGGTTGATGAGCTGCAGCACAAACTTCTTCCCGGCAGAAGAACAGAAGGCCAAGCGCGTTATAGAACTTGGGTGTGGTCTTTTATTGTCAGACCACACCCAAACATTCACGCGTTCACCCACGTTTCCTACGTGGTGACGCGTGTGCAGACAGTATTTTCTTTGATCCCGGTAGCAAGCAGAGGCTTCACCGGGACCAAAGCTTCAACGCGGCTTGTTTCTAACACGATTTAGCGCTTTCACTTGCATTTGTAAGCAGCTCTGGTCATACGCTGATTTAAGAGGAATCAGAATTCAGTCTTGCAAACATTACGGCATCTTAATCAAAGAGGCCCATCATATATTGGAAACAGTATCTACTTTCAGTGTACCACATAACACCTCATTACATCATTAGTACAAACTTTACACCAAAACAAACAAATGCCTTATTAAGGAGTGCTAGTGCACGGGACAGGGGTGGGCTTTTATTACAAAAAAGGAGTGTTACATGCTCCAATCATGACAGTACTCCCCTCTCAAGATCCCCCCTAAAATCTTTGGGATTGGCTTTGGTTTAGTTGGATATTGTATGTGGAAAGCTTTTATAGGTTTGGGAGCATTTTGTAAGTGTTCTAGAGGTTCCCATGAACGCTCCTCTGGACCGTAACCTTTCCAATCCACTAAGTAAAACAGTTTACCACGAATTCTTTTGGCAGCCAAAATTCTTTTAACTTCAAATTCCAAAACCCCTTCTATCATAATGGGAGGGGGAGATTTCGACATGCGAACTCCTGGATTACAAGGTTTAAGCAAAGAGACATGAAAGACTGGGTGAATTTGATAATGTCGTGGGAGTGTTAATTTAACACTTACAGGGTTAATTATTTTTTCCACATCAAAAGGGCCTATAAATTTAGGGTTAAATTTCTTGTTTCCTTTTATTCGCACATTTTTTGTTGTTAGCCAAACTCTATCCCCTACTTGGTAAGCAGGATGAGCGGTACATTTTTTATTCGCAGATAATTTTTTACTTTCTTTTGCCTTTGCCAAATGAAATTTAGAATCTTGATGAATGGAGTCTAATTTAGTACTGAACTCATGAATAGATGGAACTTCCTCCGAAGTACTGATTTGATCAGGAATATTTTTGGGGTGATAAACATAGTTACAAAAATATGGAGACATATTGATAGAAGAATGATCTCCATTATTATAAGCAAATTCTAAAGCCCATAACACATCTGACCATTCTTCTTGATGATCTCTTAAAACGCATCGTAAAAATTGTTCTATAGTCTGATTAGTGCGTTCAGTCAAACCATCAGTCTGTGGATGATAGCTTGAAGATAAACGCAAGTCCATGTTTAAGGTTTTACTCAGATTTTTCCAAACATTTGAGATAAATTGAGGGCCTCTATCAGAAATAACCACAGATGGAATTCCATGTAAACGAATAATATGTTTTGTTAATAGATCGGCTAATTCTAGAGCTGAAGGCAATTTTGTTAGAGAAATAAAGTGAGCCATACGAGTGAACTGATCCACTACAGTTAGAATAGTTGTGAACCCTTGTTTAGTAGGTGGCAGTTCAACTATAAAATCAAGGGACCTTGTATGCCAAGGTTGGGGGGGAATTGGTAAGGGCTGTAAAAGACCACTGGGGGCTTGATGTGAGGATTTACTTTGAATGCACTACATGTATCAACATAAGCCTTGATATCATTGAACATGGAAGGCCACCAATATTGTCTCTTGATTAACTGATAAGTTTTTGTAATACCTGGATGGGCTGATAAAATAGTGTCATGATGTAACTCTATAACAGACTTTTGAAGAGGAACTGTTGGTACAACAATCTGGTCATTCATAACTAATAACCTGTCTTTCCATTGTACAGATGGATATATTTTTTCCCAATCGTCCTTAGATTTTGTTTTAATGGTTTCTTCAATTTCATGGATAACATCTACAGAAATAAGTCCAGCTTGAAAACACGACAGAGGCAGAATAGGTTGTGCTTCATCAGTATTCTCATTATCAATTTCTTTCTCACCAATGTGAGACAAAGCATCTGCCTTATGATTGTCTTTGCCAGGTTGAAAAGTGACGATAAAGTTGTTATCGTTAAAAAATAATGTCCAACGTAATTTTCTGGCTGACAAAGCTTTAACTGATCTTAGAGACTGCAAATTCCTGTGGTCTGTATAGATCGTAATTGGATGACGAGCCCCCAACAAGTAATGGCACCATTCTTCAAAAACTGCCTTGATTGCCAATAATTCTTTATCTGCAATTTTGTTCAGCAGCAGATCATTTTCGTGAATAATAGGCGATGGGGTGCATCTGACCTGTGTTTTTATCTCTCTGAGATGGGATCCCTCCCAAAGCAGATTGTGAAGCATCTGGTTCTGCGATAAATGGCCTAGAAGGATCGGGATGTCCTAGAATTGGTACAGAAGTAAACAACTCTTTCAGGGGCATATTATCAAGAAACGGCATTAAAATTATCGTCGCTTTAGCGGCAGAAATCTGCTGCTAAAGCGGCGATAATGGGCTTGATAATATGCCCTTGAGAATAGCAATAGAAGCCCATGTTCTGGTGTCAACATGGACTTCTATTAGAATTCTCTGTGGCATATTATCAAGCCCATTATCGCCGCTTTAGGGGCAGTTTTCTGCCGCAAAGCAGCGATACTTTTAACGCCGTGCTTGATAATATGCCCCTTAGTTCTTTGAAGGCTTTTTCAGCAGCTTCATTCCATTCAAATTTCACTCCTTTTCGAAGAAGTTTAGTAATAGGGGTAATAATTTGTGAGAAATTCTGAATGAAGCGTCTATAAAAGTTCGCAAACCCTAAAAAGCTCTGGATTTGTTTGACCGAAGTGGGACTAGGCCAAGAACTCACAGCTTCAACCTTTTTTGGGTCCATTTCAATTCCTGACGGACTGATTACATATCCTAAAAATTCCACTTTGGAAACATGAAACATACTCTTTTCCAATTTTACAAATGGGGAGTTTTGCAATAGTTTTTGTAGACTGGCGCGTACTTGCTTTACATGTTCTGCTTTGGGTGTCGAATAAATAAGAATGTCGCCTATATAGACAACACAACAGACATCAATAAATTCATGTAATACTTCATTTATAAAAAATTGGAACACAGCTGGAGCGTTACAAAGTCCGAAGGGCATAAATTGATATTCAAAAAGACCGAACTTTGTGCGGAATGCTGTCTTCCATTCGTCGCCCTCTCAAACTCTTACCAAATGGTATGCTCCGCGCAGATCCAATTTAGTATAATTGGTTGCTTGTTTCACCTGGTCTAATAAAGTCGGGATCAAAGGCAAAGGATATCGATTTTTCACCGTTACATTGTTCAAGGCTCTATAATCGATGCACGAGCGCAAGTCTTCCTCCTTCTTAGGAATAAAAATTAAAGGAGAAGAGACCGGAGATTTAGAATGTCTAATTAATCAATTTTCTAAGTATACATCTAAATATGTTCGTAAGTATTTATTCTCTTTTTCAGTTAGAGCATATATACGGCTACTAGGCAGTGTATCTACTAATAGGACTGACCATAAAGCTGCATCACCTCCTAAATAGGAGAGGATAAAGGCTACTTTAGACAAATCATCAGGAAAGGCTGAAGGTTTCGCAATAAAATGAAGATGACATTGGTTCATAAAAATTGTGAATTTATTACAATCACCATAAAAACTTTCAGGTGAAGCCAAAGGCAAAGCCGCTGGGGTAACAACCTGAATTTGAGTAAAAGTACTAGGAGCCGTAGTGGAAGAGGATGGCTGAAAACTAGATGGTTTTAAAATAAGTTTCTGAATGGCTCCTTGTAGTGTTGTTATATCCCTGCGCAAGGCTGCATTTTCACTTTTTAAGTCTTGCAACATTGCAGCAATATCCTGCAAACTAACTGCTTGAGCTGGATTAATTGCATCTGGGCGAAACTGTATCCGTGGGCTTGGCCTTCTGTCAAGGCACCACACACTCTTACCTGCTTAGATGCGTGGTGTAGAGTTTCGCAGAGAAGCAGTGGCCAACTTCCCTGAAATCTACTTATAACTGGTGGATTTTTAATAGTGCACACTAGTTACTAGATAGAATTTGGGGAGGAGGGCCGGATACCAGACGTAGTCGTAGTGGGTTCTTGCTGTCGACCTGCGAGGCAACAAGCAATAAGGCTAAGTAACCAGTCCTTCGTATGTTAATTTTTAACAATTTCTTAACTGAGAATCCTTGGGTTTAGTTACACTATCAAAGGGCCTACCTGCGATCAGAAGCCGTAAATTCTACGTCCGAGTATTAATTGGTTGCTTGTTTCACCTGGTCTAATAAAGTCGGGATCAAAGGCAAAGGGTATCGATTTTTCACCGTTACATTGTTCAAGGCTCTATAATCGATGCACGAGCGCAAGTCTCCCTCCTTCTTAGGAATAAAAATTAAAGGAGAAGAGACCGGAGATTTAGAATGTCTAATTAATCAATTTTCTAAGTATTCATCTAAATATGTTCGTAAGTATTTATTCTCTTTTTCAGTTAGAGTATATATACGGCTTCAAGGCAGTGTTGCACCAGGTACTAGATCTATTTGACAATCGAAATCTCGATGTGGTGGCAAGGTGTTAGCTTTTTTTAAATCAAAAACATCAAGTAGATCTTCGTATTCAGTGGGGACTCCTTCAAGGATTAGTACACTTCGTGTGTCTTTAGGAAAATCATAACCCTGAACTGTGTCATTGTCAGTTGGAGTGTGGAAACAATTGGAGTGACAATATGGGGAATAAAAGGTAACAGTTCTCTTCACCCAATCAATTCCAGGATTATGGCGAATTAACCAAGGAATTTCCAATATAAGTCTAAATTGTGGTGCGTCAATGATATCAAATGTAATGAGCTCACTATGAGAAGGGGAACTTAACATCCGTAACTGTTCAGTATGGTGCTGAATAGGTCCAGAAGTGAGTTCCTCACCATCCACAGCTCGGACGATTTCAGGTTGAGCTTTTGCTATGGTTTTTAAACCTAATTTCTCCATAAAATGTGTATCAATAAAATTTCCTGTGGCTCCGGAATCAATTAATGCATCCACTATCCATGAACGGTTAGGATCATCTAAAGCCGTAAGTTTTACTTGGATACAAAGATGTCTAATTGAATCCGTAGGGTCTGATGAGGCCAAATTAAAATTCTCACTCGACAAACTGACCTCGTTCATTGTCGAGTTCATTAGTTTTCCGAATCTGCTTGGACTATGGTTACCTCTTATGTTTTGATTTTGTTTTTATTAGGACGTGTAGGACACTCTTTTACAAAATGTCCCGATTTACCACAATAAAGACATTGATTAAGTTTACGTCTTTTTTCTTTTTCTTCCTTGGTTAGGGGTCCGTGAATAATACCAATTTTCATGGGCTCTTCCTGTTCAGATTTATTAACATGCTCCTTACCTGAAGGGAGTCTTTCTTTGCTCATAAAAAGCTTATGATCTGTCTTTCACCGTTCCCCTCTTCTTTCCTGTAATCTGTGATTTAATTTTACAATTAAATCAATGAATTCACTGCAATCGTCGGGAGGATCTAAAATCTGCGCTACCCTATCTTTTAATTCATCTCTTAGTCCTCTGTAAAAGAGGGAAACTCTTTTTTCTTGAGGCCAGTTAGTTTCCAAAATCAGACGATTAAAAAAGGGAGCTATAATGAATTAAGTCCGTTGGTCCTTGCTTTAAGTTTAAAACCTCGTTATCTCCTGTTTGTACGAAAACATGTTTTGCAAATAACTTTTTCATAGTTTGTTTAAACCTCCTGAAGTCGTATAAAATAGGGTCATCACTATCTACTAATGGGACTGACCATAAAGCTGCATCACCTCCTAAATAGGAGAGAATAAAGGCTACTTTAGACGAATCATCAGGAAAGGCTGAAGGTTTCTGCTATAACCTATTGTTGTTAGTTGGTGCATCTTCCTTATTACTGTTCTGTCCCTTGCTGCTCAGCCATGAATGATGTCACTTGGAATGTTGAGTGTGTGGGACTGGAGGAGATGGCAGTTGGAAGAGATGGGCTGAGCAGCAGGGAGGCTGCTCCTGGTGGGGCTTTATATGAGTATTACATGGACTTTGTGACTTAACCAATAAACCTATAACTTGTTCTACGTGACCTGCCTACGAGACAATCTTCATTATAACACTGGCGACGAGGATGGGAGTCTTTGGGAGGTGTTTTCCCCTATAGGGAGGTGTTTTTCCCCTATTACAGTGTTTTGAGTTTTGGAGTATCATAGGGAGGTGTATTTTCCCTATTACAATGTTCGGTGAGTCTTTGGGAGGTGTTTTCCCCTATAGGGAGCTGTGTTTACCCTATTACAGTTTTCAGAGTTTCATAGGGAGGTGAGTTCCCCTATTACAATGTTCTGTGTGTCTAAGGGAGGTGTATTCCCTAATAGGGAGGTGTGATTCCCCTATTACGTTGTTTTAGTTTCAAAGGGAGGTGTATTCCCATATAGGGTGGTGTGTTTACCCTATTACTGTTTAGTTTGTTGGTGGTGAGTATCCAACTGATTAGTTTCCCTAGGGAGGGGGATGGGGTTCATTTATTCCTTTGTCGCATTTTTTGCTATAGATATTTTCTTGTGAGTATTTTCTGATTCGATGTATGTATTCTTGTTTATGTAAGCAAATTTATTTTGTGCTATCCTGACTTAATGCATTTACATCTTTTGCTTAGTTTTCATAAGGAAGGGAGATGTGCTATAACCTATTGTTGTTAGTTGGTGCATCTTCCTTATTACTGTCTGTCCCTTGCTGCTCAGTCGTGAATGATGTCACTTGGAATGTTGAGTGTGTGGGACTGGAGGAGATGGCAGTTGGAAGAGATGGGCTGAGCAGCAGGGAGGCTGCTCCTGGTGGGGCTTTATATGAGTATTACATGGACTTTGTGACTTAACCAATAAACCTATAACTTGTTCTACGTGACCTGTCTACGAGACAATCTTCATTATAACAGTTTCGCAATAAAATGAAGATGACATTGGTTCATAAAAATTGTGAATTTATTACAATCACCATAAAAACGTTCAGGTGAAGCCAAAGGCAAAGCCGCTGGGGTAACAACCTGAATTTGAGTAAAAGTACTAGGAGCCGTAGTGGAAGAGGATGGCTGAAAACTAGATGGTTTTAAAATAAGTTTCTGAATGGCTCCTTGTAGTGTTGTTATATCCCTGCGCAAGGCTGCATTTTCACTTTTTAAGTCTTGCAACATTGCAGCAATATCCTGCAAACTAACTGCTTGAGCTGGATTAATTGCGTCTGGGTGAAACTGTATCCGTGGGCTTGGCCTTCTGTCAAGGTACCACACACTCTTACCTGCTTAGATGCGTGGTGTAGAGTTTCGCAGAGAAGCAATGGCCAACTTCCCTGAAATCTATTTATAACTGGCGGATTTTTAATAGTGCACACTAGTTACTATATAGAATTTGGGGAGGAGGGCCGGATACCGGACGTTGTCGTAGTGGGTTCTTGCTTTCGACCTGCGAGGCAACAAGGAATAAGGCTAAGTAACCTGTCCTGCGTATGTTAATTTTTAACAATTTCTTAACTGAGAATCCTTCGGTTTAGTTACACTATCAAAGGGCCTACCTGCGATCAGAAGCCGTAAATTCTACGTCCGAGTATTTCTTTGAGGAACTGGTTAGCAGATGTGGTGATTAGATGATGTGCGTTTTAACTTCAATGTCGTGAAGTCACAAGACGCCTTAATGAGATTCTGCATTCAATGACACTAGACTTTTCAATACCTGTAAAACATATCTAAAATTCTACTCACTTGTGATTTTTGTTTGACAGCATTTTTCTTTTTTTAACCAGAACCTATTAAATAACAAAATAGAAGAAAACAACAACATGCCTTCTAATCAGAATTCACTATCACTAGCAATGTTACTTTTAGGATTTCAATAAGACTTTTTAAACATGGGCTGCAAGTCTTTCGTTGTTTTAAACATGAGCTGCAAAGTCTTTCGTTGTTTTAAACATGAGCTGCAAAGCCTTTTCACAATGTTCCTTCTTGTAAATCAAAGGTTCCAAAAATTAAAGTTATCCTTCTCGCGTGGGGTGCCAGAAATGTATAGTACTTAGCTTTCTTTTTCTTTGTATTGCAGGTCCTAGCATCGTCGTGAAGAAGATGATCCTTGAGGAATAGAAGACTGCAATGAAGAATCTCTGCGCGCTGCCTTTTTTCAGGTAAGGTTGATGAGCTGCAGCACGAACTTCTTCCCAGCAGAAGAACAGAAGGCCAAGCACCTTCTAGAACTTGGGTTTGGTCTTTTATTGTCAGACCACACCCAAACATTCACGCGTTCACCCACGTTTCCTACGTGGTGATGCGTGTGCAGACAGTATTTTCTTTGATCCCGGTAGCAAGCAGAGGCTTCGCCGGGACCAAAGCTTCAACGCGGCTTGTTTCTAAAACGATTTAGCGCTTTCACTTGCATTTTTAAGCAGCTCTGGTCATACGCTGATTTAAGATGAATCAGAATTCAGTCTTGCAAACATTACGGCATCTTAATCAAAGAGGCCCGTCATATATTGGAAACAGTATCTACTTTCAGTGTACCACATAACACCTCATTACATCATTAGTACAAACATTACACCAAAACATACAAATGCCTTATTAAGGAGTGCTAGTGCACGGGACAGGGGTTGGTTTTTATTACAAAAAAGAAGTGTTACATGCTCCAATCATGACAGGAATGGCATGGTGAGCAAAAGAATGATGGATTCAGGCCCAGAACTCTGTACTGGGGTGAATGTATGACATTGTTCTGCATTCTGTCCATCAACTGTTGTTTTTGCATTTGTCACCCCGAGTGGGACGGGTATGCTCAGACGGGAGTCCTGTGCTCTCCATGCCACTGGAATCAAGCTATCCTGGATGAAGATGGGTGAAACCCCGAAACCGGTCCTAGGATGCTTGGTTCCAGTCCAGGGAGGACCTAGCTTGGCAGTTCTGGCTGGACTGTTCCCATGAGGCACAGGGTCAAGACTGATTTGCATATGGTTGAGTTCAAACTGGAATGGCATGGTGAGCAAAAAACGATGGATTTAGGCCCAGATCTCTGTACTGGGGTGAATGTATGACATTGTTCTGCATTCTGTCGATCAACTGTTGTTTTTGCATTTGTCACCCCGAGTGGACGGGTATGCTCAGACGTGAGTCCCGTGCTCTCCATGCCACTGGAATCAAGCTATCCTGACTGAAGAGGGGTGAAACCCCAAAATCGGTCCTAGGATGCTTGGTTCCAGTCCAGGGAGGACCTGGCTTGGCAGTTCGGGCTGGACTGTTCCAATGAGGCACAGGGTCAAGACTGATTTGCATATGGGTGGGTTCAAACTGGAATGGCATGGTGAGCAAAAAAACGATGGATTTAGGCCCAGATCTCTGTACTGGGGTGAATGTATGACATTGTTCTGCATTCTGTCCATCAACTCTTGTTTTTGCATTTGTCACCCCGAATGGGACGGATATGCTCAGACGTGAGTCCTATGCTCTCCATGCCACTGGAATCAAGCTATCCTGGCTGAAGAGGGGTGAAACCCCGAAACCGGTCCGAGGATGCTTGGTTCCAGTCCAGGGAGGACCTGGCTTGGCAGTTCGGGCTGGACTGTTCCCATGAGGCACAGGGTCAAGACTGATTTGCATATGGCTGGGTTCAAACTGGAATGGCATGGTGAGCACAAAAAGGATGGATTTAGGCTCAGATCTCTGTACTGGGGTGAATGTATGACATTGTTGTGCATTCTGTCCATCAACTGTTGTTTTTGCAATCCCCCAAGCAGCACTTCAGCTTAGGGAT
This sequence comes from Triturus cristatus, assembly GCF_964204655.1. Lineage (NCBI taxonomy): Eukaryota > Metazoa > Chordata > Amphibia > Caudata > Salamandridae > Triturus > Triturus cristatus. The sequence goes on from NC_140584.1 coordinate 662,279,941, forward strand.
AGTCTCTCCTCAGTTTCTTCTGGTTCCACTCCTTAGCCAGGTTTCTTCTTGTTTCCCAAAGTGATCTATAGTTCTTGGGTTGGGGTCCCAATATTTATACTAAGTTTTCCTTTGTTCTCTGAAGACCGAGAGGCCTTTGCCTAGTCCAAACCAGTTCTGGTCAGACCTGGAGCACTTTGTTTACATGACTCCCTCAGCCGCGCCCCACTAACGGAGGAGCTGCAGTTGGACGTATCTCGAACGCGCGGACAGCTGAGACAGACGTGGAGGAGGAGGCGGAAGGCGGAGTTGGGCGTTCGGCTGCGTGGTTGGGCTGAGCAAGGCTGCGGCGAGCGGGAGAGCCGGTCTCCTTCCCCTGTCAGGGTATTGGAGGGACGAACTGCTGGGATCTTGGAGAACCTGCGGCGGTAGCAGCAGCGGCACATCGAGAAGCTCCCGGTAAGACGGCGGATCCGGGAGTGCGGCCGAGGGTTGCTGCCATCGAAACTAGGGGTGTTTTTGGGAGCCTCGAGCAGGCTGGCTGACAGGCGCGATGAACCCCTAAGCCATAAGCCTTGGCCCCCCCCGCCCCCCGAGAGTCGCACGGTGAGTTGTTGCCCGACACTGCTGTTAAGACCCTGCCCGGTCCTCCTCAACCCCTCAGTTCCCGCTTCCGATAAGCCCGTTTCCCTTTGCTCCTCTGCGCCTCTGCTCTCATAGCTTTCCTTGCCTATCTCACTCTTTTACTTACCTGCGGCCCGCTCATTCTTCCCTGCTGCTTCCTCCCAATTGCCTGGTTGCAGGGCGTCCGGGGGGCACGGGCAGTTCTATCCAGCTCTGCCCAGCTCTGGGGCTGCTCCCCCTGCTCCTTCCCTCCCTCTGTGAAGCTGCCTAGCAGCCGACGCTCTCACTGACTCTGTGACTACCGACCGGCGATTTCCATTGTCATCCACTGGCATACTCTCCCGGTCTCAATCCCGAGCGGTGTGGCGAGCGGTCGGTCGCGGGCTGGTGGATAAGGGAGGGGTCACATAAATGAGCGGGGGGGTGCTACGAGTGCTACGGGTAAGGTTACAATAAAAACAGGCGCAATCCCACTGAATGCGGCAAAAATAAAGCAATTAAAAAACCTCATTTAACATCAGGCCAGGAAGCTTTTGTAACTCAGACTAATTCTGCAAGACAGTTCAGAACTCAAATTTAGGATAAATCTCACAATATTCATTTGTTGGAGAAAATATCTGAGGAATTATAAGATCATCAGACCTTCAGTATTTTAACAATTTGGAAGAGCGACTTTGGCAGATCTTCGGTGGATCTTCGGGGGATCCCTGGCAAGCCCTAGCAGACCTCTAATAAGTATTCCAATAAGTCATGAGATCTGGGAGAGTCAGGAAAACTGGAATGGCTTCTAAAAGGAGGAAACCTAAACAGATGTCATCCGACGAGGAGCTTGACAAAGTTAGGCATGGCTCCCCAAGGGCTGGTAACGACACAGCGAATGTGGCAAACCCGAGGCCAAATAGCAATGACAATAATAGTCTTGGTCATTACGGCAAGAGTAAGGTTTCATCAAACTCTTCGAAATCTTTGAACTTGTTAGATTATTTTAAAAAAATCCACCAATGGTGAATATTCCTTTACACCCGCAATCGCAACCATTGGAGGCATCTGATTTCGGAGCATTGGATCAAACGGCCGAAATAATCATGTTCTCTCCACAACCCCTACTTTTACAACAGCCATTAATGACCTTGCCTAGCAAAAACCTGGCTCAACTTCCGGAAGTTTTTACCTTTGGATCCACACAAAATGATGCAACCCCAGTTCAGTCAGAGGGGGTAACTTTAAAACAAAACTCGCAATATGATCATCCTTCACAATCAGGTCTATCTCTTTCACCATTGGCTACGTGCAAACAAGAAACAGGCATGCCGCACTCCCTTGCGCCGAGTCCTTCACACAATTCAGGCTTTCTTATAGCCCAAATTTCGAATATAGAATCATCAGCAACCTTGTCATGCCATGATCCTGTTGTACTAAAGGATCCAACAAAAGCACTACACAGCCACGGTATTTTCCCTCAAATCCATGCCCAAAAGACCCACTCTTGTAATAAAAACTCATGATTGGCAGAACTATCTCAAACTATAATTACACCAAAGGATCATCCGGAAGTGCCAAGTCCTCAGCACACTGTACTTACTCCGACAACAGCAACAGTGATACCATCATTACAAACACCTAAAAAAACAGTTCAAGATGACCAGTTTTTGGCAGACTTGTCATTTTTCTTCAAAAAAAACCAAAATTCACCCAAACATACGTCAAATACAAAGCCCAATTTAGAAGACTCTACTAAAATTGGTGTCTTGCCTCAACTTCTTCAAACTTTCCAACAAACAGTTAATGCTTTGAATTACCACTCTGATAAACTGGACGTGCAGATAGACCTTCTGAACACCTTAGCACTGTTTACAGCAGGCATTGATAACAAATTGGACAAACTGAATAATTTAATAATAGGAGCTCAATCCTCTGCAAAGCTTGTCCAGGCTGTTTGTTGCTGTTCCCCAATTATAGACTCCCTCTCATCTCTTCCAGCCTTTCTATCAAAAGTCATAGACGAGGTCAAGCTGCTGAAGAGAAGCGACTCATTAACAACTCTTTGCCCACAATCGCAAATTCTGCCAAATATGTCTCAAAAACAAGCCAATCCTTGGATTTCACCAAATCAAGGCACCGAGCTGAAGGAGGGCACAGTTCCCCCCCTAAAACAGCTAAAGGAGCAGTCACTTTCTGACCGATCCCAAATTGGAACAACGGGCTCTAACTTGACCGAAGCAATGATCAAAAATGCACGATCTCCAAGCGGGGGTACAATCTGCGCAGACCATATTGAGCATGAGTTAGCAGCTAGCCCAGCAACTCAGACAACCTCGATTTTGGAAGTGCAGCCAGTTCCTTTACCACCTTGCAGCAAGAGAGAGCGCAAACGCCAGCGTAAACATAGAAACAAAACAAGGATTAAAACAACAGCTGCCACAACAAATTTTTTTCCTCTCTTTGCAATAGCTCCTAACAAAAAAGCCTCTAGTGAATCCGATGCACCACCACCTTTAACAATCCGAAGTGCAACTGAACAGATAGGGGATCCATTAGAAATTGACATAAATCGGACTCCGGGTAGTAACCAAGTCGCAACCAAGCCAGTTACGGGAACAGAGATTGTCGATCTTAGCTCTGTTAAAGAAAAGCTAAGGGTAAAAATTTACGATTCAAGCCTGTTAGGGCTTACATCTGTGGGAATAGCAATAGAAAATCACAGTTCAGCTAAAGAAAAGCTAAGGGTGAAAAGTAACGATATAAACTTGTCAGAGTCTACAGCAATTGCAATTAATTCCAAACCAGTGCCTGCTATAATTCCATCACGGTCAGACAAGCTAATGACTAAATTAAATTTAACAAAAATAATTTATAATTATAAAACATCTCTACCTATTAAAAGTTAGTCTGTGATGAAGGCCTCCAGACACCACCCTCAACGGGAGCAGGTCTTCGATGCAGGCCCGTCAACTAACAAAACCAACAATTTAATTCAAAGCCCATGTAACAAAAAGGACTCAAAACTTTTCTATATTATACTAGCTCCCGACTATAAATCAAAAGGACGGCAAGATACCCTTAATAGATCCAACATAATCAGACTAGTGGATGGTACCCCGGGGTTCGCAGGTTTGGCGACGGATGATATAGAATTCCTTCCACCAAGAGGCACACAACCATCAGAGGTAACACTGGTAGCATTTAAGTCGGCCTATTGGGCAGGGGTATTTCTGGATCATAAGGCCACCCTGCGGGCCTGGGGTATTTGAGTATACCCATATTCCATCCCAGGGTACCCCCCAGCACTACTAAATCAGCAAATGCCACCTAAAAGAGTTGGAACCGTTCATTCTGTGTCCCACTCCACAACATATTCGATATTAAAAAATGCGTCAGGTCCTGAAGTATGTAATAACTCGTCCTCAAATGTGGCCTCTGCTGACGTTTTACTCCAAGGCTGGAGTTGGCTACCAGCTATCTTATCAACTAAAGGATCAGAATGACCTCAAGGTTCAGAGTCTATTGGTCAAACACTAGAATCTCTGGGAAATATAAGCCCTCTAACATCACCACCAGCAACGGGGCACAACCCGCAAGCAGACTCCACCTTTTTAATTTGCTCCTGGAACATCAGTGGTCTTCAACAGAAAATTATGAACTTTGACACCCACTACTTCATTTGTAAGCATGCAGTAATAGCTCTGCAAGAAACTTGGGCCTCTCAAGGCTGCCCTGTTATCGGCTATATTAACCTATGGAAACCAGCACAGAGGGATAGCCGGTATGGTCATTCAAAAGGTGGCTTGTCACTATACATATCAATTAATCTAAAAGGCCCAATAACACAACTAAAATTGGATGAAGACTGGTTGCTCGGGGCTAAAATCAACTTATGGCGTGAACAACGTTCACTCATTTTCCAAACACCCGCACAAAGAAAGCACATCTGGTTCGACTAACGGAAATTATGAGTGATCTAGCCACGGAGTACCCTAACTCAGACTGCATTGTCACTGGGGATTTTAATACCAATCTATTCCAGGGGCAGCTAACAGAAACTGAGGGGCCCTTTCTATTTCCCTTGAATGAGGCAGAGTCACAAACCAAACCGACAAATCAAGCCTACTGCAGTCTGGGTCACCTCTGTGTGACGCGTTTCTATAGTGCAGGTTACCTGGTCATTAATGGAAGGTCGGTGGGTGATACCCCCCTAATTGGACTTGGACAAATGGAAAGAAACGATCCTATTTGGATTATTCCATTTGCAATTCAGCTTTGCTTCAATGTCTGGTCAGTTTTAGTATACACCCACGAACTGAAAGTGATCATTGGCCCCAGGTCATAGCTCTCGAAACAAAACCAGTGAAGCATAAATCTGCACTCTTAACCAGCAGGGGAATATACTCCGAAAACCTAAAGCGCCTGAGATGGAGCGAAGACATCAGCCCAAAGATCTTACATGTAAGCATGGAGTTTATAAGAAGTGGAATGGACCAGGATGCCTCCCCGATAGCGACATGGTCTATGCTCTGCTCACATTTGATTGACCTTTTCTCAAAAAATCAGCCCTTCCCAAGGAGATCCCTTCCACGCCAGATTGCACTCTCACAACAGTCGAAGGCACTTAAGAAAGCCAGAAACAATGCCTTGTGACTACTGCCAAAAATGCCAGGGACCATCGAATGCTTAAAACAGTATCAGGCAGCCCAAAAATCATTCAGGCTGGCGATCACTAAGGACAAACGGATACATGATAATCAATTCTGGTGTAAATTAGTGTGCGAGAGTAAGAGCCGAAACTCACGAAAATTCTGGGCCCTAATCAATCAGTTCAATTCGAGCCCATTGAGCTTTGGATCTTCCAACATTCAAGAATCTGATTGGGTTGCCTTTTTTACCGATCATCTTAGCTCCCCAGAATGTCTAGGTGCTATAGGAGGCAGCCCCGCAAGAGTGAAAACAACAGACTATAATAAGCAGAGCATCTTGATAGAGCTCTTAGACACCGACAATGAGGATCTTCAGATGTCACAAGAAAGGGTTGCTACTGCTGTGTCAAGAGCAAGATTAGATGGAGCCCCGGGCCCAAACGGCCTGCCACAGAACTTGTTTAAATCTGATGTGGCACTCTGGTCAGGTCCATTGACAAATCTTTTTAACTTTGCTCTGAGAACTGCAACAATTCCAGATTCATGGCGGGGTGCAATAATCCAACCCATTTATAAATCAGGTTCCCGTACCTCTCCCAATAATTATAGACTTATCGCACTGCTGGATATTGAGGCGAAGCATTACGCAGGTCTCCTGTTGGAGGAGCTGAGGCTGAGGACCATAAACTGATACCAATTAATCAACCAGGTTTTATTGCTAACTCTGGGACATCGACCAATTTACTAGCACTGTCAACCATCGTCGACAAAGCACTCTCCACACCTAGAACTGTGTTTTGCTGTTTTGTCGACTTTAAAGCAGCATTTGACAGGGTTCCGAGGGCTGCTTTATGGGCAAAGCTGAGGAAATGGGGGATCCCCGATAAACTATTGGAGGCAATTATACAACTTCACTCCAGAACTTGGGTCAGGGTTAGGCTGGGGTCCGGCATGCATCTCTCCCGGAAAATCTTGACGTCAAGAGGCGTGAAGCAGGGATGTGTGCTGGCCCCCATGCTCTTTAATCTGTTTATAGCGGATCTGTCATCTACATTGGACGGAATTAACAGCCACCCCCCAAAGGTAGGAGGCACTGCCTTAAGTAATCTTTTATACGCCGATGACCTAGTCCTCTTTAGCCTCACCAGGGTCGGCCTTCAAAGACTCCTTGATAAATTGTACATCTATACAACCATGAACCAACTAGAGGTAAATCTAAAGAAAACTCAAGTCGTCCCATTTGGTCGGAAACGGCTTACTACAGGAGGATGGTCTTACAATAACATAAGCCTTTCTGTAGGACACTCGTATAAGTACCTAGGTGTCCATTTGGACTCTAGGGCTAATCTCATTAAACACCGTAATGAGATTGCAGTTAAAGCTATGACCCTTGCGGTTTCATTAGCAAAGCTCTCGAAAAACATCTCTGGCCCAACTCTTTTACCACTCTTAGAAGTTCTGAGAGCAAAAATTGGCCCCACTCTATCATACGGTATAGAGATATTTAGGGGCAAGCTGAACACTGCCCTAAATCAACATACGACTAAAATCTACAAAAAGGTACTCCACTTGCCAAACTCTGCATCCCCCGCCCAGGTAAGATTAGAACTGGGGATACTGAATTATGATGTTTCTAACATGGGCACATATTTAAATCTCTGTCATAAATTGAGGCAAGCGGACCCAGGCACATTAGAATCCTTAGTTTGGCTGGAAATCACCCCAAAAAAACCCTGGAGGTATGTTTGGTTGTCTTTTTAAAGACTATACCCACCAAATGTCGGTGAGTGAGCTATGGGCCCTCAACCCTAGTCGGGCAGCATTTAAATCTGGAATCAAAAAATGTGTGAGATCGAGTTCTCTAATAAGGGATAAAGCACTTTTTTCCAAACGCAGTCATGCTTGGGCCCTTGTGAACTCATATAGACGTGTAGCCCCTGCAACTTACTTGTCCTGTACATACTCATTATATTTAAAACGCAGTTTTATGGCAATTAGAATGGGCGATTGGCATTTCCTGCAAGATCTGCCCCCCTGGCGACGCGCAACAGAAAATACAATCTGCAGAGGGTGTGGCAAGACAGCTGAAACTCTGTTACATGTGGCTTGTCTCTGCCCAGCTTTCAACCTCCAACGTAGGTGTAAACTCAAAGCTGAGTGGAACAGGCTGGGCGTTCGGACTTGTAGGCAAGCCATCATCGCGACCCTGAACCCCGAAAATACAGCCCTAAATCTGGGTTTAACTAATTTTATTCAGCGTGCACACCGTACTCTATGCAAAAAAGAGTCTAGCTAACAAAAATTTTAGGGATGATGTATAGGAATGATTATTATCCTCTGTACTTGGATATGCCAATACACTAAACTCTATTTTTTAGGATACTGCTCAGTTTTTAATACGTATGCTGTATTTTTATAACTAGTGCATCAAAAAAGTCTGAACAGTTTTTTAAACGTTTGTTAGTAAGTCTTGAATTATTGATCAAAGATGTGGAAAATTTCTACTTCAAACATGGTAATTGAGCCGCTGCTCGTCTTCTCCTTTTCTCTTTGTATTTTAAAATAGCTGTTTTCTTTTTTCTTTTAATATTGACTTTGTAATCTCTTTTAAAGATAAGATGTATATATATAATCTAAATAAAGATTATATATATACATGACTCATTCTTTCCTTTCAGAGTGCAGCGCAGAGAAATCAGACGCACCACAGGAGGTGGAGCCAGCATTGTGGAGGGAAGGCACAGCCCTATTCAGGTCCCAGGTGCAACTCCTCCCTCCCATCTAGATGCAGATCTCTCTATTCACCACTGGGCTACCTCACCCTGTCTCCTGGAATTCCTAAGCCCTGTCACTCAAACTCCAGACAAGGAATACACAGCCTAGCAGAGGCAGGGTTGAAAGGTTAGACAAGAAAATACCTACTTTCTAAAAGTGGTATTTTCAAACACAGAATGTTAAAACCAACCTCACTAAAAGATGTATTTTTATCATTCTGAGTTCAGGCATACTAAATTCGAGTTTCTACCATGTTCCCTGAGTCAGTTAGGATTATAAAATGTAATAATCAAACTGCCCATTCTGGCCTATGGAGAACAGGTAGCCTTGCAATAGTATAAAACGAAAATGGCTGTAATTCACTATTAGAACATGCCACCCACACCAGGGCATGTCCTACCTTATACTAACAATGCACCCTGCCCTTGGGCCTACCATAGAGGTGTCTGATATGAAGAAAAGGGAAGGCTTTAGGGATTGGCAAGTGGGTGCACTTGCCCAGTCAGCATGACAGTACCAGACTGCACGCAGGCTCTGCAATGGCAGACCTTAGACACACTTTTACAGGCTGCTTCTGTGGGTGGCACAACCAGTGCTGCAAGCCCACTAGCAGTGTTTGGATCATCAGCCCTGGGCACTCCTAGTGCACTGTACTAGGGTCTGACAGGTAAACCAAACCAACCAATCATGGAATCACTAATTCATACATCAATTTACAATAGGGAGCACTTGCACTGTGGCACTGGACAGCAGTGGCACGGTGCCCAAAGCATCTAACACCAGCAAAAACACATGAGGCAACAGCAAAAACTGGAAGGGAGACCAACGCCAAGGTGCCAGGTCTAACAATAAGTGCATATGTTGGCGGAGCCTAACCCCCGAGCACGAGCTTGGCTCTAATTGGCTGCCCTCCATGTGCCAAACACTGACATTTGGGCTTTGCATGGCCCTGTATTGCTACAGGTGCAACACTCCACTGAATGTGCAATAAACATTCATATCCACACAGATGTGTTATGTCCACGATCTTTTATGTGTGGAAGTATGGATGAATGTAGGGTCAGTGATTCCCCCTACCTTCCATGTTGGCCATGTTGTGGGACTTGGGTCACAGGGTGATACATTGGCGCTTGCGGCCCGTTTGGCGGCAGCACTACAACAGGAACACCTGCATCAGTTAATTCCTCATACAGCCCATGATGGAACCACGCCCAGAGCTCCGAAGTCATTGTTCACAGCCTCACGCAGGACTGGCATATGCCAGGCCAGCCCACTCCGCTTACGCTTACAGGGAGGGACAACAACGCTACATGGCCTAGGTTTTCATTGTAGTGATCTGCTGGTCACAGGTCTAGTTGTCAGTACGCCACAGCCACTCCCTGACGGCTGGTTTACACCCACACCACACCCATCAAGCACAGGCATCACAGGACATGTGACCCTGCCAATAAAAAGGGCTGGGCGCACGTGGTCGACTCCATTTCCGACCTCTCTCGGGTGTATGTGGGCATGGGGGCCCAGGGGCCTGCAACATCACATTCCGACAGCTCGTAGGTGACATGATGGCGTCCGCACCACGTTACCCAATCATTGAGGGTCCATGAATTTTGGGCACAGACTTGGTGGCACCGGATGCACTGCAACCGGCACAGGCACACCGCCACGGGACAGTGACTTTCGGTGCACTGAGGTAGGGGCACTGTAACTGCTGAGCGGGTGTGCAGCCTGCGATGATGCCCCGTCCCGGCGGTCCGGACAGCTCAGGTTTTGTTTGTCCTGCTGGACCGCAGTGTAGGCCTGAGCCATCGGACAGCGGGGGCCTACCGCCATGTGGCATGGCCTCGCTGGTCACATAGTTAGTGACACCGCAAGGGCTGAGCGGGTGTACAGCCTGCGATGAAGCCGGGTGCACTGGTATGCCCTCTGCCATAGCGAAATCAAGACCCAGCACCAAAGACCTGGTGGCCTGTGGAGCGGGACTCCATGATATGGAGGGTGCCTGTCCCCGGGCTTGGGGCTTACAGCGGCACGTGGTGGGCCCTCTTTTCTACACGCAGGTTGTGGAAGGTGAGCAGGGAGGCCTGGGTGTGCAGGGGGCAGACACCTCTGGGTGGTGGGAGTGGATGATGTGCTGTAGCCTGGGTGCACAGGGGCGGACAGACACCTCTGGGCGGCGGGAGTGGATGGGGTGCTGCAGCCTGGGTGCGCAGGGGCGGGACAGCGATGAAGGCGTGTGCAGTTGTATGTACTCTGCCATTACTGATTCTATACTATGTTTCAGATGAGTGAGCTTGAGTGCTGCAGTATGTTCCAGCACGTGGTTGGAGACACACCGGTGGCAGAAAGGTGAGCAGTGAGGCCTGGGTGAGCAAGGGCGGACAGTCACCTCTGGGTGGTGGGAGTGGATGGTGTGCAGCTGCCTGGGTACGCAGGGGTGGGCAGACACCTCTGGGCGGTGGGAGCGGATGGTGTGCAGCAGCCTGGGTGCGCAGGAGCGGGCAGTCAACTCTGGGTGGTGGGAGTGGATGGTGTGCAGCAGCCTGGGTGTGCAGGAACGGGCAGACACCTCTGGGCGGTGGGAGCGGATGGTGTGCAGCAGCATGGGTGCGGAGGGGAAGGCAGACACCGCTGTGCGGCGGGAGTGGATGGGGTGCAGCAGCCTGGGTGCGCAGGGGCGGGACAGCGATGAAGGCGTGTGCAGTTGTATGTACTCTGCCATTACTGATTCTATACTGTGTTTTAGATGAGTGAGCTTGAGGGCTCTAGTATGTCCCAGCACGTGGTTGAAGACACACCGGTGGCAGAAAGGTGAGTTGTGAGGGTTTTGTCCGCAGTGTCGGCGCTCCCTCTCTTCCTTTCTCTCTCTCACACTCTTTCTCTCTGTCTCGCTCTCTTCCTCTCTCTCACTCTTTCTCTTCCTCTCTCTCTCACACTTTCTCTCTCTCTTCCTCTCTCTTCCTCTCTCTCCCTCTTTCTTTCTTTCTCTTCCTCTCTCTCACTCTTTCTCTCTTTCTCTCTCTCTCTCTTTCTCTCTCTCTCTCTCTCTCTCTCCTTTGATAGGCATATGACGCACAATCTTATCTTGCTTTTTGTCTTGCAGGCTGTGATTCACAGATTGTCGAGGGATGACATGCCATGGCTGTACCTACTTTTATTTTGTTGTTTTCTGTAAATAAAATGTTTTATATGTAAATCCATAGATGACTGTGATTCTCATTTGTCCAACCTCGCATCTTGATAGTTATAATTGTGAGACATGAGCCGATTTGTTACGCTCCAGATTTCAGAAGGTTGCTGTCACATTTGTTTGTCGAGGGGGGTCAGGGCGGATGGCGGACAAGGGGTTGGTGGCGGGTCACTCTTGGGTGTCCGAGCTGCATGATTGTTGGCTTTATGGCATCTGTTGTCATTCAGGTGTGGCTGTGGGCTGGGCTCCCTTTCATGTTGCAGGTTGTAGTCCGACTTTACACCAGGTCAGAGCAGGTGTAAACTTCCTGGTGCTAACGCACCTTATCGCCTGTTTTGTGTTCTCTTCGCTGATCTTGCTGGTCGTTGAGAATGTTGCGAAGTGGTGTGTTCGCTACTTTTGCACGGGAATGCCTAGTCTGTATCTCATTAGCGATTAGCAATATTTGCCGGGGTCATCCATGACTATGTGTTTTTTAGGCTGCTATCGCTGGTAAACTGGTGATATGGGCTGTTTGCACCAGCTTGTGAATGGTGCGTTAAATGTATCACCATTTTGGCTGCGATAAAGAGCGATGTGTCCTTGAGAATAAGCCCCTCAGTGTTTTAAAGAACTGAGAAGTACTTGAGTGCTGCGCTGAGAGCCGCGCACCCAGCACGTTCACACTAGGAGGCCGCGCACCCTTTGTGTTCACACTAGGGGGTCAGGCTTAAAGCCGCGCTAGGATCGCAACATCAAACTTTTTGGAGAAAAAAACAAAAAACGTTCACTTTCATTAATTTACATTCCCCTCGGGGTCCCCATCCCCTGAGGCATGCCCACATCTACATTTTTTTTTAAAGGGGAGGGGGGCCCTTTTTTCCTGCGTCCTGAACAGCGCGAGAAATACTTTCTAATATTTCAGCAGGTCCAGCGCCCGCTCGTCTGCACCAACCCCACCAGGTAAAAGCAATTGGATGTAAGGCTGGAAACTGTCTTGGAACCATTTCTTTCCCAATTCCCGCCGCCGGAGTACAAGATCTGGGAGTGTCTCCCAACGAAGCGCCAACAAAGAAATACAAGGCAGTCCAGACGAGGATACAGCCGACGTTCCGGGGGAGTGTGCTACGGCTTGGATGCCCTCTGTGGACCCTCGCTATAACTTTGGTTCTTCTCTTTGATTTTCACGGAAACGGCAGGGGTGCCGCTGTCCCCACTACATGCAGCCACGTAGAGTGGGAGTACGGGGGAGGTTTTCAGTAACAGGAGACTAATCAGACTGCGTATTAGTTTTGGCGGTGAATGGTGTGCCGTCAGGGCTGTTGATGCGTGGTGACAATGTCCGAGGCAATACGCCAGAGACTTGATGTGGCTAAATCGTTGTTCACCGAGGTTGATGACACAACCCATACAAGCACCACGAGAACAACCACGGGAGAAACGGGAGACAACAGGACATTAAAACAAGAACTTTAAAGACTTGAGAAACTCTGCAAACAGGAAATAAACTGCAGGTGGGAGGTAATTTCACTTGACAACTACATTGAAGTGGGGCGCGTTCCAAGGGGATTGAGAATCTTGGTGACCCCCACCTACCAGAAGCCAAATCCAAAATTATTGGAGGAATGGTCCACACTTATGGCAGGCACCTGCAAACAAATGCTTGGTCTTCTCTCCAAGTATGCGGCAAAAGAACTTCAACAAATTGGGGAAGAATTAAAACTACTCTGCGAGGTATTGGGCAAAATGACAGCCCAAGAAAATACGAAGACGGCATAAAGGCAAGAAAACGCTGGAAATTTATAAGGGATAGGAATGACTATGCGCAGGGTCGCATCCTAACCTTCAGTAGGAAATATGATGCCATAAGGAAGGATTACAAGAAAATTGAAGCGCTTCGAGCACAAGAATCAGAAACTTCAGGTTCAAGCTCAGCTGCACCTTCAGATGACGATGAAAAATACACGACATTGGAACCGAACAGAGAACCCTTCACATCACTGCAGGAATACCTTTTTATGCAACTGAGCCTCAGCGCATCCAAAGCAGGAGAGGGGGCGAAGGCCAACGACAACTCAACGCCACATGGGAGAGGCATCAGGCGATCCAAGAGGAACAAATGATGGGTGAGCAATCAAACCTTTCTATTGTAAACCTTTCCTCTCATGTCATTACCCCTGAAGAAAGATCGGTCTTAGAATTAGGCCTATCTTTCTGCCCCACAGCCAATTTTGACTTTGCCAAAACCCGCATTGATTTGTTTCTGTGCTTGCGCAAACTTAAATTGCTGAAACTACATACCTCAAAACTTAACAAAGGCCACACTAGCAGAAAATACCCCCATGGGCACTGTTTTATCCGTGGGTGACGTTGAGACCTTAGCAACTATGAGGGAATTTCAATTGGGTACCAGAGACTGGGAAACGGATTGTGACCTGCTAATCAGTATGGATATGGAGGTCAGCAAAAGATCCAGGAATGATTTTAAACCCAGATCTAAATTCAATTCGATTACACTGCATGATGGAATAGAGACATTCCAAAAATCAGTGCTACGTGACTTATTGGATCTTTGGAAAAAAGACGGCAATAACTTTGCAAAGAATCTAACCCCAGCACAGAATAAAGGTTTCCGGTCTTTGAAACAAGCTACAAACTTTGTGTGATTATACCCGCTGACAAAGGGGGAAATGTGGTCCTTTGGGATATTAACAAATACAGAATGGAGGCCAAACGACAACTTGAATTCTCAGGGTGCTACCTGAGATCAAGCCAGGGGAGGTATAACAAAACAGTACAGGAATATCATAAAATGCTGCATGACTGGTGCGAGAATGATATGCTCAGTCAAAATGAGTTCCTGTTCCTTTTGGTGCGCAAACCAGTCACCCCAGTCTTCTATATGTTACCGAAGGTGCATAAACATCCCACAGACCCTCCAGGTAGGCCGATTATCTCAGCCAACCAAAGCCTCCTTGAAAATACTTCCATCTATCTAGACTATTTTATTTGTCCCTACGTCCTCAACCTACCATCCTATTGCAGAGACACCATGCACTTCCTGTCAAAGGTACAGGAGATACCGTGGAAAGACACATACATCCTGGCAACAATAGATGTTGTTGCCCTTTACACCTGTATTGAGCATGAACTGGGCCTGGAGGCCTGTAAATATTACTTGAGAGACAGACCAATCACCATGTATGACCATACTATGCTTTTGATACGCATGCTATATTTCTGCCTACACAATAACTGTTTTTTGTTTGAGGATGACTGGTATGAACAGTACAACGGTACTGCCATGGGAAGTTGCTTCGCGCCTAGTTACGCCTGTCTGTTCATGGGGTGGTGGGAGGCGGAACACCTGTGGCTTGATGGCAATATCTTCCACATGAACAATGTTGTCCTGTGGACCCGCTACATTGACGATATTTTTCTAATTTGGGATGGCCCACAGGACGCCTTGGATGACTTTATTCAAGGACTCTCAGTGAATAATTTAAATCTTAAATTCACCAGCAAAACTGACCGTCACAGCATTGAATTCCTAGATATTCTAGTGTAGGTTAAACTAGGAACACTTAATACCAGTCTGTATAGGAAGCCAACATCGAGCAACAGCATTTTACAAGTACATAGCCATCACCCAACTAGTCTGAAGAATAGCATTCCGTACGGGGAGCTACTAAGAGCAAAACGGAACTGTAGCTCGGTTGCTTCCTATGAGAAAGAAGCCAACAACATGAGGGGTCGCTTTAGAAGTAGGGGCTATACAGCCAAAACCATCAGAATAGCCACTGAAAAAGCAGACAGCAGAAACAGAAACAGTTTACTCATTCTAATGGAAAGGGAAGGTGACAAACATGAAGTGAGACTAATTACTACTTTTAACCATGCCTCACAAGAAATACATCACATCATACGCAAACATTGGCACATAGTCAAAAATGATGTAATCATTGGAAAATTAGTCAGTCCATCACCACATATAACATACAGAAAGTGTCAGTCTTTAAAGGATATGCTGGTACACAGTCACCTCTTCGTAAAAACCAAGACAAGGGGGGCCTGGTTGAGGGATCTCCCAGGTTTCCACAAGTGTGGGCGGTGCAAAGCATGTAACAGCAGCACAAATGTGAAAACTTTCAGCCTTCCTAATGGAAAATCAGGAAGGATTAATGTTTTTATAAACTGCAACACTGATTTTGTTGTATATTCTTGATTTGTATTTGTGGTCTTCGCTATGTGGGGAGCACCATCTTCCCGGTGAAGAAACGTGTACTTGAGCATTTGCGCGCAATCAATAACAGCGACATGTCCTACGCCATTGCTAAACACTGTGATTTGGTACACTCAGATGTCAAAGATATTAGCTCTAAAATCTCGTACTTTGTCATTGACAATATAATTGTAGAGAGGTCTAATTCGCACACCTGGGTCAAGGGAAGTCCTGACGTTCTCCTCAAGCAGGCTGAATACTCTACTCATGGAACTAGCCCGCACCGACCCCAGCATGGTGCCTTGAATTGATGCCAAGCATATATTTAGCCAGTGACAACTGTAGAATGTAATCAGAAAACCTGTATTTAATCCCGGCTTCTCCATTTTACCAAATTGTGTGATCCTAAGCAATTTATTTCACGTTTTTCCCTTTTCTTTTATTTTCACATACCAGAGGACCTCGAAATATAGGACTACAGGATACGTACCCTTCCCTGTGTTTAACTTAATAAATTATAACATTGTTTATTTATAATGGGAACCCAGGCCCACCAGAGGATGCACATAACAACTGGCTTAACTCTTAGTTCATTAGAGGCATTTCTGTCAAGGTGGGGAAGAGAATGAATATCTCCAAATTCATGCTTGAAAACTATTGCTTAAAACTAATTTCTCAAAGCACTGACATAATCTGATGTACACAGGGGAAACTGTTCTGCATGTTAATGAAACACACTTCTTGAATTTTGGAGACATCTAATTAGAACCCTTTATACTTTTCCTGCAAGATGTGGTCCTGAAAGTGAAGTTGTGCAGGGCACCCTATTTACTTCCTTTCATTAGCTTCACTTAACATTAAGTAATGCTTTCCTGATTATTTAATTTCTTATTAATGTTAGTGCTGAGTCGAGTAAACAGCAGTCTGGTGTTGACCAGGGGCTGCATGTGAGACCAGGAGGGCCGCATGTGACTCTCGGGCTGCACTTTGACTATCAGTGGTGTCTGTGGCCTATCACACACTCTTGCAGTTTTACTTCCTAAAAACCTGTCCCACCTACTACGTAATTAACTAGCTATTAGCGCAGTGCAATGTGATCTATTATTGTTTTAAGCCATAAATGCCTCCTGTTGTAAGGGACTCTAAGAAGTAGCTAGCAGTGGTGGGGACCTTGAAAATCCATAAATCAGGGTCCTTACTCGTTGTGTTACCCCCGCACTGAAAAGGGATTGCAGCTGACAAGTACACCATGAAACAAAACAGTCATGTAAAAAAAATAAAACATCTCTTCTCTGACGTTCTTGTACCTGAAAATAAAAAATATTAGGAAACAAACTTTTGCACCAAAACACATTGAAATGCAAATATATATATAATTACAGTTCTCATCATCTATCATTTATGATCTTTATACAAACTACAAATTGTAAGAGTATTCAATCGTATTTTATTAATATATATTTAAGTATTTACATTCCTTTTCATTCTCTACTTTGAAGAATACGTGTTTAAACTGACAATACGAACTATGTTTCTGTTCTGTTCATAACACACAGGAAACTTACTGCATTATATAGTTTTGGTCTGGGCTCAATGCCCAGACTGTAGCCAGTCAGGAGCATCAATACAAGTGCAGCCCAAAACAGTAGTCTTTAACTCTTCAACGTATGCTAATATCAAAAGCCTTTCTGGAAAGAACATTTGCTCAGTGACTGTCGTCTGAGTGTCCTGAATTATTAGGATTGCCAGGTGTCTCAGGAGATGTTAATACTTGTAACCGAAATAAGTGGCCACTAAGTACTTGAATAAACTTCCGAAATGTTTGCATTTGGGCTATGACCTGTTGAAGGTTACGCATTATTTGTATTGAATCCCAACTACATTTTGCTAGCATCAAAATTTGAGCCGATCCTGTGGTGCAGTATATGTGTCATGCATGTTGTGGTCTCCCAGGCTAACCCTAAACAATGCGCCCGATCTTCTAGTGTATTGCTCGTAGAGGCCATAGAATAGACATGAGTCCTCTGCCACGCCAACGCATGCACGGCGTAGTAGTTCTAATAACATGTTGTGAACCTACTCATTGGGGCCAGTCAGGCATTTCAACTTGCGGGTTTTTGAGCTTGTGTAACAACATTGTAGATGCAAGTGTATCTGTTGCTGTAGTAAAATCTATTAGACCTGTATTTTGAAGCGTATTCTAGTCCTTCCTATTGTCTCTATTCTCATCCAGAATGTTCATTAACCCATATTTGTATGTACGCCATTGTCGCACTTTAGCAACTATTTCCAAGATTAAGTGAAGTGGTCGTTGTGGTGGATAAGGGATATGTGCCATTGAATCTTTGAGGCCAGGAAATGTTATGTGTTATCCAAAATGGACCCTCTACCCCTTCCTGCAAACACAGGCGAATAACATCATGTAGAGCTTGATAAGTGTCAATCAGGTCACCTCGAGCAGACTGAAACACATTGTCCGGTGTATATTTGTGCATTAAAAACTGGAAATCAGATGTGGTCAGCTCCGTGCGTGTTAATTGAGAGACAACTGTTCCTATATTTAAATCGAGTACCCTTGGAAAAATGGGTGTAGTTAGTGTGCATTCCATTCCACTTATTTGTCTCCCTTCTTGTCCCCGTGTTCTGTGCACTTGAAATCTGGAGAGAAGAACAGGCTGGTTTAGCTAATTCCTCCTTTCTGTCTATTGTTCACCATCTGCTCCGATATTTCTGTCGCTCTCAGTGCAGTCACTCACTTCCTTGTTGGCGAGCTGCGGTTTCAAAATCTCTCTTGTATTAGCTGCCTGTGTATGTTCTGTGGCGGAGGCAGAGCATCGAATATCTTTGTTTGAGGAGGTGGTAATTGGTAAGTCTCTAACCTGTCTTATGTTTCCCAGCATTGGCACTTGACCTTTGTACACTTCCACAGGAAAACTTCCTCACCCTAGCAGTTGTTTGAGTACCTGTAGTACCCGTGTCTAAAACTAATACCTGTCACAAATATGACAACAGTGACGTATCATATCCATCTGTGAATGGAAACTGTAAGTCCAGTCTTTTGACTGTCAAAGCATGACATGTTAAGTTGGGCTGGGTGACTACGGTTCAAAATCGCTTCATTCCCAGTGGACTTCCCATGACGCTGTGTGTAAGGAGCTGACCCTATAGCAGCTACAAACGTTCAAACATATTTCATTACAGTGACACAGAAGGAAATCACTACCCAGGGGTAAGGCAAAGGAGAACAGACAATACATTAAGCATTACACTCGGCCAGCCATGTCTGTTAATGAAAGCAGACCGCCATGCACCAGGCAGCATAACAACAGTTAATTTGCTACAAGTTTACCACGGGCCATTCACAAGTGAGAATGGTATAGAAAAGGGGCTAAAGGAGCTGATATCGACGTCTTAATGCAGCCAGAGGAAAGAAGAGAGATAGGTGAGAATGAGGACAGTATTTGAATCCAATTGGGGGGGGGGGTACCATTCAGAGTTTTAGTGCAATAGTGGTGGTGAACTCTGCATACAATCAATCCATACACATTAAATACAAACTGGGAGAATGCTATCCCTGCACTGTGTTCTATAGTACACTACACCCAAGGATCCTAGTCTCTAGAGCAACAGTGGGAACAAAGGAAGAACAATGGGGGTGTCAAGTGTGATTAGTAGTACCACACAGGCGTATGGTAGCGTATAATACAAAGTAAATGTCAGGAGGTCTGCTGGTCAGTCCGTAGTATATTAACATAGCATCATGACATTTTATAATAACATTTGTAGTAAAGCTGTTGGTGATCAGTCATTTGAAATACAGCAGCATGTAAAAAGTCAATTGCGAAATGCCGGTAATACCCCAAAATACTAATTATCTCAATCAATCTGAAAACACCATCTAAAAATAGGAGAACAGCACATCAACATAACAGTAGTACAAATAAATGCAAAGAATACAATACCAATCCCCTCCCTGTTGTGAGTTGGTGAACACCTATTCATATCTGGAGACCTCTCCCAGTGTCCAGGGCCGACCGCCCTCTGGCTACACTGTAGTGTGGCTTCCTGCGCTGTCACCAGGGTTATCCCAATGTATCAACCAGTGGCTATTTACCTGTTGCAACCCTACAATATTGTCTGGCACTCAATATCTGTGCCAATCAAATGGGGTGATTCCCACTGCCACCCTTAACCCGGGAGCAACTCCTGCTTCCACTCGTACCTGGGGAGCAATACCTGCTACAACACTAAAACGTGGAGCAATACCCACCACAACTCTAAAACAAGGAGCAATACCTGCTATAACCCAACCTGAGGAGAAGGTGCCTCCCTCAGCACTCACCTAGTAGTGTCCCATCTGGGAATGCTCACTGCCCTCTGTGGTACTCATTGGCTAAAGCGTTCGGTCTCTGGCTGGGGAGTCTCCACAGGCGAGACAGGGAACTGCAGAAATTAGCCTTCCCTGACAAACCGTCAGAGAGATACTGCTTAGTGTAAGGGAGTCACTGTTGGCAAGGGAAAATGCAGATGGATACCCTCTCTGGTACCCTGGGGTAAAGGTGCCAGTTCAGCAACTAAAATCCAAATTCAGATGCACACCAGTGAGAAGAGCACGGTCAGGCAGCATAGCCGGAGAGAAAAGTAGAGGCAGTAAAAACCAATGTGTCCTGTGACCCAAGACTGGATGCCAGTCGCCAAGTGTCAGCCACAGCAGACAGATAAGGGAGAAAAAGAGAGCAAGACCTCAGGCAGCCTGTTTATAGAGCACAGCACAATCAGATAATATACAGGAGAAGGAACCCAAACCCCAGACTGAAACCAAATCCTCCCCCCTTCTGTAACTGGCCCACTGCCAGGTAAAACCAAAGGGAGACACGCAGAGAGACAGCAAGGGAGGCCCTCGGGGGCCAAAGCCAACAAGAAGGGGAGCCACTGGCCCAGCGCAAATACTGTACAGCACAGAGAGGGTGCAAGCTGGAGTAGAGAATGCATGCAAAGGAATATACAGGCTCAAACAGGGCCGTCATTGACAGTCTGGCGACAAACCCCAAAAATACAGAACTGCAGCAATAATTACCAGGCAAAGGAAAGAAAGTGAGGAGCCAATACACCCATCAGCAAGAAAGAGCACCACCCGAAAGCAGGGCAAGCACAGAAGTCACACAATGCCAAAAACATGACTGCAACACAATAATGGTCACAGCAGCCATCAATGTGTGCAGAGGCAAAAAAGAAACAAGAAAATAGTGACAACAACTCATCAGTATGCCCTGAGAGAAACTTTGGGAAATGTGGCGCAAGAGCAGCCAGAGATGTGACAACTACCTACTTACGGCCGGCAAAAGCATTCAGCCCCAGAGTGGAGAGAGAGCGAAAACGAAGGCAGGAAAGCGTCGTCGTCAGACCTCAAACTCCTGGACGAAAGTGAAGGCAGCAGCCTGGTCGTGGCAGAAGTCAGGGATTCTGGAGCCGCATTTTCTCATTGTAGGAGGCTGGCTTAGTATGTGGTGCACACTTATTTAAGTGAAGCACCCTGCACTAATCCAGACAACCCTTATGGTTATTTTAGTGATCTTAGACAACTTTAGAAAGCTCTCTGAGTGGTAGTTGTGGAGAGCAGCCGTCAGGCTTAGCCCAAAAGGAGTGTAAAGCAGCTTGTTTTACCAGTACTAATCATATAGTGTAGGTCAAGTGAAAAAGAACCAAACAGTGTTTATTGTAAACATGCACTAACACACTGCAATATCTCCTCCCCAGAGATATAATCACAATACACACAATGCTTCTGTAATAGAACACATAAGTAGCACAAATACACAGTGGTATCCAGGGGAAGATCAAACCATATACTAATAAAGTGGAATGTGAACCATGACCTAAGTCGAGACTGGACCCAGAAGACTTAGAGCTGGGGACCCAAGGAACCACTCAAGGTAAGTACCCAAGAGCCCCACGGAGGCTGTGTGCAGTGTGGAAACACGACCGCATGCTCACTATAAGTCAACTGAGTAGTTGAGGTTGCAGTTTTCAAGAAGGACCCTTTCCAGAGGACCCTGAAGAAACCCTGTGGAAGATGGAAGGTTGGAGAGTCACCCCAACCGTGGATACCCTGGGAACCAGGATACCTATACCAGGGAAGCCAGATGCATAAGTGCGAATTAACTTCGGAAACCACTGTAGACCACATGGAGTACTTCAGTAAAGATGCCACTGGCGAAGAAGGTGAAGGAGTCCAGTGGAAACCAAGGGAGATTCAGGAAGAGAAGTACCTGCAAGTAGAGGGGACAGAGTCAGGAGTGACCAGGAGGCACAGAAGACGAATGCACACTGATGTTGGAAGATGCAGGAGAGTTGACAGTGACCTTGGCGCTGTAGCTGTGCCAACCAGTCAATGCTGTGAAAGACCAGGACCCCTTCACAAGCTGTCCCATGTCGGATGTCAAGAGCCAGGGGGCTGGTGTCTGGTGGGAGCACTAACAAGCCTTGGCAGCAGCAACAAACGTGGCAGATGAAAAAGGTGCAGTGTCTGGACCAGCACGGTCCAAGGGACTCACCCCAAGCAGGTAAGTCAGAATAGGCCCAAAGCAAACGGGGGAGCCTACTGGAGCCAAAGAAGACCCTCATGAGGACCCACAGGCCAGAGGCAAAGGAGTTGCAAGAGGACCTCAAGCAGCTCATCAGTGATGCAGGCCCACGGTGCAGAGGATGTGGTGAGGATGAAGATCTTGGTCACAAGAGATGCTGGAGGCTGGAGCTTCCTGGAGCATGAAGATCTCTGGTGAAGAGGGCCAACAAACCTTGTTAATGGCAAGTCGACGTGGTGCACAGGGGTACTGCTTCAGTGGTTCCTACGAGGGATACTGGCTTCAAACGTGCTGTGAAGACAGTGCAGGCCATGAGGAACTTGCAGAACCACCACCTGTGTTGCTGAACCTTTTGGAGTCCATGGGAGCTTCGGAACAGCAGACCGGTCAGCTTCGTTGCGGTGCCTGCAGATGCAGGAAAGTGACTCCTTCACTCCAAGGGAGATTCCTTCGGGTGTCTTGGATATGCATAGACCTAGAGAGGAACCTCTATGGAGCACAAGCGCAGATGACACAGAAGACTGACAGGACAATGAGACCAGAGCAGCAGAAGTCTTCCAGATGCAATCTCGGTTCCGAAGGCGAAGTCCAAAGTGCGCAGACAGTTGAAGATGAAGTGGTTTTCAGATCTGAATCTTGTCCCACGATGAATCTAAAGACCCACCCACAGGTAAGCCCTTAAGTACCCTAAGAAAAGGGTTGGTATGATTCAGGGGGTCCACCCAGAGGAGGGTCCGGACAGTGGTGAGGATACTCACATATTTGTTGTCCAGTTTTGCACCAGAGCCAACGGTTCCATGAACAACTTCCAACTGGAGTATGCAAGAAGGGCACCAAGTGTGCCTTCCTTCAAAGCAGTCTAGTGGCTCTGGCAAGCGCCCCTTCCCTGGCCCAATACATTAAGTCCTGTCTGGGAGGAGGTCACACCTCCCTGTGACAAGAAACCTATTGTCCTACCTTCCCTTGTTGAGATTGGCTCAGCAGCAGGCGGGCAGAATTGTGTCTGTGGTAGGCAGCAGCCAGACCGTGCTGTCAGACTCTGGAAGACTGGTAAAGGGAGCACGGAGGGCTTCCCAGTGGAACCCCACAGTGCACAGAATCATACTGTTGTTGGGGTACGATTCCAACATTTTTTTATACCAAATATGTCCGGGTTCGTTACAGGCAGTTTAGAGTTGGCCATCACGTAATGACTATGTATCATAATGGCTGAAACCCTTACAATGCCTGGAGAATAGACTCCGGGAATTGTAGGGGTGTCCTGCTCATGCAGGGGTACCCTCAAACTTATAACCAAGCACCCTGCCTTCAGGATTGAAAGGCCTAACCTTGGGGTGACTTTTAGGTTTTAAGTGTAGTGACCTCAGATATAAGAAAATGTATATCTGTCATAAAGTGGTGCTAGCTCCAGCTTACACAGGCTGCAATGGCTGGCCTGTAGTCACATTTTGAGTGGTTTCCCATAAGTGGCATAATACATGCTTCAGCCCATGGGGGATACCCTGGGCACCTTAGTGCCATATTCAAGTGACTTACAAGGGTACACCAGTAACCAATCAGGATGGTACCCAAGTACTCACCATGTTCCGATTTAGGGAGGAAGCACAGAGACTGGGGCCCAAATTTGCAGTATCCCAGTTAGACTAGTCAGAAAAACACAAAGACACCAGCAAAAAGATGGGAGTAACCATGAAAGCCGATTCTACTTTCCTATACAGCGTACCCCCAACCCCCGACCAAAAACGTAAGGAGATGAGGATAACCTTGCCCAGTTTAGTCTTCATTTTGTAAGTGGAAATATATGGAGAGTCCATCCGCGTTGGCATGGTTATTCCCAGGCCTATGTTCCACTGAAAAGTCCATCCCCTGTAGAGAAATGGACCACCTCAAGAGTGGGGGATTTTTAACCTTCATTTGTTTAAGCCATAAGAGGGGCTTATGGTCTGTCTGGACAAGTATGTGAGTACCAAACAGGCGTGGCCTCAACTTCTTCAAGGCCGAGACCACAGCAAAGGCCTTCCTCTCTATAGCTGACCAACGTTTCTCCCTGGGGGTTAACCTTCTTCTTATGAAAGCTACTGGTTGGTCCTGGCCCTCTGCATTAAGTTGTGGCAAAACAGTTCTTACCCCTATCTTAGAAGCATCTGCCTGGATAATGAAGGTCTTGGATTAATCAGGACTTTGCAGAATGGGAGCAGTGCATATGGCCTGCTTCAAGACATCAAATGCCTTTTGACAGCTAACTGTACACTGAACTTTCTTTGGTATTCTCTTGGAGGTGAGATCATTAAGGGGAGCCATAGTTGACCCATACCCCTTAACAAACCTCCTCTAGTACCCAGTCAGGATAAAAAAAGCTCTGATCTGAGTCTGGGTAGTGGGAGCAACCCAATCCATGATAGTCTGGATTTTGCTCTCAAATAACTGAACTTTGCCTCCACCGACCAGGTGAATCAAGTATACAACCTTGCTCTGCCATATCTGGCACTTGGTGGCCTTGATAGTGAGGACTGCCTTTTGCAGGGCCTCCAGAACATTCTGAGGTGGATCAGGTGATCCTCCCAGGAGGAGCTAAAGACAGCAATATCATCTAGATATGCTGCATTATAGACTTCCAGACCAACCTCTGAAATGTGGCAGGTGTATTCTTCAAGCCTAAAGGCATCACAATAAATTGATAATGCCCACTGGCGGTTAAGAATACACCCTCAGAGAGTTTGATTTGCCTGCAGCCAGGTCAAATGTACTCCAATATTTGGCTCAGGCCAAAGTATCTATGACCTCATCTGCCCATGAAATGGGATAGGCATCAGTCCTAGTAACTGCCTCTGTCACCCACACAATACTTCATATTTCTCTTGCCACCTTTGGTGTGAGGTTTTGGTACGAAGACTACTGGACTAGCCCAAGGGCTATCTGAAGACTCAATGACCCCTAATTCCAGGATCTTCTGAACCTCTGTCCTGAAGCAGTCTCTGACATGGTCAGGCTGTTGATTGAGGACTTTCCTGCAATCTGCTTTCTGCTGGTCAGTGATGCTGCCTGCCAAGACTACTCCTTCAACTGACCCATCAACAGGGTTCTGAGAGAGGAGATCAGGGAGAGGGCCATTCTCTTCCTCCTGTCCCTCATCAGTGTCCATGAGCAAGCTCATGTCAGCCCTATCTACAAAAGGTTTTAGGCTGTTCGTATGAAGTAACCTGTGGGAACTTCTTGGAGTATCTAGATCCACAAAGTAGGTGACCTCACCATTTTTCTCAAGGATTGTGTGGGGGCCACTCCACTTGTCTTGGAGAGCTGCTGGGACCCCAGGCTCCAACAACCACATTTTCGGTCCTGGCTGGTATACAGTCAATATAGCCTTTTGGTCATGCCAAGCTTTCTGAAGCTCCTGGCTGGCCTCAAGGTATTTTCTTGCCTTCTTTGTGTACTCAGCCATACGTGAACGCAGACCAAGGACATAGGCCACAATATCCTGTTTAGGAGGATTGAGAGGATTCTCCCAGCCCTCCTTAACTAGACACAATGGGCCCCTAACTCTGATGCCCAAACAGAAGTTCAAATGGGCTGTAGCCAACCCCCTTCTGTGGAACTTCTCTGTAGCCAAAGAGAAGGCAGGGTAGTAAGACATCCTATTTTTGCCTGAGCTTTTCTGGGAGTCCCATAATCATACCCTTTCGGGTCTTGTTGAACCTTTTAACAAGCTCATTGCACTGTGGAAGGTAGGGTGTGGTAAACCTATAGTTTACTCCACATACTTTCCACATTGCGGTGATGTAACTAAAAGTAAAATTGGTACTAAGACCTTAAGGAAGCCCACACTAGAAAAGATTCACTAGAGGGCCCTAGCCACCACTGGAGCTGTGGTGGTCCTGAGTGGAATAGCCTCAGAATACCTTGTGGAATGGTCCCCCACCACTAAGATATAAGTGTGCCCATATGCTGTTGGTGTGTTCAAGGGACCAACAATGTTAATCCCTACCCTCTCAAAGGGAACCCCAACCACTGGAGTGGAATTAAGGGGGTCTTTGTAGTGCCACCTGACTTACCACTGGCTTGGCAAGTGACACGGGAGCGACGAAACTCCTTGGTGTCTTCAGACATATGGGGCGAGTGAAAATGAGGTACAAAATCCTGTCCCAATTCTTGCTTTGCCCAAGATGTCCTGCAAGGGGAATGTCATGTGCTAGGGATGGAAGAAAACCTCTCAACGTCTGGGGTATTACCAACCTCCTGGTGGCACCAGGCTTTGGGTCTCTACCTTCCGAAAACAGAAGCCCATCTTCCCAATATATTTTGTGGGGCCCACTGATACTCCCTGCTTCCTCAGCATCAGCTTGCTATCTGAGCTGTTCAAGAGATGGGCAGTATATCTACTCCAAACTTGTCTGCCCCCAAGAACACTGCCTGGTCAGGCCCAAGTTCCTCTGGGGCAGTTCATTCACAAGGTCTGAGGTAATCTCCCTCAGGGGTCTAACTCTCACTGGGAGTTTGGTAGGAGGATAATTCCTTACCATTCCTTCTCTTTCTCTTTCAAAATAAAAAAACATTTAATTGAGTAGAAACCTATGGCAAGTTACAAATGAGACAGTATGAAAACAGTCAATAGCACATTTGGGACTTCAACCTTCTCATGGATCAGATTTTGTTCCTTTAGGTTAAGCAAGGTATAAGGAAGCGTTAATCTGTTCGTGAGTGCATATATTTTACA
Source organism: Triturus cristatus (assembly GCF_964204655.1). Classification (NCBI taxonomy): domain Eukaryota; kingdom Metazoa; phylum Chordata; class Amphibia; order Caudata; family Salamandridae; genus Triturus; species Triturus cristatus. The sequence goes on from NC_140584.1 coordinate 662,306,633, forward strand.
ATAGAATGTAGGTACATAGGAAGTTATCCGTCTTCTATAACCAAGGAAAAACTTACTACGGTACATATTGCAATGCCAACTAAAACAAACTAAATAACCCCTCCCTCGTTCCCTCTCCCCTACTTCTAGGCGTGCCATGACTTAGGGTAATGTCCTCATATGAGAGGCAACACAATAATAGTGTGGGGTAGTGACCTATTTTGACTCACTTATTCTAGTCTTGCCCAAGTCCTTCCAGTGCCATATGCTGAGGGTGAACCACTTGGTGTAGAACTGGGTGCGCAGCACGAGATAGGTAAGTGACCTTTAACATCAAGGAGTATCCGGTGCCTCCTCGCGGGAGAGGGGAGTCAGGATGCCTCAAAAGTGTCACCAGTGCCTCTAATGCCCTGGCAGCTTCCAAGGACCTTCGGCCCCTTCTGGACTCTGCCAGTTGTACTGCACCTTCATAATCTGCCCATCATATGACCTCACTCCTCCATCCCTCTGCAGATGGCCACCCCCTGGCGACTTCCAGTGTCTGGCAAACTCTCTCTTGGCCAATAAGAGTGCCAAGTCTTGAAATGTACTAGTTACTTTAGTTTTGGAAGTATGAGGAAGCCAATGTAATAAACAATGCCCTGGTGTATACTTCACCTCTCTTTCAGTCACCTTGGCTAATGTATCTGTCACCATCCCCCAAAAGCTTTCCAACTTTGGACAACTCCAAAACATATGCAATAATTTGGATACTACCTCTCAATATCAGGGGTATGTAGCTGTTTCTATCAGAAAGTATCTATTTATTTGTGCCTGTGTGAGGTATGCTCTGTGGAGTACATAAACATGTATTAATTGGAACCGGGCATTCATAGAAACTCTAGGAATGCGCTAAACAAATCCATCCAAGAGTTTGTCTTCAATAGTTATCCCCAGATTTTCCTCCCAGCGCAATCGTATATTATTAAATGTGGGTAATGTCTCGCTCAGGAGCCGACAGTATAAGCAGGTGACTGCTTTGAATGTCCCAGAGGAGGTTACTACGTATTGACACCCACCTGACAGTAGAGGTTCAGAAAGCCCCGCCCTCCAATGTTTGAGTATTGTTGCAGTGAGGGCCCTGTGTAATAAGAAATTACCCTGTGGTAAATCATAACGTTTCCGTAAGTCTTCAAATGGTAATAGGGAGCCGTCTTCATATTGCATATTGATAGTGGATACTCTGGCTGTCATCAATGTCTTCAACCCGTGCCAGTCTCCCCCATGCAGCAGTTCCATACAAAATTCCAGTGGGATGTCAGGGGTTTATGGATGTCTAATTTTCGACTTATGTAAGCTTCTAACCCAACACTTACAAAATACTCTCAATTCAGGGCTCTCTCCTCCGGGAGTGCCAGGCCACTGCTGTCTTAGGTCTCAGGAGGGTGGTCAGTGCCACTCTACATCTGCCAGCTCTCCAACTAAAGGTTGTTACTAGGGATTGCAAGGTGCGGAAAAACCCCTGTCATAATCCAGACCGTGAGTACCACAAACAGATATAACAACCGCGGCAAGGTCACCATTTTCAACTGGGCCACCCTACCCATCACCGAGACAGGGAAGGTCACCTACAATTCTATGCTTGATTTTGCTCACTGGATAGCTTTCCCTGTATTGCCTTCCAATAAATCTGTCGGGTCGTGGTAGATGTTGAAATCCAAGTACGGGAGGCACCCATTTTCCTCTATTACTTTGTCCACTACAGCCAGTCTCTCTCTTCCTGCCGTAGTAGGAAACAGACAAGATTTTCTCCAATTAATTAAGAGGCCCGATACCCACCCAAGATGTGAAAGAAGTTTTCTTGCTCCATCAAAGTCTTCTCTCACATTCCAGAGGAACAGTAAGAGGTCGTCAGCACATAACACGACATGGTGATGCCTACCCAATACCTCTAGGCCTGGTAAGGAATCCCCGTTCTGGCCCGAGCAGCCAGGGCATCCATTGCAAGGGCAAATAAAAGAGGTGAGAGAGGGCAACCCTGTTGAGTTCCCCTGCCCCCTTGGTAGCTGTCTGATATCATACTCTAGCCCTGGAGTCTGTGTACAGTAAGGCCGTCCAATCCACAAAGCCCGAGCCCAGCCTGAACCGCTGCATCACCCGGAAGAGTTACGGCCACTCCAGGCTGTCGAAGGCCTTTTCTATATCTACTGCAAAGATGGCAGCCTCTTCTTTGCTGTAGGAATCCGCTTCTAATATTCGCAGCGACCTCCTAACATTAATTGCCAAATTAATAGTGTATAAACCCTGCTTGATTATGATAAATGAGGTCATGTGTGGGAGAAGTTGCATGGCTAAGATTTTATTTAGGATCTTATAATCAAGATTGAGCATTGATAGTGGTCTGTAGGCAGTTTTATCAAAAGCCAGCTTTCTTGGTTTTAATAACGGGATGACCAGAGACTCCCTCATGGATCCAGGCAGCCTACCACTTTGTTTCGCCTGGTTATAAAGTTCTACCAGGCAGGGACCAAGTACTTCAATGTACATTGAATAGTACTCAGCTGGCAGACAACCGGTTTCGGGTGTTTTATTCCTGGCCATAGATTTAATAGTGGCCGTAACTTCATGGATCTCTATATACCCTCCCAGCGACCCTGCTTCCTCCTCAGTTATGGTTGGCAATATTGTGGGCCCCAGAAAAGAGTCTATATCTGCATCTGTGTCAGGCACTCTGCTCCTATATAACTCGGCATAGTAATCATGGAACACTTTATTAATATCCTGCTGTTGGAAGTGTGCTGTGTTGTGGTTGTCCCTAATCTCCAAAATGATTGACCCTCCCTTAGCGGGATTAGCTAACCACGCCAAAAGCGCCCCAGATCTGTCCCTCTGTGCATGCACACAAATCATATTATTCTTGTAATTGAAGCAGTGCAGACTTTCTTCATGCTCTGCCACCATTTCTTTCACTTTCAGTAACCCCTGCTGTACTTCTCGACGCTCGGGTCTAGCTTTCTTGATCTCCCTTAGCTTTTGTTCTGCCTACAACGTCTCCCTCAGCAGGGTCCCTCAGATTCCCACTGCCCCAGAGATACATCTACCCCTAATCACTACTTTGAATGCATCCCCTACCACCATGGTGCTCTAGGCTGTCTCATCGTTCTCCACAAAATATTGCTCTATGGCAGTTCGTATTGTTGACTGAAACACTTGGTTTTCTAGGGATTCCGGATGTAGTCACCAGGTGGAGATACACAGCCAAACTCGTGTCCAAGTAAGTCCTAACAGTAGGGGGTTATTATTAGGGCTCCTGGTTTTATGGAATTTATTTTTTTGACTTTTCCGTCTGTATTTATCCATATTTATTTTTTGCTAATTTTATCTGTACCCATATTTATTTCGGTTTTTGTGAAAAAAAAGTAAGCTGTAACTAGTATATTTCCACATTTATTTAACAATAAATGTGCACTCATTCTTCAGTGCCTGAGAGGTATCAATGATATGAAAACTCACAGATGATAAATCAATGCACTTAAATGAAAACATACACATTTTAGTATCAACCATGTGCATATGTGCTGCTTTTTACACCTCTTTAAAAAACTTCCTTCTTTTTTATAACCCCCTTGCCTGTCAATCTGCATAGTGTTTTGCTTGCCAGCCATGATTGGGCTTGGGAGGAGGTCTGTGCCTGATGATCAATAATAGTGTTTTGTAAAATAATTCCCAAGATCCAAGCTACTTGTCATAGCATTCTGTGTCATTTTAATTCTTAATCCAGAAATACGCTTCAAAAGAAGAGCTGCCGACACGTGTTTCGCCCGGTGGCCATCTGGCTGAGGGCTTTTTCAAGGCAGAGAATCTTGTGCGGACCTAAGATTTGAGCAGTCTTTGTCTGATGTATCGTCTCTGCGGTCCCGAGAGGATAACTGGCTTGGCAGCCATGAATGACACGATTTTAGAATCACTCAAAAAACAACCCAATTTCTGTTTTTATCAACATTTAAAAATAAACACAGACAGGAAAATAAATAGGTGTCTGTCTGTATTTATCTGTAAAAATCAGTAAAAACGGAAAACAGGGAGCCTTAGTTGCGATCCACAATTGTTCTAGCTAAGTACACGCTAGTTGGAATGTGTACATGGACATCGGGGTGCAGAGGATGGCATATAACCGTATGTGTAAATCATGTATATGTGAGAAAAAAATCTTCCTGCTCCTTCTCTTAGGAGCAATCTGGTCCACTCTTTATAGATCCAGTACCCCCTCAGTGCTGAGCCGTTTGGCCTGAGCCCTGGTCACAGCAAATGCACTGGCAGAGATTCCCATGTTCTCTTCATGTGTCCTGAACTCCACTTCAGACCAGACTGATACTTCTAGATCATTGTCCAACATACAATCTACAGGTAGGTCTGGAGAAACCACAACTCTTTTAGGGCCAGTTACCCCTCCCCAGCTGAGATTCACAACTGCCAAGGAATTATAAATCCTGACATTACTAGCGTTGGTTACTTGGTACAACTGACCAAGTATGATCTACTCAGGGGAAACAAGTTTCTCTGTCACCATTGTGACACTGACCCCTGTGTCCCTGTAAGCCATAGCTTCTTTTCCATTGATTAAAGGCTGTTGTCTGAACTTGCCCAAGTTAGTGGGACTTACTACGAAGGTGGTAATATCTATGCCAGGAACACAGACAAGGACAACCTGAGTGGGAGTTCTGACTAGGCCAGAACCCACTTCAGTACCCAAGGTTAAACCTACTAATCCCTTGGTTGCTGTACTAACACTTGTACTATTGCTAGGGGTAGCAGTTGCCTTAGGGGCAGTGGTAGTAGCTTTCTTGGCCTTAGGACAATTAGCATCTCTTGTCCAATGGGTTTTTACTTTACATAAATAACACCAAGGCTTCATTTTACCCTTCTTGGAGTTTCTGGACTCACCCCCAGATGCAGGTTTTGGGGACCTTGAGAAAGCTCCTTTTTGTCTTTGCCCTTATCCCCACCCTTCGTTTGGGATTTAGAAGAATCTTGCTTCTTCTGGTCACCTACACCACCATGGTGTTTCTGCTTAACCCTGGTGCGGACCCATTTGTCTGCCTTCTTTCCCAATGGGGAGAGATCAGATCAGAGTCCACCAGGTACTGGTGCAGTAGTTGATTCTGACAGTTATTAAGGATGTGCTCCCTCATCAACAAATTGTACAATCACTCATTGTCCTGTACTTTGCTTTCATGAAGCAGCCTTCCAGAACCTTAATAGCATTGTCTAATAAATCAAACCAGTCTTGAATGTGTGCCTTCTGGGTGTCCCTGAATTGAATCCTGTACTGTTCAGTGGTTAAGCCAAACCCATCTATGAGGGCACTCTTCAGCATCCTCTTATCTAACAGTGAGGAGCTTGTCTCCACCTTTCTTAGCAAAGGAGAGCTACATGATAGCTGCCCAGTGCCCTTGAGGGACCTTTTGAACTTTACATGCCCTCTCTAAAGCAGAGATCCATTTATGGATGTCATCCCCCTCCTGGTAAGTAGGGACTATTTTGCTCAGGTTCCTAGTGTCACAGGATGGTTCCCTATTCTAGGTACACTATTTCTGCCACCATGGGACCCAAGTCCTAAATTCTTCTCAGATTTCTGTACTTCGAGGGTCTCCTTATCAAGGGCCAAATGATCTTGCCTGAGTCTGAGTCTAACTCTCTCAAGTTTGATCATGTGGTATTGCCTCTCTAAGGTGTCCTCCCACTTGCTAGAGATGGAGGTCCCTATGGAATGAATGGAAGCATTGGACTCGGCAGAGGAAGAGCTAGACCTTCTCTGCCTACTCTGAACCCTCCCTGGATTAATGAAGGGGCACCTACTTCGAGGGACACCCTCTGTGCCATCTGCACCATTCCCTGGGGGATCAGAGTTTACCAGTGTGGAGTTCCCAGACCCTTCCTGGCCATACTCAGAATTAAGATCACTAGGGGGAACCCCTCCTGACCTCTCTTCTGAAGCATTGCCACCCACACTGTCCTGTTCCTTTGACCTGTCAGGATTCTAGAGGTCATCTTGGCTAAGTATCTCTAAGAGCTATGTTGTGGTGAGGTTGTTACCTGTCTTTATCTTTCTAAGACTGCACAGGGTCCTTAGTTCCTGAAACTTAAGACCACTGTACCTAGAGGGCTGGGACCCATCGGGTGTCCACAAGTAAAGACCTGGTGTCTAGGTGTAGTGTGGTGGTGACCCTACCTTTCCTAGTGAAAACGAAACTTCCTATGATTGGAGGAATGGTTGAGCAAGACCCCCAACAACCAATCTAAAAACTCAGTAGAACTTACTTGTCTATAAAAATATTATATGTGATTAATGCTAGTGACGTTTTTTTAATTAATCCACACCTAGATTAGCTGGTAAAACAATGCAGGCTTGAATCCCAACCGCTGCACACCAATGTAGGAGGCTGGCTTGATATGTGGTGCACACTTATTTAAGTGAAGCATTCTGCACTAATCCAGAAAACCTTTATGGTTTTATAGTGGTCTTAGTGGTAGCTGTGGAGAGCAGCCTTCAGGCTTAGTCCAGAAGGAGTGTAAAGCAGCTTGTTTTACCAGTACTAATCATATAGTGTAGGTTAAATGAAATAAACCACACAGTGTAGTTATATAAAATATGTATTTATTATAAACACTCACTAAAACCTTGCAATATCTCCTCCCCGGAGATATAATCACAATACACACAATACTTCAGTAATAGAACACGTAAGTAGCACAAATAAACAGTGGCCTCCAGGGGGGAGATCAAACCATGTACTAATAGAGTGGAATGCGAACCATGACCTAAGTTGAGACTAGACCCAGAAGACTTAGGAGAGCCAAGGACCCAAGGAACCACCGAAGGTAATTATCCCGGAACCCCAAAGACACCGTTTGCATTGTGGAAACACAACTGCATGCTCAATACAAGTCAATGGAGAAGGTGAGGTTGCAGTTTTCAATAAGAAGGACCCTTCCCAAAAGACCCTGAAGAAACCCTGTGGAAGATGGGAGGTTGGAGGGTTACCCCACCCGTGGATACCCCGGGAACCAGGATACCTACACAAGGGAAGCCGGGTGCATAGGTTCGAAGTGACGTCGGAATCCGCCGTAGACCACAATGGAGGTCTTAAGTGAAGATGCCGCTGGCAAAGAAGGTGATGAAAGAGTCCGGTGGAACCCAAGAGTAGATTTGGTAAGAGAAGTACCTGCAAGCAGAGGGGACAGAGTCTATGCCACTCATGAGTGACCAGGAGGCACGGAAGACGAATGCCCACCGATGTCGGAAGATGCAGGAGAGTTGCCGGTGACCTTGGCGCTTTAGCTGGGCAGACCAGGAGCCATTAACAAACTGTCCCATGTCGGATGTCAAGAGCCAGGGGGTCGGTGTCCGGCGGAGGCACCAACAAGCCTTGGCAGCGGCAACAAACGTGACAGATGAGAAAGGTGCAGTGTCTGGACCAGCAAGGTCCAAATAACTTGCCAAAATCAGGTAAGTCAGAGTAGGCCCCAAGCAAAAAGGGGAGTGCACTAAAGCCAAAGAAGACGGTCAAGAGGATCCACATGCCGGAGGCACAGGAGTCGCAAGAGGACCTTGAGCACCTCACCAGTGATGCAGGTCCACGGTGCAGAGAATGTGGTGAGGACAAAGCTACTAGAAAAAAGAGATGCTGGAGGCTAGAGCTTCTTGGAGCTTGAAGATCTCTGGTACAGAGAGTCAACAAGCCTTGGCAATGGCAAGTTGACTCAGTGCACAGGGGGACTGCTCCAATGGTTCCGACAAGGGATACTGGCTTCAGACTTGCTGTGAAGACAGTGCAGGCCTCGAGGGAGTTGCAGAACCACCACCTGTGTTGCTGAACCTTTTCTGGGTCCGTGGGAGCTCAGGAACAGCAGACCAGTCAGCTTCATTGTGGTGCCTGCAGATGCAGGGGAGTGACTTCATTGTGGTGCCTGCAGATGCAGGGGAGTGACTCCTTCACTCCAAGGGAGATTCCTTTGGATGTCCTGGATACCCACAGGCCTGGAGAAGAACCTGTATGGAGCACAGACACAGATGATGCAGAAGACTGGCAGGACGACAAGACCAGGGGTAGCAGTAGTCTTCCAGATGCAGCCTCGGTTCCCAAAGCAAAGTCATACGAAGTCCAAAGTGCTCAGACGGTTAAAGATGAAGTGGTTTCAGATCTGAATCTTGTCCCACGACAAATCTAAAGACCCACCGACAGGTAAGCCCTTAAGTACCCTAAGAAAAGGGTTGGGACGATTCAGTGGTCCCTCCCAGAGGAGGGTGGCGGACAGTGGGGAGGATATTCCCATGTCCTTTGCCAAGTTTCATGCCAGAGTGGGTGTCAACTGCTCCCTGAACTGGTTCCAACTGGAGTAAGCAATGAGGGCACCAAATGTGCCCTTCAAAACAGTCTAGTGGCGCTGGCAAGCGCCCCCCTCCTTGCCCAATACACCAAGTCCTGTCTGGGAGATGGTCACACCTCCTTTTGACAGGAAACCTATTGTCCTACCTTCCCTTGCTTGAGCTTGGCTCAGCAGCAGGAGGGGAAAATCGTGTCTGTGGTTGGCAGCAACCATAGCTTGCTGTCAGACTCTGGAAGAGTAGTACCAGGAGCATGGAGGGCTTCCCGGTGGAGATCCACATTGCATGGATTCATACCTCCAACACCGTTTACGGTGTTGGTATGATTCCAACCAACATGTTTGATACCAAACATGCCAGGGTTCTTTACAGGCAGTTTAGAGTAAGCCTTCGAGAAATGACGCATGGCCACTCTTTGTATTGTAATGGCTGATGCACTTACAACACTTGGTGAATGGTCTCCGAGAATTGTAGGGGTTTCCTGCTCATGCAGGGGCACCCTTACACTTATAACCAAGCACCCTGCCTTCAGGAGTGAAAGGCCTGCCTTAGGGGTGACTTATAGGTTTTAAGTGTAGTGACCTCATATATATGAAAACAAATATATCTGTCATAATTGGTGTTAGCACCAGGTTACACAGGCTGGAATGGTAGGCCTGTAGTCACAATTTGAGTGGTCTCTCATGGGTGGCATAATACATGCCCCCTGGTGTACCTATGCACTGGGTACCTTAGTACCGTACACTACGGACTTACAAGGGTACCCCGGTAGCCAATCTGGGGGGGTACCTAAGTACTCACCATGGTCCAATTTAGTGAGGAAGCACAGAGACTGGGGTCCTGATTAGCCGGATCCCAGTCAGACTAGTCAGAAAAACACGACACCAGCAAAAAGTGGGGGTAATCATGAAAGCAGATTCAACTTTCCTACACTCACCAAATGTAGAAGCCTATTTAAGAAATACCAGTCTATCGAAACATATGATAAAAGAGAAAATTATTATAAGACAAGATACAAACACTAGTACTTGTAGCACAGGAACAGACAGTAGAGCCGCTGAATGTTCAACAAGGAGAAGTCTTCCAAAGTCTTTTATTGGTGCAAACCACAAAGGACAACATCATTATTCATGTTATATATGTTCAGTAGAAGTACACGATTAAGACATTTCTTAAGCTATTAAGCAAAGGGGTTGCTTCTGCCCCATCAGTAGCCTCAGCAAGTTACACAAGTATAAAACACTAGGCCAATCAAAAGAGGCCAACCCTGCGTGATACCTGCATGGTCTGAGGAGGTGAGGCTGTTACTACCCACGTGTTCTCTGCTTGTGACATTTTGGGGCTTTCCAAGCTTATAAAATGTACCAGTAACAGAAATTTCAAAAGAAATTATCTGCAACATCAGTTTCAATGAAGGACACGTAGACTGTGCAACTTCCAAATATGGTGTGCCCAAGCGCCTGTTGCTAAGCTGGCATCATGTACTGTCTGAATGTGGTTTTTGAGCAAGCCTTGCCTTACGAAAGCAGCTTACTTTCAGCAACTGCAGAAACATTTCTTTCTTTCGTGTCAACGTTCTACAGGTCTTTTCAGTAGAAATTTGGCATCAAAAAGAAGGCCGCCCATTTAGGTTAGAAAATAATTATAAAAATGGTTTCCACATAGTCTCATCCCACACTGTCTGATACTTCAGTCGAACATTATTGTCTGTCTGATTCCCTGTCCATAGAGATAGGGCCCTGCACTCAAATGTAGTGCCATGGTTCCAATGATCGTGAACCTATGCAGACCTATTTACTCAAAGATATGGCTTTTCCTGACAATCGTGGGACCTAGGTATTGCAGAGTAATTCTGGCAGAAAAGCAAAGGTCGGAATACCCCTAAAATCCCTGCTACAATATCCTAGCTCTCCCACGTTTCACCTTTGCACCTCACAATCCCTGTCTTGGCCATTGCATCTATCTTCACTAGTAACTCTTTGTGGTCTGGTAGAACATTAATTACGTCTGCTAACTCTTCCTCATACTGCATAGTGTTAGCTAAGAATGTTCCCTGTATAACACAGTGGTTGCATCTGAGCTCTTATCCTGCAAAGGAAAAGACACATGGTAATATTTGGTGGTACCTCCTAAGATGAGTGTAACCTATCTGAGTCTGTTGCGTGTGGCATCAAATAAAAACAAAACGGGAAGTGTCTGCAGTCTGCATACTTATCTCTGTCATATGTTGGTACCATATATTATCTAATAAGCCAGCATGAATGCTAGGAGATATGTTTTCTTGCTCAGGTACTGCTCTCTGCAAGCGCTTAATACTGTTGAATAACCAAATACATGAAGTAAAATAACATTTTTATATAGCTGCTGGTATAAGTAGGCATAAAAAGAAAAAACAAAACAACAATACATAACTGTCCGCTAGTAGAGTTGACAAAATACTCCACTTGAGCTTTGAAGGGAGACAGTGTTACTTTTGTGTCTTGCTTTCCCCCTCATTTTCCTTCTTTGTGGATATGTCTGAGGCAAAGCAGGATCCAGTCGCACATCGCTCCTGTGAATCCATTCAGAACATTCACCTTCACTGCAGTGGGAGTAATCATTGTCACCGAGAGGGGACCGTCGCATTGAGGATCCTTCCATCTGTGGGTGAAGTTTTGCATGTAAACTTGCCGGCCGACAGATATTGAACTGGTCTGCTGGGCCACGGATAGTCTTCTCCTTTCGCAATACCTGTTTATAGAAGAACTTAACAGATTTCATTAACTCGGCCAAATTACTCATCTCCTAAAACTGCAGCTGTCTTATGGCCATCTGTCTTTTGCCTTGATATCTTTAAAGGGGTGGGCATGGGATGTCTTGTCACAATTTGATGTGGTGCTGAATGGTGATCACTTCCTGGCTGATTTCTGAAGGGTGTACAAGACCAATGGTAGGCAATACAACCATTTATTTTGCTGAGTGGCGCATAGTTTGCTTATTTTATTATTGAGGAGACAATTCAGGCGCTCCACTATTCCATTACTTTGGGGGTGATAGACTGATGGACTAATCCATGTTCTTACCTGCACGGCCACTCCTGACACAGGGTCCTGCCTCAATCTAGCGTAGAAATGGACAAACATTTACTATAAGGTACCTGTTATTGTTACATCTTTCTATCATGTCAACAAAATATAAATGTAGAGATACATATAAGAAAGATGTTTTTACTGGTAGAAAAAGGTGAGAGAGAAGGATCGCATTGCTGGTTTGTTAAAATGTTTTGCTTCCTCCAAAGAAGGTGGGTAGCCAACTATGGACAATTCTGCACACAACGGGATCTAAAGCAAGGCCTTTCCTGTCATGGTTTTGATACATTTCTCTTATTCTCTGTGCCGCTTTCGCTCACTCCTGATCAGCTCAGAGGTCAGTAATAGTAGGGTGTCATGAAGGTGTAACAACAGATCGGACCTTGTGGTAGCCAAGCAGTGCTGGACAAGGGCGTTTGAGATGGAGAGAGGTGTGTATTTTTCTTTTTTTTTTTATGACGTAATTTTGTATATTTGTTGCTTGGTAATTGGTTTATTGCGAGGCTTTAGTTTTGCAGTCTTACACTCTGCTAAGGTGGTTAGGTAGCTTTTATTTCTCCATCAGACGTTGCTGTGTCAGAGCTCCTTAAACATTTGCATGTCTTACGTCAGGGTCTTACCTGGATGGGCGACTGGAGTCCACCTCTGGCTGTCTACAGATCTTTTTTCTGGCAATGGGTCCACGAGTGATTTTCCCCCCACTGATGTCAATGTGGTCAAAACAGACCACATTGATATCGGTGTGGGGACAATAGAATCCCCAACACACCGATCACCCTGTTTTAATCACCATATAGATGCCAGCAACATTAAAATTAATTTGACATCTATAATGGCTTTTTAAACTCACTTTTTGTCTGTGAGGGCCCCCACTTAGTATAGAAGTGCATCCCTGTCATCTGGTGTATGCCCGCCCTCTACCAAACCAAGGTTTTGGAGGGCGAGGACTGGTCAATGATGAAGCATGACACCAGGTGGTGTGTGAGACCAGTCCTTCACTTTTTGTGAGATGCCTGCATCGCAAATTGATAAACTGTAGCACCTGGGACACCTTACTGGGAGTGGCCCTTTTTGTGCTGAACATTATATGTTGGAGGCTGCTGGCTCCTAGCACCCTGTGCCTCTGGTTCCCTCACCCCCCAGATCTCCTCTGGGCCTTGTGGTTACACTGTTTTTATTGTTATACATGTCACCAACATGTGTAACTTTTGTAGGTTTAGTGCTTGAAGTGAGGGCAGGGTTTAGGAGTGTCTGAGGCAATAGCAATTTGTAAAGGGGTAGGGGAAAAGAAGAAAAACACAGAGATAACAGCGAAAAAAAAACCGAGGATGATTCTCCTCAGTACTCGTTTTTTATTGTATCCTCACAAAGTACCCTTTAAAGACTAGGAGTCGCAATTTTCCCCAGACAGCCTTTTACTATCTTCAGGATCACTATTCGTGCTTCGCTTTGACCTACTTCTAATTGGCCGTGTTCGATCATACCAAACTTAACTTGCGGGATCGGAGAGCAAAACCTGTTATTTCTATTATTGCCTCCTCCCCCATCCTGTTCCTCCTTATGCCGGCCTCCCTCCCAAAGCTTCTATGGCCTTGAGACATGAACCCCTTATGTCCGCCCCAGTACTGGCTAGTTCACTTACCGCCGGGGCTGCACTTCTCCAGAACTGCGGCTACAAGCAGGCGTCTTCTGGGGGACTCCACCAGTCGTCACTGCAGACTTCTGTGTCGTCTTCCCCATCAGCGGTGTCCTCTCCTTCTTTTCCCTTCCTCCAGCCATCCACTGTCTTCTCTCAACTGGGATCAGCTTCCCGTACTCTTGTCTCCGCGTCCACGTCCCTTCCACCACTTACGGGTTCCTCCTCGCGCTTCCCCTGCTCTTGTGAGATGTTCCTTTTCCCGGTCACCTTGGATGCTGGTTTGTTCCCGCCGAGGGTCGGGTCCATGACGTTCTGCAGGGAAGATGTGACGGCGAAAGGTTTAACCCCTTGGTTACCTCTGCCTCCGTCTCCAAAAGTATGCTCATCTGGCTGGATATGTTCGCACTCGTCATCCGCCCCCTCCTGACATCGTGCCTGCAGGAAGACCCCCGTTGACTGCGTTGCATCCACAGCATCCATAGAGCATCTTCAGCATCCTTCATTCTTTGCACAAGTTCCACTTCATCGTAATGAAACTGCAATACAAATTAAGTGCCTGGAACTGCTTCTCCTGTGGAGGTAACTGTATCTAAGAATCCTGCTGGTCCTCCTAGCTAGCTCCCTGCTGGAGTTGGTCGTCCCAAGTGCTTCTACCTGACCGCATTGACACTCTAGTTTTCCTTTAAAAAGTTACGACTTGTCTAATATGTTGAATTTGCCAAGGCTTGTTTGCAGTTGGGTGAAAATGCTTTGATTTATTATTACTTTTAAAATTCATATATCTGGAACCCTCAAATGGATCTTTTTCATACTAGTATCTAAATTCCTATTAAAATACAGGCTACTTTTTTTAAATTGGTGTTGGATTTTGTGAGTGTTGTGTCGATTTCGTCTTCAGTTGTTTTGGTGCTATCTAAACACTTTACACTAGTTCTTCTATCCAGGGTTGAGCTGAAGGTCTGACAGATGAACCCTACTGGCCATTAAGAGGTTGGTAAGTGTATTATACAGTGAGGTTGCACAACCACATCAAATAATACGCCCCATTTCCTCACATAGGTGGGATACATAACTTGTGATTTGCAGTACCATACCGTTGTTGAAGTTAAGACCCCTGGGAATTCACACAGGCAGACACCTAGAAATGAAGATCTTGCTGCCAAAAAGTATTTTCTGTGCACATTTCTGAAATCCAGTGTACTGTTTCCAAAGAATTGCAGAAACGTTCCCAAGGAGTTTGAAGAAGTTTGGCAAAGTTCCATCAAAGTTCAAATAAGGGGGAAAGGTTCTCCACAGGTTTTTGAACACATCCCAGGGACCACATTTTTGACAAGGAAACCTGGAGCTCAATTTGGCAAATTTGTCCTCCTACAAGAGAGATGACCAGCTGGAATTTTGTGCAGAGAGGAATTATCATAGAAGCTAAAGCCAAGGAACCTGCTTTGATTAAAGTCCTGGGAGCTTAGAAGGAGGCTCACAGGGCACCTCCCTGCTTAGGGGAGGAATTATCCCAAGGCAGTGGAGGACAATAATAGACTTTTGAGTTTAGCCAGTGGGGCAGGTAGGAGCCTAATTCCCCCTGGAAAGCTTAGGAAGGTCCCCGGGGCCCACCGTCTGGCTTGATCTAAACACAGCCTGCGGTCCATACAGGAGAGCCTGCTAGCGCTGGACTTGGAGGAGAGGACCACAGCTCTGGCCGAGGAAAGATTGATCCTAAAGGAAAGGAGGGACAGGTTGGGCTTGGAGCCCAGAGAAGATGGTGGTAGCAGAAAAGTAAGTGCTGATGAGGGTGCCCCTGGTGTAAGGTTGCCCAAAGGGGATGTCCCTAGTTAAGGTCCAGGGGATGACATTGACAATTGGCTGGCCTCATATGAGAGAGCTCTCAAGATGAAGAAGGTGGGTACACAACTATGGGGAACACTTCTATGTAAGTTAGTGCCATGGGTTGTTAGAGAAAAGCTACTCACACAAGAGGAAGAGTAGGAAGCTGAGTCTTACACGCACATGAAGGCAGTCCTTGATAAGCTTTTTGGGTTAACTCCTGAAGAGTATAGGCAGAAGCTTAGATCCGTCCAGAAAGGCACTACACAAACATGGGTGAATTTTATTGACACCTCAGTTAAGGCACTGGAAGGATGCATGGATTAAAGGCAACAAGGTGGACATGTTTTAGGGGCTTTATAATCTGTTGGTTAAGGAGCACATTTTAACGAATTGTCATTCATAGAAGCGGCATTAGCATCTGGTGGACTCTAAGATGTCTGACCCCCAGGGAACTGGGCAAGACAGCTGATGAGTGGGTAAGAACCAGATCCACAAAAAGTCCCTGGCCAGCGACCAAAAAGAAGTGGTCAAGCCCCCTCTCAGGGGAAAGAGGGAGGAAAGGATAGAAAGAAGGATAGCTGCAAAGTATACCCAAATGTAGCCCAGGGGAGGGGGATAGTCCTAAAGCACATCCCATTCAAAGGGGTAGGGATACCAGTAAAAGAAGTTTGACCCCTTAAAGGCAGGGGTGTGCTTTGACTGTAACCAGCCAGGACACAAAATGGGGGAGACAGTGTGCATCAAAAATGCACCCACCATTGACCAGTCCAAAGCGTTGGCTATTGTAATGATTGGATGGTAAGTTGCTACTAGAGATGCCAAGGGTACACAGAGGCCACCTTAGTGTTCCTGGGTGGGGAGAACACTGAACCTTTGGACCACTGGTCTCCAATTATGGAGAAGTACAAGCAGTGGCCAAAAACAGTGGGGTGGAGGTGAGGGCCCTGAGGGATACAGGTGCCAGTTTAACCATGGTCATGGCTAAACTGGTTTCCCCAGACCAGCTCCTACCTGAGGAGGTGTTCAAGATTGTCATTGCTGACAATGTCACATAGTCACACCCTATGGCTGTGGTTGACTTTGACTGGGGAGTGTCATGTGGCTGCACTAGGCCCGGTTAAGAAACGCCATTTTACTTGCTTACATTCTTAAGTTGCCACCTCTGCTTAGACACAATGATATTTGACACACATTAATTTTTTGCACATACAGGATAATATTCCTCAAACTCAGTTTTGCTTACACCACCACTTCGTAGGCACTATATCAAACCACCTTGAACATTTGGTACAAGGACTACGTTTATCACGCAAGATGTTATTTGTGTTGGCCACTCGGCAACAGAGCTATCAAAATAGAATTAACAATAGCGGCCTGACTGGGGCTTCGGCATGGTAACATGGGTGATGGTATTATATATACACAACATGGGCCTTTTGTTTAGAAAGAGGAGCATTTTGCTGGCACTGAGAGGTAGGCCCATGCTGGAATTGTAGCACAGCTGATTACTTTTTACCTTATGTGAGGGATGCTGCCCAGCTCTCCACCAAGACGGCTGCAAGCGTATATTCTCTGTAATTAGCAAAATGCTTGAGCTGTTCATCTTCTTCACCATTCTCGTAATGATAATCACATAATTCTGTTTCCTTCTATTGATTATTGTATCGCAAGTATTTTACTCAAGAATCACAATGCTTCAATAAATATTGAAACTTTTACTGCGTATTTCTTGTGTATCTCTTTGGGCATGCATAAGTAACTGAGCGAAAGCGTTCTAGATCTGTTTCCACAATTTCCTTGTGGAGTCAGGGTTGTCATGTTCTGAGGTTGCATAAACATTTGTTACCCTCTAAGGTTAGGGGTACAAGTGGTGCACTGTGAGCTAGCAGGACTATAAGCCAACATATGCTGAGGGGTGTTCAGAATCAGTCTTGCACAATTCCAACATTTATGTTGTCCAACAAATGCACAGTTTTACTTGTGAAAGTATCAGTCACGCAACAGGAGGAATTACTGTCCCAAAGAAGGAAGCCGTGTCCCCTGCCATCCTGGTGGATTGTCTACTGGGCAATGACTTGGGAACTTCTGCTTGGGCAGAAGTAGATAGGGTGTTACTCCCAGAGTAGAGAAGGCCCTGAGAGAAAGTCAAAGGATCCTGTAGCCTGAAACTATGGATTATTTTATTTTATCTATTTTGCGTATTTGTACAGCGTATAGCTGCCCCAGCGACGGGGCGTCCCTGCACTACCCAGGTGTAAGTGACTAGAGACGCTCCAGAAGAGGAATGGGAGTTATGCCGGAAAGAGCCAGGTCTTTATGGCTTTACAGAACGGCAGGTGGTTCTGGAGCCCTCTAATGGAAGAAGGGAGAGAGTTCCAGAGCTTGGCTGCCAAAACCTTAAAGGAACGACCACCAGCTCTGGCTCTTTGAACTCGGGGGATACACGCCAGCCCTTGGTCAGTTGAACGCAGGAGTCGACTCGGAACATACGGCACTAGCATATTTGCTAGAACTGGAGGTGCTTGTTAGGTCAAGATTTTATGAGCGACACAGAGTGTCTTGAACTGGATTCTTCTATCTACTGGTAGCCAGTGTAGCTTAGGTAAAAGCTTAGACACTGAACATGATTTCGGGAGTGCCAACAGAGTCCCAGCTGCCGCATTTTGTATTCTTTGAAGGCGTTGAATACAAGATTTGCTTGCACCTAAATATAAAGAATTGTCATAATCTAGCCTGGATAGAATCATAGCCTGTAGGATGGCCTGACGGATTTTTGAGTCAAAAAAACTAAGCAAAGTTTTTAACTCTCTCAGAAGCCCGAAACAAGTCCCTGCAACTGACTTGGATTGAGTGTCAAAGGAGAGACTTCGATTAATCCAAAAATCCAGGTTCTTCACAGCCTCCTTTGGTCTGGCCACCATTGCTCTGACCACATGTCGCTATCTCTGCCAAGAAAAAGTATTTCTGACTTGCTTGCGTTTAACTGCAAGCAGTTGGCTGTCACCCAGTCAGCAATAATCAGCATATCCTCCTTAAATTTGACGAGGTTACTATTGCATTTCTTAGAAAAAGCAATGACTAGTTGGGTGTCATCGGCATAGTATACCAATGACAACCCTCTGCTTCTTGCTGCTACTGCCAGGGGTTGTACATAGATATTAAAGAGCATGGGGCTCAGTATCGAACCCTGTGGCACACCATGTTTGATAGCATACTCCTGGGAGTGGAAAGGTGGCACAGTAACCTGGTAGGTTCCACCCACCAAGAAAGATCAAAACCAGACTAAGGCCAGACCCCCAATCCCTATCTCCTGTAGCCTGCGTAGTAATATGTCATGGGATACAGTGTCAAAAGTGGCACTCAAATCAAGAAGAATTAAGGCCGTGGAATTTCCCTCATCTAGGCTACTACGGATTTCCTCGATCACCGTCATCGGAGCACATTCGGTGCTGTGGCGGGATCTGAAGCCGTTTTGCGAGGCATCCAGAATTTCATTTTGCTCTTCAAACTCTGTAAGAATAGTATTTACATGAGATTCTGTGGCTTTAGCCAGGAAAAGGAAGCTGAGAGATGGGGTGGTAGTTACCCGGTTCAGATGGTTCTAAAGATGGTCTCTTTAACAGAGGAATTACTTTTGCATGCTTCCAGGCTGACGCTAAGGACGCTGAGGACAGAGACAGATTAATCAATTCCCTGGCTACTGGTCAAATGATGTTATGAAATTGACGAAACTGGGCTGGTCTCAGAGAGTCAACTGACGAGCCTGATTTAATTTTCAGGCAAAGAGACTCAGTCTCAGTGAGGGATAGTTGAGGAAAGGAACAAAATGTATTGTTTTCCATGATAACTCCACTATCCTCGTGCCTTTCCCCCAGGTCAGGATTAACAAGGATCAAAGGGAAGCTTTTGTAGATTTTCTTCACCTTGTGCACAAAATATCCAGCCAATTCATCACACTGATTGTTTGTGGTGACAGGTGAATCAGCCTTTTTGGGGTTAAACATTTCATGACCTTAAGAAGGGAGAAAATCGTTTTAGGGGGATTGTTGCGCTCCAAGATTTTATTTGTGATGTAGTCTGCTCTGGCTCTCAGGACCAGTTTATGATATGTCTTCATTGATTTGCGGTAATTATTTTTGGCTTCTGTATCGTAAGAGCACCTCCAGTCCCGCTCCAATTGTTTCCAGGTTTTTTTCGCTTTACTCAAAGATTCATTAAACCAGGGGTTGGATTGTCCTCTTTTATTTTTCGAGCTAAGTTTAGCAGGGATACAGCTGTCCAGAGCTTGGGTCAGCCAATCCTAAAAAAGCGTGTTAGCTGATTCTATATTGGATGGTACCTGAGGTTTATGGTTTAACAATAAATCAGAGAATTTGTTGACATCTAATTTATGCCAAGGTCGTTTTAATACCAACAATGAACAATTCTGAGCTGACTTGCCTTGCCAATGAATAGAGAAAGGGACAAGAAAGTGATCTGTCCATGCCATGGGAATCGGGGACGCAGCTGTTATGGAGCCTAGGTTCGAAAATATAGGGTCCAGCAAGTGACCTGCTACATGTGTACTATTAGAGACACATTGGGTCAACTGGCAGACCTCTAGGTCAGCTAAAAAGTTAGCAATGCCTGTCTTGCAGTTATCTTCTGAATGTAAATTAAGATCTCCTAAAATGGTAACATTTGCTGCTTTAATGGCAAATATAGTGACCTTGTTCGCTAATTCTTCTCTAAAGACTTTAGAAGGCCCTGGTGAATGATAAATGAGCAATCCAGAGACCGTGAAATTGTGGTTTAGGGTAATTTTAAAGAGTGCACTTTCGCACTCAGGAATGTCCTCATTCTTCAAGCTGCATGAGTAAAGCTCCTTATGGATTAATGCAATGCCACCACCTCTATTGCCTGTTCTATTAAGTTGATTCATATAGTAACCTTGAGGAAGTGCCAACCATGATTCTGCAACGGAATCCTGTGTCAGCCAAGTCTCAGTCAATAATAAAGCATCAGGAGACTCCTCTATTAATAAATCAAAGATCTCAGCGTGATGTTTAGCCAAGGACCGACAGTTCAGGCTAAGAAACCTGAACTAGGTGGAGTCAGGGGGAGAAATGCCACTCCCATCTCACTTACTTTGAAAAGGACACTGTTTACACTTGAAGGTTCCAGCCAGTGGAGACCAGGTATGTTTAGTGCAGTTGGAACATTTAATATTAAAAGACAAGAGCTCCGAGTGTGAATAGTGAAGTGTATCTTGTGTAAGTCAGGCAGCGTGTCTGGCATCTGGCAGCGTCCTGGCATGGACGGGCGCAGACAGGCTTGCCTTCGGCACGCCAGCGGTGTGCCTGCTGCGCATGTCCGCTTCACATCTGCATCCGGTGTGCTTAAAATAGACGGTGGGCAAACAACAGGCTCCTCAAGTCTGGCGTCTGATTGGCCCATGGTAGCCCAATTAGCGCCAAACACCCTCCGTGATGCGGAAGTCAGCAAATTCAGAATGGAATGTGGAGAACTCGACATGTTTTAAAACAGTTAAAAAGGTTTCACTCAACACGTTTTTTATAAAAACAGTTGAAAGATTTCAGCAAATCTATCAGTGTCCCAACAGCACTATTTCCCTCCCAGAACTCCAGCACGAGTACCTAGGGAGCTTGCGTCCGCATCCGGTGTGCTTAAAATAGATGGTGGGCAACAACAGGCTCCTCCTGTCTGGCGTCTGATTGGCCCAAGGTAGTCCAATCAGCGCTAAACATCCTACGTGATGCGGAAGTCAGCAAATTCAGAATGCAATGTGCAGAACTCAACACGTTTTAAAACAGTTAAAAAGGATTCACTTGACACGTTTTTTATAAAAACAGTTAAAAGATTTCAGCACATCTATCAGTGTCCCAACAGCACTATTTCCCTCCCAGAACTCCAGCACGAGTACCTAGGGAGCTTGCGTCCGCATCCGATGTACTTAATATAGATGCTGGGCAACAACAGGCTCCTCCCGTCTGGCGTCTGATTGGCCCAAAGTAGCCCAATCAGCGCTAAACACCCTTCGTGATGCGGAAGTCAGCAAATTCAGAATGCAATGTGCAGAACTCGACACGTTTTAAAACAGTTAAAAAAGTTTCACATGACACGTTTTTTAATAAAAAACAGTTAAAGATTTCAGCAAATCCATCAGTGTCCCAACAGCAGTATTTCCCTCCCAGAACTCCAGCACGAATACCTAGCCCTAAAGCCAAGAAGAGGAGCAGGAAGACTGACTCCTCAGCCTCCAAAGGTCCATAGATGGAGAAGGAGCCCAACCAGCAGGAGGAAGGCCTTGTGCCTGAAGAAGAACTGACATCCTGGCAGAATTCCAAGGAGCACTGGGTCCCTCTAGAGAGGACCTGAGCTATATACAAAGGACCTGTCTCATTTTAGGAGACCTGCAACAGCAGGCTGTCAAATAGCCACAAGGGGATACCAGTGGTAACAATAAGGTATACTAGGAGGAGAGGCTGCTGTACAGTGAGCCAGGGGACCCCCAAAACCAAGGGCATACAGAAGACTGATGGTCCCTCAACAGTAGAGGGAGCTCTTCCTTAACATAGCCCACGATTTCGCCTTGGCTGGGCACTTGGGGCAAACCAAGACCCGGGAAAGGCTGTTCAATCACTTCTACTGGCCCCAAATGTCTAAGAAGTTCAAGGAGTCTTGTCACTCCTTTGTGTCCTGCCAAGCTAGTGGCAAGGCAGAAAGCAAACCAAAAGCTCCCCTGATAACCCCTACCAGTGGTGGGGACCCCTTTGAGAGAGTTAGGATAGACATTGTTGGTCCCCTATATCCACCCACAGCTTCAGGGAACAGGTTCATTCTGATGGAGGTAGACCATGCCACTGGGTATCCTGAGGCAATCCCACTCAAGACAGTCACTGCATCCTTGTATTTTTGCTGAATTTGTTTTTGCTGGCCTTAAAACTCTGTGTACCTTACCGCTGCTAACCAGTGTTCTTGTGTTCTCTTCTTAAAACGTGGTACAATTGACTTATCCCCAAATAGGCATATTTAATTTACTTATAAATTCCTGGTAAAATGGTACTACATGTACCCAGGGCCTGTAAAGTAAATGTTACTAGTGGGCTTGCAGCACTTATTTTGCTACCCACTTAAGTAGGCCTTTTAAACATGTCTCAGGCCTGCCATTGAAGAAACTGTGTGTGCAGTTTAAACTGCTATTTTGACCTGGCATAATAAACCTTTTGCCAGGCTCAAACCTTCCTTTCTAGTATATATAAGCAACCCCTAGGGTAGGCCATGGACAGCCCAGAGGGGAAGGTGGAATGTATTTAAAAAGTAGGATATGTAATTTTAAGTTTTACATGTCCTGGTAGTGAAAAACTCTTACATTTATTTTTCACTACTGCATGGCCTATTTCTCTAATAGGATAACACTGTAGTTGCCTTATCACAAGTTATAAGTGCAATTCCCAAATGGGAAGAGATAACCAGTTCATGTTTGGTGTCTCTGGAATCACCATTGAATTCCTAACCTATGGTGAAGTTGGATTTTAAGTTGTAATTCTGAAAATGTACCTTTTAGTAAGTTGGCATTTTCTTGCCTGTAGTCTGTCTCTGGTCACATGACTGGGTGTAGCTGGCAGTTGGGCTCTGCGTATTCCTCCTAGACAGACACACACAATGAGTTTAGGTGTGACTGGATGGGCCATCACTGGCAGTATGGGAGGGAAGAGCTTGGCAAAGCCCCAATTACACTTGAATAGGCTGTGTCCTGTCATCATACAAAGGGCCTAATGGCCCTGCATTGTCACTTCAGCCAGCTTGGAGACAGGGCAGGGGAGGTAGGGAATTCCATGCCTATTACAGACACTGTCTAGAAACTTCTCCCACCTTCCAGAACCAGGGCACCAGAGTATAAAAGAAGGACCTCAGACACAACCACTTAAGTACACTTCTGGACTTGTTGATACTCTGCTAGATGGGACTGCTGTGCTGCTGAAGGACTGCCCCTCTACTGGACTGTACTCTGCTAGACTCCTGCTTTGCTGTCTTGACCTGCTGAATGCTGCCCTCATGCCTGGGTGAGAAAGGCTGGACCTACATCACTTGAACCCAGAATCACTCCAAGGGCTAGCTGGCTGGCCTCCTGATCTGAATCCTCAGGAACATAACAGGCTCCCAACAATCTTGCCTCTGCACCTGGACTCTGTCATCTGTGAGTCTACCCTACCAAGTGGTGCCATCCCAGTCCTAGACCCTTGCAAGATGGCTTAAGGTGCTTTGCCAGTCTCTGTGGATCCAGCGGAACCAACGCATCTCCTCTGTTGCATGGATTGCACCCATCTCAAAGACCCGCATCAATGCCGTGACCTGCAACACATTTGGATCCGCCGCCAAGTGATGCATCCTCAGCCAAGGCCCATGCATTCCTCGTCGTCGCCAGCCTCAACGATAAAACTGGTCTTTGCATCGCAGCCTCACAGCTCTTCGGAACCGACGCATTGCACCGACCGGGTGCCACATCCTTGATGCTGGACTTTGCATCGCAAGCCCTCGTCGGCAGGATCCTTGACCACGACGCAACAGGACCTCGCACCGCTGCCTCGCCGCTCCTCGGAACTGACGCACTGCTTTGACTGTGTGATGCATCTTTGATGTGGATCCATACAACGCTCTGCAAACCCAGATTTAAGGTACTCTGTTCAGTGGGCCTATCTGGGTCCCTGTAGCCAGCCCACCCTCCATCATAGTCGGCCTGAACTTGTGACTTTGTCCCAGTCCGGCGTGACAAGATACCCACAGTTGGCGCTTTACGCCTTTTGGTGCTATTTTTAGGAAAATGTGAGCCTTACCCCAAAGAATGGTGAAAGTCCAGAGCACACTCCGGTCATAATGTCATGTGGGAGGAGCTCACTGTCTCAGCAGACGGATGCCTGCTCAGGGGAGCCCGTCTTACAGTGCCAGCCATTCGGACTTAAAGGATGGTAGACCTCACATACAGGTCACAGCAGGGAGCCATTAAAACTAAATATAGACTAAGAAGCAAAGTGTGGTTCCCTAGCCTTGATGAGAAAGTCAAACATACAGTCCAACAGTATGGCCTTTGCCAGGCCACAGGAGGAAGTAACCCCCCTCCTCCCATCATCACCAAACAATCACCTGATGCCCCCTGGCACAGAGCCAGCGCATATTTTGGCAGCCTGCCCGACAGCAGACACCTCCTAGTGGTCATTGATGACTATTCACGTTGTCCAGAGGTCAAGATCGTGAAGACCACCTCTACAGAGGAAATGTTCCCTAAACTGGAGAAGGTTCTGGCTACTGTTAGAAATGGGGGTCTCTAGTTGGAAAGGGCTTGCACCTTTGTCCGGGTAGGGACCCTTCTTCCTAGTCAGGATAAGGGAGTTACACTCCTAAAATAACCCCTGCTCACCCCCTTGGTAGCTTGGCATGAGCAGTCAGACTTATCTTAGAGGCAGTGTGTAAAGCATTTGCACATAACCAACAGTAATACAGTGTAAGCACCACAAAAGGACACCACACCAGATTAGAAAAATATCCAATATTTTTATATACAAGACCAAAAACGATTTTTTAAATCTACAGTTCCTTGATTTCGAAAGCTCCATCCGGGGCTATCACGGCATCGTGAACAAACAAATTCACACAGTTCAGGCTGGTCGTGGTGTCGCGGACCAACTACGGTGTCGGGGAGAATCGCAAACAGTACCTGTTAGAAATGCAGGGCGCCGAAGCCCTTGAAGTCACTTGCGTTGCAGGTCGAGCTCCTTTCTGTTGGCATCAGGAGCACTGGCGTCGGCAGACGTCAGGTGCTGCGGTGCGAAGTGCAGCGGTGTGGCGTGCGGTGCCCTCAGGTCACGGTGCGAGCAGCGGCTCAGTGGCAGCATCAGATGGCGTCGTCGGTGAGACCAGGGTCGCGGTGCGAGATGAAGGCGGTGCTCGTCACGGTGCTGGCAGGTCACGATGCAAGCAGCGACGTCGTCGTTGCTGAAGCGCTGTCATCAGCTGATGAACGGGAGTCGATGGTACCGGCGTTGGTAGGCCAAAGCTAGGGTGCGGGATGAGGGCGGCGCGTCGTGTACCTTTATGAGCGGTGCTCTCGAACCATGGAGCATGCAGCGGCGTCGATTTTGGCGTGGAACGTTGACGTTGTTAAGCAAGGCGGTGAAGAGTGCGGTGCCCACAGGTCGCGGTGCGAGCAACGGCTCGGTGGTGGCATCAGCAGGCGTCGTCGGTGAGACCAGGGTCGCTGTGCCGCGTTGCGGCGGTGCTCTCTGTGGTGCCCAGACTTTGGCATGAAGCGAGGCGGTGCGGAGTGCGGTGCCCACAGGTCGCAGTGCGAGCAGCAGCTCGGTGGCGGCATCCGCAGGCATCGTCGGTGAGACCAGGTTCATGGTGCGGCATTGCGGCGGTGCCCTCTGCGGTGCGATCAGGACACGTAGTCGGCAGCAGCGTCGTAGACGTGGTCGAGTTACTTTTCCTCTGTTGCAGCACAAAACACACAGTCCCCAGTGCTGCGGGCAGAAGAGTTTGAAGTCTTTGCGGTTACTGAGACTTCGTGAACAGGGGGCAAGCTCTACCTCAAGCCCTTGGAGAGACTCACAAATTAGGTTGCAGAAAGTCCAGTCCAGGCCTTTCACTGCCCGAGACAGAAGCAGCCACTGCAGGTCAGCCCAGCAGAGCACCCAGCATAACGGTCGTTCCTCCTCACAGCTTCTCCGGCTCTTCTTCTTGGCAGTCTTCTTTATCCAGATGAGTTCTACAATTCAGGGGTCTGGGCCTCAGTATTTGTATCCAAATTCCCTTTGACCCTCTAGGCAGAGGGTGTCTGTTCTGCCTTCTTTTGTGTGATTTCCTGGCAGAAAGTAGAGACGGCATTGTCAGAGGCAGACCATGCACTTTAAGGTGCAAGGAAATCTCCTCCCTCTTATCCCATCGCAGCCCAGGTCTATTCAGCCCTCTCCTGACCTACCTAGACTATCGGGAGCTACCCCTGCTTCCTAGCCATCTGTCGGCCAAAACCAAGACAGGCAATCTACATTCCAGCAGAGGCACACGGGATGACTGAGCAAGAAAATACCTACCTTCTAAAAGAGGTATTTTCAAACACAGAATGTAAAAATCACCTTTACCAAAAGATGCATCTTTAGATTCTGAGTTCAGGCATACTACATTTTATTTTCCTACCTAGTTCCCAGGGGCAGTTGTGTTTATAAAATGTTATAAACAAACTTCCCATTTTGTCCTATGGGGAACAGATAACCTTACAATAGTGAAAAACGAAATGGGCTGTAATTCACTATCAGGACATGCCACACACACCAGCGCATGTCCTACCTTTCACATAAACTGCACCCTGCCCACAGGGGTACCTTGGGACCAACCTAGGGGTGCCTGACATGTAAGAAAAGGGAAGGTTAGGGACTGGCCAGTGTGTGCACGGGCCACATCGACATGACAGTTACAAACTGTGTGCAGACTCTGCAATGGCAGGTCTGAGATACCTTTTCCGGGCTACTCACGTGGGTGGCACAATCCGTGCTGCAGGCCCACGTGTAGCTTTTGATTCACAGGCCCTGGCACACTCAGTGCACTTTACCAGGGGCTGACAAGAAAACCAAACATCCAATCATTCCAAGAGTGAATGAGCTCATTGACAAGTTGGGGGCAGCCCTCACACCAGGAGCCAAAGAGAGGTCCACTTTTTCGACACCTGAGGGCCACTTTCAATTTAAAGTGATTTCCCTTGGGTTGACAAATATCCCTGTCACCTCCCAGAGGTTGGTGAATCGTGTCCTGTCAGGAATGGAGAGTTTCAGTGTAGCTTATCTGGAAAATACAGCTGAATTTAGCTCCACCTGGGAGTATCACCTGGTTCACCTCACGGAAGTGTTTCAGGCCTTGCAGCAAGCAGACCTGACTATCAAGGCCAGTAAGTGCCATAAAGGGCAAAGCTTTGTAGTGTACTTGGGCCACCAAGTTGATGAAGGTCATGTACTGCCTCTCCAGCTCAAGATCCAGACCGTTCTGGCTTGGGAGACTCCTAAGACCCAGACCCAGGTCAGAGCCTTTAGGCCTGACTAGACACTACAGGAGATTTGTAAAGGGTTATGGTACCATAGTTGCACCACTAACTGACTGACCTCCAAAAAGAAGTCCAGAAAGGGTATCTGTACTGAGCAGTGTCAGAAGGCTTTTGACACTTGCAAGGAAGCACTGTGCTCAGCACCTGTCTTGAAGGTCCCTGACTTCAGCAAATAGTTTGTTGTCCAGACACATGCCTCTGAACATGGGATAGGTGCATTGTTGTCATACTTGATTGATTTGAGCCAGGATCAGCCAGTTGCCTTAATCAGCAGGTGACTCCTTCCTAAGTTGGGAATTGAGAAATAAGCATTTGCTGTGGTCTGATCCCTGAAGAAGCTAAGACCCTACCTGTTTGGGACTCACTATAAGATTCAAACCAACAACAGACCCGTCAAATGGCTGATGTAGATGAGAGGAGAGAACCATAGGTTGCTGAGGTGGTCTATTTGCTTGCAGGGTATGGATTTCACAGCGCAACACAGACCTGGGACTGACCATGCCAATACAGATGGGCTTCCAGGTTCTTCCACTTAGATGATGAGAATCACCAGGGCAAGGGTTAGTTGCTCCTCACCTTTTTTCTGGATGGCGGGCATGTAAGATAATGCCTCTTTCTGTATGGTCACCTCCAAGTTTTTAGACTTATACTGTGGGTTTTTCGACTCTGAGAGAGCATTGAGGTATGCTAATCAGACCTCAGTGCTAGTGCCTTGAACGTAGAGTATAGATTGAATTGGCTAACTTACCCGTATGTTCCTAGTATATGGTATCCTGGTACGCAAGGCGTGCAAGCTAAAAGGGGTACCCCAGGGCTTGCAGATCTGTCTATGCCACCCTGGAGTTTCCCAAAGTAAAACAAGTCCCCCGGTCTGCCACTGCAGACTGGCAGAGTAGTCGTGCACTCCTAGCCCGATGTTACTATAGAAAGCAATGGCAAAGCCACTACTTCCCCTGTGCATCTGTGTAGGTCACCCCTCTGGCAGGCCTACTGAGTCTTAAGGAAGGGTGCAACATATAACATCAGCAGGACATGTAATTTACATGTCCTGATGGTAAACAGGCGAAAATGCAGTTATTACAGTGGAAAGATTTGTTCACCCAAACTGGCAACTACAGGTTTACACGCTTGACCCCTTAGCTGTGCTAACTCCTGAACTGTGCAATCAAAGTGGGCACTCCAATGTATCAAACAACGTGTCACATTAAGGCCCAACTTTTATCTCAAGTCAAAACTAAGGTAACTTGTTAAAGTGTGCAGCTTTTACAAAGCTGCCACCTTGATGCCTTTAAAACTCTTATGTTCCCTGGGATACATGGAGCCAGTTCCACAAGAAAGTTTTGTACCCTCCTCACGAGAAATTTCAATCAGGCATATTATCAAGCGGCATCCTTAATTATCGCTGGGCGCTCTTAGCAAGTTGTTTTTTTATCGCTGCCAATTATCGGCATGCTATCGCTGTATCAACAACGCATAGCGCAATGGCGATAATTTCCCAGCGATAGCGGTGTTTTCCATGGAACATAGCTGGTTTTCCAGTGATGTTCCATGGAAAACGGCGATAACCTTGCTGATACGACCCTGTGGTCGTATCAGCATAATCCACCCCCATTTGTAGGTATAGTTAAGTCTGCATTTTTGCAGACGTTAGTTTTTGGCAAAAACGCGGTTTTCACCAAAAACTAACATCTGCAAAACTGCGTGGGCATCCTTGTAAATATCGCGATGTACATTTCACGATATTTTACAAGGTAGTCCTTCAGGGGTACGCCCAGTAATGCCCACTATGCATCTCATTAGAGATGCAAAGTTAGGCATGCTGGAAACGGGCGCTAAGTCAAGGAAACGCGCGCTAGCGTGTCCTTGATGATATTGCGATAAAATTATCACCGCTTTTCGCCCGAAAACGGACGCTAAAGCAGCGATAATGTTATCCCCAGCCCTTGTTAATATGCCCCATCAATCACTCTTAAGAAGGACTACAATGAAGGAGTACAGGCTAAGGAGGTGCTACCTTCCTCCTGCAGGAAGACATTTGGGTGTTAGCCCCAAAAGGCAGGCTTCAAAGGAGAAGTTGCCTTTGAATGGCAGATGTGTCTTACTAGGGGGGATGGCTGCCCATTGTTTAGTTAGATATGCTGGGACGGAGAGGAAAAAGGAGAAATCTGCAGCCAAACCAGGTTTTCCAGGGGCGCATAGCTCTGAAGTAGCCATGCCTTGGGGTGGGCTAGGTAGGTCTGAAAGAGGGGTCTGACCATCTTGGGAGTGGACAAAATGGTGCATCCAGGGATACCGAGATGCTACACCCTGCAGGATGTGGTCACTAGATGGGAGTGAGCCTGGTACCCCACTGGCTACCAATCGCATCCTGCCTTTAGAGCATTTTTCAAGCATAAATAGGGTAGCCCTGGAACCCAGACTTCAGATCTCAACTGATCTGGAAGAAGGGTCACCATGCTGCACTGAGCGACCAAGAAAGAGAGGTGGCACTGTTGAGGACTGCACCTGCTGGATAGCAAAGAGAGGGACAGTGCCTGCCGTAACCTGCTCAAGAAGAAGTCGTCTCCACAGTCTAGCAAACCCTAGAGACTCCAAGGGTCAGCTGACTGGCCTCCTGTGCGTAGCACAGGAACACAACAGTTCAAGTCGGCTACCACTGCTGCCATGCAGCACCAGGGAGGAAGACTCGATGCACAGAGTTTCACCCACCTTCACTGCACCTGGGTGTGCTGTCAGAGAGCTGCTGGGACCCTCAGAAGGTGTGTCATCAACCCAGAAAGGATTGGCCTGTGATCACCGCACCGGGTGACTGCTAGACCGGAGAGGACCTCGTAGGACGTTAACCCTGAAGCCAGGACCCCCGTGCCCACTTTGGGGACTGAGGGATGCCTGCAGGAAGACCCTTTAGACCACATCGCAGCCACAGCATCCTTAGAGCATTTTCAGCATCCTGTACCCCCTTCATCAGGACCAATCTGTAGTGCCTGGAACTGCTAGAGGAATGCTTCTCCAGTGGAGGTTACTGTTTCTAAGTACCCTGCTGGTCCCCTAACAAGCTCCTTGTTGGAGCTGGTCGGCCCAAGTATTTCTAGCTGACCGCATTGACACTTGCCTAAGTTTCCCTTCAAAAACGTTTCCAAGTATCTAAGTTGTTGAATTTGCCAAGGCTCGTTCACCGTTGAGTGAAAATGCTTTGATTTATTATTACTTGTAAACTCCATATCTCCGGAACCTTCCAGTGATATTTTTCGTTGTAGTGTCTAAATTTTTCAAATAATACAGCCTATATTTATTTGTTGGTATTGGATTTCTTGAGTGTCGTGTCGATTTCTTCTTCAATTGTTTTGGTGCTGTTTAAATGTTTTACACTAGTTCCTCTGTGTAAGCCTTGCTGCTCAGTGCCACAGCTACCCTGGCTTGAGCTAAGGGCTTGACAGATGAAACTTATTGGAACTAAAGGGGTTGGTAAGTGTATTACACGAAGAGGTTGCACAACCACACCATATAATACACCTCATTTCCACACACCAGGCTATTGGCAGCTTCTCAGTCCGCCCCTGGAAAGATAACACTCAAAAGAGATAGGATTGCAAACAGCACAACGAGCTAACAGTGGTCAATATGGGACAGACAGCACAGGACACAAGTGTGGGTGGGGAGAGTGAAAAGGTGATAGAAAAAGAAGCAGAGCGCATAAAAGATAAAGGCACAGAATACTTGGGATGGATAAAGAAAGGATGGGCAGGCGATATTACACTTATTGCAGTGTCATGCCAGTGAGCTATGCTCCATCAGTGATGCAAAAAGTGCTGCTGCACTTGACCCTGGCCTTAGTGCTCTCAGGTCACTGCCTGGGAGTTGTGGTGGCAGCATGGGCACACAGACCTGCTTCTTCTGGGTGTTCCCCTACTTGTGCTGTATTCCCACCCTGGACTTAGTGTTCCTTTATTTTTGGGCTCTGATCGCTATACTAGCCAGCTAGTGGGATAGTGCCATTAATGAAAGAAGGAATTACTGGGATAGGACTAAGAAGCAAGTGTGTTACTCAACCCTACTAATGATGGAAAAACAGAAAGAGAATGAAGTCTTGAGTCAAACACACAAAATGCATTCAGGCAGGACTGGCAGTCAAGGGCCAGGATTCCCTGTATACTCCCAAGACAAGGAGCCTGTGACTCAGGGGAGGATACAACTCCTGTATATTGCAAACTTGATTGTGCCAAGGTGCCTGTGACTCAGGGGAGGATACAACTCCTGTATATTGCAAACTTGATTGTGCCAAGGTGCTTGTGACTCAGGGGAGGATACAACTCCTATATATGGCAAACTTGACTGTGCCAAGGTGCCTGTGACTCAGGGGAGGATACAACTCCTGTATATTGCAAACTTGATTGTGCCAAGGTGCCTGTGACTCAGGGGAGGATACAACTCCTGTATATTGCAAACTTGATTGTGCCAAGGTGCTTGTGACTCAGGGGAGGATACAACTCCTATATATGGCAAACTTGACTGTACCAAGGTGCCTGTGACTCAGGGGAGGATACAACTCCTGTATATTGCAAACTTGATTGTGCCAAGGTGCTTGTGACTCATAGTGTGAAGGCCACCCTCCGGGCTCAAGAGGCCAGACCTCCGCATGCCTAGATTGCGCCTTGACACACTTTTGGAACCTGCAACGATTTACAGTTTGCATCTGTGGCAATGCAAACAAATTAATTGCTGAAAGATGAGTGAAGTGAAAACCACGTGTCATGAGGGATGCACAGGCATATGGGACTGTGTACAAACCTGATCCACCCCTGTCAGCAAGTGTGCAGGAACAACATCTTACACAGATTTTACAGTCATTCACCCAGGATGAAACACAGGTCTCCATTATCAGCTTGCATTCATGCTCATTCACTGTCAGCGATGCCCAACTCTCAAGGCCGCACCCACGTTGGCCTATGCAGTCAATGTCATGTAATAGACAACGCCTTATGTAAAGTGACCACTGATACAAGACCTGCTGGAATCCGAATGTCAGCGAAATACCGAGAAAGGCACATATCATATCCAACAAACATCACCTAGACTAAATAGGGGGGTAGTTAATTAGTGCAATGGATGTCACTGGTGCGTACTAACTCTTTAAAGTTACTCAATGTGTGAGACTGTACCACGATGTAGACTCACAAACAATTGAGACTGGTACCCCAAAGTCTGACGCTAATATTCAATGAGAGTGTGCCTCTCAGTTAGAGACTAACAATGTGTGAGCAATGAGCAT
Organism: Triturus cristatus; assembly: GCF_964204655.1. Classification (NCBI taxonomy): domain Eukaryota; kingdom Metazoa; phylum Chordata; class Amphibia; order Caudata; family Salamandridae; genus Triturus; species Triturus cristatus. The sequence continues at coordinate 662,338,871 of NC_140584.1, forward strand.
GTTTCACGGTGTGCTGAACAGGTGACACAGCGCTCCAAAGTGTGAGAGTTAAAATGTGCAACATTATCCCCATCAGTGAAATTGTCATGTAAACCGCACCGAACCTGCGCGAGGCTCATGTTCGATAAGTAGCTGAAGCAGGCAGACTCAAAGTACCTCAAGTATTATTATTTTATGTATTATTTAAAAATGAACAGAAGATTCAAATAAAGTAGTTTCTAGCCCACAGCGAGACAGATATAAAACACTGCAAATATAAATCAATTTACATTGTACCAATTAGTGTGCTTTGCTCTGTACAAGGGAATTCTTCACTGTCAAGTTTAAGAAGTGTCATTTTGGGGTATTCCCGGTTGAATATTTGTGTCAGACAATCAGTGAATAAGGAGTAAAAGCAAGAATGAACTTGGGAGAGGTAATATTCTCATGATACATTCTCATGTGTGGGCCTTGCAGAGCATCACTTCAGCTTTGCCAGGAATTTTGCGATTACAGTTAGTCCTCTGTGATGGCTGATGAAGAAAGGGTTAATGTTTGAGTGGACTGAGGAAATTCAGCTAGCCTTTGATACTATTAACAAGCATTTACAATGCAATAGGTTTCGCATTCACTGGAGTTTGAGCTATTGGCATTGTAAATGACAATGCCTTTTATTTATGTTTTGGGTTTAAAACATAAATAAAAGGCATTGTCATTTACAGTACTACCAGCTTAAACTCTCACAAATGCAAGACCTATTGCATTGCAATAAAGGGCCTTCTCGACTGCTTGTTAGATTGTAAATATCAGAGGAAGAGACCAGCCCGCCACGTCTTCAAAGTAGTGATAAATAGTGCAGTGAAGATGTGTAAGTGTTGTAATTTACACAGACACAAAGTGTGAAGTGAGAGTTACATATGATCTGAGCTATAAACACTAACAAAGCGCTCCAACACTTTTCGCTCTGTGATTGCACTGTCGCAGCTCAGAAGGAAGACCGGAGGGGGGAGGAGGGGGGTGTCTTTTTCCTGCCCTCTCCCTGATTTGAGTGTGCAGTGTGGCATTGCGTAATGTCATTGCTATCTTTGGCCTAATAAAAACACTCCAGCTGCTGTAGTAGGGCCCTGATATCACTCCTGGTGCGGGGGGGCTGTGCTTTAAGGCAGGCATGGAGTGAGAGAGGGATAGTCTCAGCTGCAGCACGGGCCTCGAACAGTGCCCCTGCTATTACTAGTGAGCGAGAGCCGCTAAGGTGGTGGTATTGGTGGTGGTGGTATTGGTATTGTTGGTAGTGGTATTGGTGGTGCTGGTATTGGTGGTGGTGATATTGGTGATGGTGGTATTGGTGGCGGTATTGCTATTGGTGGAGGTAGTATTGGTATTGGTGGTGGTGGTACTGGTATTGGTGGTGGTGATATTGGTGGTGATATTTATTTATGGAATTTATAAAGGGCCAGTATTGGTGGTATTGATGGTGGGTATTGGTGGTGGTATTGGGGGTGGTGATATTGGTGGTGGTATTGAGGATGGTGGTATTGGTGATGGTATTAGTGGTGGTGGTATTGGTGGTGCTGGTATTGGTGGTGGTGGTGTTATTGGTGGTGATGGTGGTTTTGGTGGTAGTATTGGTGGTGGTATTGGTGGTGGCATTGGTGGTGGTGGTATTGGCGGTGGTATTGGTATTCGAGGTGGTTTTAGTGGTGATGGTATTGGTGGTGGTATTGGTGGTGGTGGTATTAATGGTGGAGGTACTTCTCGTGTTGTTGGTGGTGGGATTGGTTGTGGTGGGATTGGTGGTGTTGGTGGTATTGGTGGTGTTGGTGGTGATGGTATTGGTATTGGTGGTGGAAGTATTGGTTGTGGTGGTGGTATTGGTGGTGGTGGTATTGATGGTGGTGGTGGTATTGGTGGTGGTGGTGGCATTGGTGGTGGTGTTGTTGCTGTTAATAAAACAGGCTTTTGAAAGCAACCCGTTATGTGGCTTAGTGCAGATGACATGTAACACAGATGTGCTGTAGTCAGCTTCAGCCCATTAGCACACGATTATCTGCTACCTGGAATTCACATGACTTAATTCGCTAACCAATCAATCAATCAATTAAAACCGCTTTATTCGGTGCAAATGAAAAGAAAACACCATAAAAGCATACTAATATACAAATACTAAAACGTTCCTACATTACATCATAATTAGTTTGTAAGGAATAATAATTTATAAGTCTTCAGTTCACACAATAGCAAAATTAGGCAAACTTCTAGTACAAGTAAATGCTAATATGCCTAATATACAAAATACTGTTAAAAACGAACCTAGAAAGTCGGAATTGGATTAAATTTTACCCATTGAGCTATTCAGAGACATAGTTTCCAATAATAAAGTGCTAATGCATTAAAGTGCCGAAGGTACAAAGGTACAATCTGCCACAAATTGTATGATAAAGTGCTGGTGCTTATAAGTACATGAAAGTACATAAAGTGCACAATGCCACATCTTAGCAAGATAAAAGTTTAAAAGTATGGGCTAAAATTAATCGTCCTGATTTTCATATAACAATGCATCCAAGTGTGCGTAGTCTTTTCTTTTCTTAATTGAAAGTTGTACAAATCGAATAACAGTATTTATGATTTTCACATTTTCCAGACTACAGACAAAATTAAACTCATATTTATAGTTAGAAAGCATGTTTGTTAAAAAGAGGGGTTTTAAAATTGATTTCTGGATATCCCTATAAATAATACAAAAAAGAATAAAATGCAACGTAGATTGTGGGGTTTTACCATCACACGGACAGGGTGGTAATCTATAACACCACTTTTCCGTTCATGGGAATGCGACTAAATAATGTAATGTACCCATCCTTAACCTAGTTAAGTAAAATCTGTGCTGAATGTTCCTTACCAAGTAGAACTGACGAAAGTGCCAATGCTGACGAATAATTAGAGAAAATTAGCCATAGAAGAAAGGAGAAAACAACTACGGACGTACTACTGAATAGTATTTAAGCGCAAAAAATCTATTTTTTGACAATAATTAAATTTATCACAAAAGCATAATCTGGACACACAGACGTAATGAAGGCAAATAAACACGGAGAGAGAGAAATTGAGGGACAACAATTAGTGAAAAAATGTGCAACTCTACTGTCCTAATGACAGGGGTACAGCTCTAACATCCAATCTTACACCACTCCTCATTCATACACACAACTCATACATACAATTCAGTTTAATCAACCTATGGTTCTAAATTATGAACACGAAAGGTGTCTCCGTCTATAACAACTTGGGATGTGATCCGCTAAGTAAGGTGTGCACATTAGTCAATTCAATTTGTTGGGTTTGACAATATATGAAAAATACATAAAATCAGAACACCAAAGGCGGACTTGAAATACATGTGACTGGAGAACAAAGAAAGAAGGTCTACGCGTTTCGAACCCCGTTAGTTTAAAGATGGGGTTCTCATCAGGACCATATTGGTATAGACGGAGACACCTTGTCTTCATTACGTCTGTGTGTCCAGATTATGCTTTTGTGATAAATTTAATTATTGTCAAAAAATAGATTCTTTGCGATTAAATACTATTCAGTAGCACGTCCGTAGTTGTTTTCTCCTTTCTTCTATGGCTAATTTTCTCTAATTATTCGTCAGCATTGGCACTTTCGTCAGTTCTACTTGTTTATAGGCTCAGCCTTGCTTACTGGAGCCACACCCATTGTTGTTCAGAAAAAGAATGTTCCTTACCAGCGTCAAATATAACTGAATACACCTCATGAGCGGGTGTTCACATTAAAAAACCACGCTCTGTTTTTGAGTGGCAGCCCTTTCCCTTTCATATTCCATGGCAGTTATATATCTCAATTTCAGGTCACTTTTACTATATTCCTGAATAAGTAAGGGGGTTCTTTTTATCTGTATTTACTTTACATTGTGTTAGAAGATTAAAATTATACTCCAGCCATGGTATTTTCGAGCTACGGTCAAGAGCTAAGCAATCCATTATTAAATCTTTTGTGAATTTTGTTTCTTCTTTTGCCCATAGCCCTTGCCAAAAGGTACACCTGCCATATTTATTGTGTCGCTTAAGTATGGCACAGACAGTTCTTTATGTACTATAATGTTCACAGTTGCTCCTGGGACTGCCAACAATCTTTTTAAAAACTTATTTTCATTGGTTGGTAAGGCAGCCATATTTGCTCTCCTCCATATCGCAGCCCCATAACAGACCCCTGAGACACACTTACTCCGGTACAAAGTTAAAATTTCTCGTATAGGTTTATTTCCCAATTTTGCGGAGAATCTAAAAATACCCTCAGTGGTTCTTAAAAATTTCATTTTACATCATTCAATATGCATGTTCCATGTGCCGTTCTTTCAAAATAGCATCCCCAAATACGAGAACGATGGTACTCTATTAATAGCAGCCCCACCCACATGATGCTGTCTGTGCTTAGGCCTGTTGCTCCCGCATGACATGACAAAGGTTTTCTTTAAATTTAGTTGTAAGTCCTTATCATGTACAGGGCAAAGTTTTCTATTAGGCGTTGCAGACCGTTTGCTGTCCTTGATAATAGGACAGCATCGTATGCATATAATAAAACGGGCGTCGGACGTATTCCAACTTTCGGGATATCTGCAATAATGTTTTGTAAAAACAGGTCTACGTTGTTAACGTATAGGGAAAATAAAAGGGGGGCTAATACACATTCCTGTCTAATACCACGCATAACCCTAAAATCAGGCGTACATTTCCCCATTTTACCATACCGTACCCCAGAAGTTAAAAAAGCATAAATCTGGAATAAAAATGAGATTATATCAGTTGGGGCCCCTAGCCCTTTCAGTGTTTGCCATAGTTTTTGGTGGTTAACTAGGTCAAAGGCGCTAGTGAGGTCTACGAAACATAAATGGAGCGCCCCTCCTTGGCTAATGTGTACTTCCCTATTAATAATTCTAAGTTTAGACATTGCTCTACCGTCCCAGTACCCCTTCTGAAACCATACTGTGCCTCTGTTAAGGTTTTATTATCACTGGCCCAGTCTTCAAGCCTTTCCAGCATAATTTGGCCCATCAGCTTAGCAGTGGAATCAAGAATGGATATTGGCCGGTAGCAATTTGCCTTCCCTCTATCCCCTTTTTAGGTCTCGCCTGACCCAGCGCCTGCGCTGGTCTGGCGAGACTTATTGAGAGGGCTCCAAAAAGTGCTATCAGGCAGCCTTGAGCTATAGTGCATGTGCGCGGGCGCGCGCACCGTGCTTGACCGCGATTACTTTCGCGGCCGCACGGCAGCTTGGCATAGCCAATAGGTCTCGCTTTAGGGACCTTATAAGTATTTAGTTATGCAACTGTTGCATGGCTAAACACTTATAAGGTCCCAAAGGCGAGACCTATTGGCTATGCCAATGCTTGTTTAAAAATGGGTACGATAATACTTTCAACCCATGTAGCAGGTAGTACACCTCCCAGGGTGGCATTAAAAACATTCAATAAAATTGGTATCCAGAAATCCATATTAAACTTAAAAATTTCAATCGGCACCCCATCCGAGCCAGCAGCTTTACCGTTAGCACTTTTTTGAAGAGCTAATTTAATTTCATCTGACGTTATTGGTGATGATTTAACTGGTTCCACTGATTTAAATTTTCCCTTTTTACTATCAGTTATATTTATACCGTCTGGGTTAAAAATACTCTCAAAGTGTGACACCCAGTATTACTGTGGTACTACAATATCAATCTTAACATTATTCTCTTTAACCTCTTCGCTGCAGCGCAAATTCCGCCGCAGCGCTGCCGCAGTGCTGGACATTCCATTCCTAGGCATGGTCATGACGTCTCCCGGCCGTCGTCCGCACACGCCCATCGTGACTCATGACGGCCGGGAGACGTCATGAGCATGGAAGAGGTTAAAGTATGGATGATTAATTGTCTTCCAGAAGAGAGCTGAGTCTTTCAACTCTGCTGTCAGGATTAATTTCTCCCATGCCCCCTCGCGGATCTCCATTTTTCTTTCTTTCAAAGTATTTTTGTAATCTTTCCTCGCGGAGCTAATCCTATGGGGGTCTCTTGGCTTTTGTTTGAGTGCCTGTTTCAATTCCCTATTAAACCTCGAATACTCATGGCTAAACCATTTAGGGTTAAGATCACAACATTTCTTCCTCCTTTTAGTTGTTAGGTCACCTGCAATTTCATTAGTAATGTTGCAGAAGGCATTTATAATTGCCGTTTCTGAGGAAGAGCTATCCAAACAAGGCTTTTTGTGTTTTCCCTTTAAGGTTTTCCATGAATGTGACTGGATTCACACCCATCCATTTTGTTGAGACACCATTATTCCCTTGGGTACCAATATCGGCATCCACTGTCTTTCCCCGTGATTTTGGTGACAAATTTACTTTCAATATCATACTTAAGGGATGATGATCACTAAATAGACTGATATTTATCAAAACTTTTTCAACCAGATCACTACCATTGGCTGATATGATAAAGTGATCTATGTTTGAGGATGACCTTGTTCCTACGAAAAGTGTGCATATTTATTTCACCTTCTGGTGTAGTAGGTTCTAAAACTATTAGGTCATATTTATGCACTGCATTGTTGATGGCTTTCGGGTACATATCATGCGGAAAATGTAGAATCCTATCTCCAAAATGGTCACAGTACCCACAGGGTTCTCCAACTTCAAAATCACATTTAGCATAATTAAAATCCCCCGCCCAAACAAAGACATAATCCCCTGCTACTCCCTTTAAGAAAAGGTCCAAGTCGCTTTCTAATAGCTTGATGACCTTACTCTTGGAGTTATCAACAACATTATTATAAAAATGTATTACAACGATGGCCTGGTTTCCTTTGGAATAAAAATACAAAAGCTGATAATATTGCGATGAAATAAAAGTTTTCTTAAGGGTCAAAGGTGAGGTAACTGCGATTAATGTGGCTAAGCCAGCTTTCGCTCTTCCCATCCTAGATGGAATGGCATTAGTGCAGATGGTTTGGTAGTCATTTATAAAGAAGGGTTCAGTACACCATGTTTCTTGAATCAGTACTACCCCGAAACCATCCAGCATTTGCAACCAGTTGACATCACAAATCTTATTTTTGATCCCAGCGATGTTTCACGTCGTAATTTTTAAGAATTCACTAGGATATATACTAGAATCGACTTTCGGCAGGATACTAATGGGAGAGCTGTTACTATTATTATGCAAGGGTGTATCCAAAACCTATGTATGGGACGATACATTTAAATTACCATTTTCCATGTTGATAGTTGGATTGCGAGTATGACCATCACCCATAATGCTATGCAAAGACTCTTCCATGGCAGATTCCTCAATTTGGGCTATGATATCAACATCTGACAATCCACAATTAATAGTATGATCCTTATTCGTAGGTGGGAGATCAGCAATAGTATGTCAATCTATTTCACTGCATCTCCTCAACGGACCATACCTATTATACAATGACATATTCAACGGTGAATTAAATCACGTATTTACAATAATGTTGCTATAACTTGGTCTATAAAAGAAACCCAAAGGGACAGCCATTCTGTGATCAACGTTATCAGAACGATATCCTTTTCCATGATTCAGAAAAACATTCAGCAGATCACCCACCAATTTGTTACTTCTGAAATCTATCACTATACAATTTCCCTGACATGATTTCCTAGATTTGACCAACCAATCAACTCTCCTTAACATGATTATGTCCTGATGTAGTATATGCGTCCTAATGTTGATGTTTACGGAAATCCAGTGGACCACTTGATTCTTCAAAGATTCATACGTTTCCTTCTGGTTCACCATTAATTTAGGCACATTATTTAAGACTATGACATATAGAGTTGCCTCAGGTGGTAAGTTTAATGTCCCCTTGGTGTTTTTATCACGATATATAGATCTATTCTTCGTGAGTGATAGCGGAGTTTTAGGTACTCTTGTAACGTGGTGAATGTCATCTTTATCTACTTTGTCTAAGCTTGTATCTTTAGTCGGATGTGTTAAAAAGGTTTCCTTTAGTGTGGCTTTGGTGATCGTGTCTCTTTGCTTTGAAAAGCTAGTTACAATAACAGGGCTTGGTTTTTCTTTTACAGTTCCCATTAAATTGTGACCTAGCTTAGAGATGCTAGATGTCTTACTTATCATTTTAGAGGGCAATGTTTCAACAACCATGTCCGTTAAAAAAGCCATATCTTTCTGTATCAGCTTAATTTCCGACATTAAGCGTCTTTCGATACTATCCATTTTGCCATGTCATTTCTTAAAAAGAATTTCAAGATCTAGGGGCTTCTGTTTTATGAGATCGTGCTCCCCTCTAATCGGCCCGGGATTAGCTCCTCCCTTTTTTTGCTTAGCTGTTGTTTTAGCCTTAGTTATAAATTTAGTTGTTTGCTTTCCACTGGGCTATTTGCAATTCGTCCTGGTTGTTTCATCTTTTTCGCCGGGGGGGATATCAGAGAGGTATCATCTGTTAGTTCTGAGATTTCCAAAGATGAGGTTAGGACACGTGGGTTAGAAGATTTATGGGTGTTTGCATTATTAGATTCATTTGCTACGAGTGTCTCTATCCCCTTGTCCCTACCTCTCATGTTATTCTCAGATACTAAAGGGTCTGTTCCTCCTTCCAATACAGTCTCCTTTAAAGTAGCATCAAGAGCAGTTTTAGTTGCTGCCAGTTGCTCCTCTACATGAATAATTTCATTGTTACTAAGACCCACAACATTTATTTCGTGATGGGAGCATTCTTCGTGGGCTTCTTCCCCCCTTTTCGTGGTAGCTTCCTTTTGCCCATATCTAGTCAATGTTAATTAACGAATGGATGAAAACGGCGTAGATTTCTCTTATCGTAGTTTCTCAGTCTCTGCACTTTCAAGGGGGGTGGCCCTGCCCTGCCTCGGCCGGCAGCGGAAGGGTGCAGACGGGCACGCCCTTGGCCTGGGCTTTGCCCAGGCACAGCCCGGGCACGCCCGTGCTGCGGGAGCCCTAGCCGTTTTTTGAGCGCCTCCTGGCGCGTCCGATCCCATCAGCAGCCGGCGCGCCGCTTGGAGACCTGGGAAATTGAGTTTCCCCAACTCGCGGTCTTGCGGCATCTACGGCGTCTGTTGCAAGCAGCAGAGTGTCCTTAATGGCAGGAAAAAGCAGGTACTGTGTTTTCAATGGGCTCGCCGTTTTTTGAGCGCCTCCTGGCACATCCGATCCCATCGCTAATCATTTTGAAATCCATTTTACTTAGGGGGACGGGAGGTTGTAACAGACACAAGATAATGCCGGGTTAAAGTGATTGAAACGGGCACCCGTGTTACGTGGCGGCCATGCTGCTTAAAAAAATACAAGCGGTTCCAGCTGAAGCAACGCATATCCGGCCTGCAGTAGGAGAAACTCAATAAAGTGAATAGTGCTTACAGACTAAATAACAGGTCCCGTGTAACAACCGAAGTAAAGGGGCCAGTAACCATGGGAGGTTACAAATGAAGACAAGGCCGTACTAAGGAGGGACTAACAAGCCTCATAACGAATCCGAAGGTAGCATTTACGAAAGACAATGACACAAGCCAATGAAAAATATGGGAGGAGAGTGGGCGTGGCTTCTCTCCTATACTCTACTACAGCAGTCTCGCAGAGTGAGGAGGCATGCGCGCTGCCGCTAGGCTCGACCTAAAAATGAAACTGCCGATGCTTCAAAGTTCAGTAGGTTTAATGTGACAAAGATGTTGGTGCTACAAATGCAGGGTTGAAAGGAAAAAGAGCGGTTTTGTCAGAGAGTGACCAGAAGAAAAAATAGTTCAACAGCACCAATGGTCTGTAAATGATTAGGGCCTCATGTAGGTAGCCCAATACCGGTCGGTAACAGCCGATTTTCGGTAATTATACCGTTACCGACCGGTATTTAGGCTTTTGCAATGTAGGGGGCACATTACAGGATTCGGTAATTTACCGAATCGGTAAAATTACCGAATCGGTAATTTTACCGATTCGGTAAATACCGAATCCTGTAATGATATGTAGGGGGAGTGTGTGGGTGTCGTGTGGAGTCGGTATTTACCACCAACTAATAGTTGGTGGTAAATGAAGAATGGCTCTGTAAAAGCATTTTCAAGCGCTTAGAAGTGTGCAATGTGGCAGACATACATGCCCTTAGGGCATGTATGTGTGCCACATGTGCACACATGCAGGAATCAGGGGTGCAACAGGGTGTCAATGTGACACCCTGCCACCCTTGATTGTGATCCCCCCATTACCGAATCGGTATTTACCGATTCGGTAATGAGGCATACCTTCCCAATGGGAAGGTATGCCTCATTACCGAATCGGTAAATACCGATTCGGTAATTACCGAATTTCTACGATTCGGTAATTTTTAACGAATGAATACCTACATAGCATTTACCACTTCATAAATACCGAATCGGTATGATTCGGTATTTATGAAGTGGTAAATGCCAGGCCACCTACATAAGGCCCTAAGTATTTTACCCTGAGACAGAGAATGCAACAAATGTTTGATTTGCTGTTGGACATGCCAGGGGGCAGTCAGTACAGCAGCAGTGAATCAAACCAGTGTCACATTAAAAATGGAATGTACAGTGTCAGTATATGACGCAAATGCTATGTGTCCGTTAGAGAACTGCAACTAGTACTCAGGTATTGGGACCGTGCTTCATACACCATGTGGGTTAATGAAGTACCTTCCAGAACAGGTTACAAGCTACACTATGAGAGAGTGTTTAGTTGAAAGAGTGTTGCTATTTGCTGTTTGCATCTGTGGGAAGCATAATTGTGATGTGTGAGAGGGACCAGTGATGTACCCATCTTGCATTGGAAAGTGGTGTTGTGTTGCATTGTGATGGATGAAAGCCATGTGAGAGATGAGTGCAAGATTACTGGTTCCAATAGAACAGTTCCTATGCTGACTACATCAGAGAAGTGCCCACTTGAGGTCTTGTGGTGCTGACATGGCTACAGGCTGAGAGGTGAGGGGATAAACAGAGATACGCAGGATGACATGTTACCACATCATACATGTGAATACAGAAAGAGAGAGTCTCTCTACCAAGTGCTTTAAAACGGAGGAAGGCAGATACCTCTGTGAAGAAGGGGGATGGGTAGAGGCGACAGAAGTCATCTTGGAGAGAGATTCATGTGCTACTCACTATATGGTAACTGATAGAAGGCAGAAAAAGTAACTTGTGCAAAACAAATCCTTTAATCTGATTTACAATATTACTCTTTCTAATTAACTTAGGGCCATAAGTACGAAATTTAGTGTTTGCGATTTCCAAACAATGATTTTGTAGAAATCGCTATTTGGAAATCACAAAAGAACAAGGGCCATATGTAGGTAAAACCCAAATTGCAAATTCTTAATAGCGATTATTACCGATTTGCAATTAAGATCTCGCAAAAAACGATTTAGATAAAAAAATCGCTAAAAGTTAGCGATTCGGTAATAATCGCAAAAAGTATACCGAATCCGCATTACCGAATCGGTATTTGCGAAATCGCAATTTAAAAAAAATCGCAAATTAGCGAATCCGCTAATCGGGTGCAGCCTGATTACCTCACAACCAGGAAGTGGCCTGACACATGCTGTTTCACTGAGCCTGAAGCTGTGGAAGAGGCAGGGAGCAGGAGCACAGACCCAGGAGCTGCACAGAAATCCACAAGCAGACACCAAAAACAAGCATGGACACACAGGAGAAAGGAAAGGAGCAGGCAGAGAGGAAGAGGAAACACAAATTCTCTGAGAAGGAGTTAGAGATCCTAATTGAGGAGGTGGTAAAGGATCACGACCAGTTGTTTGGCAAATACTCTTTGTATGTTCCGGAATTGCAGAAACGGAAGATATGGCTCGTTATACAGGCAACAATTAATGCCATTGGTGTCACCCAGCGCTCCATTGACGAACTCAAGAAGCGCTGGTATGACCTACTCAAACGTGCCAAGGAGAGGGTGGCTGACAGGCTCAAGCAAGCCAATCAGACAGGTGGTGGAACATCCACTGCGCCAGTACCAACACCCCTGGAGGAAATGGTGGAGTCCACCCTCCAGCCGGAGAGCATCATTGGCATCGGAGACGCAGACAGCTCAGCCAGAGGAAACAACAGACAAGGTAAGAAGCATGCACAGCATGATGAGTCACCTCCCCCTCCCCAATCCCCAATCCCCGATCCCCATTAAGCAAGTATGAATCCCACTCAAGTCCATGATTTGCTCACAACCAGCAATGCATCTTGGGAGATGTAGTCCTAATTAACACATAGCATACCAGTTATTCCAATGAACCCAAGTGCATGTGACCCACATCTATAAATAAGCAAGCTGGGGACTGTCAGTATGAATGGCAAACATGTAATTTAATGGAACACAAGTGCCGCCAGGCAAGTAAGTAAATTGACATCTTGTATCCACAGGCGAAGCTGCGCCCCAGACTGCTCAGAGGGAGACAGATGAGGGAACACAACACTCAGGATGATGAGGCCCTGACACCTGCGGATGTCACGCCACCACCACCAACACCACCGAGACGCAGGAGGCATACGGTGGGTAGCCTTCAGGAGATGGAGGGTTCAGAGGAGGAGAGCACGGGAGCCCCACAGACCATGCAGGAAGAGGATAGGACAGACTCCAGAGACACAGTCCCCCATGGAGCATTGCCACACAAGTGCCCGACGACACAGACCAAGGGCACACTGTCCAGATTCACAGGGAGGAGATTCCAGTGTATTTGCAGGTCTGGAGGGAAACATGTTGAAGGTGCAGCGGCTGCAAGGTAAAACAATGTGGTCAATGCTCCTTCAGATGGTGTACATGAACAGACATATGAGGGACGTGAAGGAGGGCATAAATGCTCTAAATACCACCGCTGCAGAGGGCATGCAGGACATAGCCGGTGCTGTAAGGCTGTTGTGCAGCAAAATGGACATGGAACGTGGGGCAAGGCGCAGGGAGAAACAGCGCATGGAAGGGTACACAAAGGCGGTGAACTGGCTATGCAATGCCACCTCTGTCTTCAGCAGATGCTCAGTGGCCATGCATTTGGAGATGGCCCACTGCAGCCGTAATGTGGCCAGGGGGTTGGTTACTGTCACCACTGCGTTGGAAGAGCTCCAGACAACACACATCGCTGCCACAGGGTCTGGGATGGTGGTGAAAGTGAGGAGGTGACAAGCCGCAGCAGCATCACTCCACTAATAGTGGAGTCCAGGAGGCGCAGTGTAAGGCACGGTCCAGACGCAGGACAGTCCTCTAGGGAGGGCAGTGTGCAGAGTGAGTGGAGCAGTGCTGTGCGTGGGTACAGGAAATGAAGCCATGCTTCAGCTGACATTGGGAGATGGGTGCGGTAACCCATGTAACCAAAGGGATGACAATGAGCATGTAGTGTATCAATGCCATGCTGGGATTGTTGAGGCACTGAGGGGCCAATATGGTGCGGCGGTGTGCATTCCTATTGCCTGAAGTAAGGTCAATAAAACACAGTTAAACAATTGCAATTCCTCGCTTTGTCTCATTATTTACTCAGAAATAGTTGCGTGTGATCTCTGCCCGTCTGTGTCTCCCATCTGGCGCTGCTGTGACACCTGCTGCACGTAGCAGTGGCTGTGGACATTCCTCATCATCATCCTCTGATTTAGAGTTCCACTGGTGTTCCCTTCTTTGTGGCCAGGTTATGTAGCATGGCACATGTTGCTATTATCTTGCAGCAGATCAGAGGGCGGTACTGCCGTACACCTCCACTTTTGTGGAGGCAGCGGAACTTGCTTTTCAGGAGTCCAAATGTACACTCAACCACATTCCGCGTTGATTTATGCACCACATTAAATCTCCTCTCACTTGGGGTAGATGGGTTGAGGTATGGAGTCAGGATAAATGACCGCACCGCATATGCGCTGTCACATAAGTGGTAAAGGAAGAAACATCATTCACAGTCAGCAACAGATACATTCAAGGTATACATCAGGGTGTGTCACATTGATTTACCTAGCAGGTATCCTTCTCCAAATTCACACCCAGCAAGACGTGTATAGATCCCACTGTTCCTGAAGATGTAGGAGTCATGCATGCTTCCTGGAAATTTTGCTACAATATCGGTGATGATATGAGACGCATCACAAATGACCTGTACGTTGATTGAATGTGTTGATTTGCGGTTCCGATATATGTACTCAGTAGCAGAGGGGGGCAGATTGGAATATGTGTCCCATCGATGCACCCTATGACATGTGGGAACTGGGCCTTCTGATAAAAATCCGTCTTTGTCTTATGCAGGTCCGTCTGTGTGCTGGGGAAAATGATGTAGTGGTGATTTCTTTGCATCATGGCATCTAGGAATGTGTTAAAGAAGCGCAACACTCAACTCTGTGAGACACCACCAGCCACAGCTATGACCCCCTGGTAACTACCTGATGCAAGTAGGTGCAGGCAACAAAGGACCTGTACATGTGGTGGTATTGCGTGTGCCCTTGGTGTCTGGTGCTGCAGGATTGGGTGCAGGTCACGTGTCAGGTCTAGGATGGTGGTGGGGTGAAGCCTGTACCTCTCATGGATTTCTGCCTCTGTGAGTTGGAATAGTGTGATGCGCAATCTGTATACGCGTTCCTGTCATCTCCAGATCCTCAGTGCTGCTTCTTGCATCCGCATCCGCCTTGCAATGACATAGAGGGCCGCAGATGCATTCTGGGTCTGTTTATATGCAGTGCACCTGGTTACCACCGGCTTTGAGTCAGTGTTAATTTTTACGACTCCAAATTTGCGATTTTATGTACATTGGTTTGCGACTTTATATTGCGATTCCTTATTTAGCGACCTGCAAGTTAGTGAGTCGGTGTGGCATATTCGCTAAATAAGGAATCGCTAACTGTTTTCCTTTATTTTTAGCGATTCTTTATTTAGCGATTTGTTTTTTCTGTCTCTACATTTCACATGGGTTATTTGCGATCGCAAACGTGGAAATTCTGCGAATTTCTGCGTTTGCGATCGCTATTTGTCTACCTACATCTGGCCCCAAGTTACTTATCTTTGGTAACACATTATCTGGTAGAAATTATATCGAGCCTCATAATACTTACCTTTGAATTTCCCCATTCAACAAACAAATGATGGACGGAATGCTGACAATGCAGACATTCTCCCCCAGTCAAGAGATCTGGGTTAAATCCATCGTTCTTTTGCCCACTACGCCACCCCAGTTTAGACATGGCTATATACAAATCAGTCTTGACCCTGTGCCTCATGGGAACAGTCCAGCCCGAACTGCCAAGCCATGTCTTCCCTGGACCGGAATCAAGCATCCTAGGACCGGTTTCTGGCTATCAGCCGTCATCAGCCAGGATAGCTTGACTCCAGTGGCGTAGTGAGCACGGGTCCCACGTCTGGGAATACCCATCCCACTTAGGGCGAAAAGCGATACAACAAACAAATGATGGATGGAATGCTGACAATGCAGACATTCTCCCCCAGTCAAGAGATCTGGGTTAAATCCATCGTTCTTTTGCCCACTACGCCACCCCAGTTTAGACATGGCTATATGCAAATCAGTCTTGACCCTGTGCCTCATGGGAACCGTCCAGCCCGAACTGCCAAGCCATGTCTTCCCTGGACCGGAATCAAGCATCCTAGGACCGGTTTCTGGCTATCAGCCGTCATCAGCCAGGATAGCTTGACTCCAGTGGCGTAGTGAGCACGGGTCCCACGTCTGGGAATACCCATCCCACTTAGGGCGAAAAGCGATACAACAAACAAATGATGGACGGAATGCTGACAATGCAGACATTCTCCCCCAGTCAAGAGATCTGGGTTAAATCCATCGTTCTTTTGCCCACTACGCCACCCCAGTTTAGACATGGCTATATGCAAATCAGTCTTGACCCTGTGCCTCATGGGAACAGTCCAGCCCGAACTGCCAAGCCATGTCTTCCCTGGACCGGAATCAAGCATCCTAGGACCGGTTTCTGGCTATCAGCCGTCATCAGCCAGGATAGCTTGACTCCAGTGGCGTAGTGAGCACGGGTCCCACGTCTGGGAATACCCATCCCACTTAGGGCGAAAAGCGATACAACAAACAAATGATGGACGGAATGCTGACAATGCAGACATTCTCCCCCAGTCAAGAGATCTGGGTTAAATCCATTGTTCTTTTGCCCACTACGCCACCCCAGTTTAGACATGGCTATATGCAAATCAGTCTTGACCCTGTGCCTCATGGGAACAGTCCAGCCCGAACTGCCAAGCCATGTCTTCCCTGGACCGGAATCAAGCATCCTAGGACCGGTTTCTGGCTATCAGCCGTCATCAGCCAGGATAGCTTGACTCCAGTGGCGTAGTGAGCACGGGTCCCACGTCTGGGAATACCCATCCCACTTAGGGCGAAAAGCGATACAACAAACAAATGATGGACGGAATGCTGACAATGCAGACATTCTTCCCCAGTCAAGAGATCTGGGTTAAATCCATCGTTCTTTTGCCCACTACGCCACCCCAGTTTAGACATGGCTATATGCAAATCAGTCTTGACCCTGTGCCTCATGGGAACAGTCCAGCCCGAACTGCCAAGCCATGTCTTCCCTGGACCGGAATCAAGCATCCTAGTACCGGTTTCTGGCTATCAGCCGTCATCAGCCAGGATAGCTTGACTCCAGTGGCGTAGTGAGCACGGGTCCCACGTCTGGGAATACCCATCCCACTTAGGGCGAAAAGCGATACAACAAACAAATGATGGACGGAATGCTGACAATGCAGACATTCTCCCCCAGTCAAGAGATCTGGGTTAAATCCATCGTTCTTTTGCCCACTACGCCACCCCAGTTTAGACATGGCTATATGCAAATCAGTCTTGACCCTGTGCCTCATGGGAACAGTCCAGCCCGAACTGCCAAGCCATGTCTTCCCTGGACCGGAATCAAGCATCCTAGGACCGGTTTCTGGCTATCAGCCGTCATCAACCCCTGTCCAAATAGATTTCCTCCCTGGAAAGGTTGGAAGGGCAGTGGTAGCCACAGCCCAGGCACAGACAGACTTCCCCGTAGAGACTGGCAGAACTGTGACAGTCACAGCTCAAACACAAACTGAGTGCCCCCCTGAAAGGGTTGGCAAGGCTGTAATGGTCTCAGCCTATACTCAGACTGACATAGGTGTAGTGAAGCCTGAAACTATGAATCACTCCACACAAACAGAGAGTAGTGGGGAGGAAGAAAAGTCTCCCTCTCCCCAGGCATTAGGAAAAGGTCAGCCTCCTCAGGGATCTGACCTCACCCCTTGTGAAAGAACTGCCCCAGAGGTAGCCAGGCCTAGCCTGGCAGAGCCCCTGATGTCAGTGGACCTTTCCAAGGTGGGACCCAGTCTGGTGCAGGTAGCCTGCCTCTCTCTACCCTGCCTCAGTCAGCCCAGGGCTGCAGAGGTCAGGGAGGCCAGTGGACCCCAAGAGGGCCCCTATCCACAAGAACCCCCCCATCAAAAGAATGAGGATTGCCTGGCTAGTAGCCCTAGCCAGGTGATGGGTAAAAACATTCCTGAGGGATCTCCTTTACAGGTAGTTAGGGACCTCCCCCAGAGGGATTCTGTTGGGCAAAGGCAAACCTGGGACTTTAGGGCCCCAAACCTGACCTGTCCCTCCAGTAAGCCCACAAAAAGGACCCAGCCTCCAGCTTTAGGTAGCCAGAGGCTGGCCCTGAGAGCACAGTGCAACTCAGTTAAGGAAAGAAAGGCATCCATGGTGGAGGATGATTGGAGGAAGCTGAGGCCTCACTTTGAGGACACTCACTTCAGGACTCCATCTCAACACCAGCCTTTTACTTTGCCAAGACACACCAAAGGTAGAGATTCCCTATGGTGGAGACCCTCTGATACCCTTAGGGTGAGGGATTGCTTAGTGGACCATGAGACAGGGGGTAACCATGCCAGTGCTGGTTCTTCCTTATATGGCCACTTGGGCAATATAGGCTTACCTGGTCAAGGTCAGCCTTATCTCCCTTCGTTTGGGGGGGGGGGGTTGTGTAGGAAGGTGGATATCTGACTATGGTTACCCCCAATTTTTTTGCCTAGTGTCTAGCTGGTTTTTCGACTTAGTTGGCCTGAGATCCTGCCATTCAGGATCTCAGCCTAGCTGTTCTCTCTTTAAAATGGACTCCATGTACCCTAGGTACATACCCAATTGGTTGGATCACCCTGTGAGCCCCTGTACCAGTGTACACTAGGTACCCAGGGCATTGGTGTATCTAAGGCCTACCAGGGGCTGAAGCATGTATTATGCCACCCCTGGCCTGGCCTAACAAATTTGACACAACTGGCTGATCACTCAGCTGGGGTAAGTTGGTGTAACCACCTCTTACTTAGGTGTAGTATACCTATACCTAACCTTAAATGGGACACATGTTAACCTATCAGTCACTCCTATGGCAGGCCTTAACAATCCTGAAGGCAGAGTGCTTGGTTCCATGTGAGATGGTGCTCTGGCATGAGCTGAGCCTGTCTGCAGTGGTCGGAACAACTTCCTTCTACTGTTTCCAGATATCGTCATACCATATACTCTTAAGTGCATTATGAACCTCGCGGTTAAATGCTATCTTTGGTTTGGCTTTATCAAAACATGTCGAGTAAGGTGTCATACGAATTGGAATACTAACCCCTCGCCAATTCTGGCGACGGGGTTAGCATTCCACCCTTCTAGAGGGACACGACATGCACAGTACCTGAAACCCGGGTAAAATCAGACATAGCCTCAGCTCCACAAAATGGATGCTGCCACCACAGACACAAGTCTGCCCTCCTGCTGCTGGGAGTCCTTCCAGCTTGGGAGGTGTGGACAAAGGGTTTCCTGCCAGGGGAGGTGCGTGCACCACCCCAGACAGGATTTTGTGTATTGGTCAGGTAGGGCTTGAAAGGAACCAGACATGCCTGAGGCTCACAAGGAGCCTCGGTGCATATGCCAGTTCAAACCGGTCCTGGGGCACACCAGCCCTGGACCTGGGGCGAGCTGGACAAAGGATTGGGGGTGTAACCACCCCCCTTCCTGGTCCCACCCTTAGGGAGGGACCTAGCAGGTAGTCCGGCCCCTAGAATCCGAATAAAGGTAGGAGCTGTGTCCTAAGACTTTAGACATCCTGGAATCAACTTAACTACAAGAAGAAGACGGGAACTTCGACGCTCTGCCGCACAGAGGACTGAAGCCAATCTCCCCTGTGGTCAGGGAGTGACCACCTTGCTAACGCAAGCACCATCCAGCGAATCAACGTCTGCTTTGCCGCCGCCTCCCGCCGGAGCCCGAGCCCAGAGACTGACAAGACCTGGACCTCCAGACCTCTCACCGCCCGATCCACAGTCCCTGAAAAGAAGGAACCCGTGGAGGCACCGAGACACGTGGAGCCAGCCATCTTGAAAAGACCACGACAAGCTGCAAGCGCGACAACCGAGGCTCCCTCCAAGTTGTGCTTTGGGTCCTGAGAAGCCCAACATCCGAGCAGCATCTGCACCAAAGGTGAGCCCTCCAGCATCTCCACGATCTGCGTGGGGCCCCTCTGCATTTTGCCACTCGACGCGCCTAACCGGTTGCTGGCCCGTTGGCTAGTGGCCATCTTGGCGACGAACTTCAAGAACTACACCGCTGGTCTGGTTGCTCCAGACTGGCCCTTGCTCCCCTCCAAAGGAGCAGTCCCTCTGACCTTGCTGGTCAGAGCCATCAGCTTATTTCGTTTTCCACAACAATTGCTTTTGCCAAGGCTTGTTTGCTTCGATCAAGTCGCCGACACCGCCGACAGCGAGAGCCTGCGTGGGACAGCTCGTGAACCAACTCCTGGACGTCGTCGACCTTCAGGGACCACGTGGCTGCAGAGACAAGCTGCACCTTTCCTCCTGTTTGCACCCGACATCGCCTGGTACTCACCTGGTGCCACGCTGGTCACTGGCTAGTGACTGTGAACACTGTCCCCTCTGCTTACAGGTCTTCTACAACTCCGATCCACTCTGGGATCCACCGCATCTCTTCCGGACCGACCGCCTGCAGCATCTTTGTCTTCAGGCTCCATTGAACAGATAGAAGAAACCCGACGCACTTCGAGACCTATGCACCCGCTTCCTGTGGGTGAGGTAAAGCTGGCACTCCGGTGTCCAAGTGTAGAGTATCATCTCTAGTGTCTGTGTTTCCAATCTTGAGTTCATAGTCCCTCCG
Organism: Triturus cristatus; assembly: GCF_964204655.1. Lineage (NCBI taxonomy): Eukaryota > Metazoa > Chordata > Amphibia > Caudata > Salamandridae > Triturus > Triturus cristatus. The sequence continues at coordinate 662,359,020 of NC_140584.1, forward strand.
GAAGATCCTCTTTGCAGTAACTTTGTAACTTTTACGCACCCATTGAAAACCTATGGGAGCCCGCGTGTGACTGTTTGCTCTGCACACGCAACCCGTGGACCTCCTGGTCACTAACTAAGGTTAGCTCCTTGTAGGCCCAGCTATTCTAGAGGCCCTAGGCCTTTTCCCTTTTCTGTTCGTGGTACTTATACCACTATTTTAGTATATGGTTCGAGTGGCCACCAGGGCCCATCCATATAAAGTGCAACTTCTGTGTATTATAACATTGTCTTGTCTAACGATTTGTGCTCCCGTGCTCATAAAGAGTCTAGGGGATACTTTGAGAAATAAATACATATATATTTTCAATATATATCTGTGTGGTGTCCTTTCATTGGTATAAAGGGGGGTTGCATTTGGTAAAACAGCCTGCTTAACACGCTTTCACGAGTTTACCCTCAAAGACTGCTTAGCCTACGCTACCACTAGGGCAGCTAGTCCGAAAAGGTTGACTTACAACCACACCATAAGGGTTGCTTGGCATGGTACAAGGTGGTCACTTTAACTAGTGAACATCATATACCAGGCCAACTTCTCACACTTGGTGTTAGGGAAGTGAGGGAACGGGTACCGGGAACTGAGACTCCCTAGGGTTTAGTTACTTGCTGCCGACCCGCCCAACCCAGGATACGAGCCCGTACCTGCTGGTGCCACGCTTCTCCGGAAACGTGGCGGGGCGAGTCACCGAACCGTTGGCCTCCTGGCTCTGCCGTCTCCGACCTCGTTCTGGGGGCTGCTCTCTCGTCCTTTCCGTCGTTCTCTGCTCTTTCCTCTCTGGGTGCTCGCGTCTCTCTCTCCTCTCCGACCGTCCTCACTCACCCTCCTCTCTCGATACTTCCGCAATTTGAACGCCTTCCTTTCTCGGCGTCATCAAAGGGGGCGTGGCTGGAGACAAGCTCGTCCCAATTAAAGAAACATGGCTCTTCTGTGCCTGTCTCCCTTCCGAAGTCCGTCATCCGGATTGGCGTTTCTGGCTGCTGGAGGTAAAGAGGGTAGAGGGGATTGTTCATACTGTCAGACCGTAACCGTAGGCCGTTTTCCTGGTCAGGGCGTGATGACTCGTGACAGCCTGCCAGGGCCAGAGTCGCTGGTGTGGAACCAGATGGGTCCCCCATCTGAACCTGTGTGGCCCAAAGGTATGCCGGAGTTGTCGGGCCACTCAAAAATGAGACACATGGCCTCGTAGAGCTCTTTAATTTTATCAGGGGTCGCTCCAGATCCCAGAAAACTGGGGTGGCGCAGAGTCGACCCAGGGGCAGGTTCTGAGGAACCAGGCCTCAAACTCTGTTGTTGCTTTGTTGTGCTTGCTGATGGACAAGGCAACTTCTTGTGCTTTTTGTGCCTCTTACCTGTGTGCACTGATGATTTTGAGGGGGACAAAGAGGACTTTGGACTCCAGGAACTGTCCCAAGACTTTCCTTTCGACCGCGACTTCCGCGGAGTCACATGCCGGGCCGCCAGCAGCGTTAGGGACCACCTCTTCACAACCTTTGGTGCGATGGCCTGGCAATCATAGCACGACATGGTTCGTGGTCGTGTTCCAGACAACACAAACACACGAGGTGCAGGTCTTCTACAGACATGGCGCAGGGACAGGTGCCACAAAGTTTAAAACCTGTCTTCCTCGATGATATCCTCGACACACCAGGGTAAAAAATAGCTCCAAAAAAAAAACATTGCAAAAATCCTGTCACAAACTGACAGAGGGGTAGCTCTTCTCTCGGACCAGCGCTGGCTTGCACAGAGAGAAAGGAACTGACGTCAGGCAGCGAGGTGGCGTCTATATAGCTGACATGGACATCACTTCTGGCACGGTCGATGCCACGCAGAGCCGACCAACGCACCTACCGGCAAGCAGTGGTACTGCTCACGAAAAATCTCCCAAATCCAGTATGACAACTGGGGAAATTCAAAGGTAAGGAATCTATAAGTCCCTATAAGATATGAGATGTTCATAGGAGAGTATTCCAAAAATAGTGATTACTACTAATTTGCATTCACGTATAGAAAATTTCCTATTTGGATATTGTACAGATGTGATTTCCAAATAAGAAATCGCAATAGGAATAGTAGCATTCTGGATGCAGAATGATGATGTAAGAACAAGGAAGTTTAGAAATACAGGGTGTGGCCACAACCCAGAAGTCTGGGAAGGTAGTGGAGGTAAGGAGTGCTCCTGTAAGACTGCTGGTAGTGGAAATCTAAGTTCTGAAGAACATCATGTTCAAGGAAGATGGGGACAAAGACCCTCGCAGCAGGTAGTGCAAAGTAACATTTTCTGAGAAGGAGTCGGAGCTGTTAACAGAAGAATCTGTGGCACACATGGGCCAGCTTTTTGGGTAAGCTTTATTTTCTGTTCCCGAGGCCCAGAAAACTAAAATATGGAACAGCATTGTGGAGAAAGTCAACTCACTTGGTATCACCCAGGGAACCATACCAGAGATTAGGAAACACTGGTATGACCTAAGATCCTGCACCAAAGACAACGTGGCCAGTAGAATGGCTGATGCTCATGGCACAGATGGTAGACCCACCAAATATCCTCCTCCCACTTCAATGGAATCACTGTTTGAGGGGACACTTGAACCTGAAAGTGTCATGGGAGTGTCAGACAATGACACCTCCAATCCTGCAGGCTCCAGGCAAGGTAAGTAATTTTCCTGGTAAATTCTAACCATATCATTTTGTTTGCAAGTCCTCAAGTACAACATCTTAGCTAACAAAACTCAATTGAGATGCTGTACTCTGGCAATGCCTTATGGGAGTTGGGAGTATATACTCTGTCTAACTATGACCCTTTCACTACCTACAGTGTGTGACTACAGGCCCTCCCCCTCGCAGTATCCTAGGAAGCGAAAAGACAGCTAACAAAAAGTCAGTTGTTTTTCATTAGTTTTAAGAGTGCTTCACTGTATTACTGTAACGTATAATCATGCCGACGTAATACACTATATTCGGTGACAATAAGAGAAATAAATGACTTACTTAAGTTTAGATCAATTTGGTCCTAAGATAAACTAGAAATACACTGCATGTGGTGAGGTACACCTATCATTGAGCAGGGGAAAGCACGCTTATTTGTTCTCAATCTGGGTGAGTGAAATAAGGCCTTCGTCCCGTGACAAATGCACTGGATTTTACTCACTTAACATAGCATGAAATCACCGACAACCAGGTTGACAAAATACCGATATTAGCCACAAGGATTTGACTAGGTGGCCACAATCACTTGGTGACTCAACAAAAATAAGGAAATGTCAAATACTTTATTCTGATGTTGGTTTTGTCTGAACACTCGCATGTTCAAAAAGAATGTGAACATTTTTCACTGAAAAAATATTATATCACATGGCAAGATACTATAATTTTGTATATGATATGTAATTTTGAAGTAAGGAATATCAATAAGTAAGTAACTTACCTGGCTCCACAAAAAACTACCTATATGTCTATAATTCTACTTTTTCGCCACATTGGGCCATATGTAGGTAGCATAACATTTACCGATTCATAAATACCGAATTTTACCGATTCGGTATTTATGAATCGGTAAATAGTATGTAGGTAATTAATCGGTAATCATTACCGATTCGGTAAATATCGTTATTTATGAATCGGTATTTACCGAATCGGTAGTAATGCATCCCTTCCCATTGATTCCTATGGGCCTGGAGGCCCATAGGAATGAATGGGAAGCCAGTTACTATTACCGATTCGGTAAATACCGAATCGGTAATAGGGGAGGTATTATCATGGGTGGCAGGGTGTCACATTGACACCCTGTTGCACCCCTGATTCGTGCATGTGTGCACATGTGGCGCACATACATGCCCTAAGGGCATGTATGTCTGCCACATGGCACTTCACAAATTGCACAAAAATGCTTTTTTAAAGGTATTCGTCATTTACCATCAACTTGTAGTTGGTGGTAAATAACGAATCCAGACACAAATTATGCACTCACTTGAGTGCCCCCTACATAGCATTTCTGGATTCGGTATTTACCGAATCGGTATTTTACCGATTTCTTAAAATTCCGATTCGGTAAATACCGAATCCAGAAATCAGCCACCTACATCTCAAGTGCCTCAATACCGGTCGGTAACGGGATATTTACCGAATTTCGGCCGTTACCGACCGGTATTTGGCTTCCTACATATGGCCCATTATGTTTTACAAGATACGAATCGATACAAGAGGTATTGTCATAAAAAACTCCAGGGGTTTGTAAGTACCTACCACAGACACCCCTCTCTTGCATTCCATAGTACGCGGGCGAGTTATCTGATTTTGGTCCTAATAAAAGCCATACTGACCCTGAGAGGCACATGAAGTTGGCTGAAACATGTAAACCACACCTAGGATAAGTGGAAGCAATTAATTATCCCACATTTATTCGCCTTTGTTTTTCATATTGACAGAAAATCCCACGAATAAATTCACGACTTGTGAGACTGAATCTCGAGCCAATTTTAAAATCATCACTTCACTCTGACACATACACAGTCACAGGATCATACCCCCCCCACACAAATACAGCTCCACTGTAATCAGGCGTCACAGCACACCCTGGAAACATTCCGCAACCAGGTCTGAAACCCAATGATGAAGCATGTCACCTACCAGGTAGGGGAGTGAGGGCTCTTTTAAAACATCGTGTGGGTTCCAAATCACTGACACTTTGGCGACGAGGAAAAAGTGTAAAATAGGAAGGAGACTCGTTCTGATCTTGTTGAATATAATGAATGTCTGGGAAAGCGAGTGGGTCAACACTCCTCCCTCTCCTTTTGTTCCTCCAGAAAATTGTGGAGATCGGCACGTGGCAATTATTTTACAACAGGTCTCTTGTCTGTAGAGTAGTGCTCCATCAGTTTTGTGGAGACATCTGAATCAAGACTTGAGTATTCCAAAGTTACGTTCGATTATTGATTGCATTGTCTTATGTGCCCTGTTGTACTGCCTTTCACTTCTGGTTCTTAGATGCAAGTACGGTGTCAGTATCCAAAGGCGCAAGGCATATGCACTATCTCCTTAAATAGTATGAGAAGAATAGACTATTAGGTCATTTTACAAACACATTATTGGACACTATTTAAATTGAGTTTGCAATTTTCTTGACATGTAAACAGCCATTGCCAAACACTACCTGTACATTGAGTGAATGTGTGCCTTTTTAGTTTCTATTAATGAATTAATTTGCAGAGTAGGGGACATATGGCAATATGTGTGCCAACAACACAACCAATTATATTGAGAAAACATTAGTTTGGTCTGTTGTAAATTTTGGGAGTATTTAAAAAGTATTAAAAAGACATCTGAATCAAGACTTGAGTATTCCAAAGTTACGTTCGATTATTGATTGCATTGTCTTATGTGCCCTGTTGTACTGCCTTTCACTTCTGGTTCTTAGATGCAAGTACGGTGTCAGTATCCAAAGGCGCAAGGCATATGCACTATCTCCTTAAATAGTATGAGAAGAATAGACTATTAGGTCATTTTACAAACACATTATTGGACACTATATAAATTGAGTTTGCAATTTTCTTGACATGTAAACAGCCATTGCCAAACACTACCTGTACATTGAGTGAATGTGTGCCTTTTTAGTTTCTATTAATGAATTAATTTGCAGAGTAGGGGACATATGGCAATATGTGTGCCAACAACACAACCAATTATATTGAGAAAACATTAGTTTGGTCTGTTGTAAATGTTGGGAGTATTTAAAAAGTAAATATATCGGTTCATTTTGCTAACCATGATGTCTAGAAACATGTAAAAAAAACTAGCTATGACACCCGGGTAACTGCCATAAGCTAAAAGGTGTAGACAACACAATACTTGCACATGTGGTGGGATTGCATTGTTTCTGACTGTTGGGGTCTGTTGCCGAAGTTGTAACTCAAAAATTAAATCAAGAATTACTTCAGTACTTAGTCTGTACTTCTCATATATCTCCTCCTCAATCTATTCATACTGGATGATCCTCACCCTAAATATCCTCTCCTGTCTTCTCCTCCTTCTATGCCTACCAGCCAAAATCCTCATCCTCCCAGCCAAGACATACAGAGACACCATTCTGAAAAAACCAGATGCATTCTTGTTGACTTTTTACACATTGATGGTAATTGCAATTTCCTTAAAGGCCATTTTGCGACTATACGCAATTAGGAAGACCTTTGTACACAGTGTTAGCGATTCGCAATTGGGAAATCCCAATTTGTGATTTCCTACTTAGGAATTTCAAAATGTGATTCCTACATGAAGGAAATCTTAAAGTGCACCACCAAAATTTACTTTGGTACATATGAAATGTAATTCTGCATTTTCTAATGGCCTGAAATTGCGAATCACACTATTAGGAAATGCAAAATGCCTTCATACATATGGGCCTTAGTAACTTATCTTATGTGGCTAACACCTCAACTGACTGTTTCACTGCAATTACTTACTGCAACAGTAACCCACAAGGAACAAACACTGGTTATGTTCTAGCTCAAGACTTCAGTATGGTGTGCCAAACTGAACATGAATCATATATATGCCTCAAAGAATTGGCACTTTTCTAAGATGGGCTACTGCTCAATATCCCCACCTCACAGAATGGTACTGAACCATTGAAATCAGTTTGTGCAATCCATTCATAGCAGTTGCAATCAATCCTTGCTAGGTTCAACAATTCTATATAGTTGAACCGGTTCAACATTTCTATGGAGTTCAGAAAATCACCAGAAGCATGCAGTTCACTTTACTACAGGTGTATGAAATACTTGAGCCAGACTGAACCGCCTGTTAATATTGTAAACTTTACTACACGGAAAGAGAACTATTATGTTGGATTCCACGAAAAACTAAGTTACATGTGTTACAGCGCTCAGGACAGAGTCAGCAAACAAAAAAACTAAAAAAAACCTCAAGGATATGGCCTGCCTTATGAGGGAGTAAACTTGCGATTCCTGGGCAGCTGAAAGTAAATGTGAGCAAGCCAAGAAGTTAATAATGAGAGCAGAGCCCATGGAAGGGCCTGAATTGGCTCTAAGAGCCCGTGCACAAGCCAAGCCTTGGAAATATTTGCCATATAAACCATGTAAAAAATATCATGCAAAACAATATAATATGGTCTCTACTAAATTCAAAAAACTGTTCTTCTTTAACATAGGGAGTGTTTCAAGTCGTACATCAGATTATTATCACGGCATTTATTAAAGGTGATAGTTTTTAAACATGAATTTAGACCCTTTCATGCATCCTTTCCATGACGACAATGGCACTACTGAAGTGAGAGGTATATCATTTGTCACGTGTACATTATACTGTATTGTAATTGCATTTTTATAGCACTTACTACCCGACAAGGCATTGAAGCACTTTATGCGAGGCATTTGTGCCCTTGAGCCTTTTTATACGTGAAGCAATATTATAATCTATTAAATTAGACACAAGAGGTTTTGTTCAGCACACATCCTGAACTCATGCATTTGAAGCTGCTCTCATATAAGATAATGAAGAAGGCAACTCTGTGGAAAATAATATGTGCACACACACAATTTGGTCAAGCGTGTAAGTTAGAATTGTTACCAGGTTGTCCTGTTTCACATTCTGCAATTCAGCCAATAGATTTATATGGAATGTCACTGCTTTAGCTTTAATTCTTTGTGCATGAGATTAGCACAGTGGTTGCAGGCTAACAGATGCTACCTGAAAGTTCCGCCAGAGGGTCCAAGAGAACATCAAGCTGAGCCGGGCACCTGGCTCGAGTTCGCAAGTTGTTTCCTCTCCTCGCTGAAAGCATAAGGAACTTCTCTAGGGGTTGTAGTTGTGCTTCACATGCAGACACCGACCAAGGATTTAGCACCAGGAACGTGGACAGCAGTTCACAGGCCCTGCCCGTCCAACCGGGCCTGGCTGTCGGTCGTGAAGAGACCCATACGATACCTGTCAGGTAGTCGTGGGGTCCGTAACAATTAATGGACGGAATCCTGACTAATGTCAAACATTCACCCCCAGTACAGAGATCTGGGGTGAGTGTTGGATATTGTGTAGCATTCCGTCCATCATTTGTTCTTTTTGTGTGTGTAATTATGGCCATAGTCTAAACTTGCAAACTAATTTCTGTGATATCCATAGTGTGCAATCCAACTGGTATTTTGGTGCCTCCCAGAGCTTTCTGTTATTGTATACAGATATATAAGAGAACTGAAATACACCTAAAACCAACCAGGACTATTGGCTTTGTCAATTGTTTTAGCTGTGTTTAAGATAAATGAGTACCAACCATGATTTTATTGTAAATACTTAATATTGAAAATGTCTTAATTCTTTAATTTTGAGAGTATGAATTAAACATTACTGAGGCCTGTGGAAGGAGTAGCGGTCTTCATGTATGTCCATCTTCTCTCAACATCGCCTCCATCTGCAGATCTTACACCCCATATCTTTCCTCTTCACACCCTTTTTTCAATCTCTCCTAAATGCATTTCCTCACATCTCATTCACTTCACTACACTCCACACACACAACATACACACTGACGTATAAGAACTGCATTTTCTTTTACTTTTACCTTATGAATATTTTGATCATCTGTACCTCCTTCACAGAAACTTGCACAAAATCACAATTGCAACTGGGATATGTGACCATTGCTCTGTGGGCTCTACAGAGAGGCTAATTGAATGGCCAAATATTCTGAATAGCTTTCTGCCCCACTAGCCTTAACTCCAGAGCTCTCAACTGTTGCCTGTTATAAAAACCCGGATGTGAAGGAATGCAAGATGAAGTAATTATTGTGAAATATAAATGTCACTAAATCGCTGACATTCATTACCTTAACCAGGCCTCGAGAAATCTACTCACCCACTTGCTATGGCGAGTCAGATTTCATCTGGGAGAGCTATTTTTAGGGCCTACTGGCCCGTAATGGCGAGCTGACAAATAACAGTTGGTCTGTTCACTCACAAAGTGAATAAGCAATAAAGATGCCTTTAAATCGCGTTTTTATCTGTCACATTTGCTCTGCATTTAGAGACAGAGGTCAAAAGTCAGTTTGTCTTTTTACATTTACTTTTCTTTCTCTGGCATAAAAGTTTGAGGATTTTGTAAAGTGAACTGTCTGACAATCGAGCTGTGCAAAGCATCTGAAATGAAAGGCTGTAAGATGTCTGACTTTTTTCCAACACAACATTTAAATATCTACTAAGTGAACGACACAGACATTTCAAAATATATTTCAGTAGTTATGAAAGCACATTTCTGTAATTATGAGACTGGAGCCCTTTAAGGAGCTCCTCTGGACCTGGGATCACAAGTGTAAACCCCTTGCTTGGTGAAGACTACCGTACCAATTCAGGACTCGAGTGTTCTGAGAACATCACAGTCAACAGAAAGCATTAGCGCGGAGAACTGCCTGAGAATCCCCTGATCATGTCCAGCCAGGAAGTGCTCCATGACTCTGGGATTCATGCTATGCTCCAAGACAATATTACACTGAAACCTGTGCGGACACCATAGAATCCTGAACAGACCCACTTCTGAGGCTTCTACTCTCCCCCCACCAAAACACAAACCAGCCCGCGCCCCCGAAGGCATGGAACAACTAGACTTCAGGAAACAGAACACAGCTAGACAACAGGGGGGGGGTCTTGAGAGTCAACCCAGTCCTGCCAGCCTAATTCCACCAGCTGATCATCTGGAAACCTGGACTGGAGGACAGGAAACATGGAAAAGGACTTCTATCTGTTGGCCATCTTGAATGAGCCACATCCCCTTCATTGACCATGAGGCTTACACACTTATAGGGAGGTAGCCATCTTGGACTAGGGCACTCTGTTCCCATGTAATACTGGCCTCCCTCTATTTCCCGTTGCCGGGTTCTCTTTGGAACAGCTCGCTCATGAAGTGACATGACAGTGTTGTGCTCATTCTTTTACTTGCCTCTCTTATTTGAGACTGCCTCACACATACTTTTTGATCCGCTTACTATCTGGGGTGCCGAAGCCATAGCCTAAAGCAGTTTTCCAACCAAAAATCATTCCAGCCATAGCCCGAGGCATAGGGGAAGAAGCAGACTAAAAGAGAAAGAGCAGCAATAGAGTCTGTAGCTCAAATGTATCTCTGCTGCCTTCATACTGAGAGATCGCTCTGCTTAACCAGGGAAATTTTATCAACCTATTCTAATTAAGACTTCCTCTGAAATATACAGATGCTTCCTTCCTTGCTATTTACCCTCGAAGGGTAAATGGGAGTTTGGGAGGAAACAAAGACTCTGTCTGGACAAGAGGCTCTAGCACGAGCTGATGATAAGGATTGCCCCCTTTTGGAATCACCAGGGAATCAAATGAGGACTGTCCACTGGAAGAGAAATACGACTTCTCTCCATGAACCAGAACTAAGAGTACATACTAACTGCAAAGATGGTCACTCCAGCAAGTTTAGTGAAATAAATATACTACCTTTTCTTCAAATCCTATTTGTACACTTAGCTTCAAATACCAGTGAATGGAAGTCCTCCATCTTGAATTGGTTATTGAAAAGCCTCCCTCTCGACTACTGCCAGGGACCACTCCCACACTTGACCCAAAAGACTCAATGATAGAGATGGCAACTAAAACCTCCATACAGGAGGCAGTTAGCTCCTTTATTCTACCACATCAAACATTGCTCACATACACAGTGGGTAATTAGAGCATAAACTATGGGGATAAAATGAATACCAGCCCAGTCCTTGGTTACCACTGCGCCCTCACAGCATCACACTGATAAACCTAGTTTTATTTGTTGTAAAAATATAGCGGAATTCCCCGATCTCAAATCCCCGGAGCGGCAAAAACTCCTGAATTTACTCACAATGTCTACTAATATGGAGAAAGCTGGAATCAACTCTTTCAAGTTTATATATCATCCTAATCTCTCCAAAGCCTCAGCAAAGAAATGTAAACACAATACCCTGGAAGATTTTCCAGATACTCTCTTTGCTGATATATCAATATCAATATCATAGTGGCAGATATGAGAAGCTTAAAACAGACTCCCCCACCATTATTCAATAGAGCCATCACTATCTCCATATAAAATAATGGAGCGATACTGATTCAGTCAACAGATTTGCACCTTACACTATTTGGCCACATTTTCCAAGCACTCCTCAATGCCTTACTGCAAAGCCTCCTCCAACACACCATTTATCCCCCCCTTAAAACTTAATCACACCACACATGCCCAGCTCAAGCCTCACTTCAACACTCCCCCACAAATCTGCAATCAGTGGCCTTGTTACCCACCCCTAACAGGATACTCTTACTCTCCCAACCATACCTCCCAACATCCACTACACTATCGCAAAATGACCTGCAGCCCATACTCCATCCTCTTTCTGCAACCATTTACTTCCCCTCAACTCGTCCCAACTAGCAACCCCTCAACTAGACTCCACTGGCATTACCCAATCCCGCCAGATCACGCTCTGACCTGCCCATCCTACCACACTACACACTTGTCAATCTACACTCCCACTAACCTTGCATACACCGACAAACACTCCCCTTCACAATAACAGCCCTCCAGTAACACCCCACTCACCCCAACATATTACACACCCTGATACTTATCACTGACCCACTGTGGGCTAGTCCCCCCAATCAACATCCTCCACAATGATAACCCTCCAGTAACACCCCACTCACCTCCTACATTACACACTCCCACCATCATCACTGATCCATTGTGGATAAGTCATCTCTTCCCATCAACATCATCACACCCTGCACCAACACTGGCCATAAACTCTCTCATGTGTCACATTACACACCACCTCACTTGAGGATTTCTACTCAAAACACCCCAATCCATCCATGTTTTATTTCATTAGAACTCTCCTCCCAATATGAATCCACACATTTACAACCACACCCCTGAAATTCCTTACTGTCACCCGCTCACCTGAACAATTACCTCACCTAAATCTAGCTTGCCCTGTCTATGCACACAATCTCTTTACTCACTCAGGCTACACATCTCCCTCTACCATTCATTACACTCCTTCCCCTAACATCATCACACAGCAACTGGCAACCAGCTCCACCTCACTCAATTACCACCACTCGGACCACATTTCACAATCCCACTGAGACCACCTGACACACATGGACTCATTGTGCTCTGCTTCATTACACCTTACCTCTCCGCCTCAGTCTCCCACACAACATATTCTCCTCCCACATACCAACACTTCACACTACACTCTCTCCCCCCACCCTTCAAACTCCTCTCCGCATACCCTGACTCCTAAAACCACCATCTAGAGCACAAATTAGATCTCCAGAGCATGAAACTTTCTCAGACCAATGAGACTATATTACAGTTAAACTCCAGACGACCCTCTCTCTTGGACTACCCCCCCCCCCCCGCAGCTGAAGACACACTACTCTTGGTGCTCAATATCTATCAGTAGTTGTCTAACTTGCCCCATGAGACTCACACCCACTCTCTCCCAAGCTGACATTGATGACCAACTTGCAAGCTACAGCACCCAGCCAACTTGCAAGCTACAGCACCCAGCCAACCTCCTCTACTTCCTCTCCTCCTACTACCTTCTCAGTCCTAGACAGTCCTAGACAACTTCAACCAGCACAGAATCCCAACCATCTCCTCCACATGATTTAAACGCAAGTCACGCTCAAAGCAGACACCTGCTATCAGAAACAATATCCCCATAACAACAAAAACCCGTGAAACCTTTCACACCAAATCAATTAACTCATCTTTACTCACCATGCTTCACAACTGTAGATCTGCTATGAAGCACAAACTGGAAATATCCGACACATCTCTCAATACAAACTTTAAAAAAAAATCTGTTTATTTAACAAGCTCAATCAACATTGCATAATTATATATATCCGTATGCATACATCAAGGACACTCTGGCAGTATATATACATCATAATGGTTTACATAATAACAATTTTCTTGAAAGGGGGTCATAATGTGGGATGCACCCTTCCCCTCTCAACACTGGGCCACACCCTGTGGGCTCACCATTATTTATTATTATTATTTATTTAATTTATATGGCGCAACAGCTACCCAATAAGGGTTTACCGGCGCCTAGACACGAAAACTGAAAAGGGAAGTAATTATTGATTAAAAAGCCAAGTCTTCAGTGAACGACGAAAGTGGGGATACAAAGGTTCCCTACGTATGGCAAGAGGAATTGAGTTCCAAAGAGAGACCCCCAAGACAGAAAAGGATCTACCTCCCATTCTAGAGAGTCTGAACCTAGGAACGTGAAATTTTTCAAGTGAGGCAGAGCGAAGATGACGAGTTGGAACATAAGGACAGACAAGAGTCTGTAAATAGTCCGGTGCTAAGCCCCATTTGATTTTAAACATAAAGGTCAGAGCTTTGAACTCGATCCGCTTTTTGATTCGAAGCCAATGCAGTCACGGAGATGATGGGAGATAGAAGAACATCTAGGAACCCCACACAGGAGTCGGGCAGCAGAGTTTTGTACAAGTTGCAGCCTACGGGACACCGCCTTATTTGCACCCAAAAACAGAACGTTACCGTAGTCCAGCCGTGAAGTAATAAGAGCATGGACTACGGTTTTTTGGGTGTCTTTGGGCAGCATCCAGATAATTTTGCGCAACCATTTCAAGATGGTAAAGCAGGTGCCTGCAACTTTGATTGCTTGATGATGCATTTTCAAGGAGTCATCAATATAGAGATCCCAGGTTACGGACATGGTCGACAGGACGAGGAAGAGTACCCAACTCGTTCGGCCAGTGACATGAGCCCCAAAGATCCTTCTGCTTGCCTAGAATGAGGACCTCAGTTTTATTTGCATTTAGCTTTCGATAGTTGTTGTTCATCCAGACAGCGATTTGGCGTAGGCCCAAATGGAGAGCAGAGAAGGAAGAAGAAGAGTCTGATTTAGGAAGCGAGAAAATGATTTGAGAGTCGTCAGCGTATGTAAAAAGAGACAGTCCTGCGTTAACAGCAAGGAGCCCTGAGGAACTCCAAAAGGTGAAGGAAAGACGTTGGAACTGTCCGACGCAGAAAAGACTTGAAAAGTGCGGTCAGTAAGGAAGGAGGATAGCCAGTCCAAAGCAGAACCGCAAATGCCAAAAGATTTCAGAGTGTTAATCAGGATGGGGTGAGAGATGGTATCGAAAGCCGCGCTCAGATCTAATAGTATGAGCGCGACTGTATCACCAGAATCCAATAGATAGCGCAGTCATTCTGTGACGCTTAGGAGTGTGGTCTCAGTCGAGAAACCAGCACGAAAACCAGACTGTGAAGAGTGGAGTATTTTATTGGTATCCACAAACTTGGCGAGGTGAGTATGGATATGTCTTTCCAAAAACTTAGAAAAGATAGGTAAGAGAGACATAGGTCGAAAATTAGACAGGACTTTGGGATCAGCAGCAGGCTTTTTTAACAGAGGGCCAACCATGGAATGCTTCCAGACCGGCGGAACAGTAGATGATTGCAAGGAAGAATTGAGAACTTCCATAATAACCTGAAGATGGATGGGATGAAGTTGTTTAATAATGGAAATAGGTAAAGGGTCATTTGGAGAACCGATTTTATTGTACCAAGAATAGAAACAAAAGACTCCAGTTCCAAAAGAGGCCAAAAGGCCAATTGGGAGGGGACATTTGAATGTTCCTGAAAAGTGTTAGCCAGAATTGAAGGTGACATCAAGCAAGTCAGGGAGGAGTTAGCTATTTCTGAATGGATAAGCTCTATTTTGTCTGAAAACAAATAGCAAGATCCTCACATAATTGCTTGTCAAGAGGCAGGGACTTCGCTATGGTCTGAGCGCCAGCGAGGTTTTTTACTAAGCTAGAAAGTGTCTTTGGACGATTAGTAGCAGTATTGATAGTGTTGCAAGTGTATGCAGCTCGCGTAGATTTGCATAGATCATGGTAGGTTTTCAGAGAATTTTTGTATGCTATTTTCAAATCCGGGGCATAGTTTCGACGCCATTTCCTTTCTAATGCTTTGCATTTAGATTTTTCAATTTTAAGACTATCTGTAAACCATGAAGCAGGAGGGTGGTGATAGGTCAATTTTTTCTTTATAGGAGGAAGGCATACATCAACAGAATGGGACAGCCAACTGTGAATATTTTTTGCAGAAACAGGTACCTGCGGAGTAATGGAAGGGGTATTTTCACTTAGCAGATTATTCAGAGTGTTGATATCGATTTTTTTCCAGTCCCTATTAAAAAACATAGACTGGGGGAAGGCAGTGGGCAAACTGACAGGAGCCAGAATTTGGAATTTCAATAAGAAGTGATCCGATCAAAGAATAGGTATCGCTGGCTCACATACAATAGAAGCGACATTGGAAAAAATAGGATCTAAGAAATGGCCGGCCTTATGAGTAGGGCCGGAATTACAGAGGGTCACATTCATAGCTAAAAGATCGGCAATGAGATTGGAACATGTGACATTTGTGGCGTCTTCCAAATGGAGATTCAGATCGCCAAGTAAGGAAAAGTTAGTGGATGTCATAAGCAGGGAAGATACCAGACCAGGCAAAGTAGCCGACCACAAGGAGGAGGGACCTGGAGGGCGATAAATCAAAAGCCCTGAGAAGGAAAGTTTAGGAGTAAGTATAAGTTTAAATAATGCGGCTTCACAGTTAGGAAGGTTGACAGATTCTAATTTGCACTGGAAAAGATGTTTATAGATAACAGCAATCCCCCCGCCTATCCCAGTGGTCCTGTCCAATCTGGCGATGGCGCAATTGGAAGGAAGAGCAGTAGCTATGTCAGGCCCAGAACTGTGGTGAAGCCAGGTCTCAGTTAAAAAGAAGGCGTCTGGCGAATCCTCCAAAAGGAGGTCAAAAATTAAACTTTTATGCTTAGGAAGGGAGCGACAGTTTAAACTTAAGAAGCGGAACTTAGGAGCAGTATTTTCGAATGTCGTGGTTGTTCTGCAGTCATACTCCAAAGGGTGGGTCAAGGAGAAGGAACAATGAGCCCCCGAACAGGTGTGGGCAAAAGCGTTATCAACAGCTAAGAGAACGCAATCGGCATGGCAGATCGGCCGTAGTGCAAGAAGTTGTGGCGAGGTGTAAACTAACCTTGGGGACCTTGGAG
Organism: Triturus cristatus; assembly: GCF_964204655.1. Taxonomy (NCBI): domain Eukaryota; kingdom Metazoa; phylum Chordata; class Amphibia; order Caudata; family Salamandridae; genus Triturus; species Triturus cristatus. The sequence continues at coordinate 662,375,167 of NC_140584.1, forward strand.
AAGACGGAGGGGCAGGGATTCTGTCCCCTAGCCCCGGTCGGCCGCGGACGGGCGTAGACGGGCTTGCCATCACACACCTTAAAACAGATAGGTCCAAGCATCTGAGGCATTGGGTCACTTTATATACCTCTGTAATTTCGCCATGGGGACCTCATTTTTGAGGCATCGCAATACAAACTTGACCTCTTAATCCTTACAGAGATCTGGTTCAATTACACATCCCACAACACTTTTGATTTTCTACTTCCTCCAAACTTTTCCATCATCAGAAAGGACTGAGTAGGCAGAGTTGGGTGTGGTATTGCAGCCATTTACAGATATTCACTGCACTGCAAGAAGATATCAAATGGCCCCTTGTCCACATTTCAATGCTTCACCCTGAACCTACATGCTCAACATAATTCCCCCTTCAGAATAAATGCAGCTTACCAACCAACAGTTGGTAACATGACCTTTGTCGAGGAATGCACAGACCTCATAACTGATCAAACTACCCGAATTAACACAGTGATCTATCTGAGTGATATTAGTCTTCACTAGGGCACCACAGAAGACTCTTCAGTGAACTACTCCCCCTCCACTCCTCAACAATGATTTTATCCAACATAACCTTAAGCCAACACACACTAATGGCTCCATACTAAACCAAATAATCTCCAAAGAAGACATACTCTCAGTGAATGATCCCAATCTCTGTAGACTGGTCTGATCACTCCCTTATTCCCTTTAACCTGTAATTATATCAAACCCTGATAATGGGTCGACCGAAAAGAACTAAGTCCTGGGTTCGAAACACCAGAAACATAGACATTAATTCTCTTAGCAGAGCAACTTAGAGGATACTGCCCTCTATCTGCCCCACCACAAATGTGCCTCTCTGAGGTGGTTGATGTTGTATCCCCACTCCAATGCAAAAGGAAGCGATCAAAAACATCAGCACCATGGTTCAGCAAGGCCTTCTACAAGGAAAGGAAAGTCTTAAGAATCTTAGAAAAGACCGAACCTCACTCGCCCCAGAAGTGCTAGGTCCCTATACAAAAAACACTTTTTGTGAGAAATCCAACTCTTCCATCTGGTCAAAACCGCCAACAACCCCTCCACCCCCACATATATCAAATTTGAAGACCCATCAAAATCAGATGCAGCATCAAAATAAAAGCAGTTTAGACAGAACTTTGACTCCAAAGTTCAAGTGCTACCACATCAGGAGGTCAACCCCACCACTTTCATGGCGTGCAAATCAAGCGAGAGTTGGCAACTATTTAATACCATTACAGAGGAAGGCTTGCTCAATATCATCAGAAAAACAAACCCCTGTAACCACTTTGTGGACCCAATCCCAGGCAACATTGCTGAAGACTTTATACTAGCGTGTTTCCCCACTGGACAAAACTGGTGAATCTCTCCCTTAGCCAAGGAATGTTTCCTCAAGCTGGACCAGTCATCCCTCTCCTAAAATAATCCTCTGTAGATACTAATGACCGCAACAACTATCACCCTATCGCCAACCTGCCCTTCCTCTCAAAAATCACTGAAAAACGTGTAGCGGAGCAATTCTCCCAACACATCAAAAACAACGACCTCCTAGATGAATTCCAATCTGGTTTCAATCAGGGCTTCAGCACAGAGATCGCTATACTACAGGTGGCCGATGATGCTCTTTGAATTCTAGACTCAGATAACCCCTGCCTCAAGATTCTTCTCAACCTATCATCAGCCTTCAACAAGATCAACCACCAAACGCTCCTAGATCCACTCAAAAATTGAATGGGTATTAATGGCGTGTTACCTAAATGGTTCGCTTCATTCTTCATGGGCATGTTGCAGATAGTAAAAATTGATGACCATCTCTCTTCCCGATTGCGGTTGGTCAAGAGGTCCTCCGGGAATCCATCCTTGCCACGACTCTATTCAATCTATACATAGGGTCCCTTGGAGTTCTTCTTAAGAAGGCAGGTATCTTTTATCAATACGCAGATGACACACAGCTGGATCTAAAAGTCTCCTCACAAAATGATATCCTTAAAACCCCTTCGTAATCAAAACTTCAATTAAAATCCTGGATGGGCACAAATAAAATCTTTAACAATAAACCCACCATTGTTGATAGTGCCAAATCTCTAGGAGTAATCCTAGACAAAAGGTTCGACCTACATTCTTAAATCTGCTCAGCGCCTAACACATGCGCTATCAACTATGTCTTCTGTGGGGATTCGGAAGTTCCATTCCAGAGCAAGATCTCTTGCTCATACACTGGTGCTCTTCAGGATAGACTAATGTACCTCACTCTAGATTGGTCTCCCCAAAACCCATTTCACTCCCCCTGAAATCGATTTTACGCTTAACAGCACGATTCGTGTGCGGAGCCAAAAGAAATCACCATATTACACCTATAAGGATCACACTACGATGGTTTCCAGCTGAAGTCCGGACTATTTCCAAGACTGCCTGCATCATCCAAAATGCAAAAAAAACAATTGATGGACTGAACGTTAAACAATGTCAAACATTCACCACATAATAGAGATCTGGGCCTAAATCCATTGTTCTTTTGCTCCTCGTGCATTTCCAGGTTAAACCCAGCCATATGCAAATCAGTCTTGACCCTGCTACCCATGGGAACAGTCAAGCCCCAACTGCCAGGCTTGGTCCTCCCTGGACCAGGAACAAGCATCCTGGGACTGGTTTTAGGGTTCCACCCCTTGTCAGCCAGGCTAGCTTAACTCCAGTGGCATGGAGAGCACGGGACCCACGTCTGGGCATACTTGTCCCACTCGGGTGACAATTGAAAAAAGAACATTTGATGGACAGAATGTTTAAACACACAGATTCAAAAATGCTGGGAATTTTTAATTGTGTTTTTGTAAAGCCTGAAGAAGGTGGTTGGACCTGTTAACACCACCGAAACGCATCGCTCCTTGGTCGTTTTTAAAGAAATATTTTTATTTTGTTATGGAATCGAAATATATCTCATTATAGGATCATATTCCTAAATTTGATTTAGGATGGATTATTAATGTTGAGTCCTATAATTGATGTGTACTTTATTGTGTATTTTATTGTGCAATAACCCTGAATGCATTGGCGTCGTATTGTTTTTAATAGTGCTCAATGTGATTTCTTCATTCATAAACTTATTATTTTTTATATTAAATTAATGAATAAGCATTTGCATATTTGATTTGTTGGCTATTGTGATTAGCTCCTGTTGTCTGAGTGAACAGAGTAAATCTGGCATGCAATTTATGCTTCCCAAAGGTATTCATTTGTTAGACATAGCCCCATGGGAACAGTCCAGCGCGAACTGCCAGGGCAAGTCCTCCCTGGACCTGAAACAAGCATCCTGGGACCGATTTCAAAGTTTCACCCCTCATCAGCCAGACTAGCTTGACTCCAGTGGAGAGCATGGTGCCCACCCATCCCACTAGGGGTGACAATTGCAAAAATAACAATTTTGTTGCTGCAGCACTTTTTGACCTAATTGGGCTCGGTATGCCCAGACGTGGGTCCCTTGCTCACTGTGTCTGAGGATTTAACCCGTACTGGCTGATGAGGGGTGTTACCCCCAAACCGGTCCCAGGATGCTTGTTTCCGGTCCAGGGAGGACCCACCTTTGCAGTTCGGGCTGGACTGTTCCCATGAGGAGCAGGGTCAAGACTGATTTGCATTTGGCTGGGTCCAAATTGGGTGGTGCAGTGAGCAAAAGAAACAATGGATTTAACCCAGATCTCGACTGGAGGTGAATGTTTGATTAATTCAGCATTCCGTCCATCATTTGTTGCTGCAGAACTTTTCACCCTAAGCGGGATGGGTATGCCCAGATGTGGCTCCCTTGCTTACTTTGCCACTGGATTCAAGCTAGCCTGGCTGATGAGGGGTGTTACCCTGAAACCAGACCCCGGATGCTTGTTTCTGGTCCAGGGAGGTCCCAGTTGACAGTTTGGGCTGGACTGTTCCCATGAGTAGCATAGTCAAGACTGATTTGCATATGGCTGGGTACAAAACTGGGGTGGTGTAGTGAGCAAAAGAACAATAGATATAACCCAGATCTCTTGACTGGGGGTAAATGTTTGATTCATTCAGCATTCCGTACATCAATTGTTGTTGCAGAACTTTTCGCCCTAAGCGGGATGGGTATACCCAGACGTGGTTCCCTTGCTCAATGGATTCAAGCTAGCCTGGCTGATTATGGGTGTTACCCCAAAAATGGTCCCAGGATGATTGTTTCCAGTCCAGGGAGGATCCAGCTTGGCAGTTCAGGCTGGACTGCTTTGAGGAGCAGGTTCAAGCCTGATTTGCATATGGCTGGGTCCAAACTGGGGTGGTGTAGTTAACAAAAGAACAATGGATTTAACCCAGATGACTTGACTGGGGCTGAATGTTTGAATCATTCAGCATTCCATCCATCATTCACTGCCGGAGCACTTTTCGTCCTAAGTGGGATGAGTATGCCCAGAAGTGGGTCCCTTGCTCATTTGTTGCTGCAGCACGGCATCATCCATAAAGCTCTGCACACATTCACTGCCTGTTACCTGATGTACAACTCAAGCTATCAGGTGGCTCTAGACCATCTCGAAACGCCAAAGTAATTCTGCTTGAGCGCCCGTCAATTTAAAAGGAACGACTAACGGCACAATCCTTCTTGGGCAGCGCTACCAGAATCTGTAATTCATTAACTCCAAATCAATGCACAACTACCTGAATGGCAACCTTCAAAACCGACCTGAATTTTTTCGCCATCAATACCGGCACTTCTTTGTAGCCAGGGAAAGTACCGGTTCCCTGATTGATGGCAAGCTCAGTTTAGGTTTCTCCTTCAGTACAGGGCAGAGGCTGCTCTGCTTCCAAGGAGCTTGTAATTATCCGAGCCGTGAATTAGCTTTTTGCAGAGTTGCTGCTGAAGACCAGAAACCGGTCCCAGGATGCTTGTTTCCGGTCCAGGGAAGACATGGCTTGGCAGTTCGGGCTGGACTGTTCCCATGACATACAGGGTCAGACTGATTTGCATATGGCGATGTCTGAACTAAGGTGGCGGAGTGAGCTAAAGAATGATGATGGATTAAATCCAGATCAGTTGACTGGGGGTGAGTGCATGCATTGTTCAACAGTCCGTCCATCTTCCCCTTTGGTTTTTCTGAAGACTCCAGCAGTGTGTATTTGAATGTCCCCAAAATGTAGGGGTTTGAGAGGGCTCGTGTCACGCCCTGATTAACAGGACATGGTCTCTAGACAGGCCCTGCACTGTCGATCAGGTGTGCAGTGACCATTTGGGTAACTTTAGCCCCCCATCCACCCCTCCGTCAGGTGCGTGAAAAGAGCTGGGGCCTCCAGTCAGTAGTCCAGTCTCATTTAGGCTATGGCAGCTCAAGACAGTCCCCCACCTTCGTTAAAGCCATTCTTCCCTATGTTTTTGCTCAGCACATGAGCTGCTTCCCTTTGTGTGCCCCTCCAACACTAATTGCTGCATTCACATAATAACTGCTACTGACCTGGGTAATGGGTGTGAAGTTAGCCCTGCCCTTAGGGCAATGAATAACAGGGAACCTGCAGCACTCTGGGATAAGCTCCCAAGACAACTGGTGATGTAATTGGTTGGGGGAAAGATGAGATGAACATAGAAGAAAGGGGGAGGGAGGAATGTAAAGCAGTGAGGTGACATGTGAAGTTAGGATTGCCACAATCAGATAAAATGCCAGATGTTTGTTGAGTTCGGAAATCATAAATGGGCTAAGGAATGGTGTTTCAACACACATTTGTGTAAAGTCAAAACTCTGATACATTTCTTGATAACTTTTTTTAACTTTATTGATCTTTTTATCACAATTCTGCAATACAAACTTTATACCTTTAATATTTATACACACACAAATAATTTAACCTAGCAGAACAAAATAGTGGCCAGGTGGCACACTTTGGGGATGAGTACAGCATGGAGGGGAGAACAGGTGGTAAGTAGGGAAAAAACTGTGAGAAAATGTAAGACTTGTGGAGAGAGTAAGCAAGAAGTGGGAGTAAGAGGGGCAGAACTAGCAAGAGAAGGTTAGAGGTTGGGTACAGATGAAAGAGGCAAGTGGAGAGGACATGTGGACGTAAAAACACAGAAAGAGACAAGAAGGGCCTGGTAATAGGGAAAAGAGCCAGCACTCACAGGTACTGAGTACCAGCAATTCTTATTTTTATCACTATAAGTACTGCAATTCTCTACTGTGAGGAGTACTGGTACTCATGAAAGGTGGGCATATCTTAAGGGCCCCACCTGCACTAATTGTTTTCCAATTTAAAGCACTGCTCTCACCTATTATCAGTCCCACTCATTCACAAACGACTCTCGCAATATCTTCATCAATGGGATTGTCTGTTATACGACCTAGAAGTTGTAAAATTAAGGTTAAGCGTCGAGATATTATTTCAAAGCTCCACAAAAGGACTTCGGGTAAATTTACGAAATGTCCGCGTAAGCAGCGGCCAGATACTCACTCCACTCATTACTGTTCTATCATTCGATTTAAACAGAGCTTTCGCGATTACATGATTGACTCTACACCCGTAGTCTTTTAATGTCCATCCAGGTTCCACCAATGACCTGGAAGTGACGAAGGTGAAATCGGGTACTTCACCGGAAGTGCACATTATTTTTAGCGACTGGAAGGGACGAGTGTACTCGCAAGCGCGGCAGTTCCTCCCTCTCTACTGGCTGCGACCATGGCCGGTACCGCGCTCAAGAGGCTGATGGCGGAGTACAAGCGTGAGTGTGCGAGAGGAAGGGGTCCGCCAAGGGCGTTTGTTCGTTGTTGTAGGGAGGGACATGGATACAGAAAGAGGACAGAATGTTTACAAATGATGACGCGACATTGAAGCAGAAAGAGGACGAAGGGTTGTGATAGAAACAACTGGATTTGTATGCAGAAAATCTCGAAATTAATGTTGTAGAAATAAGTGACACTGCAGCTAGCGGATGGCCATGTAGTGAAGTAAACCGTTTTGACGTTTTGGAGTTGTGACGTTTCTTTCCAGGACTTGTAGCTTTATATTTCTAGTAGGAAAGCATACACGTATTAGAACACAACACGAATTGTCACATATTACCTTAATCTCAACAGGGCAGTTTGAGAGCTCTGACAATCGATTCCAGAAAAATTGGATACCAACATTGTGATAAATGGCCCAGTTACTTGCCAGTAATGTTCATGACTCCGAGCCCATAAAGGTTGAACAACTGCTTCCTACTAACTGTAGCTTTCCTAAGCGAAAGGCGACGCTTCACACCCCAAGATAGATCCACCTGTAGTAGCTTAGTTTCCACAAGAACTCCGGAAAACGTGGTTTGCAATCCAAGTTGATTTAATAATTTAAATATACATAAAACAGTATGCTGGGAGTCGGAGTAATCACAAGAACGACATACACAGGTGGAAGCCAATCGCCAACTCCCTTAAACCGAATCTAACATGTATGACCTATACTCGTTCTAATCTAGAATCATGTCACCTAAAGAAACAGTAATGAATCACAAATGAAACACAGTACTACATACCCTCCCCCCATATAGCAAACAAAAGAAATTGTGATAATAATCAATATAATACATAATCATTAAATTTAATCGGAATCTTACAAATGCGATGATCCCGCATAGGTACCACATCCAAGGCAATGGAAGATCGACTTGGAGAACTTACTGTTGAATCTAAAGCAGGGTTGACAATGACATCTGCATTAAGATTGTTAGCCAAATCAGGACCAAAGAGAAAACCATTATCCTCTTCATCACATCTGTTTGCATACATCTTATTGAAAATCTCAACTTGTTTGTGAGAAACCTTCACAACATTATTTTTATTCCACCAACCTCTGTTTCCTAAAAATACAGAGGATTTTGTAACTTTGACGATCTTGACTGGTAATGTAAACTTAGACTGACCTTTACAAACTTTGAAAGTTTTTTTTTATGATAACCCAATCGTCAATATTGAGAGGTGGCACATGATGAGGAGACTCACCATCATAATACTTGTTTTGTACAGACTGCTTATGACAGAGTCTTGTTTTAACCTCCTGTTGATCTGTCATGTTGTTCCTCTTTTCGAGTAAATCTGAGCCTGCTTTCAATTCATTAAACCAATGCGGCATGAGTTTAGATTTAGCTTCCCTGCCTCTAAGTGCTTTAAATGGTGTGATTCCGGTTGTGGAATGAGGTGTTGTCAGATAGGCCCATACCTTCGTTTGTAGAAAGACTCCTACATCGACATTTGTTGCAACAGCACTCTGAACACCTTCTTTATTGAAACGATTTACCCTCTCAACTAGACCATTTGAGGAAGGGCTGTATAAAGCAACACAACAGTGTTTTATCTCAGCACTCTCCAGAAAACTAGTGAAACATTGAGAAGTGAAATGTTGACCATTGTCCGTGACAACGTAGTTTGGAGTGCCTTCGATTTTGAAAATGTTCTGAAGAAATGAGACCACATTATTCGAATTTGGTGCTTGAACAAATGAATAATATAACCATTTGGAATGGTAATCGATTGCAACTATGCAATATCTTTTCTCTACAGGTAGTAAATTAAAAGGCCCTGAAAAATCTAAGGCAATCTTGTCCCATGGGAAATCTGGGAAAGGAACAGTAATCAAAGGTTTAGTGTGAGCCTTCCAATGTTTGTCTGAAACAACACAAGTGGGACAATTATCTATGAATGATGTCACTTGCTTGTCCATGCCTGGCCACCAGTAAATGCTTTTAAGAGCCTTAAGTGTTGCAGATATTCCTAAATGACCATCATGTGCAATATTTATCAACTTTTCCCTTGGAGATATGGGTGGAACGAACAAACCATTTCTCACACACACTCCATTTTCAAATGATATCTGTTTACTAATTTGAGCAAAAGCCTTGATATCATTACTTAAACCTTTAATAGCTGGCCATTTACTTTTATTGAAAGTTCCCACCTTTTTTAGAGTTTCATCATGCTCCATTGCTGAAGCCCATTCCTCTTGTGATATGCTGCCATTGCATTTAGAGACAGCATCTATGAGACCAACGACACAATCTTTGTGAAAATCATCTTCACCTTCACTACAATCGGGCAAAGGTATACGAGAAAGGCAGTCAGCACGGATATTTTTACCACTTTGAATGTACTTGATGTAAAGATTATATTCTTGAAGTTTAGATAGAAGTCTAACTAACCTTGCTGAAGATTTTCCCAGACCATTACCACATAACAAAGAGATCAACGGTTTGTGATCTGTGAAAATATCACAACAAGTGCCCCAAATGTATGTTTTGAATTTTTGTACTGACCAGACGATGGCAAGTGCCTCCCGTTCAATTGTGCTGTAGTTGCACTCTGTTGAGGTTAGAGTGCGAGAGGCAAATGCTATGGTCTTTTCTTTGCCATCAATCCATTGTCCAAATACTGCGCCCAGTCCCTTTTGACTAGCATCTACTGATAGGAAAGATTTCGCATTCAAAACGAAAGGATGTAGTGCTGGGGCATTGATAACTAGTGATTTCACTTTCACAAAAACATCACATAGTGCGTCATTCCACTCAAACTTTACACCTCTCTTAAGAAGTTGTCTTAGTGGTTGGATGACTTGAGCATAACCTGGTACAAATCTGGCATAGTATTCGCATAAACCAAGAAATGAGCGTGAAGCTTCTTTGTCTGCAGGAGATGGTGCATCGCAAATTGCTTCTATATTGCAAAACTTTGGTTTGATGCCTTCACTAGAGATATTGTGATCTAAATATTCCACATTATTTACCAACAATTTACATTTGTTTGCTTTGACTGTCATACCTTTGTCTTGTAAAATAGATAATGCTTTTTTTAGAATTGTTATGTGTTCCTCTTCACTCTCAGTGTGGATTATTACGTCATCCTGGTACGCCTGTACCTGTGGAATATCACCAAATAGGTCGTCCATTAGTTTTTGGAATACGCTTGCGGCTGATGCCAGCCCAAATGGCAATCTTATATATTCATAAGCTCCAAAAGGAGTCACGAATGCAGTGAGAGCTTGACGATCTTTGGAAAGTTTAATTTGGTGATAGGCAGAGTGTAAATCGATGGTGGAAAAAAACTTTGATTTCCCTATTTTTGCTAGCATCTCTTGAATGAGGGGCAGAGGATGGCAATCTACCAGTATATTTTGGTTTAAAGATCTTAAGTCTACACACAACCTAAGGTCCCCATTCCTTTTTTTCCGTAAAACAAATGGAGAAATCCATTCTGAGGAGTTGATAGGGGATATTATGCCTTCAGTTTGTAAATTGTTCAGTAAAGTTTTCAAATCTTCTCTGACAGTAAGTGGTACAGGTCTGACTTTGTGTATTATTGGTGTTGCGTTCTTTTTCAACATTATGGTGTGTTCGTATCCTTTTACTACCCCCACTGTGTTCTTGAATACATTTGGGAAAAGACTTATAATGTTTTCTACGTTTATGTCAGATTGAATACTTGCTACAATGTTGGAGGGAATATCACCAAGTACTACAGGGGGATCTTGTCCTGGGCGTAATATTATGCACAGGAGGGCCAGATCTTTACAACCTATAATGTCTCTTCCTCTGACGGCTACGTAGATCTTTGTCTTAACAGCTCTGCCAAGACACTCTACTTTATCCCAAAAGTAACCTAGAAGATCTATATCTTGCTCCCCGAAGGCTTTTGGGTTGATGTTAGGAGCTATCAGTGGCATTCCAATCTGCCAAAACTTATAGAATGTGCTATCTGCAAGAATGGTAACCGGAGCTCCCGAATCAGCCATCGCTAAAAAATTTTTCCCATCAATAATTATGTCAACTAAAGGACCTTAGATCTGTTTACCCAAAGACTCTGGCACTTCAATGGTGACTACGACATTTGCAAATTGTGAAGTGCAATCTTGTACCTCTTGACCCTCCAATGAAATGCTAGATACTTTAACTTTGCTTAAATTAGCATTCATGTTACTTCTACAGGCTCCTTGAAAGTGGCCAACCTTCTGACATTTAGTGCATTTTTTCCCCAACGCAGGACAACTAGGATAGTTCCCTATGTGGCTTCTTGAACCACACCGAAAACAAACTAATTGACCTCTTGCAGATTGGTTTTTGTAATTCCTGTTCCTGTAATATGTTTGCCTGTTGTTAATAGCACATACAGCACTGTCATCAGAGACCAAACTCACGTTTGAAGAACATGGAGATTGCACATTCGTCTGTGTAGGAAAGGTTAATGTTTGGTTAGATTGACTAGACAACACTTTGGACGTAACAATCGACCTCTCAATGCTTTTTGCTATGTCAATTGTTTCGGCTAAACTCGGATTGCGCGAGGTAAGTAACCGTTCTTGAATCTTCTTTGAGAAACAATGAAATACAAATTGATCTCTAATGTAAGTATCAATATCCGCACCAAATTCACATTTTTCAGCTAACACTCTTAAGGTTGCTATATAGTCTTCTACCGATTCTTCACAAGACTGCTTACACATTGCAAAATTAAATCTTTCCAATAACACACTCGAGGTATCAGAATACTGTTTGGCCATACGTAACTTCCCTTCAAGATAAACATTCCCCACTATGTCTTCCGAAGTGGGAGCAGGCTGTCTCGGCAAGTTATCAAAAACTCTTCTGCCTGCTGTGCCCAAATGATTAACTAATAAGGCTAATTTCCTTTCTGGCGAGTATTTATTTGCATCAATGGCTGTCAGGTAATTTTCAAAGTCTCTAAGCCATTCTGCCCATTTAAGTTCAGGTTTACCTGGTTTTAATAAAAATGGTGCTGGCTGGATGACGCCCTGACTTGAAGCCATATGAAATGAAGGAGTAAAACCTTGTCTCTCCTGTTTAAAGTAAAGAGATTGGCTTAGTTTCCTTTGACTGGCTTGCAAAATAAATTGTTGTTCAAAAAAATTAAATGTCAAGCAATTTCAGAATTTATGAAATTAATGAGTTCTGAATGGGTTCTGTATATCAGTACTTCGCTAAATTCTCTCTGCCAAAAATAAGAAGATAAGGTGTGTGAATCACCGTGTGTCACACTAGCAGGAACATTGTACCTTTACTTTTTCCATGCCTGTGAACGCTTAATTGATCGATGTCTTCACCGCGGCGTTTCGTTGAGGCTGTGATTCGAAGTAACTGATGATCACGACGTCGCGCAGCATATAAACAAAGTCTTTCCCCAACTTAAGATGGCCGCCGTCGTGCGTGTAGAGTAAGATGTCACGACGTCTCCCAGGATGCAGTGCGGCAACGAGGAGGAAAGAAAAGAACACAGAACGCATGGACCGAACATTTAACACTGGAGTCGGAACCACCACCTCGTGTCGTCCTGAGAATACAGCCTCGAGGTACGCAGCGTCGCTCGTTGAGCATTCAAACAATGCTAGTCAGCAACAGACCCTCAATTAAGTCAGTATAACTCAGCAAACTTAAAAATAATTTGTTATTTACTCCAACTTGCCTCGCTTGGTCCTCTCGCAGTCCAGAGATCAAAATCTAGCTCGCTATCCTTGTGCGTAGTAGTAGATTAGATCAAGGAACCACCAATCTGCTGAAAGGTGTGGGCACGGCAGACAAATTCTTAAAATTCAAAACTTCCAAACATACCAGTCTCCTTTAAAATGGTCCGATTAAAACTTTCCTGATACTGTCACCATAGAAACCACAAAATACTCCAGAGATTGAAGTCTTGACCCCACTCCTGGTACCAAATTGTAGTAGCTTAGTTTCTACAAGAACTCCGGAAAACGTGGTTTGCAATCCAAGTTGATTTAATAATTTAAATATACATAAAACAGTATGTTGGTGGTCGGAGTAATCACAAGAACGACATACACAGGTGGAAGCCAATCGCCAACTCCCTTAAACCGAATCTAACATGTATGACCTATACTTGTTCTAATCTAGAATCATGTCACTTAAAGAAACAGTAATGAATCACAAATGAAACACAGTACTACACCACCAGTGGCGGCTCGCAGAGTGACTGCTGCGGGGGAGTGTAGTGGAGTCAGACATACGACGGGCAGGAGTAAAGTAAGTAAATAAATAAATAAAACTATTAACTTGTGCTGGGTGCATCGCCAACTCGGCGATGCAGCGAGCGCAAGTTAAATAGTTTTATTTACTTACTTTACTCCTGCCCGTCGTATGTCCAACTCCATTCACCCTCACCCTCCCCCGCCAACCGCCCTGCAGCACTCCCTTTGCGAGCCGCCACTGGATCCCACTGTCTGCCACTGCCAGGAGGCAACCCACAAAAGCAGTAACCGACGATCTCCTACTTCACGTGCTCCCAAGCTATCTTAGTGTCGTGCAGGCCCGGCTCCAGGAATTTTTATTTGGGTGGGCCAAGGGTGCATTTGGGTGGGCCACTGCGGGCTCGATTTGTCGCATATATGTTTAGGCAGGCCTGCTTCAGGGCCCCCCTTTATCTCTTCTTAGTCTTACAAGGCTCAGTAAAACGCACTTGTCCAAATCTCTTTCTAAATATTATCACTCTCAAAAAGTGTTTTTTCCATGTAATGTTCCTTTGATGGGAAGAGGAGGTTTCTGAGGTGGAAGTATCAGGCAAGTGACACTTCTCGGGCTCCCTTTCTGTGAGCCTTCAGGGAGAATCCCTCTTCATTACTACCTCCGCCTGACCCCGGACTCGGCAACGCACTCCTTTTACAGGCTTGATTATCCACTACTCCTCTCCAGTGCACCTTATCTCACAGCTGACCTTGGGCCCCAGCCCCATATCAGGCACCATCGGGCTCCACTTTAATTTTTCCCGGTAAAAAACATTAGTAAAATCACCTTCAAAGTTGAAACATTGAATATAGCAGTAAATATAATTAGCATACACTTAAAAGTATGTTCCACAGTAGCCCTTATGACCCGACTGCTAATTAAACAAAAACAGAAAGGCCATGACAGAGCCAGCTTCAGCGCTGATGCGAAAGTCTTTTTTGGCGCCGCACCAATAACCTCTTTCTCCGTAAATAACCTTTACAACCACCTTCCAACAGTGCCCCTCATCCCTCCATGGACCCCCCTATTGACCTCCTCCTCGGATCCTCTCACTGCCACACGCCACAAGTGCCCCTCATCTCCCCATAGCCCCTCCCCCTCATGACCTCCTCCTCGGATACCCTCACTGCCACCCTCCACTAGTGCCCCTCATCTCTCTGTAGCCCATCCCCCTCATGACCTCCTCCTCAGACTCTCTCGCTGCCACCCTCCAGCAGTGCCCCTCATCTCTCCCTAGCTCCCCCCTCCCCCCCATGACCTCTTACTTGGATTCCCTCACTGCCACCCTCCACCAGTGCACCTCATCGCTCCATAGCCCCTCCCCCTATTGACCTCCTCCTCAGATTCCCTCACTGCCACCCTCCAACAGTGCTCCTCATCTTTATGTAGCCCCTCTCTCATATGCATTTCATTTGTCGTACAGTGCTTCTCATATCAGTGTAGTGTGTGTCAGTACTTTACACCAAACAAATACAAATAGGGTCTGAGGGAAAATATTTAGAGACCTTCAAGGATTCCTAATCCCCCTTTCCAAATATTCAAATACAAAAAAAAATCCGAGGTCTACATCGCAACCCTTGATGCAATTCAAGAAAGTTGCCACTTAGCAATTGCTCCAACAGTTAATTTAAGAAGTAAGCATGTAGAATATCAGATACAAAAAGTGAAGACAAAAAAGAGGTAAGAGAAAAAGAAACTTGATCTAAGGATAATCAGCATCCCATCATTACACTCTAAAAGTGCCCAGTGTCATCATCTGGGGTACCAAACAACTCTTCTAAGCAACCTCTTATGACATCGAGGTGATATGAATGAGTTGTATCCTCTTACCAAGCATACATCAAAGAAAAGAGGAAAATGTATTTAGAGTGCAGTGCAAAATTTCTGGGATTTTTTTTTTGTGTTTTTTAAAGTGTTTTTAAAATAGAATAAGCAAATGACGAACACCAAGTATATAATTCTGGCTTGTGTCTCATCAATCGCGTTCCTATATAAAAGCAGTCTATGAAAGGGAAAAAAACAAAAAAGAAGCAGTTGAAGACGTTTACTGCTCCTATGTACTGGTCGACATGTTTCAGCCTTCGGGAAGACTATCCCTGGCTTTCTTCAGGACCTCATAATCAAAGCTTCTAGTCATAGGCTTCGCAAAGAAAAATGGGTTATTACTATACCCTTATAGCTGTTTCCAATTCCTCACTGTGATTATTGATATATTGTGACATCTAGGAGCAACAGAAAGATGTACGTTAAGATTATGATTTATACAAATAATCACATAATATTTTGTGCTTACATCCTTAGTCCCCACTTCTCAAAGTATCTACAAAGAATAATAATAATCATGCTTACCAATAAACTTTGAGGAAAAAACCCCACCTCACTTGGCACCAGCTCAAGTCAAGAAAGAGGCCCGGCTCTAAAAACAAACGTGAGCCAATAAGAAGACAAGCAAAGAAAAAGAAAAAAAGAAAAATGCGGTCTCTTTAACTCAAAAAAGATAAAATGCTAAGAAAGGGCAAATAAGCCGCTTGGCCATGTCCCTTACTATTTAAGTGTTAGAGGCAGGAGCTTGTCAGCGAAGCAGCAAATGGCATATTAAAATCAAAAAACGAGGTATGGCATGAGAATGATGCAACAAATCTCCATAATCGAAAGAACACCCAAAATAACTAAACCCATCTGGCTTTAAATGTAAAGACAAACCAGCGACTAAAAAGCTCGTAATTTTTAGCTGGAGTCCAACATTGTTAGCACTATTATTGTGTAAAGCCAAGATAGAACAGTAACTAAGATAGTGAAAGAATATGACATGGTTCTAGAACCAAATTAAACAGCGTATACACGGGCACGGCTTTCACTTTGCAGCTGCCATGAGAGAAAAAGCCGCAACCAGAGAGCCAGTCATTTGTAGAGCTGTAAATCCATACCTGTCCGTCGGTACCTCCGGCAGGGACTCGCGCTGGGATGGAGGTACCGAACGTGACCAGACGGCTAACTTTTATACCGTATGCTAACAAACAACAGCTGTCAACAATCAGGAAACGAACGCCGTCAGAACTTCCGGCGCTTGAAACATTACGTGTGTAAGAACTACAAAACGGCATCATGATGGCCGGTAATTGTAGTTCCCAGTAGTAAATGCTTGTTTTTACGGCGAGATATCTGTAAGTAGTCTTTATTGTGACAGTGTTAGCACAATGACAGTTGGCGGCACGCGTCCTCTCTGTGATTGATAACAGGGTTGAGTGTGAAAAAGAATCAACATGTTTTCACATAAAAACCAATGTCATCTATTCCCCGCGTGCGCTAATGTAAGTGCAAAAAACATAGCAGATCGCAGCAAGTACCTATAACAAGATTGATCTTCACGTTACTTATCAAATGGCAAAAAAAATGTCAATAGATTGAAAGAGCTACGAAGGGGCCCTAAGTCAATTTGTAATTACTTAGTGAGATCTGAATGTGTTCTCAATTGTACATAGGCATTAGTACTAGTTTATCAGAAAATAAAACACAAATATCAATAGATTGAAAATCAAAGGAACCCTCTGTCCATTTGTGATTACTTTATGAGGTATGATGGTGTTCTCAATGGTGTGTTGAAAATCGTACTTGGTTATTAAAAAATATTTGAAACATCTTTTTACATAGACAGATGCTTACGTCAGAGTTGTGATGCAATTAAATCAGCTCTTACTTCTTACTGAGAGACATCCATGGTATAGCATCATTCAGACCGCGTACATCGCTGGACAATTTAAATATCCATCTCTGCTCTCGTAGAAACAAAAAATTAGACACATCATTGACGTGGTGGAATAAAAGGTTTTTCAAGCACAGTCCAATTAAAATCACCTGCATTGTGGCCCTTTTCAAAAAAGTGTTTGGTAAGTTTTGTCATGGTCTTTTTGCATCTAAATGTGCTTTTATGTTCCTGCATCCGTAATTTAACTTTCCTCGTTGTCATTCCAATATACTGGAAAGGGCATGGACATGTAATGAGATATACCAAGTTTTCACTGTTACAGTTCGTGAAACTCTTTTGTACCCATGGTTTGGTAGTGCCAATGTCAACAGTTTTAGACGCTTGGGTTTGTGGGCAAACGGCACAGGAGCCACACGGATAGTGGCCCTGGACCGGAGGTAAGCCCCATAGAGTAGTATCTGCTGTATGCCTCTGATCACGTGGTCGAGTGTGGACCAATCTGTCTTTTAGATTTGTACTCTTTTTCAAGGAAAACAATGGTAATGGTATTTTATCTGTATGGCTGTTCAGAATTCGCCAATGTTTGCGAACACTTTTTTGAATCCCATTCGTTAGAGTACAGAAGGTAGTCACACAGGTCAAACGCTCCAGTGGAGGTTTACTCACTGGGGGTTCTAAAAGAGCCTCCCGGTTGTTATTGGAGGCTCTTTTGTAAGCTCTCTTGATCAGTTTTTTGGGGTACTCCTTCTCTTTAAGTTGTTGTTTAGGATTGTTGGAATGTGCTTCAAATTTATCACGAGTAGAACAATTCCTCCGAATACGAAGGAACTGACCGTAAGGTAAGTTCTCTCGGAGTGATTTCGGATGTGGGCTGTCAAAGTGAAGTAGCGAATTGCGTGCCATTGGTTTGCGGTACAGTTCGCTTTGTAGACCTGTGGGAGTGGCAAAAATGGAAAGGTCTAAAAAAGTTATCCTGTCTTTTCCCACTTCTGCTGTAAATCTCAGAAAGTCATTTCTAGTATTTAGCCACTCTTTGAATGTAATGATGGACTCAGAACTGCCGCGCCACACAATTAAAATATCATCGATGTACCGTTTCCAAAAACGGATCGATTCAAAGAATGGATTAGATGTGGTCAGGATGTGTTCTTGCTCAAAAGTATGGACGTAAAGATTCGCCAAGCTAGGCGCGATAATACTGCCTATACTGGTCCCAGAGGTCTGTAGGTAGATAGTGTCCTCATATTTGAAAAAATTGTCCTTCATAGCCAATTGGGCCAAGGACATTATGAATGGGACTGGTGTTATCGAGTCTAAAGTGGCATTAGTCAAGATGTTGAAAACTGTGTCTAGAGTCTCATCTTGCGGTATTGACGTGTAGAGTGATTCTACGTCAAAAGACACTAAATAATCTAGGTCCAGATCAAAATCAATCTCTGGCAGCAAACGCAGAACATCCTTAGTGTCCTGTAGGAATGTCGGCATAGTCTTGACTATGGGGCGTAGAAAATGATCTACAAAATTTGAAAGGGGCTCCAGAAGTGACCCAATGCCTGATATTATGGGTCTTCCCGGTGGTGGTCGTTGCGACTTATGTATTTTTGGCAAACAATAGAAATACGGCATTACTGGATGGTTCGTATGCAAAAAAGCTGCTTCTTGTGCAGTAATCCAGCCTTCCAAAATGCCTTCTTCTACAAGATTGCCAATAATCTTTTTGATCCGTTCAGTGGGATCCTCTTTCAGCGGTAAATAAGAGCGCCTATCTGACAATTGGCGCAGACACTCTTCTCTGTATGTTGTAGTGTCTTGGATAACAATTGCTCCGCCCTTGTCGGCGGGCTTAATTGTTATCGTGTGGTCTTTCGTTAGCGTCTGAAGTGCATTTTGTTCTTTCTTAGATAGATTGTGAAACTGAGATTTTTGATTTTTACATAGCCACATTACCTCTTCTTGTACTGCACTTTCAAATGTGAGTACTTTGTGAGGAACACTAGTGATAGGGGGATTGAAAGAGGAGCATTTCTTCAGGCCAGTATTCTTACTCTCACTCTCAGTCTGATCAGAAGAGGAATCTTTATCGCGAAAGAAATAGAAAAGGCGGATTTTCCGAAAAAACTGTGATAATTCACAATTTACCTGGAAAGAGTCGCCTGGGTTTGTTTCTACAAAACCCAGCCCTCTATTGAGGACTAGGATTTCGTCTTCGGTTAGCTGTTTTTGACTGAGATTTACTATCAGACTTGATCTGCACTGGTCCCTGGTTGTGCATTCTTTTTCGTTTGGCTCCTGGTGCCCATGTGTGATGTTGTGGGCTGTTCCCAGTGTACCTGACTTGGTGCATTTCTTCGTTTGCCTCTTGGTCTCCTTTGGCCAAATCCTAAAAAAGGCTGATTAGGATATTGTTGCTGATTGGGCGGAAACTGAGGTGGAAATTGCATTGCAAAATGAGGTGCAGGAGGTTGGAAGTGTGCTGGTGGGAAACCCCAAGGGGTCGGTGGCCACCACTGTTGAAAGTGTGATGTCTGCGGTCCTCCTTGCCAGTTGGATCTATTATACCTCCCACGTCCCCTCCCTCGAAACTGTTGTCGATTATCCGTAGGTACTTCTCCTTCATCTGAATTCTCCTCTGAGCTTGATCCTGAATAAGAGGAGCCATAGCGTCGCCCTTTCTTATTGAATTCAGGGGGAGAATAATCGTTGCTAGTATATGGATATACTACCTCGTGTTTAAAGCGTAACAAATCTTTTTTGAATTTGTCAATCTTTGTGAGTAGAATATTATCTTTAAACTCTTTATTTGTTTTATTAGACTCGTCCTGATTCCTCTTAAAAAGGGTCGCCGTGATCGTAGTTTTTATTTGTGCCTCAAGTAATTGGATCTCTACAAGGATGGTATCTGCTATCCGCTTTGCTGTGCATATTATGAGAATTAACCAATCACGTGTGCATCGCCATGCCATGATTATTATTATTCTTTGTAGATACTTTGAGAAGTGGGGACTAAGGATGTAAGCACAAAATATTATGTGATTATTTGTATAAATCATAATCTTAACGTACATCTTTCTGTTGCTCCTAGATGTCACAATATATCAATAATCACAGTGAGGAATTGGAAACAGCTATAAGGGTATAGTAATAACTCATTTTTCTTTGCGAAGCCTATGACTAGAAGCTTTGATTATGAGGTCCTGAAGAAAGCCAGGGATAGTCTTCCCGAAGGCTGAAACATGTCGACCAGTACATAGGAGCAGTAAACGTCTTCATCTGCTTCTTTTTTGTTTTTTTCCCTTTCATACACTGCTTTTATATAGGAACGCGATTGATGAGACACAAGCCAGAATTATATACTTGGTGTTCGTCATTTGCTTATTCTATTTTAAAAACACTTTAAAAAACACAAAAAAAATTTCCCAGAAATTTTGCACTGCACTCTAAATACTTTTTCCTCTTTTCTTTGATGTATGCTTGGTAAGAGGATACAACTCATTCATATCACCTCGATGTCATAAGAGGTTGCTGAGAAGAGTTGTTTGGTACCCCAGATGATGACACTGGGCACTTTTAGAGTGTAATGATGGGATGCTGATTATCCTTAGATCAAGTTTCTTTTTCTCTTACCTCTTTTTTGTCTTCACTTTTTGTATCTGATATTCTACATGCTTACTTCTTAAATTAACTGTTGGAGCAATTGCTAAGTGGCAACTTTCTTGAATTGCATCAAGGGTTGCGATGTAGACCTCGGATTTCTTTTTGTATTTGAGTACTTTACACCACGCACACATTATACAGAGACAATGAATCATACAAGTATGTAAATCAGTCTACAGGGAATGTCACAAAGCCAATGAGGATTACAAGGTGTATGAATCACATGTCATCCATACTGGTGGGCAGTATATTTTAAGAGGGTTTGGTCTGGGGAAACACAACCTTAGAATTTTAAGAGTATTCCATGGGGGTCAGCTTTACTGATAAAAATGTATATCTGCCCAAACATACTCATTTTAGCAACATTAGAATAATGAAAGACTGGGGAAGTTCTAACTATATCACAAAAAAAGAAAGCGAAGTTATAACTATACCATTCATGTGTGTATGCAGCTCTTTGATGACAGTTCATTGGTCACTGTCCTATGTTTGGAATGTAACTTCTGAACTGCAAGTAACAAAAGGATCTCTGTGACAAAGGCAGTAACCCACCGAGGAGCTTCCACATAAAATACAGTTCATCTGCATTTAAAAACTACTAACAGACAAATGATTGCTCTCCAGCAGGGTCATTTATCACCAGCGTTATCTGGGCATTTTGTATTGTCTTATTGTTGTACTGCATTGGCCATGATAATGATAAAAACTGTTTAAATGAAGCACTCACGAAGTATGTGTCCTGCCGGGCCTGCGCATATTTTAAAAAGAAAAGCATATAGTAACACATTCTCTTACCTACTCCATTGGTCAAACTTTGTGTCACAGCCTGATGTGATAAGCAGCTGCAGGGGTCAGGAAAGGTGAATAGGAATAAACAAACTTTTCTTCTGCGCTGCATAGAAAAAGAAATATCCACGCAGCAGAACATTGTGGCCTTTGTCATGTGGAGATGGAAGGGGTGAAAAAATAAACAAAGCCTCGTTAACATGTAAAGGGTCTTTTAAAGACCTGTGAAGTACTCTGGTGCAGCTGCGATAATCTCTAACACTGTCTGTGTGTGCGCGCGCCTGGGAAGCTGTCTCAGCCCGGGCTGACACACAGGACGCGTGCTTTGCGCGCCTGCCTTCAAGCCCTCACTGCGAGGGCCAAGACTCCTGTTTGGGTGGGCCAGGCTCATGTTTGGGTGAGCCTGGCCCACCCGGTCCATCCGCTAGAACCGGGCCTGGTGTTGTGACTTGTATTCTCGTTATGCATCCTTTCCTTTAGTTACCTGTTCCCTGCTGCTCAGCCAGTGTGGATGTGGTGTGTGTGTGGAATGATAAGGTAGTGGAATGCTGGAGTGCCTGGTGTGGGTAAGAGAGACAGCTGCAGTGTGTGGGTTGAGCAGCAAGGGTGCTGCTCCTTGTGGGGTTGAAGTCCATTATCTTCTACTTACCAAATAAACCTGCAACTAAGCTTAATAAACGTCTTACTTATTACCTAATTCATGGCTACCTTTTGGAATTCCATTGGATTGTAACACATAGCTGCCAAGTTTCAGATTGCTTATGGGTGACATTTTCATAATTTCAGTGTAATTATGAGTGACCTTCAACAACTGAGTGACAATTTGTCGCGGACAGTATAATGTCAGCCACACTTAGTAGTAGCATGGCACAGCCCACTGCCTAGGTGGGACACCTGTTGCTGGGCAGGCGACAGTGAAACAATAAAGCGTGGCACTTGGCATGGCTGAGCTATCCACCCCCCGAAGCCAAAACTCACAAAATAGAATGGAAAGCTGGATTGTGACGAGGGAGGCTAGGGCTTGGAGCTATGAGACTATCTGTAAGTAACTGGGCCATTACCTCCTCTTCTATCTTCCTTGCACCAGTCCTTACAGGTTGTGCTGAAACCAAAGTATACAATTTGGTTTCAAGGACTGCAGAGTATAACTTCAAATGTACCCCAGTACTTAATTGAAGTTTATTCGCTTCTATCATTGTAACACTGCATCTAATACATATGAGACAAACGTACAAGAAACATTACCCAACTGCAGCCTGTATGTTTAATAAATATATGGGGTGTAGACCAAGTTGCAGCGTTGCATATGTCCAACATCGATTTCTTTAAAAGACCCTAAGATGTTGACACCTCTTTTTAACCTTCCCTGCACCTGAGTTGAAAGGGGCCCTCCTTGTCTCTCCTATGCTAGTCTGATGGCTTGCTTCATTCATATACCAATTTTGTTCTACAAATTCTTTTTATAGAACAATTAAAGAGAACTGTTGTGACAGTAGGCATTGCAATTCGGAAAATAAAGACAGCAGCAATTGACAAAGACCCATTAAGGACAATTGCAGATCGACATTGGACATTGGACCATTGCATCAACATTTCACAGAGCAACGGTGAAATCCACATCAGCAATATTACAAAACATCATCAGTATTATTCAGGGGCCCACAGAGGTCGTTTACCATATGTTGTCATTGTCGGCCGCAAGCCTCTACTTGTGGCCACAAATGGAAAATATTTTTACCAAAATGTTTTGTCCTATCTAACTAAATTCCCAATGCGCTGCTAACATCTAGCGTGTGGAGTAACTCTTCCTCAAGAGAAGAAGAGTCTGGATAATACTTCAGTAGAACAAAATCAGAGTAAACCTGAAGGCACCTCTGGGGCAAACTCTGGACTTGGGCGTAACACTACCTTGTCAGGGTAGAATCTTAGAAAAGTCTCAAAACTCAGTAGAGCACCCAAATTCTCCATTCTTCTGCCTGAAGAATTAGCCACCAAAAATAGAACCTTGTAGGTCAATAAATCACCTAATCCAGTGGCTTGAAAGGTTCCCCCTTCAAAACCGTGGGCAAACCCCAAGAAGAGACTGGTAAGTGAATCACTGTTTTTTTTTCTTCAAAAGCAAGCTTCTTAGTTGTCATGAAACTAAAGGTATCAATAGTTCGAACAGTAGGTTTCGGAATGCTCTAATAGAAGCAACTAAAATAAAAAAGTTGAGACCTCTAAACCCAAAACAGAGCCATCCTTCAGAAAATCCAACACTAAAGAGGTGCATCCTGTCACAGAACTGATACTCCTCTCTCCGGACAATTTCTCAATGTTGATGGGTGGCGTGATTGATGAATAAGGTTGGCTACATCCACTGAGCACCCCATTGCCTGGAGGCTCACCGTCTCAATTTCCATATCCCCAACTGAAAATACACCAGTGAATCCTAGTGAAGAGACATATAGAAAGACTCTTGACCACCGCCTTCCATGCTCTTGGGCAAACAGTTTGAGTACAGAAGTTGGCAACAGTGTATTTTTTTCTGGAAGCAAAGCTATCTATTTCCAGCTCCTCAAAGAGCTGCCCTATTTGTCAAAACACTCTCTGGGAGAACAACATAGTGCCCTAGAAGTGAAACACGCTGCTGAGATGGTCTGCAAAGCCCGTTCTTCCACCCTGTAAGATACACTGCAGACAGAGACTAGGTTTGTTGTCCGAGATCAAACTCTAGAGCTATTGTGGCGAAATTCAGCACCTGTGATAACTCCACCCCCCCACCCCGGTAATTTATGTACGCCGCTTGGACTACTTTGCTGTCTGTGTTGACTTGGACACTGTGGCAGGCTGTTGGATTTAACCAAATTGGGAGGATTGGGATGACCCAAACCTGCATGACGCACAGCCACTGACTCTAAGGTCTCAAACAAATTCAATATAAACGTTTTTTGACAAGAAAACAATGTTCATAAAACATTACACTGCGAAATTATTACAATGGAAACGCGACAAGTTGTGTTTCACAAAAGTATATTAATTGATATATGACAAAACGATTCTATCCTTGATAGTTAGGATCCTGTCGATTTACAAGAACCATTCATAGAAAGGATAAATTGCTTGAATTAACATGGTCTTCATGTCAACAAAAAGTCCCAATGCATTTCGGGTTATTCAAACCCTTCTTCAGGGGTTAGACCTCATCAAGAAGACATAGATTTCGAAAAAAGTCCACCGTTTTTAGAACTACAACAAAACAAAAATGAAATTCATCCATGAGGTTGTACATGTTAAGGTTTACTCAGTTAGGATTTGCACTCGAGAGGCGATGAACAGCTGCACGCTAAGTGATGGTGACGCAATATGAGATTATACTACGGTGAAATTCATCCTCGCGCGAACCGAATCACCAAAGTGAGGTGAAAAACGACATGCGGGTGAAAAAAAGACACACGCAATAAGTGAAAAGTGAAAAGATGTGGGTATTTTAGTTATCCGTCAATGAATATATCCAAGTGCAGGATGGTAGAGAGTTCGAATTTAAGGTTGATGTGCGCAAAGGTGTCTACAGCGAGGGCACAAACAGCTAAGGCGTGAAAGGGCGTGTTCACAAAGGTTACACTCACTATAGAAACTATCCAAATTCAATATGGCGGGAAAACGAAAAAACTTGCCGACTGGATACTACTACCAAGTCTGTTAAAACAAAATAAAATAAAGGTAATGTGTGTCCTGCCAAACATATGGGGGGGGGGGAAACTTAGCACACCCATGTGTAATACCCCTTGTGCGTGATATAAGGGTAGAGTCTTACCCGGTAAGGTCAAAGAGCAGGAAACAAAACCATTCAAAAGGAGGCTAGAAAAAATGTGTATGCAAACGTCAGTACATGGATAATTTTAGTACGTGGATCATTTTAATAGATTCAAGGGGAAAAGCCTCCGAGATTTAATGGGCTTACCTCCGTGGCTGCGAGATTATTTGGCGTTTCCTGTTTCCTTGGTAACTCGATAACAGCTCCCCTCCACCCCCTACGGATATCCTGAATATTTGATATCTTGGACATATGATGTCCAAGATCCACTTTTCAGATATGGATAATGTCCATGCCTCTAAAAAATAGTGCAATCTCCCTCTCATCAGCCACTGATATTCCCAAGCAGACTAGTCATGATTTAGGCAGGAGTGGAGTTGATGTGGATGCTGCAGTAGGTTGTGTCTGAGACTTCTCTCCACAAGAAATCCACCTGCCTCACCTGCTTCCTGTAAGGTCTGGTTCCCTTTTGGCTATAAATACAAACCAAAGACTCTTGTAGAGGCAAAACAATGTTCCTTAGACAGAGGTTTCACAGGAATCATATATTTTTACCCTGATTTTCTGGTCTCTAACTGTGATGCAAACAACTTTGAGCCTGGAAAAGGAAGTGGATTTAAAGTCTTTTATGAGGCATCAGCCTTCCAAGCCATCATCCACATTTGCCTTCCCGCAACCAACACCAACCGTCGCTGCTCCAAGTGAATCATTCGAGATATCCGACAATTATTTTATTTGCTGTTCCATCATAGACAATGTGGTTAACAAAATCTCCCCAAAGTCAACATGTTTTGCCAATCTTTGGTAATTCCTTCAGCAAGGATTGTACTGTATTCGTATATGTTGCAGCACGGACCGCAAAATTTGCCTCCGCATAAGCACTTTTAACGGCTAAATCCACTCTAATATCCACTGAGATTAAATGTGATTTGCCCTCTGATATATTTATTTCTTGAGAAGATAACCTAACCAACAAGGATTCCACCTTCGCCCCCGAAGAAGGCTACTATATGAAGCCTTGAATGAGATAGCTCCCTGTTAAAAACACAGGAAGGTATGCATATCTGTTCCCCTCCATTCTCCCATAATGGCCTTTCTAACTGCCCCCATGGACAGGCAGGGCTTCAGGTTCCTTTTTATGATACTGGGGCAAGAAATCTTCCTTTTGAAACTCAACCTCTGGAAAGGCCAAAGTTTCTCAGAGTTGTTGTAAAACCACCTTCAACTCTATGCCCTGAATAAATCTCCACTTGACCTCCACTGCCTACAGCTATTGGTCAGGAGCCTCAATAAATGGGTGCTTTGGAGGAGAGGAGCCTTCTCTCGCTTTAAAGGCAGCAGAGACTGTCTGCCCAATCATACTCTGGATGTCCCCAATAATAGGTGCTTTTGGCACCACCTCATCTTCCTTTTCTCCAGAAGAATTTACTTCCACATTTCACCTTTTGCCCAATTTTCAGCCAAATGCAGGAGAAAAACGCAAAGCCAACCCAGTCGGAATGCTTCCAGCCAATATTTTTTAGCAGCCAGCTGTTCCTAATGAGGCCTTAAATAATCGACTCCTGTGTATTCAACGAGACTGCCGCCATTTTGAAGTCTTGGTGGTTGCACAGACGTCGGAGCGCTCCACACCCAAATCGGTATGTGCGTTGCCCAGTTGCTGATGATGCCACGTTAAGGATTTGCCAAAACCAACATAAGTGTGCCCCAGTATTAGAGATGCCTGGATTTAAGCCAGGGGCTTCATACTTCCGAAGCGAAGAACATGCTCTGACCTTGAGCAGCCTCATCCTAGATATGAGTTTCAAATAAGAGGGATAAAGGGGGGCGTTTTCCACTCACACAAGGGAGTGGGAGGTCCAGACAGGTAAAGTGCCCCAACAGTGAGACTACCAAGAAGAGTGTAACCTGTTGTTCCTCAATAGAAGGAGAAGATAGAAAATGAATCAACAGGAGAGCAGGATTAGACTACATGTGTGCTATGTGCGAAGTGGGTAATCCTTTTGTTGGATATGAATGACCTCACACACCCTTTCAGGTGTCATGCTTCATCATCTGGGCTGCTCCTCGTCGGGCCGGCGGTGCAATGCCTAACGGGCTCCCTTAAAGGGGCACTTTATCGGAGTTCTTTTAATCCAACAGCCGTTTAGTGAAGTGCGGGTATGGGGGCCTGATTATTGTAGATATGGAAAAGTGATTTAAAACAGGGTCGAGAGTACCAGTGTAGGAATTCAATTTTATTCTAAAGGTCTCCTCCCCTGGTTAAAAAAGTGTATTTGGCACTCGGTAGAGTTTAATGTCTCTAATTAGAGTGCTTAAAATTAGTGTTAATGGTCAACATGTTTCTCGCTCAGAGCACGTGCGCTCGCGATTCTTCAGGACCTATAAAACTATCTACAAAAAGGGGGGGGGGGACTATACGGAATATTAGTCTCTTAGTCACAACAAGTAATGTGAAAAAATCATTTAGCTAGAATACCTGTCATGGTCTGGTGCTACCTGTAAAAAAGGCAGAACGGTAGATTAAATAGATCATCGTTATATCAGATATGACCACAGGTAATTGATAAATGAAGAGCACACACAAAAGCTGTCGAGGTGATTCATCTCCGTCATATTTAAAAGGATCAGTGGTGACTACTGATGCATGAGCGTCAAAAAGGCGCTCAAATTAAGTGGTGTACCATCAAAGTGAACTAAAGTGACTATTCACCTATGTGGAACAAGTAAAAAGTATATAAAGCGGCAGAAAAGGTCATAGGACTCACCCTATTCAGTATGACTGCGGACCACAACAGTACTTGGTGGGCTCTGCATGAGCCAAGGAACCTCTAAAAGTAGGTCTAAACCAAAAGGTAGTAACGAACTTAATAGTGTAAAAACAGGGGAGGGAGGGAGAGTCACAAGTCACAACAAATAGATTGACATGAGAACACGTGGAGCAACAATAATAAAGATAAATCATGATACAGATAAAAATGTAAAAATGTAAATCACCACGTAGGCAGACTGGGATCCAAAGGTGTATAGTGGATACAAGGTAGAGACCTTCTGACAAAGGCTATCATCCAGCGTGGCTATAAGAGTCTGTATATTGGGTTTGTTGTAGGTGGCTGCGCTCTACTGAATGAGAGCGCTATCTCACGTGATTGCTAGAATCCGGGCGTTCCTTGCCGAGAAACCAAATAGATAAAGAGCTGGGAGTCTGGATTTAGGAATTAGAAAGTCTAACCAAACCGCCAAAAGTTAGCAAGTTATGTAGAGCATGGACTTAGAAGGCAGAACAATCTCTTAAATGGCGCTAGCGAAGGAAGTGCTAAACCTTTACGTGGTCACACCGATTTATGTGCTGGTGTCAGGATTGAAAAGAAAACGGTAAAAGTACTCACATTAGCCCCGCTCACGCTGCGTGTCTAGACCTACCCGAGCCACCGAGTCTGGGAGGTAGCGTCCGGGAGGCTGCACAGTGATTTTAAGCATCCGGTCATGTCACGTGATCATATCACGTGATCGTAACTATATCACGGGTATGAAACTGATTTAGCGTATAAAAACAGAAATTATTTGTGACTTCAGGGTGAAGATGCAAAGTTAAATCAGCCGCCCTCAGACTATCTTAAAATAAGGTTGTTACACTCCGGTAACGAAGGACAGAAAACCGTGTCGGCCATCTTGGATTGGGATACAGAGTTGTAAATAAAGTTAAACATAATGGTCATAAGTGGCAGAGACTTAAGAGAGGAAAACTTGTAATAGAAACCTGATTTGAATGTGGCAAGGAAGAGGGTCGGTACCACGGTGCCTTGAAAATATTTGAGAGAAGGCAAATAAATTCTGCAAGTGTTATTAGACTCTGGAAAAACGTAGCAGGATAAGTGAAGAACAATCAATGATGAGTCTACTGAAATATGTCAATTCAGAACCTAAGTGACCCCCATGGAATATCGTCATTGAGCCCAATGACGTTGGAAGACAGACGATGTATCCATCTCTGTTCTTTCTTGAAAAGATTATGTTGAGATAAATGAGGGTTGGCTTCAAGAATAAGCCATTTAACAGAATCTGGTGAGTGTTGCTTCTCTAAGAAGTGGGCACTGATCTTAGTGTTCTGCTTATGGCACCGAAAATTGCTGCGGTGTTCTGAGATTCGCAATTTTATCGGTCTGGTCGTCATCCCTATGTAGTATAAGTTGCAGGGGCATGTTATGAGGTATATGCAATTGTTAGTATTGCAGTTCGTGTGTGACCTCAATTCCCAGATGAAAGTAGTGTTAAGGGTGACGGTTTTGTGTATGGATGTAAACGTGCAGGCAGTACACATACCACACGGATAGTGTCCTTTTACTGCGGGTAGTTGCCATAGTGTGCTCTGTGTAGGTTTGGTTTTGGGTCTGGGTCTGGGTCTGGTTTGAATAACCAAATCCTTAATATCTTCTCCTTCTATTGAGGAACAACAGGTTACACTCTTCTTGGTAGTCTCATCCTAGATATGGCCATTCTTGGGTCCCATTGTACTGCTCTTCAAGTACTTGGACCCAAACAATCATTCAGATACGGTGAACGGGGCTGCAATAGTGCTACCTTTGCTAGCACCATAAACAGTCATGAAGTTGCAAAAGAAGAATCTCTACCCTTATTTTGTTTATGTAAACGATGTACGTTAAAAACGACACCAATGCTTATCGCTAGTCACGGGAATTCTCGTCAAAGAAAAACAGTAACAAGAGGTGGGGATGGTAGGTTTTCACTTTGATGGCCTCCTGGGAGTATCAGGGAAGTGTTTCCTTTAGCTTTCATAAACCTCATTCAGTATGGAGCAGCATCCCAACATATGAGGGCGGGGGCAAGGAAAACGGACAAGGAGGTAATGAGTATGCAAGTGCTGGAATCGGAACAACAGAGACGGACGAAAGTGATAACAGGGGCTTTTTATTCTCACAGCTAGTGCTTGCTATGATTTTAGCAACCTGTTTTCCATTAAGACATTGCAGGACACTTTTTGCGCTCGGCGGTGACCTCGGCACGATGACTGATCGTGCACATTTTTGGCACTTCGATGAAGAACCCCACTTCCAAATTATTGGGTAATTTAAAAAGCTGTAATGGACATATATTGTTTATGAAATTCTTTTTATTGATTTTCAAAAATAACCAACAGGACTGACAGTTGCATTTAAAGAGCATTATTATCATCTTGCAGTAGACTTACCATTTCTTACCGTATTTCATTATGACCAAAGCATAGTGAACACTGACTCATTAACAGCTTATAGTAACAGTATTTGTGTTCAATTGGAAATTATCCTACTATAGTCCTCATATTCTCCTTTGTTTGG
Source organism: Triturus cristatus (assembly GCF_964204655.1). Classification (NCBI taxonomy): domain Eukaryota; kingdom Metazoa; phylum Chordata; class Amphibia; order Caudata; family Salamandridae; genus Triturus; species Triturus cristatus. Next base: position 662,405,463 of record NC_140584.1, read on the forward strand.
GCATCCCCTTGATTGGAAAGTTAGTTCATCTACCCTTGAACACCACTCCATATGCCTCAACTAGACTGCATGTACAGAGGCAGTTGCTGACCTGAAACACCTACCTATATTCCATTTGGCTAGGAGTGTGCTCCTGCCACCTAGGCTTGTGTGCCCCTGGCAACCACCTTCAAGTTTCTTCTTCACCCCAAGCAATAACCTTTTAAGTGTAAGTGATAGAGTGAGACTTAGGACAGTAGAATGTGGGTAACTTCCAGCCATTATGTTTCAGTATGGGAGCATAACTATATCCTATGACTGAAATCTCCAGTATCCACCCACATGGTTTGCATTTTGCCGAATGCGATCGCCCCATTTTCCATAACATCCTAGGAATGGGTTATGTTATGTGAAGGTATTTGAAGTGCACTGGCTGCAGTTTGGTGGAACTTGCTGGTTCATGTGGTTCATGTGGTGCCACTTGGCGTCATCCAATGGCCATCTGTCCTGATCTCATTATGTCTTTACAGGCCTCAACAAATTCATAAAAATGTTACAGGACCTGCAGGTCTGCTGACCTACTCAACCTCATTATAATAGGCTTCACCCATAAACTGGTGTTATATTATGTGGTCCTGGGCAAATATTCTAAATCACTGAGCAACCATTTTCTTTATCACACATGAGAGCACCTTCAAATATCCAAGTCCGGCATGTCTGCTGTACAAAAACACTTTTGTTTGATTTAATAGACTAAATGTTTGCTCCATATATGATACAAGTCTAGTGACATGTAGGATACACATGACCGCCGACTCGCCTCTTAGTTCATTAACCGCATTGTCATCAGGGCAGGAATGTTTCTCAAATCCTGATTAAAACCTATCACTTTTAATAAATACATACATGAAGTGGTAGCACACTTATTTGCAATCAGCAGATTTTCCATTGAAATGGACCCAATATTTCCTACTGACGTGGGTTTACTGATAAAACTATTTGTCTATAATGTTTAGAAATCGAGTTTCTGCAAATATTTGCATTTCACCAAGTAAAGTGTTCTGATTTATTTTGCTACTATTTAAACCTTTGTTTGCTTCACACTTCTGAATTACAAAGAAGTTATTTCCTAATTCCTGATAAATTTTGAAATCCTTGTTCTATTCATTTACAATAAAAAAAACTGGCAACTTAAAACCTTTTGTTTTACAATGATTATCAGACAGCTCACTTTACAAAAACCTCTACCTGTAATAAGAGAAAGAAAAGTAAACCCTATTTTCCAGGATAAGATGAGCAACAATTAGTAAAAAGACAAACTGACATTTGACTTCTGTCCTAGACCAGACAGCAAATGTGTCAAGATAAAAACAAGATTTAAAGATACTATTTCCCAATTCACTGTAGTCTTGCCATGTGCGCAAGAAGTACATTCCATGCTACATTGGTTTTCCCTAGTTCAATCTGCCTTTCCATCCCATCCAACGTGGTGTGCTCTCATTTTGCGTGTGTATACTATTGCATACACTATATTAGTTCAAATTAATTAGCCTCCTCTTGGAATTAGGGTTGACTGTTGACACCCTTGGAGAGGCAAGTTTACAAAATGAATAACTGTCATTTGAATGAAATGAAATTCTCTTAAGCCTTGAAACATCTGCATCCAAAATTTACCAAACTGTTTGATCTTGGGCAAATCATACTCTCCCTGTGCCTCTGTCCCCTGAACTGAAAATGTGTGTGCACTTTTTAAGAGGCTTATTGGAAGAGATAAACACTTGGGCATATTCAGCAAACAGGGCCCCAGCATGGCTTTCCATCATACATTCAGGGTTGTTCTCTATTATCTCTAAATGGTGCATGTTTTCCTAAAGCTGCACTGTACATGACCCCAGCTGCAGCTTCTCTCTCACAACCACCCTCCTTGCACCACTTTACAGCTGATATGGGGCTGAAATAGTGAGAGTAGTGAGGACACCCTATTTGTATTTGAACGAAGGATGTATAAGCAGGAATAAATTAAAATAGCAAATTTAGGTTAGAAAATAAAGAATTGCCCTCTTACTTCGTGAGTGTTGCATGTATTTGATTTGCTTTCCGCCTTACTTTCATTCCCCTGCCAAAAATGCTATGCAGACTTCTTACACTGCGCTCAAACTCTATTTACAGGCACTTTCTTTCTCTTATGTATCTTTAGCTAGTCATTATTTCATAGTTTTCACAGTTTTATTTCCCCGTCCTACCAGCTGTTGCCCACACTTTGTCCCTTCTTGCCGGGTTGACAGAAGCCTATTTAGGGATAGCCACAATTAAGTACTACTTTGAATGCCTTTGTGGTGAAAGTGCTTTAAGTAAAGTGTTTTCGTTTTGCAAGGCTCATCACTCAGTCAATGTTATTTAAACCCCGTATCTTTTCTTTGTCCTGTCAGCAATTTGACGAAGCCCTGTGAATTCATAAAGCACATCACAAATAACCAGCATAAATAAAACACCAGTTTATTATAAAGTGAGCATAAAGGATCATGGGTGCCCTGAACAGGGTGGTGGGTCAAGTGTCAAACTAGGCATCTTCATGTGCTTCCCAGATTAGTTCATCCCACAAGCGAAGTGATACATGCGTTGCATTTGTAGAAGCTACCCATCTTTCCGTGCCCGTCCATCTCTAATGACTTGTTAAATGTACAACACACATGAATAACGACATTTTTATGTTCCCGCTTGCTTAGAGCACTGCAACGTTCCTGAAAAAATACTGTTATTTATGTATATGGAATTCCTATGGTGCGACCCTAGTCAACAGGCAGCGGAGCACTGTGCAGGGTCAAAACAAGTATAAAGTCATTGTGACAGGAAAGTGATGTATACTGTCCACAAATATTAGAAACTTGCAGTTAGAATAGTAAATAATCCTCTCTTGGAGTATTTGGGCATATTTCTTTTCCTCTCCTCTGATGATTTTTAGGGAAAGCATAGAAAAACACTAATTCCAGGTGCCATAGACAGAAGAGGGAGCTTCACTGGGTACATCATTGTCACAGTGCAGCATCCCAAAGGTGTGAAATCAGCTGTCTGCCATAGAGACACATTTTCTCTGCTGGTACAGCGCAGCTTGCTGCAGTTCTCTTTGTGCCAAACAGTGAGGCTTGTGATGCCTCCGGCAGACCAATGATGTGTTATGTATTCTAGCAGTGAAGCTCTTTGGGGGACACCATCTTTGAAAATGCCATAAAGTGTTAAAGCATTGGACATTTATGACTCCTTTAGCAATTACAAGGATGCTTTTAGAAAGAACTTACAATTGGGTTAGATGGGAGTTGCATTTTCACACTTATGATAAACAGTTTGCAGCACATTACAATGAAATGTAACGCCAAGTTTTTGCATATACGCATGTACATTTGTTACCTCATTTAATACTTTGTAGTGACAGAAAGACGTAGAGAACCTTTGAATGTGGTATGTTTAGTAATATGTAGGTTATAGATATATTTTATGTCTATGTATACTGCGTCAAACCATGTCAATACTTATACAAACTATGACTGATCACCTGCCCTTGAGCCCTAAGAGATGTTTCTTATAAGAACTCAAGCTCTTGTATAATTTCACTTTTGCAATGATATAGGGAAATTAAGCTACCATATTTCTCCTCTGGTGGCAGCTGACTGGTTTTGGGCTGAGGACAGACTTCAAGACTTACAGCCCTGTGGCACATCATGTGGTTTTAGTCCATGATATCATGTACCATTTATTCTCTATGCTCTCTTCTGCCATTTGAACCTGCCACTGATTTCATTCCATGCCACTGTGTCGTACCCAATTCCTACCTTCCCCAAAAAGTCACAGTCTGCTCTACATGACTGTGCTCCTGAGTGCTCTCTTTTCAGCCATGTCTAGCAGGTGCTGTACCTTCTTAATTCCACTTGCCAATATATGCCACTCAAAGTGCCACACATAAGGCATGTACATCACACACTACCACCATGTAAATGTTAATATGTCATACATAAGCAGACCAAACTTTGAGTCTGAAGTGTCTAGTGCAGGGGTCTCCAACCATTTTTGTAATAAGAGCTACTTATGTCCAATGAAAATCCTCCCATACTACTATTAGTGTTGCAACAGCAACTACGACAGACAAGATCATATTAGTGTCCACCCCATGCAAGATTATCAGCAGTGCTCACCTCAGAGCAGCAGGCAGGGTTACCTGCAGTAATGTAAAAATGTTTTTTCACTTTGGAATGCCTCTACATGGGTTGTACATGACAACCATAGTGGCAATGCCCCATGGCACCAAGTAATATTACTAATATTGCATGAATTATAACCAAATAGCAGCTTTGAATCTATGTTTTGGAAATCCATTTTTCTCTTAATATCACCTTATGAGTTATGAAAATACCATGTTTTAATAATGAATAAATCCTTTTCCAATTGTGGGATATGTATATTAATTTAACCAAACAAAGGTTTTAATTTAATAGGCTGGACTGTACACAGGGGAGCTAATTCCTCATACCTTACCAGAAACAGACCCATTTGAAATACCTTATTATTATTGTCTATCTAGTAATGGTCATTTATTTTGGAGTAACAGAAATAGGTTCACCTTCCTTTGTTGCACTAGCATCACCAAACCATGCATACCAATCCTTATAATTGACATGATTGGTGCCATTGTTCAAAATAATCTCCTGACCTGGTTTCAACAATATCACCAACTCTTGTTCAACCACTCCTTGTTTTTCCAATAGCAACATAGTTTTGTTAACCTTCAGAAGTCGTACGGGTGAAAACAAAAATACAGATTTTCCTTTGCAAGTCTTGCGTTGTGACATTTACCCAATCGTTTACTTTTAGTTCTATAGCTTTGACATGACATGCTTTATTTTGTTCTTGTTCCTTAACCAATTTCTCTCTAACTTTCAATTTGCAATCCTCAGTTTTAGTTGCACTTCCATTCCTTAAAATGTCACTTACCAAGGTTCTAGGTATCAACTTAGTTTTTTTACCTTCCCTTCTTCTTAGCAAGAAAAATGGGGATTGTAACCTCTCACTATATCTCCTACACACCCCATTGTATGTTCAAATTTGAAGCTGTAGCCATTTGCACACTTTCTTTACTAAATCTGACATGTTCCACAAATCCATTCGAAGATAGAGAATATAAGGGAGCCTTTTTCTGTCTAATGCCTTGTGATTTAAGAAATTACACCTTATTTTCAGACACACATTGTCTTCCATTATTCGATAACAGAATGCCCAGAATAATTTCCCTTACAATAATGGTATCCAATAATTCAGAACATTAGAAGTAGGATTTGATATAATTTTATAATGGATCCATTTATTATAATAATTCGTAAGAACAATTAAGTAGTGTATATGTTCACTCAACTAATTATACAGTCCTGCAAAGTTAATAGCTAACTTCCTCCAATGTTTATTAGGAATACCGCATAACACATTTGGTTCTTTTTAAGTTTCGCAATGTTTATCTACAAATGAATCCACACTTGCATCAATAACTGGCCACAAATAGTAATAGTAATTTCTCAACAATTGTTTTGTTGCGGTTGACCCAAAATACCCTTTGTGTGCCAAGCGCCAATTTATTGTGTAACATAATAGGAGGCACAACTAGTCTTTTCTAAAGTAACATATCATTTTCAATACTGAACTCAGAAGCCACTTGTGTAAAGACATATCAGTACTTTAGGCTGTAGGCCAACCCTTAATCAAGAATCTTTTAACTTGCAATAACTGATAATCATTGACACATGCACCAGTCTATTCCTCAACCAAAATTGTTGCATTGCATACCTGAAGAGCATCAATCACATCAACAACACATTCATAATCTCATTCCACCTCTTCATCTTTCTTTTCCTGAAGAGGCAACCCCGATAAACAGTTTGCTTTTACATTTCCCATTCTGCTGTATGTTTCACTTGAAAATTAAACTCTTTAATTTAGATATTAACTTTACTAATTTTAAAGAAGCATTCCCACCCCTTTGCCATCCATCATAAAAATTAGCGGTTTATACCCAGTCACCATTTAAAAATATATTTGCTAAAATAGTATTTTAAATTTTTCCACAGACCAGACACAGTCTTATGCATCTCTTTCAATTGTGCTGAGGCACACTTCCAATCCTCTTAACACACATGATAACATAAGCCGCAGTATCTTCTTTCTCATGCACAATTTGGGTAAGCACAGCTCCCAAACTAAGCTCACTAGTATCAACAGTAATTATATTTTATTCCCATCATCGTATGGTTTTAAAGAGGGTAATTCCAAAATGATTTTTTTTTTCTAAAGCGTCATTCTGTTCACTACTCCAAACAAAAATGTATCTTTTTCTTAGTAGTTTTCTTAAGGATTCAACTGGTGGCTTAACCATGCACGGAGCCTGCATAGTATTCTCTTAACCCTAAATAGAATCCTAATATCTCCTCATCTCCGGGTTAGGATGTGTGTCTATTGGCATTTACAAGATCAGTCTTAAGTGATATCCCTGACAATGTGTAGCCTAAGTAATCAACTTTACTCTGTAAAAAATGAACTTTTTCTCTACTGACAGTCATACCTGTATTCTATAATATTTACAATCCTGTGTCTAACTGAACATTGTGTTCCTCTAACATTTTAACGTAAATCGGTATGTCAGTCCAGGAATGTTTGTATGCCATTGATACCGTAAATAAATGTGTCCATCAACTCCGGAAACACACTACAGCAGACAACAAACCAAAACCTTAAAAGTAAATAAAAAATCAATATGCACCAAAAGATATACAAATGTAGCAATCGTGGTGAGATCACAAGACTCTTTAGACTGCATTGCTTAAGGATATGCTGATTTTAAATCTGTTCGTGGTAAAGAAATGTGGTACCAGAGATAGTTGACAACGCTTCTTGTAAACTAGTCAAAAGATGACAAACTATTACGTTTTTATTAAAAGAGCACATATCGGCACCTAAAAATATTGCCACATTTTCTCATGTTATCAAAACTTCTGACACCCATTTGGGTGAATGAGTCAGTTCAATAATGCCATCCTTAAATAAAGATTCCAATAATTGTTTTCAAGTTCTCTTTCCATGAACAAAGGTACCAGGCATACTTAGTGAATAAATGGTAAAGCTCCCTTTTTAGGTCTCGCCTAGCTATTGCGTTTACGCAATCGCTATGCGAGACTCTAGTAAGAGGGGCATTTCAAAGTGCTCCCAAAAGTGGATTGCATGGCGAGCAAGCGCATAATCACGTGCATCGTGCCGCCATTCAATACGTTTGGGGAAGCGCTTCAGCCCACTGGCGCCCTCGGCATCATACTTCAAAGGGTCTGCTCCCCAGCCTGGAATGCGCTCCCCCCGCCAAGCGCGCGCGCCACGCTCCGCCGCGTCTCGCCGTGACAAATTTGCTTTCACTTTCGCGCGGCGGGCGCTCTCTCGCGTCCGGACCACTTTAGAAGCCGGGCTTGTCTTGTTTTCTTCGTAATACGCATTTGTTCTCTACCTGGCTCCCCTCCTTTTCCTAGGCCTCTGTCTCTCTTACGACCCCATTCCCTTTCGCTTATGTCTGTATTTACTGCTCTCTCTCTCTCTTCGCTTATGTCTGAATTTACTGCTCTTTGTCTCTCCCGCTCTCCCCATTCTATCCTGCTCTCTCTCACGAGCCTTCCATCATTTCCTATCTCTAACCTGTGGTCCCCGTCTACCTCGCGCCCTCTCCCCTCTTTGTGCCCGCTCCCTTTCTCGCGTCGCCACCTCTTCCATCATTGTACCTCGCTGTCCCTGTCTAACCTGCAGTCCCCGTCTACCTCGCGCCCTCTCCCCTCTTTGTGCCCGCTCCGTCGCCACCTCTTCCATAATTGTACCTCGCTGTCCCTGTCTTTCTCGCGCCCCCTCCCTTCCAGATCTCTGTGTCGCTGTGTCTCCTTCCCTGTCAGGCCTCTTCTTTCCTCCCGGTGTCTGACATTTGAGGGTCGCTAATGAGCGCCTCCGCAGTCCGGCTCTCACTGATCCCTCGGAGGCTGCCGGGGGTATGGGATCCTTTTCCTGCAAATAATTAATTTGGCTCCGTGTTGCGTAAGAGCCTTGTCAGGGTCCGGGTTCTGAGACACAGATGTTACCTTCTCCTCCCCCACTCACCGATGTTTCCACCTTTCAGTCGCCGGACCCTGCCATGCTTTGGACGGCATCATCAGAGTTCCCCCCCTTCCGGGTACTGGCACTTTCAGGAACAGACGGAAGACTACGGACTCCGCCCCCGGGGGTGGAGCACCATCGCGTCATCTGGCGTGAAAAGACCGTCCGCCAAGGAAGAGGATGTCGACAGCGGGAAGGAGGAAGGAGAACGCTGAGACGAACAACGGAGAGGAGACGAGGACGCGAAGAATCCAGTGGTATCGAGGACCCCGGAGGACGAGAGTACAGAGGAGCCTGGAGGCCAACGATCCCGTGAAGCGCCCTTCCACGGTCCCGGAGGACGGTGGCTCGAACAGGTACGGCAGCGTTTGCTGGGTACCGGGAGGCGGGTCGATCATAGAGCCGAGGGAGGAGTGGGGCTGCCCGGTGGGGAATCCTGACCTCTGCGCGATTCTCTCACTCTCTCCCTCTACAAAGATTCTTTTGAGGTGGTGGACCTCTCCCTTCACGAAACAAGAATCGATAGATGGTGACATCCCGCACTCCCTTTCCCATAATCAAAACAAGACCTGTATATTCCTAATTGGTCTCCTTTCTATTTCTGTTCTACCCTCATAATAACGCCGGACGAGTGATTCCTGGTCGAGGGGACAAGGCGAGCGTCTTCAAAAAGGGAGAACCTATCCCCCTGGAGGAAGAAGAACAAGACTCACCCCCTTTCGTTATGGGTTCTTTTGATGCCTGACTTTGACATTTCTTTATTATTACACCGAGACATTTGAATATTCCCCATTAAACAACCATAAGACTACCACGCCTGTGTCGCGCTGTTTCTGCCAACTCTTACAAGTGGTGGAGAATGCGGGCACGATAACCTCCCGTAGCCGGCATTATCATGGAGAACCTAATACAGCGCATAGTAGAGGGGCAGAAGAAGCTCGAATGGGCAGTAGAGCGGCAGCTATCCGTCGCCCAGGCGGACCGCGACACTTTCCGTGATCTCATGAAGGCACAGCTAGAGACTCTCATTAAGGTCGTTGAGGAACCCACAACCTCCCCAGTCGGTCAGAGAGCACAACGGGGTGTCTCTGCGTTACCTACTGTATCCCTACAAAAATATACCATGGGGGAAGATCCAACACACTGAGATATTACGGTGCATATAAGGAGGCATAGCAGGTTCTATAAACTTTCAATGTTGCATAGATACATTTGAAACTGATCGGTATAAGTTACAGTACCTAATAAACTACTGTACCACCTCTCGCAAATTGTACCAGTTATATCATGATCATTCACTAATATCTGAGATAGACTCTTCATGCGGGGGTTCACAGATAGTCCCACGGTAAGTATTCCGTTTTCCCCATACCCTTGACCATTTTTTGGGGCACACGCAATGAGGGTAGACTGACTTTTCCGCCACCATTGCCACATCCATGTCATTACACCACTAGTGAAGGGCAGGGGTTTGCCTAGATCCCCAGTTTTGTGCTATTTTTCGCTTCGCAAATGTCATGCCCAGTGTTACCCAATCTTGATCTGTATTATTTAAGTCTGTGGACTCCCACACGTTAAGAAGGCAGCGTTTCGGCTCTGGAAGAATCGTGACCTTCGTCACCTGTGAGAGCGTGCGCATCACCGCTCTCCAATACTGCGCAATCTCTGGACACTGCCATAGAGTATGGAAGAGTGTGCCTAATTCTCCACATTGCTGAAGACAAAGGTTTTTGGGGTTTTTGATGATTCTCTAGTCCAACTGTTTTTCAGCTCTCCAGTGAGCAATTTTGTCGCTTTATTTATTTTTTAGTGTATTTTTTGTGTGTGTACCGATACATTTCATTAGGTTTCTGAAATTGTTCATAGATGTACATAAAGCTCTTCGTCTTGGTCGAGTCCTCTCGGATTAAATGTCCTAAATGTCACTATGTGTTTTGATTCTTTTTATCGTAAGAGCTTCTCACGATTTCCACCCCTTTCTGATAGTGGTATTTGTTCTATGGCACAGAATCGTAGGTCTTCCCATTTGCTATTATGGGCCTTTTCCGTTTGGCTATTGCATTTGCTTGATCGTTGTTATTTGTCGCTCAAATGTGTTCCAAGATTCTCTTCTTAACTTCACAAGTCGTGCTGCCGATGTATTATAGCTTGCAGGGACATTCCACAATGTAGATAACAAATTTGCTTCTGCATGTAATGTGTTGTTTGATCTTCCACTTCGTTCCCTTCTTGATGTCAATTTCTTTTTTCTGTGTTGCAATTTTGCATGCTTTGCATTGCTTGCAAGGCCTGAAACCTTCCATTTCCATCCATGCGGATGGTTGGGACTCCTTAAAATGTGTGTATGTTATTTTGTCTCCTATGTATGTAGCCCTTCTATATGTGTTATTGGGGTGGTTACCTACTATTTCAGATAATACAGGGTCCAGTTGCAAAATTCCCCAGTGTTTTTTGATTGTTTTCGTAAGACTGTTTGCTTCAGCGCTATATGTTGTTATTAGCCTTATTTTCTGGGGAGTTTCTAGTTCACTTGTTTTTGATTTCTTTGAGCCCCTTAAAATTTCCGTATGTATTTTTGTCTTTACTCTCTGCAGGCTTTTCTCAATTACTTTTTTGGGGTATTTTCTCTTTTGAAATCGCAATTGTGCTGCTTCGCTGTGTTTCATGAATTCAGTGTCCGAGGAGCAATTTCTCCATAGTCTTAAAAACTCCCCCTACGGGATGCTCCATTTTAAAGTTTCTTTGTGGAAGCTTTAACCATGAAGAATTGCATTAGTTACCGTTTTCTCTCGGTGTAGGGTTGTGTGTAGCAGATTGTGTGTGTGTGTGTGTGTGTCTGTGTGTGTGTGTATATATATATATATATATATATATATATATATATATATATATATATATTAAAAAAACTGCTTCAGAATAAAAACAGCTCCGACACTCCAGGTACACAGACGGTGAATTTAATGAACCACCATGTGATGTTTCGGCGTAAATGCCATTTAGGTCTCGGCTGTCGAAAGCAGCGCATGTGTTGCTCTCGGCATTCGAGAGCTTCTTGGAATCAATTCAGATTCCGAAGCTCTCGGAGGCAGAGTTGATACCCCGCCCATCTTTCTAATTGGTTCTCGTTATGTTGCATGCAAGACGTAGGCTTCTCATTGTAAAGGAGTCTTCTTAGTCCCTCCTTGTTGCCGCCTTGTCTCCTTTTGGCCACGCCCACCGCGATTTGATCATTTACCGGCGGCGTGACACTCTCTGGTTCATTTGTTACCACACACTTTTTTCTTCTCACTCAACTTTGGTAAAGGCAAATGTTTAGTTTCGCATCGCGCTTTCACTTAAAGTGAAAGCATGATGCGAAAGTAAACACACGGCTGCCCACCAGCGCCGTGGTCTCCGGGTTCGTGTTTGGCGGATCTTTCTTCTAAGATTTCATTTAACTACTTTCGGGGTTTAATGCTTGTTTTTAAATCGTGCGCGAGTTTGTACTTGATTACAAGAATGGCCAGCGCGTGCGCCTAAGGGTAAACGCACTCAAGTGGAAGAGTTGCATGTGGGCGCCGTATACTTCAGTGCTGCTCCCATTACCAATCATGGGAGGATGAAGGGCAGAGGCTGCCCTGGCGTCAAATACACCGCCGACTCTCCCTCCCCACGAGGACTCCTCTCAGGAGCGCTGCACATGTTATCGACCTCAGAAGGAGGAAGGGCAGAGGCTGCACATCACATACACCCCCCTGGAGCCGGCCCTGTGCTCACGTTATCGATCACGGGAGGATGAACAGCAGAGGCTGTCCTGCAAGTCACATACACTGTCCTACTCTCCCTCCCCACGAGGACTCCTCTCAGGAGCGCTGCTCACGTTACCGATCATGGGAGGATGAAGGGCAGAGGCTGCCCTGCGCGTCACATACACCGCCCGACTCATCCTTCCAATGGGTCTGCAGACCTCCAAGTACTCTCCCCCCCCAACCCCCCCCCCGTACCCACAAGCTCCCGGCATCAAATCTTTGGACGCTACATGTAAGCAGTCCATAAACACGCACACGCAAGTCTCATTGTCGATTCCCATTGGAGGATATTGGGTGTCATAGACAGAGGACTGCGATGGTGAGTAGAATACTGAATGGCATCTCTAGTGTAGTCCTCTTGCTCAATGACATTTACTAATCGCCCATATCTGCTTCATGCGCCTCGTTTTATGCCACAAAGTGAAAGTAACAACAGTCCAAACTTGCGGGCGATGGTTCTGTAACCTCTGCTCGTGCACATAATAGTGCCCCGACTTGTGTCAGCTGTCTGGCTGCAAAAACCACACATGCGGCAAGTTACATTGTGAGAAATAAAATGCCTCGGGAAGATGAGGAAGCTCTTCCCTCTGCTCCAGTGGCTGAAAAACAACAAGCATTGGCATAGCCAATAGGTCTCGCTTTTGGGACCTTATAAGTATTTACTTATGCAGCACAATATCCTTGGTGCAACAACATCAACTATTGCATGGATAAACACTTATAAGATCCCAAAGGCGAGACCTATTGGCTATGCTAATGCTTGTTTTTAAAGTAGCAGAATCAACAGGAGGTGGAAGCACCATGAAAGGTCTGAAGGAGTGTGGAAGCAAGATAGAGAAGTGCTGATAGTGGCGTGGAAACGACATGGGGGAGGTTTGACAGAAGCAACACAGGGTTTGAAAGTAGCAACGTGGAGGGCACAGGTGGGGGGAAGTATTGACTGGGAGAGAGGAGGAGTGTGCTTCCATGCGGACTCAGGGCAGCAATGGTGAAGAAGCACTAGAACTAGCGCTACAGGGAGTGGGTCAGGCAGAAGCACATGGGTGACTGAGAGCAACACTGAGTGAGAGAGAGAGAGAAGTACACCAGGGAGGCAGCTTAAAAGACATGCACTCCCATGCACTGCTTGAACGCAAAGGAAACGAGAACAGCTGATGGGGTTGCTATGACAGCTCCTAGAGCCTTGACAGGTGCTAACACTGAGCTTCCTGTCTAAAAATTGAGGTCGCTGTTGATTACTACCCAGACAAAGCCACTGGTGGTCTGCGAAGGCGAATCCATTCGCTTCCCCGTCATAACTCACGGTTATCAAAAGAGAGCTAAAGTGACACCATTTATCCAATGCCCGATGCTGAGGTTTTGTTTGAACACGCAAATCAATGGACACATTTTGAAACCTTTTTCGCAGATATGATTTTACGCAGAAAAGTGGTTACGGTCATACACCAGGCATCTGATCATTTTTTTAAACAGAATACGAGATCACTTCTAAAGATATGTAAACACTATATACATGTCACAAACGTCATTCTTAATTCGGTTTTAGGATGTCTGCCTATCATATCGGCTTAGCAATTGACAACCGTTGTAAATTGGAGGAAAGAAAGGCACGGTCCAATATGACGACTGCATCCAATGCACCAGTCCTCTATCTAGCTCCGTGCACTCGCCGTGCTTGGCTGTGACGCGACCTGCTCGGCGGAAGGGTTGGATCGTAGCTTCTTTGGGATGCGGCGGGACTCGGGAATGCGGGCAGCAGCAGCAGGTAAGCCGATATCGACAACGGAAAGCATCCGAACCGAGTGGGTGGTTCCTGGCTTTTTGTGAGAAGTGTGATGAAACTGCGCGAAGGGTGGGATTCTTTTCAGGTGCAACTGTAACCGGCGTCTGCACGTGTGTTGATTATAGGGAACCGACCCTGCCCTTGCACCCACTGTGTGTGACTGACTGGGCAATGTCTTCAGCCTATATGCTTGTCCCGCACAGCCCTTAGATTGCTTGCCTAGTCAACTTTTTGACAAGCTGCCTGGCGCACATCAAATACGTAACTTCCGGCTTGACAGAATGTAAACAAAGACACATTAACAATTACGCCTGGACATTTTACCGACCCACACTAAACAAGAACGCGAGTGGTGCGCGTGCGCCTGCGCCACAGCGAGCCATTTGTTTTGAATTATCGGGCAGGGCACAATAATTCAATACAGATGGCTCCCGTGCGGGTAACCGCAAGCATTAGGCTGTGGGCGGAGCAAAGGCGGGACATGCACATGCCTTTGCCCAATTGCGTGCTGTCTTTTTTAGAAAGACGCACACAAAGGCCAATAGCCTGTGACAAAAACAAAAGCACAAGCGTGTGGTCAGATTTTTGAAGCCCTTACATAAAGTCTTGCAGAGTAGTGCTTGCGCGCTGCGCTAGGCTCGACCTAAAAAAGGAAATCCCTCTGCTGTTTACAGCAGAGGGATTTCTGGGTGGTGTGCAGAGGACAGAATGGTTCAGTCTTTGGCACACGACCACTGTGGCTAAGGACGGAACCGTGCCGTCCTCAGCACCAAAGGGGTTAATGCATCCCAGCACAATGAGTATTTTCCTGACAGACATAAAGCGGGCTATATTAGGACACAGTCGATATTGTTAAACAGTGTGACGAAAGCAGCAACTATCTCTAATTATAGCAGTGGTACAGACCAAGCTCTCAGTAGCCCGCCACCGCTGGCCGCAGAGTCTACACAATGCAGATGCAGAGGTGATTTTCCTCTGTAGCTATTGATTACACGCATGCTTACAACACAGACTTCTCACCTTATAAGTAAGTGCTAAGAGTGATCATATTGCGGTGGGTGCTAAATCAGTGTCTGTGGATCTGTCCCAGAATCGACAACTTGAAGAGTGAAAGTCCTGGTATGCCTGACCCTCAGTTGTTCCTGTCCTTCTTATGGGTGACAGATGGGCTTATGGGGGCGCTCATAACAAACACTCCTTCGGGTTTAAAACTACTTTCAAGAAACTAACATTGTTGTTTGGCTAAATTGCCAGATAATGAAAGACACAGCATCTGATCCCTGCCTCTCCATATAAGCCAATGGGTGTGATCTTGGGCAAATCGCGTTGTCATGTATTCTTTCTCTCTCGGACTCAAACAGCAAGTGCAGTATTTGATATAATTTGGGTGGAGCTACTTCGAGAAAGGCTGAAAACTAATACCACAGCTTGACCATTTTGTTTAGCCTAGAAGCAGGCAGGGGTGATTTACTTTGCACCACACTGAGAGCGGTGTCTGTAGTGCGGCTGGATGTACCTCCTCCGAGGAGGAGACAAGATCATGCAAAATGGATGCCCCACCAGGACAAAACTGTCACACTGCCTTAACTACTGAGTGTTTTACTGTCAACTAGCACAGTATTTTAGATGGCAAAAGCAGCGCCCATGTTGAACTGAAATTAATCACTCTATTGTTATTAGAAAGGCAAGCAACATGAGATTGTTGTTAAATATTTCATGAACCGCGTCTGCATCGTAATGTGAAACATGAATACAGTATAAACAAGCAAGGTGCGGCTTAATAACGGAGTCTACAAGCATGCTCGAAATGCGTGCAGCCAGGGGCAGAATGATTAGGTAGATGAGCACTGCGCAAGTGCCGTGCATGGGAAGTTATGTAAGCATGCACAAGCACTGCGCCGGCAAAACATTACAAAAATGTCCCCCAAAAACAGATAGAAACAGCACTTGGGTGACTGGGAAGTGATACACTAGGAGCAACATGAAGAACAACAGGAAACAGTATGCTGCAGCCAATAGGAACAGAGGAAAAGTAAGTGGCAAGCACAGGAACCAATGAAATGCAATGAAAGCATGAAACCAAGATGTAAGCCCCTTTTAAGATATATTCATTATAAAAGATTTCACAAAGACCTGCAAGCGCTGTGTAGGCGAAACCTAAGAAAGGAGTTCACTGTGCATTCCCCCTCGACCTCGGAGCCAAGCTCCAGGCTCTCAATCCATATAAACCGGAAGACTCTTGGTGTACATGACAATTATTGCATGGTCACTGAAATAGAAATCAATAATAAATACAGCAACTTTACAGTGACTTGCCAGGAGATCAACATAGGGAAGAGCAGCATGTTCTCTAGATCTATGCAGAAGACTTCCCATCCCAACGGAGCACTTCCAGATTCTACCTGTCAGTTGGTGAATGTCAGCTACTTTATATGATTCTCAGATGGCAGACGGTGTTCGCCGTTTGAGCTGCCTGCAGAGGGCTCATTTCCTTTAGTTGACATCCATGTGACGCAAAGAGGGCTTCTAATTGTCATATGTTAGCAACTCTTTCTAAATAAATGGATAGTGCTGTAGACAGGCATATAAGTAATGGAGAGCAACTTCTCCTGGTATAGATGGATGTAGAAAATAAGATATTAGGACAATGCTATGTTCTACATGAAATTGAGAGGACATTATTTTTGGCTGCAATAATGAATAAGGTTGCAGTACAACCTTATCTTGGAACAAAACTGGTATGGTTCCTAAAGTGAGAGCTAATAGCTGAACAACTTTTCTGGTGGACATATCCACCACTAAGAAAAGATGTATGCTGAAAGAATTAGAAATTCTACTTCTATTATTGTTTCGAAAAGAAGATACTGGAATGATCCCAGGTGGGGACTAAACATATTGCTATCTCCTATGCTCACAGCTTTTTAAGACCATCGACAAATACAAAGACAGTGCAAGGCGCAAGGGAGGTGAGGCACCGGAAAAGCAAAGTGATGCATCGGTTCCTTACTACACAGGGGAGGTGATGTGTTGGTTTCTTACTAGCAGGTGAGGTGATGAGTTGGTTCCTTACTGCTAGGCAGGGGAGGTGACACGTCCGTACCTTACTGGAAGGGGATGTGATGCATTGGTTCCTTACTGGTAGTGGAGGTGATGCCTCTGTTTCCTGACATGCAGCCTTGGTTTCTTACTGCTGTGTGTTGTCTATAAAGAACCGGCGCCGAGGGACGATGCGTTAAAAATCCAGACTCACTGCATTGATGCAGGCGCTGCGCCAATTTTGCAGTCGCGAGGCAGGCGCTGCGTCGATTCTTCAGCCGTGAGCAGGTGCGGCGGCAGAGCTGGTGCCACGGACGTCAGTGACACCGTGCTCTGGACTCGCACTGCGGTAATTTTCTGACGCGCTGCAACGGCGAGCTGGGTTCTATGGTGAAAGTCGTGGTCAATGCTTCAGGCTTGAACTACGATTTGGTGCAGGCAGCAGCGATGCATCGATCTTTTGCAGGAATGCGTGGAGGAAACAGTTGATGGGAGTCAATGTGTGGATTTTCTCTTTAAGTTCACAAGGTTACACTTCCAAGGGCCCAGGGACCGAATTTGGCACCACTTACCAAGTCAGGTGAAGTCTTTGATGGCCCTGAGACTTCTCAACAGGAGACCCGCATGCACAAGCCGTTGGAGGACTTTGGAAGCAGGATGTAGAAAGCAGAGTCCAGTCCTTTTACTCCCAAGACAGAAGCAGCAGGACAGCACAACAAAGACACAGGAAGAGTGGAAGCCCCTCCTACAGCATCCAGCTTTTCTTCCTGGCAGAATGTTCTCAGTCAGAAGTGCTCGGATTTTGGGTGTCAGAGGTCCAATACTTATACTCCTTTCTGCCTTTGAAGTAGGCAAACTTGAAAGGAAAGTCTTTGTAGTGCATACAATCCTGACTTTCTCTGACCAGGCTGCAGACACACTTCAGGGGGGTGGAGACCGCTTCATGTCAGGACAGGCACAGCCCTATTCAGGTGTCAGTGCCAGCATTACCCACCACGCTAGCTCAGGAAGGCAGATCATCCTGGTGATGGACCATCAGGATATGCAAGGCACACTCCAGTTGCCTTTGTGTAACTGTCTATAGTGAATGCACAAGAGCCCAACTGTCAGCCAACCCAGACGTGTATTCTACCGACAGGCAGAGCGACATAATGGTTAAGCAAGAAAATGACCACTTTCTAAAAGTGGCATG
This sequence comes from Triturus cristatus, assembly GCF_964204655.1. NCBI lineage: Eukaryota > Metazoa > Chordata > Amphibia > Caudata > Salamandridae > Triturus > Triturus cristatus. The sequence goes on from NC_140584.1 coordinate 662,423,401, forward strand.
TTCAAACACTCAATTTAAAAACCAACTTCACCAAAAGTTGTATTTTTAAATTGTGAGTTCAGAGACCCTAGACTCCAATTCTCCATCTGCAACCAATGGGAAATTACACTTAATAGATATTTCTAGGCAATCCCCATTATACCCAGTGGGAGAGATAGTCCTTGCAAAAGTGAAAAACGAAATTAGTGGTATTTCACGATTAGGACATGTAAAAAACACCAGTACATGTCCTACCTTTTAAATACACTGTACCCTGCCCATGGGGCTGCCTTGGGCCTACCTTAGGGGTGACTTACATGTAGGAAAAGGGAACGTTTGGGCCTTGCATGTGGGTTCATTTGCAGGTGGAAATGGCAGGTTAAAACTTCACTTAGACACTGCAGTGCCAGGCCTGAGGCATGTTTGCATGGCTACTTGTGTGGATGGCACAATCAGTGCTGCAGGCCTACTAGTAGCATTTGATTTACAGGCCTTGGGAACACCAGGTGTACTTTACTAGGGACTTACTAGTAAATCAAAAATGCCTATCATGGATAAACCAATCACCAATGCAATTTAGAGAGAGAGCATATGCACTTAGCACTAATTAGCAGTGTTAAAGACCCAGGGTATTAAAGCTAACAAAACCGGTCGGAAAAAATATGCGGAAGAAGGTAAAAAGTTTGGGGATAACCCTGCAAAAAGGGCCAGGCCCAACAGTCCACAATTAGCAAATCAGATAGCTAAAATTGGCTCACATGCTTTTAACATAAACATAAAGGGACCTAATAACAGTTTCTCTATGTTTTTGGAAATGAAGTAATAATCCCTGTGAAACTTTGCTGGAACCTCTGGGTCCAGTAACAACTTTTAATTAACAGAGTAATCCCTTCATCGTTTTGAAAACTAGGATTTATATATAGATACATTAACATTGTTGCAAAGATCACAAGAAATTATTAAGGCGATACTCCACATGACCAATATCCAAAGGCTAGCATGAAGAGAGCTAGCTAAAAGGATGACTAGAGTCCAGCATCTTTATGACGTCATAATTCTAAAGGAGGAATTCATTCAGAAATAGATGGCAGTTGAAATCTTGGATAATCTGTTTAAGCGTGGTTTACATTTTACCATGGCTGAATGCAGTGCTTCAGTTGTCAAGCGATTCCCAAAATTTCAGAGAGCGGCCGGGCAGTACATTTTGCCAACTGTAATTCTTTTAGAAATGTAAACACTGGCTAGAACCTTACTGATTAGTTTTTTTTTTAGCTGGATGGTTTGGATTTACATTTATTAATTATTTTATATTCAGGGGCATAAATTACTGAGGATGGTTATAATTGGTATTCATAATTTTGCTGGTACTGGTGCTAGCTCTGTGGTAAATCATTTACATTTTTTGTATTTAATCCTCTTCAGTTTTCTCGGTGCTATAGGCTCGCATGCAACTCACAAACAGCTGTTATAGACAATTCTCAAAAACCTTTTGGTCATGTGGGGAATCTATAACAGAATGCTTAAGAATGATCTTCCGTACATTTGGATTCTGCTGAGATCTTATTTTTTGTGCATCATCCTAGATCGGAGCAGCTGATGGTTTAGTGGTCTATTAATCCTATAAGCTTAAGTGGTCAAAGTAAAGTAATAAACTCTTCTACAATAAACAAATCAAAGTTAGGAAAAAGTAAGTTCAGAGTATGGTCCTTGCTTTAAGTCTGGCTGGACACTTTGTGTGAAGCAAGGTGCAGAAAACGAGTCATCATTAATTTGGTGGACTGCAGTTGCGGTGCATCTGCCAAGATAATAAAATCAGAGTAGTGCAAATTGAGTAGATTCAGTTAGCAGGATATTCTTTAGATCAACAGAGAATAATATTGAAAATCTATATCTTTCAATAGAGAGGTCGCCCACTAGAGAATCCTAGGAAAAGAATGGGCTTGGATTATGTTTAACTGCCCTCCATTGTTATATTGGGAAACTGGAGAGTTAATGCACCCATTATTGTTTTATCTTTAGATAGTACTACAATACCCCTAATTTCCTGTTCACATGGCTATTATTGATTTATCTCACAATCCAATGGCACCGGGTGGCCTGTTCACAAACTGCATTTTGTAGTACACTTAGTGGTAGTACACTTAGTATTACTAACTTACTACAAAATGCTATTCATAACCGTATGTGTAGAGGGTCCACCTGTGTCTCGCCTATCTATTTCTATGCGGAGAACTGCAACCCGACTACAGTCTCTCGACACTCGTAAGTATATGTTTTAGTAGTGCATATGAGAGGGACAGAGGGAAGTTGCTGGAAAATGGGGATTACTTCTAAATGGGAGGAGTTAGGGCAGAAGTAAGGATAGATTACGGAAGGGATAGGTATTGACATGCACCCACCCACAAATGAGTGAGCTCATTGCTATTCACAAACTGCCCTTCTGTAGTTACTATAGACAAACAGGACTCGCAGAATATGGAAATATACTCCAATTCAGAGCTGGAGTAAGTCAAGGATCTCCCATGGCCACTCACAGATACTGCAACACCCTCCCATAGAAAATAATGGAGGTAGGGACTTGAAATAAAAACCCATATGAACTAATGTTCGGTTAAATTATTTATACTGTTTAAAGTACACTTACATTTTATGTAATGTTGAATAATGTTTCTGAAAGTAAGTTATTCATTTATTTTTCATTATTTTTTAAATTAAAACATGAATGTACCATTAATATGTATTTAAAATAATTAAATTACTGTATATTTAATAAATCACTTTTAATATTACTGATACCTGAATTTCTATATATTTTTATAACTTTAGGTGTTTTTTTTATTCAACTTCAGAAAAATGTTACTTTATATGTACTTAAAATATTTTTCAAATTTAACATTTAGTTACGCTAAAATGTTATATTATTCTATATTTAAAATAACATGAATATTTAACTTAAAATTAGTTTGTCTAATTTAGGTTTAATAAACTTTTGAACTTTTTCCTTTATTTTACCATGCGTAGATTTCTGTTCCCATAGCAGAGGTCTCCGCCAAGTGTACGGAACGTCAAACATAGTCATAAAGTCACTACTAGTTGCAACTTTGGGGTTATATTTGATGTTTTTACTGACTCCACCCTCTATTTCACCGTGTGGGGACATGTAAGTCTATCCTTTAGAGTAAAGTTACATTCATGAATGGTGAATAGCCCCACATGTAATTATTCAAATGTGTATTAATAAACGGACGCATTTTAATCAAATGTAAGTTTACCTTTGTGAATAGGTCCCCAGATCTTTGAGAATAGTGACACAACCCTCAGTAAGCCAGGATTTAGTTAAGACATGACAGGCCCAGATTTAACCTGTACATTGCTGAGACTCCCTCAAATCCTCTACCCCTGGCACTCTGATGGGCTTCCAGCTTGGGGTTTGGGGTGTTTACCACCAATCTGTCTGCACCATTAAGGTCTGAAAGTCCACCAGACCATCCGGGAAAAAAGTGAGAAACTGAATGGGGTGTGGGGCATGCCCATGATGTCACCCAGCTGCAGCCCCCCACTGACCGGTCATTAGACTGCCTTTTTGCCACCCTAAGGAGACAGAATGGTGAAGACAAATAATCCTTTCTCTTCTGACCCCATGTCAAAATTATGCCCAAAAGAATCAACATATGCTCTTGCTTGCCTTGACAATGACTGCAGTTTTTGGGCTGTAAGCCCTGGGACAGTTGGCGTTTTAGGGATGGGAGTATCGCCTACTGGCAATTATATTTTGTTGTTGTTTTAAAAAAAAAATAATTAAGAATTGTATTCTCGGCATCCAGTGGGATTTTGCTCCCACTGCCTTCAGAGGACAGAGTGAGTTAAATCGTCTGTCTTATGAGGCTTTAGCAGAGGTGGGTGTGGCATGAATTAGAACAGGCCCAGGCCATCACCCCATTTTATTTTATCTACCCATGGCCACCAGTAGGATTTTTGACTTTCAGGGGTGGGTGCAGATTGGGATAGGCCCTCCAATTGCCCCCACACCTCAGGGACCAGGGGACAGAAAGACTGATGGAGTGGGCATTTAGAGGTGGGCATATGACTCGAAGCCCAGAAGGGCTTTATAACCCTCTCCCGAAGGCCCACCTGGGGGAGGTAGGTCTGAAAGATTGTTGGGGTCTTTAGTGATGGAGTTACATCAAGAGGTGTGGAATGGCATACCCCACCCCATTTCGTTTTTATTAATGTAAAAATCGGGGAGAGCAGATTAGGGTTATCTTTCCCAATCTGGCCATTTAAGCAACCACCCCCACCAGTAGGGGAATAAAGATTAAGGCCTGATGTCTGGGCAGGACAGTCTTTTTTTTTTTTTAAATATAGATACCCTGGCTTCTAGTGAGCTTTCTAGTGAGGGTGAATGGGGCGTTTAGACCCAGTGTGCCCCATCAAGGGGGCTGGAATACTATGATGCTTCTTGGTGGGTGATGGAGGGCAATTACCTATCTTTGGGGGTGGTTCACCCAATTTTCAAATACCTTGTGGAATAGTAGTGTAGTTGGTGGATTGCCCTGCTGCGCGATCCACCAAACTGGATCCACTAGGACTGGTCCCATTGAGATAGCAACATCCTCTTCTTACCTCTCCTGTGGTGATCAGTACTTGAGGACTGGGATATGCCTCTGAGCACAAATCACAGTGAAACTCGGACTGCTTTCACTTTCAGTCTCTGTGGAGTCAGCACGCTGCTCGTCACAGAGACTTGCAAAACAATGGCTGCAAGGAAGCTCTCCCTTCCCAGCTTGAGATTTCTAAATAAAACAAGAGGTTGAGATGTTCATGTCCTCTGCATTGGTTGGGTAGTGTGGAGGACGTGAACTTCTCTTCCTTCACACTCTAGGGCAGGGGTCTCCCACGTTTTCTGTAACAAGAGCTACTTAAGTTCATTGAAAATCATCCAGAGCTACTAATATTATTAGCGTTGTATCAGTGACCACACTAGACAAGATTACATTAGTGGCTTCAATATCCAAGATTACTAGCAGTGATACCTCAGTACATCAGACAGGATTGCCAGCAGTATTGTAAACAAGCATTTGCAATGCAATAGGTCTCGCAGTTACACAAGTTAAAGCTATTGGCATTGTAAATGACAATGCCAATAGGCATTGTTATTTGCAATGTCAATAGCTCAATCTCGCGTGCCGTAAATGCGAGTCCGAATGCATTGCAAATGCTTGTTCTCCCAGTTGCGCCTGGGATCCCGAGTGCTATCGATTTCTGTTTTTCAGAAGGGCAAAGCCATTGAAGACAAATAAGGCTTTTGGCACCTTTGGTGCCTTTGGGCGGCAGAACTCAAGGAGAATGCATTGTACTGATCGCCTGTTATGCAGAGTCACGTTTCAAACGGGGAATGACGAAACGCGCCGTTTAAGAATGCAGAGGTCCTGCTTTTGATGTTATCTGATTTCTGCTTTCATTCGTGCACGAGAATGTGATCAATTGACTTTCTGGATCCAACCAAGGTCGTTGCGCATACGTAAGCTGAGTAATTTCGGAAGGTGAAAAGAGATACATGGATATGTTAGTAGCGTTACGTCACACTGGGCCTCCGTGTGGCTATGAGCATAAAGTTCTACTTAAGAATCATGCCCAGAATTTTTAAAAGGTTAACAGCTGGCTGTTTATTTCCCGCTGGGATTGGTGGCAACCCTACATTCAACACTCTTCAAAGAACAAACAACCTGAGGACTGGGGCTGCAAATAAAAGAACAACATTACAGCTAAAGCTTCCAGGACAAAATGAAAGCAGAAAAGGGAAGCCTTGGCAAGGTCAATAGGTCTTGCCTTTTGCATAGGCAAAAATAAAAAAAAGCACAATGATGTAAACGAACATGCATGTGCATGTTTATGTCATTCTGCTGTGGCAGCTATTTTCTTTCTTTGTAAAATACCGTTCCAAGATGGCAGATACCCATCTAGGAACAGTAAATGAAAAGTGCGTGAAATGCCTTTATTTACAACGGAGCAGCTTTGAAGAAAATTACCTGGCCCACCAAAAAGAAGAAATGAAAATAAAATGGGGAGAGGAGGGGTGAGGAGCAACCGAGGGATGGGAGCAACAGAAGGCCACGGTGCTGTGTGGAGGAACAGTGAACAGTGAGGGGCGGTGAAGCATTGAGCGCATTGGGGGGAAGCAATACACAGTGTGGGTTTGTGACGAGGAAATCAGCACATGGGGAACAAGCAGGAAGTGGGATAAGGGAGGGGGTGGCAAATGGTGTGCACTTTCGTGGGCGCTTTGATGTTCGCAGTGGCCGCGCGGCTCACTGAGAACATCAAAGCGCCCGCGAAATGTACACGCAGGCTGCCAAATGGTGCGCGCGCCCGGCGCACATGCACTGTAGTTGGGGGCCTGAAAAGCACTCGTTTGCACTTCCAAATCCCCATTTGCTATAGCTCTCGCCAGAGCAGCGCTAAAGCGCTGGCTCAGGCGAGACCTAAAAAGGCTTTATCAATTTTTAATGCTTCAACTAATGCATTACATTGCATGATAGCTGCAGTGCCTCTGGCACCAAGGTTATGATATTGGTAATAAGTATGCAAAGCCATATTATTTATATCTCAAATATCCGCTTTAGATATGTATTGAAATTTGAGCCATTTTTCTCAAAACATCCGCTAGTGAGTTCTAATATTTCACACAATACACACTCTCAATTTTGGTATACATATATTAATTCAATCATTAGTTAGCTGGGCTGCAAACAGGAGATCTACTCACAGGTAGGTGGAGAGCTACCTGTATCTCACGAGCTACTCAGTGGGAAAGCCTGCTCTAGGGGTTAGAATAAAAAAAAGTTCATGAGTAACTATTGCAATTTTCACTGTGGATCTTTCATTCTGCAAAAAACAAGGGAGAGGTGGTGACTCTGTTATCTTCGCCTCAGAACAAGAATCCGATTAGGAATCTGAAAAGTCTTTTCTCTGTGATTTTTTCCAAATAATATGGTTATTACCCATAGTACATAAAGTTCTTTTTATATAGATTTTAATGTTACAATTAGAACTTTCCAATCCCTGTTAAACTGTTTCAACAGTAATTATTGCCTACATCCACCCAGTCTCAGAGTTGTGAGGAAAACTGTTTCATTGATCACTTGTGAGAAAAAGTTACATCCTCTTTCTTTCATCGCCAACTGTAGTGTGGGCAGAAACCAGCAGCCTAAATCTGGTGGCAATGGTCATCTAATCGTGGGCTCAACGTCATTGGTGATAACTAGCAACAGTGCATATTAAAAGAAAGGAAAATGTGCAAGTGGACAGATTAAGCAGACCTCTCAGGTTCTATCTTGGCACCTGGAAATCTTCAATGACAGATGCCAGGGGTTTAGAGAACCATTCCTAGATTTCTGATTCTCTGGAAAACACTCACTTTTCAAGATTCTGTATATTTGTTTTCCCCCACTAGAGGCATAGGGAGTAGATGCTCTATCTATACTGTGGCCTTCTCTTGTGCTTTGTTTTGCCCCCTTTCCATTAACAACCTCTACCATTTATATTTTGTCTGATTCTGAAATGTCAGAAGGCCTTGGCGGAGGGGATAGTAGTGATTCTGTTCTGGCCATGCAGATATGGTTTCCTCTGCTACGATCCCTGCTTTCTTCCCTTCCTGGCAAATAATGCACCATCCTTTTCTCTTTGAGAAGAGGAGTGTCTTCCTATTCAATGTCTAGCTCTTTTGGTATGGAACGTGAGGGTGTCAGTCTCCAGAATAACGCGATCTTGGTCAAATTAGCTGAGGTAATTCAATGTTCTAGCTGTTCCTCCACTCTTAAGGCTAACCATGGAAGAACATTCAAATGTGGTGGTCCCAATAAATCTCTCCTATCGATTGCAAAGTATTTTATATTCTTCGGTTTATCTATGATGGTTTTGAAAAGGGTTTGGCAGAGTCAACCTTGTGGGTTTAGTGGGCAGGAATAAGAGCTTTCTGTGACCCCCGTGGTTGAGTCAAACCAGAAGAGATTCTGAGGTTTAAGTAGCTCAAAGGTTTTTACATTGCTTGACCACTAGTTAGACTCTCTGTTCCTCCTAGAGATTTATAATTGGTTTTGGCTTCAGCGTTGTCCATTTGAACCACTTGGTAGTTTGGAACTTAAGTTTCTCACTATCAAGGTGGTATTTTTGGTGGAGATTTCAACTGCCAGAAGGATTGGAGAGCTGGGTGCTTATGTAATCCTTCTTGTGGATGAATTCGTGATGAAGAGACAATCTTGAAACCAGACTCGGTTTATGACAAATGTGGCATCTGTTATTCACTGAGTCTGAAGTCTTGTTACCGTCTTTCTCCGCCTCCTCCATCTCAGAAGGAGAATTCTTTAAATGAGGTTCAAGTGGTGAATTATCAAGAGTTTGTAGATCAGCCACAAAGGCTTCTTCCCACACTTTTGTGAATCATTATAGAATGAAGGAGTTAGGAATGCAAGGTGCTTCCTTTGAAAGGATGTGTTGAATTATTTTCGTTACTTATTTGTCTTATTCGCTCATTAATTTATTTACTAATAAAGTTGGTATGGCATTTTGGGTGAGAGTATACAGTAATTTTGTTCATGAATGGAAAAAAAAGGCCTGCATAGCTTTGGAATTCTTCAAAAGTAATGATTGTGATAACGATGAGGGGTTTAGGGATAGTGCCCTGTTACTGACCAGTAATCTTCATTATCCTTAGTCCTATTCGTCCTCGTCACATTTATTGAAGATTACAGGTAAGTATGCGCCGCATTACCTTTTAGTGTTACACCGCCCTGGTTATTTCACACTAGATTTTTATTGTAAATCTGTTGTATATTCACCTTTATGTATTTCCGTTTTTTTTTTAAAGTTCTGTCTTTCTCGGCAGTTCGACGACAGAGTTAACCAACCACATGACGTTCTTCAAGAGCTCATACTATCACAACCTCTTCTAGAGCCAAGCTACTTTACTAGCGAAAGGCAAAAAGGAAGTGCACATTGCTACTTGTTTAGTTCTCACGCTTCATAAAATGAGAGCAAAGGCAGGTCTGGTGATCCTTGCCTGGTGTGTTTTTTTTTTGTCAGAGGAAGTGGTGTTTTTGGTATTTGTTTTTGTCTTTTTCACTTGTGATGTTTATCAATTGTGCATTCTTGTAGTCAATTGTGTGATGTTTTATTAAGTTTTCCCACCAGCCTCGATTTTGGCACAAGCATAAAGAGGTCAGGGGCTGACACTTTATAAGAATCGTATGCATTTGCAGTACTCTACTTGAGTTTCTCACCACAATGGTTCGGTAGAAATTAAACTATTTTCAATAGTACTATTTTAATGACTTTTCGGTTTAAGAACTGTTTGTCTTTATTGGAGAGATTCAGGAATCCGTTTACCGTCTTTATACGCTCATCCCACTAGATGGCAGAAGAGCATCATAAAATTACGTCGCACGAGCATAATCGGCAGCGGGCCAGTTCTTCATTGAACGTATGTTTGTTTCTACAATTAGTTTTGCACGGCATGGTGGTTCTTGGGTCCCTGCTTTGTACAATGTTCCAGTCGCCTTCTTAGGAGCTAAGTAAAAGAGTCGTTTTTTTCACTGCCACTTTCTTGCCTTTTTAACCATTTATAGGTTGATGCAGTGCGCATGTATTAATTAGGGTGACCAACTGGCATGGCTGCAAATTCAGGACGGTGATTTTAGAAATTCAGGACAAAGGGTCAAAATTCAGGACAAATATTCAAGAAAGGAGGTCAAAATTCAGGACAAAACTTCAAGACAAAAGTTAAGTTTTACAGACACATCAGAGGAGGTCGCACAATAGTATATAAGTAAATAGACAACCACTTAAGTAGAGTCATAATAAGTTCATATTAGGTTGAGACAATCGTGCACTTCACATTTTTTCAGTATGCGCGCAGCTTTGAGCAACCAAGCAGGTCTTTTTGTGGTATTTCATATAATAATAATCTATTTATATGGTTACTGTCCAGTCTGATATTTTGTTTACAATTCATATTCCTGAGCAGGCATGTTGGGTGAGAGAAATGGTTGGGAAGATCTGCTCGGATAGACATTGTGAGATGTAAAGTGGCACGCATAGGATGCAGCTAATTGGGACCTGCAGTGCTGGACTAGAGTGCAGTCCTCCGAGTGGCCAGATTTATGTGTCAGATCGCTTCAAGCATTCGATTTCTGTTCAGCTGGTGATGACTGGTATAGGGGCTGGTATAGTGCTGAGTGATGAATAAGACCCATAGTTGAGAGGTCTTGTATGAGGGTAGGAGTATTAAGCAGGAAAGGGAGTTATTAACCAGACTGCATGAGCTATAAATGGCTGCACACTGCTGTTATGGTATTATTGAGGGTCAGAACAGTTAGATAGGAGTTGACATTACTATATAATGCCCTGGCTAGCCATATATCAGCCCTCCTTATTCTAGCTGTATATTGGAAATAGTATACTGATTGGGCTGTTTCATTTCTGTGAGCTTTAAACTGCAGATTCTCATTGATGCACAGAAGTGTGTTACAGACTAGAAACTGTGAACGCTGTTGAGGCATTATTGAAGGACAGAAGGAGGCTCTGTCTTTTACAAACAGAACATTTTCTAGTGAAATGGAAGCAAAATATCATCATGCAGGTTTACTCATCAATCTATATAGTGCACAAATACTAATGTGTGAAAATGTGGTTTCAGAAAATATGTATGATTTGAACCTCACCAAGTAAAGTGTCTTGATTGTTTTGATCCTATTAAAACTGTTTCCAGCACACTTCTGAATAACAAACAAGTGGTCCATTTGTGGTTTCCTAACCGATGATATGTTTTGAAACATTTGCACAGTTTATTTGTAGATATTTAAAAGTTGTTATGTGTTACAAGCAAGCTGACCGCTAACAGCCTTGGTTTTTGCACCCCCAAGAATTTTTGGAAAACATGATGCATTCTACAACACATTTGTCATTGTATATCCATTGTATTAGCTTCTAAAGCATAGTAAATAATGACTTTACTGTGCACCAGGATATGACTATCTTTGATGGGGCTCTTCAGGGATTGGCTCACTATCACAAACAGTGCATCTCATCTCTCCACAGCCCCTCTCTCACATGGTTTTGTTTTATAGTCCTTCTTGTACCAGCATAAGATGTCTGAGCACTTTACATCACACACAAATACAGAGACAATGAATCATATGTGTGTAAATCAGTGTATAGAACATGTTACATAAGGCAAAGGGTACTACAGGGTGTAGGATGCACATGTCACCTATACTGGTAGGCATTTTTTAAGAGTGCTTGGTCTGAAGAAGCACAAACTCAGGATTCAGAACATAACACCGTGGTTAGGGTTAACTTTTATGATAAGAATTTATTCTTAGCTTAACAAACCTTTTTAGCAACATCAGGAAAATGAAAGACTGGGAAGAAAACATAACTTTGTAACCTGTATTATGCAGCTTGCATGCAGCTCTTTGATGGCAGTTCATTGCTCACTGTGCTAGATTATGTATGTAACTTATGAACTGCACAGTAACAAAAGAATCTCAGTGACATAAGTAGTAACTCACTGAGATCTGCACATAAAATACTATTCTTTGATAAGCATGGTTTACATTCTTTGCAGCAGTCATATTAACCCACTGTGCTACCTTAGATGATTCAAAAAAACCCTCGCACTAGCAGGTACATTAGTCACCAGACATTGGTGAACCACACCTGAATATAAGTGAGGCCGCTTTTATTGTTGCCTGAAAACTGCTGGATATACAAGTAACTTTTTAGTGCCAGCCCACAGTAACAAAACCGCCTCCGCCCCTCACCTTTCCAGTCTCCCAGGGAAACACCTGATGCCCGGTCCAGCCAGTCCGGCCTTGTTACCACCTTCCAATGGTGCCCCTCATCTTCACATAGACCCTCTCTCGTGTGTATGTAATTTCTTTTATAGTGCTACTCATCTCAAGGTTGTAGCGCAGAGTATCGGAGTGCGTTAAATCACACACATATTATTTAGAGACAATGACTCATAAATGGGAAACTCAATGTATAGGAAATATTTTTTTTTGTTTTTTTTCCAATTTTTTTATTGGTAGTATGCATGGGAGGATCAATATACAAACATCACGTTACAAGCATCAATGCGGAATGTTGTTGCCCATCTGTAAACAGTATCTTGGCGCTATTCCAAGCTCACAGGGCGCAAGCTTTAGGAGGCGCCACCAAGGAATTACATTTACAAGATAACCTTGGCCATATTGCTGGTACAGTTTTCTAGTGACCCTTAATGTCCCACAATCTCGATAGTCTATTTGCAATTGTGCCCTGTAATCACATTACTACTTTTTTTGATTCACATTTTGTGATATAGAAACAAAACAGAACAACCCCCCCCAACAACTTCTGTTGCTATTTTACAGCTCCTGGCGGAATGGGTGACCCCCCCGTGTTGCAGTGGTGTGAATTTCTTCAGTGTGTAGGCAAGGCCATAGTGTGGGGCAGCATCTTGTGTCTCTAACCCCTATGCCCAATAGTGGGTACATCTGTGTGGGGGGAGTCAGGGGCTCATGTGGGGGGTTACGCTCCCAAGGTGGACTGGCAATGAGGGCCCAGCTTATCTGTGGGGGCATCCCGGCAGGAGCCCGAAAGCTTATTGGACAGTGGCGTTGGCGTATGTGTGTCGCTAGGATTCCGTCCCTACATGGGTGAAGTCCTAGTGTTGTTACCACTATAGGCTTACAGGGAGAGGCGGGGGTGCAGGCGAGGAGGGGGGTCTCTAGTAGTGAGCTGTGTTGTGTATGAGGCTCTGTGTCATCCCCAGAGGGGCTAGCGCTGGTCCCATTTTCATGGTTTGCTCCCTGCACGAGGTCCATCATAATGCTCCAGGTCCCTGGCCGCGTTCTTATCCGTGCGAACCGTCCTGAGTCGGCGCTCCTCCGCGACCCCCCATTCCCACAAGTCCGCCCTATGAATGTCTATGCGGTGTTTCGCCAGTACCAGCCCAAGCATGGCAAATTTATGCTGCATGCGGGTGTGGCCTTGGGAGTCGGGAGCACTCCAAAGAGGCATTGTTTAATGGAGGCCTCAATTGAGAGCTCCGTTGCTCTACGTAGAGTGTCCAGTACTACGCTCCAGTAGGGGCCGAGCCTAGGGCAGTCCCAAGTTACTTGAATAAAATAAGCCGGGGAGAAGCCACATCTTGAGCACGCAGGCGCATGCTTTGGGTCAAACTTCGCCAGGCGTGCGTGCGGGTGTAAGGTAAGTGCGGTGTAGATAGTTGAACTGCTTAAGCTTGAACCAAGCATTGCTTGAGACATCCTGAACCAGCTCCACAGCGCGCTTCCACTCCCCGTCCGTTAAAGGCTTGGGCAGGTCTTCCTCCCACCTCCTCTGTGTCTGGGTCATGTCCATTCTGCGGTCTGTTTGTAGGGCCTTGTACAGCCTGGATATTAATCCTTGGAAGGAGCCCTGGTCCAAAATCATGCACAGAGTGCTCGATTCCTCCGGCTCCATTGGCAATGTAGTCCATATTTCCCAAAACATGCGAGTTATCTTTGCATATTGGAGGAAGTGGCCCTCTGGGATCCCATAATGCTCCCTGGCATCTTCAAAGGATAAAAAGGAGTCATTAAGATAAAGATCTCCAGCCATGGTGCAGCCTTCTGCACTCCAGCTGGTCACATCCATTACGGATTGTATCTGGCGGAATCCCAGAAGCCATTCCAGTGGGAGAGCGCGCGCATAGGGGGCTTTTCGCAGCACCAGGGTCACCGCCCGTTCCCAGGCCCAAGCTACTTGTTTCACTATGAATGGGCAATTCAAGGGGGTCCTGGCTCCCATCATCAAATACCTAGGAAGCTCCACTTCCGGATACCAATCGTCCAGCAGTCTTTTTTCAGCGTTCGAGCCTTCCGCGCACCACTGTGCTGTATATTGGAGGAGCCCTGCAATGTAATATAGACGCAATCAGGAATGTATTGGAAATGTTACTTAAGATAATGGCGGCTACAAGGTGTAATACATTTTCATCCATCATTCAGTTTTACACCATTCATTCTGTCCTTCCATTGGTGTGCCCATCCATATCCAAACATATTCAACCATTTGCAAACCTATCCATCATGCATCCTTCATTTCACTCATCCATCCCTCCATCCACCCTTTCACTCATTCATCCATTATCCATCCACCCTTTCACCCTATCCATCCGTACACTAATCCATCCACTATTCCACCCATCCATCTATTCACTCATCCATCCAGCAATGTACCCTTTCACTCATCTAGCCATCCTTTGACTTACTCATCCATCCACCCAGTCACTCATCCTTCCACCCATTCACTCTTTCAGTCATCTATCCATCCATCCTCCCTTTCTCTCTCATCCCCCTTTCACTTAGCCATCCATCCTTCCATCCACCTACCCATCCATCTACTCATACACTCATGAATCCATCTATTGACCCTATCACTCATCCATCCTTTCACTTATCCATCCAACCATACTTTCTCTCATCCATCCACCCTTTCACTCCTTCACTCATCTATTCATTCTTTTGTCCATCTACACTCCCTTTCACTCATTCATCCATCATTACATCCACCCTTTAACTCATCCGTCCATCCATTCACCCTTTCACTTAACTTATCAATCCATCCATCGTTTCACTCATCCATCCACCTATTCACTCGCCCATCATCCACCCTTTCACTCATCCATCCACCCTTTTACCCATCCATCCACCCTTCCATCCATACATCCATCTATTTACCCTTTCTCTAATTATCCATCCATTCACCCGTTCATTCATCCATTCACTAATCCATCCAGCCATTCACACATTCCTTCCCTTACTTACTCACTCGCCTTTTCACATTAATTATGAGCTGAGCCCTTGTCTGCAGAGTTGCAGACAGAAGAGGCCTATCAAGAACTTCACCCCTGCTGTAGTTCCTAAAGCAAGGGTTGGGGCGGGGGGAGTTCACCATGCCCCGGCACATAGCCAATCTGAAAACTTGGAATTCATGAGTCATGCATGATGCACAGTGCCAGGACGTGAGGCGACTGTGACACGGTGTTGTTTCCAGGGCTTTAAGTGGGTTGAAAAAACTTGGGGGTCTCTCCAAAGGGCTTGTCCGATGTAATTAAGGGTTGGCTTAAAACACATAAGCTAGAAGTTTGTGCTTAGCATAGTATGCTGCCCGACTGGTATTCTGCTACTTCTGTTATTGCATCCAGATATATAATACATTACATCTACAAAAAGCCAGGACTATGGGCTTTGTCAATGGTTGTTAGTTCCATAAAGTAAAAAAGCAGCAGCTTTGGCTTTTTTGTATATAATATTGTAAATGCTTCAGTTCTAAAATGATGAGACTGTGAAAGAACTATAACCCCTTCTTTTTTACTTCTTTCGCCGGCTTCTGAACTGGATTCTGTACATTTCTTTCATCTGGTGAGCTGCAACATTTTTCTTTATGTACGGTTAAAAGAGAATGCCCTGCCCTAGACTGAGGCAGGAGGAGGGCCACCAAATGCTTTAATAGCCCAGACTGGCCCATTGTCATTCTGTATGTGACAATCCTCAGCTGCCTACAGAATAACAATGGGAGGGTGGGTCTGCTCTTGTGCTCAGAGGAAGAGTGCGACTCGACCCCATTAGGGAGTTGAGGCTTCTCGTAGGGGAACAGTGTTGTTCCCCAATGCCCAATATTACAGACAAAAGGCGTCCGTAAAAGGGATCATCACCGACGACAGATGTGAGATCCAAATCACGGATGGTCCTTGAAATTTACGGACGGTTGGTCACCCTAGCATGTATGCAAGAGCTGTTGTTGCTGACTGGACTCCCAGCAAATGATGGGGGTGAGGCAATTACACTTTCTCACCACTGTGGGTATTTTCAGATGTTTTGCCCTTTTTATGTTGATTGTATTTTGAGATAGATACTTTCTTTATATGCAGTAGGGCCACAACTTCTGCAGACAAGGGAATATTTAGTGAAAACTTACCCCTCTGTTTGACACCAAAAGCCCCATGAATTGATCTAGAATTTTGAATATGTTTCTAATGGTCCCACGCTCAAGACTCCTGAACTCTAATGATATCCAACGAGTACACGTCCTTGGACCTTTTAAGTGTATGCTGCACATGATGGCAGCTTCTATCGCAGTCTCCTCCTCTAGAGTGGTTTCGGAACTGCTATGTGCTAACTCGGACCTATTACGAACTAATGACATAGATACTGTCTCAAGACCAGATATATATACTTCACTCTAAACTCCGGAATTTGGAAAGAAGCTAACCGTCACTTATCGCGCCATCCTATAAGCTCCATATAACTTTGATGAGCATCTTTGATCAAAATCAAAGTATGTCCCAAGGGAAGATTAATACTTTTTCTTGGTTCAGTCGAAGACTAAAATCAAGAAGTGTTGCAAAACTGATCTTGGCTTTATTGGACCTTCAGCTTCGCACAAACAACAACCACGCATGCCACATGTATTTTAGTATAGTGGAATAACACTGGTTTCTCTGTAGACTCACTAAAACGTCATCTCCTCTCCCAGTCTGTGGATACTATTTTCTGTCTTCAGGAAACTTGGCAGAAAAATACGTTTGACCTAAAAGGCTACTTCGCGTTTACCAAACCAGCTGAAAATCCTAATAGAGGGCAACCAAGCGGTATTTTACTAGCAGTTGGCAAGCTTCAAAGCGAAGTAATATACCAACTCAATAGCAAACACTTGTTGTCAGCGAAGCTTGGCGTAGAAAGTGCTGAATGGAATCGTTGTTTATCTCTTGTAACAGTGAATGTTTACATTTCACTCAGTAAAATGCATGAAAAATCCTTAATAAATGTTACTGAGGTAAAATGCAAAGAAGATTGTAAAAAGTTTTTGTGGTGATCTCAATGAAAGATCACAAGCCTCTCGATGGACGTTTATAGAGATACGAAGGCAGAAAATGAATGGGATGTCCCTGAAACAGAATTTCCAATGAATAGTAGAACATATAGACGGAAACTCTTGTTTTTGCAGATGATTTCATAAAAATGCTATTTAATACGTAATGGTCACACAGGGGAAGATAGTTCCGCAAAATTCACCCAGAGCCCAGAGGGGTTAATTGTTCTGTATCTGACTATGTAATAACCTCTATAGAACTTTACTTCCTATTTGCTATTTAGAAATGCTTTGAAAACCCGTCTTTTTGCGAGGTCATACTGCCTTCTGTTTATGATCTGTTTTGTAGGCGCCTTGATGCCTTCGGGTTTTAGTTGCGCAATATAAATTTTATTTCATTCATTCATTCAAGCACCTTTAAAGATATCCACAGGCTGCTGTGTCCTCCATTCCACAAGAAAATGAGCAACTTTAAAGTCTTTGAGTTTGCATTCATTAGTCGGTTTCATTGATTTAAAATAAAAAAGAGCAATAGATTAATGGATGGCAAATCCTCACCTATGCCTGTGCTGTTGACATCAAACTTCCTGTCGTGAGTTGGAAGCAAGCTCTTCCCTGTGGTTCTCCCTTGCCTACTTGGGACATACAAGAAAAGGAGAAGCTGCTCAGGAATCAGAGACCCTTTGATAGGCTTCTCAATTATTATATGTAATTTGTAATATGTAGCTCTTTCTTACGATGTCCAGACCCCTTTTTGTGTTGTTGAGTAAATGGATACTTTTTATGTAGAGGTTTTGTATAGTATAATCCAAGGAGGGAGTGAGAAGTGATGCAGGGTTCACTCACCTTTCCAAACTTCTAACCACTCAAAAACCGCAAGAGAGAACCCCTCCCATGCTTAACCTCTCTCTTGGTAGCCTTACAAGGGGTTAAAAGGACTCTTCCCCCACTGGTATTCCAAGTAGGACGCTTCACCATAGAGTCCTCGTCCAGATGTCTAATGTATCCGGATGGGGTCAACCTTGGATGTCAATGCAGCTCTTTGATTTTTGGGTGGGATCCTAGATTTAAAATTGTCTTGTTTCCAACTAGTCGATCGCAAGCTATCAGTGGCTCACAGACACCTTCAGAGTAGCTTACAGCCTCCAGCTCATTTTTAAATCAGCACAAGGTCACATTTTCCTTTTAAAGTTAAGGGAAGGCTGTGCTTATTTTACATTATTAGCATCAGGCTGCAGATAGCCAGACCTTATAATGAATAGTGCTCAGTCAGATTTATGACCAGGCTGGACAGAGGTAAAGAACTGAAGCACTGAGGTATTTAACTCATAAATAACTGTCCCTATGAACTCCGTATTAGAACTGAGAACAAAGTTATGTTTCCGAATGTTTTTTTAAATGGGAGAAAATTCAAATGAAAAGTTACCTTAATGACTAAGTTAAATCTTCATTTCAATTTCCTTCTATTTGAAAGTGTCAGACAGCAGGCCTCTTGCTCCCAAACATTGTGCCGTATTTGTTACTTAAAAATAGTCATTTATAGATCTCGCTGAGTCAGCGCTCATGCGCTGCTCGGAGAGACATTTAGTAGGTGAGCTTTCAAAGGGCTGCTGGCTGGCCTAGCGCTTGCGTTCACGCGCGCAGCCGGCAGCTTTCAGCGCCTGAGGCGCCATCTGGAGCTTTCACTTTTTCCGCAGTCGCGCACGCACCCCTGCTTTCACTTTTGCCGTCCCACTCACGTGTTTGCCAGCACGCACCCCTGCTTTCATGTTTTTCGCACGATCACTTTCCTTTTGCTTGTTTTTCTTTTGTTTTCAGCACTCAGCCTCTCTCCCTTGTTTTTTAGATTATCAGCGTTTTTCCAGCTGTCTCCCCGATGTTCTTCTCTTCCCCCCTGCGCTTCCTGTTGCTCTCTTTCACCTGTGTATTTCACCCCATCCCCTTTTGTGATGGTCTCGCCCTGATGTGCTTCTTCTCCGAATCGCTTTCTCGATCGAATGCTTCTACTTCCAGCTCAGGTTTATCTCTCTCTCTCCTTTTTGCTTTTCTCCATCCTCCACCCACGCCATTCCATGAGGGCTGTGTACCAAGGCATTGCACCGCAGCTTTCCCCCTTTATTCAACCACGCTTCCAGGCACACCGCAAGTGTACACCGATTATGAGGCAATGCGTACTGGTGGCAGAGAACAAAAGGCATGGAACCTCTAGGCGCTGTATGTACCACAAGCTTATTGGTTTAATCTTTGATAGCCCGTATGTGAAAAGATACGACCCAATGACTGGTCAAAATGTGCCAACAATAACCACGGCTTCTTATCCTCCCTGCCAAGTTATGCCATGCCGCGTGATCCTGGGTGCATCAAATTGTGCACCCATGTGAAAGTAGCTTTATCAGTCAAAGAAAAACTGCAACATTTATGACCTGCTATTAAAGGCTGTGTGGAGAAGGGTATCTCCACTCACTCGTCTGCAAGCTCAGCTCAGGCAATACTCGTGCTCTTCAGCGCTCTTTGTTATTCCAGTGCACGTCACAGGCAGCCAAACGTGAACCTGCACATTTTACACTTCTCCCAGCACGCGGCTGAACCTCCAGTGGTCACACCTCTATTAACTATCCACAATACAGCGCACAGACTTCTCTCTGATGGCACTCGCCAGTTCCCTCACTTCAGTAACACCTCAAGGCCAAGACAGTACGCAAAGGTGCTATATTAAGACACGTTTCTTAGAAAACAAAACGCAGTGGGACACCCCCTGCACACACACCGAAAGGACAACCAACTCTGCACATTATTCAAACTAATTCGATCCTCATCCAGACTGCAAAAGGCATGGGATGTGCTAGCTCAAGTGCTCAGCAAAGCGCCGGAGAGGCTGCTTCTGTGCGCTACTGATGTTCTGACAATGCTTGGAAGTCCAACAGGTGAATACATTGTAATTAATGGCATGTCTCTCTCCCACCAGCAGCTTTAGAGCTATCCTATTTTATTTTGTTAAGCGACCCCCTTTAGCCTGCTGTGCCATGTCAGGCACAGAAGCTCACTGCTTATGCAAACTGCGACATCTGACCCCCACGTGATGGGGGCATCATTTAATCTTTAAACTGCAACCTCTGCCATCTGACACAGCCAGGAGTTAAGTTACCTTTTCCCAGCAGACACCGAGATTACATGTTCCCTCCATCTGCAGGAGTTCAAATCAGGATAGAAGTGCTCAGTATTTAAAAATCATTGTCAGACAACATATCTTGTTGAATGTTATTTACACGAGTGTGTAATTAATTATGATGTTCTGCATGGGGGAGGTCGCTTGTTTTGTTTCAAGAACACATATACATACATATATATATACACACACACACATACATTATCTACTGGCGGTCGCCAGTAGATAGTTATAGTTAGGACCGTGTTTCCATAGGAAATCCGCAACATTCTATTTGGAATAACTTTGGCGCCGATTGACGAATCCTTGCAAAATTCTCAAAATAGGTGGGGCGCTCCGCTCCGCTCCTTCCCTGAAAGTCTCGGGGGGGATTCGTCAAGCGGGGGCTGAGAAAAAGGGGGGGTCCCAAAACGCATTTTCCCCATGCATTTTTCCATAGGACCTTTAGTCCGAGCTAAAGCCCGAACGGCTGAACAGAATTACTTGAAATTTGGCAGAGAGGTAGCCCTCAGGTCAGGGATGTGCCTTTTGAAGGTCTCCTGTAAATCTGTTCAGTATTTCCTGAGAAAATAGCATTTAAATCAATATATATATCTATAGGCGCGCTCCGAGCGCGTACCGTAAGCTTACCGTACGCGCACGCCGCCGTGCACGAGCGCGATTCTGATTGGTTGTTAGATCTTAGTAAACATTCGAATCGGTCGAAACCAGGAAGTGTCGGCTGCCATTTTGTCTCTCGCAGTCTGAGGGGGTGAAAAAACAAAGGTGGAGAACGTGAAAAGGGGGCAGGGTGGACAGTTCCTGACCCCCTAGCCTTTGTCAGGGGGTCCCAGAAGGACCCCCAAGGGCAAAAATTAATTGTAATTTTTTTTCGAGAAATCGCGGAATGCGCGTAGCGTACGCGCACGCCGTAAACGGAAAAATTCCGCGAACTTCGCGTAATGATTCCGCGACTACGCGTACCGTGCGCGCACGGCAAAAAAAAAAAAAAAATACATAACTTAGCATTTAAAAAAACTTACAAATTCACTGAAAAAACCATAGGTTTCACACACGTTGTAGTTAGGAATTAGCATTTAAAAAACCTTGCAAATTCACTTAAAAAACCATAGGTTTCACACATGTTATAGTTAGTAGGACATTTCACTCGTGAAAAACCAATGAAATTCCCCCGTTATAGTTAGTGCAGGCAACTATAACTCACGCGACCGCAATCCTCTGCTGATGACGTCAGATATTACATCACTGATGACATATGTGTCTTTCTGAAAAAAAAATATTTGTAATATATGTATAGCTAAAAATTAATGGAAGAAGACATGGGTAAATAAGTGTCTAAATACAGTGATGTAATATCTGACGTCATCAGCAGAGGATTGCGGTCGCGTGAGTTATAGTTGCCTGCACTAACTATAACGGGGGAATTTCATTGGTTTTTCACGAGTGAAATGTCCTACTAACTATAACATGTGTGAAACCTATGGTTTTTTAAGTGAATATATATATATATATATATATATATATATATATATATATATATATATATATATATATATACATATATACACACAAATACATATTTCACACACACATTTAAAATCCCTCACGCCCTGTCAATATTCATGTTCCTTAAAAAAATCCCTCACTCTCTGTCAATATTCATGTCCCTTAAAACAAGCATTGGCATAGCCAATAGGCCTTGCCTTTGGGACCTTATAAGTGTTTAGCCATGCAACAGTTGATGTTGTTGCACCAAGGATATTGTGCTGGATAACCAAACACTTATAAGGTCCCAAAGGCGAGACCTATTGGCTATGCCAATGCTTGTTTTAAATGGGAGAAATTTAATGTGAAGAAAAATATTGCTATTAGACATTAAGTCGTAATGTCTTTCTCCACTTCAATTAAGCCAGTTACGCCTTAATGTTTAATGAAGCATGTTTCTTCACTTTAAATTCCTCCCATTTAAACAAATGGCTGTATTTTTTGTGTTATGAATATGGCACCATATGTACAAACCACTGTGAGCAAGATCCCTGGTGTTTGTAAATGTTGCACTTAGAAATGGTAGAAAATTTAAATGATGAGTTTTATGAAATCTGTGTAAACAATGTTAACTCTTCTCTTCAGTTTAATTTTCTCCCATTTCAAAGTTCCGCCTTACAGGCAGCAGGCATCTTGTTTCCAGTGGCTGGTAGACATGGTGCCATATTTGTGGCTAAAATATAGCCATTATTTTAAGTGAGAGAAATTTAAAGTGCAGTAAAAAATGCTCCAAATTATTAACAATTTAAAAAGCATTTTTTTGCACTTTAAATTTCTCCCATTTAAAATAAAATGGTTGTATGTTTGCGCTGTACCTTTTTAAAGGTGCCACATATGGCAAAAGGTATGTCCTGTGCCACAAGTACATACGACATGGGCACCCAGTCACCCATATACATATATCTCATTCATACACACACATGTTCTTACATTCCCAAAGACTGTGGGCTCACTGACACATGTGGCAGCCCTGTAATAGTGTCCCTAGTCAAAGTATTTTGTTCAAACCTTAGTATCTGGCTCTGGACGTTAGGCTTAAAGTCAATAATGCTTGGCGTGGATGTGTCTAGTAGCAATACGCAAGCTGTTTAGCCTTCAGTAGCTCACAATGATTTTTCCTGATAAGAAGTAGCTCTCACTACTCTCACTACAGAAATGGTTGGAGACCCCTGGTCTAGGGTGTTCTGAGAGTTAATTTTATTTTCAAGGGGCACCCTGACAGAGTTAAAAAAAAAAAAAACAGGTGGGGATGCACTAAGGAAATTAGTATCCTCTATATCCCTTGGTCAGCATGTTTCAGCCATCACACCAGTGCCTCACCGGGTTAGTTGGTTTTTGCCAGGATCCTGTTAGTATCCTATTTGTGTGCATTCAATTGTGAAATTTCTGTTCACCATACTCATGCATGCCATACATACCGACACATTTCGTCTCTATATTCGCTTTTCTTTTGTAGTGTCCTCTATTTAGAGCTCCATGAGGGTAAAGAGGCAGGTGGACCTTGTTGTCAAACTTTCGTCAAAGGTCTCTTCCCAGCCATGAACCTATTTGGTTCCTCCTTCCCCCTCAGATGCAGGGGAAGTTTCACAATTGAATGCACACAAATAGAAAACTGACGGGCATTAGTTTTTCTTTTTTTTTTTAAAGAAAATCCCCCTTTGGGATTTTGTTTTTGAATGAAACAAATTGTAACCTTGACAATGGGTCAGTCAAGCTTGGCAGGGCCATGTAGTAAAGTTACAATGCATTAGCAGGAACTGCTGTGATGGCAGTTCTGGACAATTCTTGATATGTCTGCTGGGCTGACGGCCATTTCAAAGGTTGGCAGTCTGCACCTCCGTCAGGGCAAGGAAGTAATGTACTATGTTGCCCTGGTGAAGGAACGCCGACTGCCCAAATTTAAATTGGTCTTTTAAGTCCCAAACCACCACAGGAATACACTTTTAAAGCCACACAGGACTTCAGAGGAGGCTCTTAAAGCCTCACAGGGTGTTGGGCATAGGCCAACAGCAGGGTCCAGTCCAGGTCCATTGGCAACTGCTCAGCTGGGTAATTCCATGAAAAGGCCTCATGTAGCTTGTTGTATTCATGTATCTTAAACAGGAGGTCAACCTTTTCACCCTTGAAGTTCACTTCTTTGCCCCTGGTACAAGGAGGAGCAGGACATGCAGGGCTCCACTCAGTTCAAAGACGGTAGGTCCAGTTCTCTACTTTTCTTTCTCCTGTCCAGATTGTTCTCTAGTGGATGACTGGAGATGCCACATTCATGCCTGCAACTAGCTATTGGTTGGAAATAACTCCCGGGCACACCCTAACCAATGTGGTAAAAGTGCCTTAGGCCAACCCTATCCACTTTGTGCATTTTCAAGATAGCGAAAGCCTTCGGCTACACTTGGGCTCTGAGCTGTGGGTGTGTTTGTGGAGTATACTATGGTAATCCTAGTGTCCTCCCACATGTAGCACTAAAATTCAGTTTGAAGCAAGTACTGTACCCAGAGACAGAAGTCTGGTAGGACAAAATTAAAGTCTTACAGCAGCCGGACAGTAGATCCACGCAAATTGTCTTGGCATACTGTTCTATTCCTTTCAAGTGTTCTCTGTGAACCCAGTAGACCCGTGATGCAGGTTTTGATACTCAAGCATGATTTGACCCTGTAGTATCAAAAGGAATTCCCACAGCCCACACCTTGTATCAGGAGTCATCTCTACTTATTTAGTTCAGCCTATTGGTTGCTCCTAGGGGGCATTTCACACCTATTCACAGCTATTCAAGTCTAATCACTGGCTGGGAGAAGCTAGAGAGCCAATGCAAATTAGTCTCCAGGAACTTAAGGTGAATTTCTAAAAGTTAATTTTCCTTAATATTTATGAAAAATTCAACTTGGCTATTGAATTCGATTCTTAATAAATATTAAAAACTGTTTATTTTTCTAGCTGGTCCCATTCCAGAGATAAAGTATTAGGACTTTCATCTGAACTCTGTTTTTTCTTTTTACATAGGACAGCTAGGCCTGCCTCAGTTAAAAATAGCTTTTGGGCGCTAGTCACAGTAAAGGCATGTTAACATTACTTTTAAACTCCATGCACCTTGCCCTGTGGGCTAAAATTTCTATGTTGGGGTGACTTATTAATATTTTAAAGAGAGATTTTTACCCATCAAAAGGGTTCATTTTGACAGGTCGAATTGCAGTTTTTACTCTGCTACAGTTCGGATTCAGTGGTAGGTCTGAAACCATGTTTACACTGCCACATAAGTGGATGGCATGGTAAGTGTGGAAGTCCACTAGTGGCATTTAAGTTCAAGGCCCTGTTTATACTTTCTTACAACAAACAAATGATGGACGGAATGCTGACAATGCATACATTCTCCCCCAGTCAAGAGATCTGGGTTAAATCCATCGTCCTTTTGCCCACTACACCACCCCAGTTTAGACATGGCCATATGCAAATCAGTCTTGACCCTGTGCCTCATGGGAACAGTCCAGCCCGAACTGCCAAGCCATGTCTTCCCTGGACCGGAATCAAGCATCCTAGGACCGGTTTCTGGCTATCAGCCGTCATCAGCCAGGATAGCTTGACTCCAGTGGCGTAGTGAGCACGGGTCCCACGTCTGGGAATACCCATCCCACTTAGGGCGAAAAGCGTTACAACAAACAAATGATGGACGGAATGCTGACAATGCATACATTCTCCCCCAGTCAAGAGATCTGGGTTAAATCCATCGTTCTTTTGCCCACTACACCACCCCAGTTTAGACATGGCCATATGCAAATCAGTCTTGACCCTGTGCCTCATGGGAACAGTCCAGCCCGAACTGCCAAGCCATGTCTTCCCTGGACCGGAATCAAGCATCCTAGGACCGGTTTCTGGCTATCAGCTATCCATCGTTCTTTTGCCCACTACACCACCCCGTCTCTTGACTGGGGGAGAATGTATGCATTGTCAGCATTCCGTCCATCATTTGTTTGTTGTAACGCTTTTCGCCCTAAGTGGGATGGGTATTCCCAGACGTGGGACCCGTGCTCACTACGCCACTGGAGTCAAGCTATCCTGGCTGATGACGGCTGATAGCCAGAAACCGGTCCTAGGATGCTTGATTCCGGTCCAGGGAAGACATGGCTTGGCAGTTCGGGCTGGACTGTTCCCATGAGGCACAGGGTCAAGACTGATTTGCATATGGCCATGTCTGAACTGGGGTGGTGTAGTGGGCAAAAGAACGATGGATTTAACCCAGATCTCTTGACTGGGGGAGAATGTATGCATTGTCAGCATTCCGTCCATCATTTGTTTGTTGTAACGCTTTTCGCCCTAAGTGGGATGGGTATTCCCAGACGTGGGACCCGTGCTCACTACGCCACTGGAGTCAAGCTATCCTGGCTGATGACGGCTGATAGCCAGAAACCGGTCCTAGGATGCTTGATTCCGGTCCAGGGAAGACATGGCTTGGCAGTTCGGGCTGGACTGTTCCCATGAGGCACAGGGTCAAGACTGATTTGCATATGGCCATGTCTGAACTGGGGTGGTGTAGTGGGCAAAAGAACGATGGATTTAACCCAGATCTCTTGACTGGGGGAGAATGTATGCATTGTCAGCATTCCGTCCATCATTTGTTTGTTGTAACGCTTTTCGCCCTAAGTGGGATGGGTATTCCAAGACGTGGGACCCGTGCTCACTACGCCACTGGAGTCAAGCTATCCTGGCTGATGACGGCTGATAGCCAGAAACCGGTCCTAGGATGCTTGATTCCGGTCCAGGGAAGACATGGCTTGGCAGTTCGGGCTGGACTGTTCCCATGAGGCACAGGGTCAAGACTGATTTGCATATGGCCATGTCTGAACTGGGGTGGTGTAGTGGGCAAAAGAACGATGGATTTAACCCAGATCTCTTGACTGGGGGAGAATGTATGCATTGTCAGCATTCCGTCCATCATTTGTTTGTTGTAACGCTTTTCGCCCTAAGTGGGATGGGTATTCCAAGACGTGGGACCCGTGCTCACTACGCCACTGGAGTCAAGCTATCCTGGCTGATGACGGCTGATAGCCAGAAACCGGTCCTAGGATGCTTGATTCCGGTCCAGGGAAGACATGGCTTGGCAGTTCGGGCTGGACTGTTCCCATGAGGCACAGGGTCAAGACTGATTTGCATATGGCCATGTCTGAACTGGGGTGGTGTAGTGGGCAAAAGAACGATGGATTTAACCCAGATCTCTTGACTGGGGGAGAATGTATGCATTGTCAGCATTCCGTCCATCATTTGTTTGTTGTAACGCTTTTCGCCCTAAGTGGGATGGGTATTCCCAGACGTGGGACCCGTGCTCACTACGCCACTGGAGTCAAGCTATCCTGGCTGATGACGGCTGATAGCCAGAAACCGGTCCTAGGATGCTTGATTCCGGTCCAGGGAAGACATGGCTTGGCAGTTCGGGCTGGACTGTTCCCATGAGGCACAGGGTCAAGACTGATTTGCATATGGCCATGTCTGAACTGGGGTGGTGTAGTGGGCAAAAGAACGATGGATTTAACCCAGATCTCTTGACTGGGGGAGAATGTATGCATTGTCAGCATTCCGTCCATCATTTGTTTGTTGTAACGCTTTTCGCCCTAAGTGGGATGGGTATTCCCAGACGTGGGACCCGTGCTCACTACGCCACTGGAGTCAAGCTATCCTGGCTGATGACGGCTGATAGCCAGAAACCGGTCCTAGGATGCTTGATTCCGGTCCAGGGAAGACATGGCTTGGCAGTTCGGGCTGGACTGTTCCCATGAGGCACAGGGTCAAGACTGATTTGCATATGGCCATGTCTGAACTGGGGTGGTGTAGTGGGCAAAAGAACGATGGATTTAACCCAGATCTCTTGACTGGGGGAGAATGTATGCATTGTCAGCATTCCGTCCATCATTTGTTTGTTGTAACGCTTTTCGCCCTAAGTGGGATGGGTATTCCCAGAAGTGGGACCCGTGCTCACTACGCCACTGGAGTCAAGCTATCCTGGCTGATGACGGCTGATAGCCAGAAACCGGTCCTAGGATGCTTGATTCCGGTCCAGGGAAGACATGGCTTGGCAGTTCGGGCTGGACTGTTCCCATGAGGCACAGGGTCAAGACTGATTTGCATATGGCCATGTCTGAACTGGGGTGGTGTAGTGGGCAAAAGAACGATGGATTTAACCCAGATCTCTTGACTGGGGGAGAATGTATGCATTGTCAGCATTCCGTCCATCATTTGTTTGTTGTAACGCTTTTCGCCCTAAGTGGGATGGGTATTCCCAGACGTGGGACCCGTGCTCACTACGCCACTGGAGTCAAGCTATCCTGGCTGATGACGGCTGATAGCCAGAAACCGGTCCTAGGATGCTTGATTCCGGTCCAGGGAAGACATGGCTTGGCAGTTCGGGCTGGACTGTTCCCATGAGGCACAGGGTCAAGACTGATTTGCATGTGGCCATGTCTGAACTGGGGTGGTGTAGTGGGCAAAAGAACGATGGATTTAACCCAGATCTCTTGACTGGGGGAGAATGTATGCATTGTCAGCATTCCGTCCATCATTTGTTTGTTGTAACGCTGTTTATACTTTGTAGCATACGTAGGACTTCTAGGCAAATTAAATATGTCAATTGGGGATATGCCAATTTCAACAATGTTTAAAAAGGGAGCACAGACACTTTACTGTTAGTTAGCATTGGTAAAGTGCACACAGACTTCTAAGGCCCGCAAAAACTGAATGCTGTGACCTGTGACTCTTGTACCTTCATGCATCTGAAGGTCATCAGAGAGTAGGAAGCTATGGCTGAACATCCAGTTATCCGTTGATTTGCGAAAGTCATTTCTTATTCTCAGCATCGCTCGACTGACTGCCCTCCACACCTCTTAGAAGAGTTCAAAATAATCTTTAAAACTATTGTTTGACACTTGAAACCAACTACTGACTAGCGGGATCACTCAGTTTCCAAATATGTAATGTAAAATTGTTGAAATCACTGTATGTGCATGTTTGACCAATATTTATGCTTTACACTTATTATTTTATATTATTGATCTATGCTGTTGAACAGAGATTTAAAAACACAACGCTTTCATCCATGTTGGCCTGTGTAAACCACCAAATTCATTTAATACTATATATACCGTAATACACGTAATCCTTCACAACGTTTCTGATCAAATTTCTTTTGTTGATGCAAAAAAAGAAGAATTTAACTGTATGCTGTGACTAACTAAACACATATTGGTGTTTAAAAAAACCTTTTGCTAGGATTAATGCTGCTGTTTCACATTGTATCTTTAAAAACAGCCTCCTCTTTCTGTAGATAGGCTGATTATTTATGTAAATAGCAACATGAAATATCCCACATAAGCATCTTGAAATGTTCCCAAAGGTTTTTATGTTTGCTACCTAAAAGCATAATGGCATGTCAGCGTGACCATTATGACATACCACCATAAGGCTCATGGAGTTAGGAACTACAGGGGCAACCCTAGAACCTTAACCAGGGGCTAGATAATACTGGAATCCAAACAGTGGTTTAAGTACACCATTTTAAATAAAAAAAGTTTGAGACCTAGATAACATTAACTGAACAGTAGAACTACAGTTAAAAGAGAAAAAACAAAAGAGTGCAAGCCAACTAGTAAAACAACCAAAGCCCATGCACAAGTAATTACTTTTGATTTGAAGAATTTATTATCAAAAGAGTAATACACACAACAATGATGGCGCTCACAGGGTTACACAAACAGTGTTACAAATATAAACAATGACATGTGTAAACAAACAGATAGTGGCTGAGGGAAACTACAGAAACATGGTTCAAAACAAAACTGAGGCACGCAACAAACACTGTATCCTCTTCATTTGGAGCCACGTCTTAGCGTCGACAACGTTTTGACCCGTAATTGATTTAAGGGTCATCATCAGGACAAAACATCAGACATAAGCGTCCAATGGATTTCAATAAAATATCTGTAATAAAATATGTACCTCGCTTTCAGAGAGCTGGTAATATACTTAAAGCAAAAACAAGAAAGGGAATATACCTTATGGCCCAAAAAGGTGAGTAACTAAATAGTTCTACTATTCAGTTAATGTTTTTTATCTATGTCTCAAACTTTTTTTATTTTAAATGGTTTACTTGAACCACTGTTCGGATTCCAGTACCGTAAAGATCATCGCATTTCCTGCGACTTGTTTAAGGGAACATTCCTGTCTGCCACGGGGAGTCTCATGGAACCCAAAATGTATGTTTTTAACTCAAATTGCTCATGGATCTTATTTGATCCCTTCCTTGCACATTCATGGAGTTTAAAGACTGCCTCTTCCAATCCTGCCATCTTGCAGCATTATTGTCATTGTAGATCCTGTCACAGTTGTTTGCAGTTAACTCTTCTAAAAGTGTCTGCCTGGCTGCTGGTTTGCTTTGCAGTGTCTGTTTCCGCACTAGAGGAAGAATGCGAATGGTTGCAGCTGGTCTTGGCTGCATATCGGGGGTTTGCAAAGCATCCTTAAGTTTCACATTTCCAGTAACAGGTGTAAGGGTCTGCATAATGTGTCCTGTATTATATGACCCTGCTCTGGGAAGTACTGATGCTGCAGTGCCCTGGACCTATCTGCCCACTTCATAATTTAAAGATATCCTTGCATTTTGAGTTTCTCTGCTAGTTTTTAGGTCGACCCTAGAGCCAGCGCGCCTGCGCTGCGAGACTTATTATAGAGGAGTAGGGAATAGAAGCCCCGCCGACTCTCCGCCAATATTTGCCATTGGCTTGTGTCATTGTCCGTCCTAAATGCTGGCTACTGATTCGTCAATAAGCTTGTTAGTCCCTCCCTAGTACTGCCTCCTCTTCATTTGTCACCTCCCATGGCGACCGGCTTGTTTACTTAGGTTATTACACGGTACTGTTATTTAGAC
Organism: Triturus cristatus; assembly: GCF_964204655.1. Taxonomy (NCBI): domain Eukaryota; kingdom Metazoa; phylum Chordata; class Amphibia; order Caudata; family Salamandridae; genus Triturus; species Triturus cristatus. The sequence goes on from NC_140584.1 coordinate 662,453,895, forward strand.
TGTGAGCACTATTTTCTTTATCGAGGTTCTCCTACTGCAGGCACGACATGCTTTGGTGCCTTCTTTACTCTCCCCTACCTCCCGTTGTCGTGCCTTCTCACCCCCCGCCCTCCCTCCTATTGTCCGTGCCTTCTCCACCCACCCGCCCTCCCATTGTCCGTGCCTCCCCCCACCCGCCCTCCCCTTGTCCATTCCTTTCCCCCCACCCGCCCTCCCCTTGTCCATGCCTTTCCCCCCACCCGCCCTCCCCTTGTCCATGCCTTTCCCCCTCCACCCGCCCTCCCTTTGTCTGTGCCTTCTGCTCCCCCGCCACCCCTCCCATTGTCTGTGATGCCTACCATTTGCAATGCGATAGGTCTCGCGTAAATGCGAGACCTATTGCATTACAAATGCTTGTTCTCTTTATCTGTGCAGCCTAGTGTTTGCTTTCTGCTTCCCAACTTTGCATGAATGTTTAATTGCAGACTTTAACTCGGGCATGCCCTGTTGCTTATTACTTACTTGTGTTTTCAAATCTATATTTACCATTTCTTGTGGCGTTGCTCTTTATGTATGTTTAAGGTTACTTGTTGCTGTCTATGCACCTTGTTACAAGTTTATCCTGTGTCGGCTTAATTTGTGGCCGTGAGTGACTCCTTTCTTTAATTTGCTACGGAGCGTTTCTTATGCTCTTGAACTCATTTGCTCCTGTTTTCTACTTTCGTGTCTTGCACTACACAATCTGCTTATACATTTCTTTGAATCCACAACACAAGGCAACCCACAAATCTCTGGTACACAAAAGACTGTCTGCCACAAAAGACCTATTCATATGCTACCCATACGCTTTTTTATCTCTCATGGAAATAGAGATTTCTTTCTTAAATGAAACCCGGCTAACTAACAATGATGTCCTTTGTATCAACTAGACAGCATAGATGTTACAACAAATAATTACTGACTGGTTGTGCAGCATGCTAAATGATTAATGTACACAAATTAGACACTGCCTCAGTTACTACCAGCGTTTGCTATGTTCCATTAGTGTTTTTAATAGCGCACTGGTTTCCTATCGATTGGTCTCTTTGTTTTCATGGACAGAGGGATGTTTGTGGTTCTGGGTTTAGTGTTTGTGCTAGGCAATGAAATTATATGGAAATTGGAGGAGGTGGTGTGGGCATTGCACCATTCCACGGCCTGAATGGGTGTGGGTAATAGCTTGTAGAGTGAGGGTCTACCCTATAGTGGTTTTAATTTGGGGCTCACATCTTGCAACTCTGCAGCCTAATCTGTGTAAGTGAGAATTGTGTGGTGGGTTATTTCCATTGGGCTCTCAGGTGGGGGTAATTTGCTGAATTACGTCACTCTACCTAACCCTGTCTCTTACAGCAGTGTTTCTTCTACTGGTGATAGTTGAGGTCCTTCACAATTGCCTAATTGTTTGCAAGCTTATGTCATCCTAGAGCAGGGTTTGTGACTCTTCGATATCTTGCGTGGATGGTAGTGTTATTTGCCTAAGTTCTAGTGGACACAATCCTACCTTGACTATTTTGATTTCCTATCACCACATAATTGGGACTAACCCATCCTTTTTCTGTTGTTCTCGATTCTTTTGCCACTGTGCCTTGAGTCTGATATTTTCTAGACCCAGTGTCCCTTTGCCTCTGTGTCTCATATATCTGTGTCTACCTGTAACGTCGTTTACCTATCCAACCAGTGCCACTGCCTCGTGGATGCCTTCCTCAAGACCCGCTGTGCCTTGGCTCTTGAGAGACCCGGTCCTCATTGGCATTGAATTGGTCACACGTAGAGTAATGAGAAGTAAAAGCAAAATTGGTTCAAAGTGGCGTTTTTCCTTTTAGTTATTTGTATGTTTTTGGATAGTTGACAGAAGGATGCCATGCAGGTGATAGACTTCACCCTGCTCCGGACTTAGTTCCCTCCCCTGAGAGGAAGGAAGTGGTCTGGTGAAGGAAAGAATGCTTGCAGCTGCACAGGTTTGTGTTTATCCGATCCCACATGAAACAAAACCAATGTGTAGGTGCCTGGCTGACAGAAAGATGGGACTGCTCCACTCACACCGATGGCTTTCATGACAGCCGCCTTCCCCTGAGCGCTGTGGTTAAGGCTATCTCTGATCACTGTTATTATTCTTCACAGATGCATTCCTGAAACGGAAAAGTAAGAGGTTTGGACTTGAAGGGCAGGAGTTTATCTTTTTACTGACTTATCTATTAGCTGGATGAGTTAGAGAGACTTCACTGATGGAAACTTGTACACAACTTGTGCTAATCAGTTTATTGTGAATTATATAAGTATCCATGCTTCCTAGCGTTACTAATGTAGAGTGAAAGCAAAGGGAAGCCTGAGAGACGTGTGTCCGGTATTGTCCAGATCACAAGGATGGCCTAATTTAAGCACTGGCTGAAACTATTTTTCTTACCAGGGCTAGGCACCGCAGCATAACCCCCAGGTTAAGGCTCACTACTTCAGTCTCATTTTGAGAGTGTGGATATACTTTGCTCCCACAATCAAGATCCTGGGGAACCAGAATAGGGGAAAACTTTTCTTCTACCAAATGACACCACCATATGTGGTCACAACCCTTTGCAACATCCATAATTGAAGATGTCCCATCTTTTATGGCGGATAACCATGTCTTAGTTCACACATACTCTGTCAGATGCCCCATCCCTACAGGCAGCATCATTTTGAGAAATCTGTTCCCCGAGTCTACTATGTTAAAGGAGCACGTATACATGTGCAAGACCAGTACATTGGTCGAGTGTGCCCCCCCATAACGAGGCACCCATTTGAGGAAGGATGCATCCTGTTCAGAGGCTTTGGAAGAGTCCAGACCCTCTCCAACCAGAAGGTATTTGAGAGGTTTACACCATTCCCCAACTAATCCTTTTTCTTGCAGTCCATGCTGTGCTTGCAGGTACATCCTTATTGTTAGTGTGCAGTTGGTTATAACTGTAGTGTTTAGTGGAACATGCTTGGAACCCTGACTTTTGACAAGCTCCATGGGTGTTTTGATGAAATCTCAGGAGCCTCTTATTCTTTTCCCCCTTCATCCAGCCCTTCTGTCCACAAACCAGGTTAGTTGTGGACCAAGAGTCTGAGAGCTCTTCTCCATTAGTGTACAGGTGCAGAAGTCAAGTGTTGATATTTTTTTTTACCATTTAATCAATTTGAGCTCCTAAAACAGGTGGACCTGGCAAGAAATAAATACTGTTTATAGTGCGTGAGTTGGAGTTGGGACGTGGGTAGACTTCTCTCGAGTAAACAAGTCAACCGTTCATTCCGACACAAATGGCGTTTTTTTGGACACAAGAGTCGGATGTGGGCAAAGTAAGTGGCAGGCCAGGCGCAAAAGATCTGTGTTCCGACGCTGATAAAGTCAGTGAAACACCTTTGATGTCATTAGAATGTATACTAGCCAGTGGGAAAACTGCAAAGCCACGGGATGACTGCACTACGGCATTGCTGTTCGAATTATTTGCTGTTCTGTTTTTTGCAGTGGAGAACGTTCTCTCAGCATGGGTTCTATCGAGAATAAGGTTAATTTCCAATATTCCATAAGTAAAGCTCTCCAACTTTGAACCAGTCTGACGTATGCCCCCATGTTGCAGTGACGGCAGCACCTGGAACACCAAACAATACCCTTTGTAGAAAGTAAGCAAATGCCGATCGGAAGAGTGCACAAAGCTGCAACCACTGCCTTCATTAGGCCTTGCAACTGGAAACAATAAAACCAATAACACGAACAATCGTATATTAATGTTTGAAGGAGCCACTTGAAAGGCCAGACGCCCCTCAAAAGAGTTGTGCCTAAAACATGCTTGTTGAGAGGAACTGTGTGGTTAGGAGACAGGATGCCATCCTTCTTGTTCTCCTTTCTGTTTGATTTCTTGCGCAGATGTCTTCGGTCTGAGCGAACCCCAAGCAATTATTGGGCAGCACTTAATCTCCAACCCAGGCAAGGCGACTTCCCTTCGTAATAAGTACGTTTGGTGAAAACTGGAGACACCTGTCCGGATAAAGAGAGTTTGAAGGCCCCTGGGTGCCTGTGGTTCTATAAAGCACAGTTAGACATGGGCGGGGACACGGCTTCATTATAAGCATGACTGATTTAATCAAAAATACTTCTTTTTTTTTTAAACTAGGAGCTTTCTGTCCTATGGTGTATGGTTTATCTCACTGACAACGGATAATCGGTAGCCTTCAGCCCAAGTTACTGAATGACTACTTCTAGTAGAGTGTTGTTCTTAGGCAACAGATACCATGCCACCAGCACCTGGCTGGACTGGACTAGGCGGGAAAACCAGCGCCAGGCCACAGAAAACTGGTGTGAAAACTTTACACCCATTTGTTGAATCTGCTCACTACATTGCAGTTCCCTTTGTGCAGATACAAACGACATTTGCATATTGTAACGCTATTATTCATGACTGCAGGGACGCCTGCATAGTCAGTCTGTTTCCACAAAGGGCTGCTGACTGATCAATGGGTGCAGGCAAAATGACTGCTCATGCAGCAGGCCTGTCTTGAAGAGGCTCCACCTGATAGCCTGCTTTTACCAATATTACACCAATATTACTTAGTTCCAGTCGTCTTTTGTTGACAGCAACACCCAGTTTTATATTCCAGCTCAGACCTTCCTAAGTCGACGCACCTTCTCATTGATGGTGAGGGTGAGGGAGCTCTACATGCCTTATTCAATGACCTTCCAACTTGCAATGCAGCCACGGGCAAGATCCAGTCTAATCATACTTGCAGTCTTTTGAAAAGTTGTGATTCAGATGGATAGAATTATGTGTAAATGTGCATTTGCAGTACAAAATGGAGCCTGTTGCACTTGGGTTTGCAGGATTGCTGCAGTAGTTGCTGGCGCAGTGAAATAGACTTCTTGTGCACGGTGTGTGATTTTAATTTAATTTCATTACACATAAGGAAACCTATCTGGCCATAATTCAGTGGTATAACCATGATTAACACCACGTATGGGATATTGAGAGCTGGCCAGTTGATTAGAATGTTTCCTTTGCGGACTATAGGTTTCTATAAGTCTGCTGAGAGAGTATTCCATGGCTGCCAGCTCCTTATCCATTTTGGCAATGCAAAGGAACAAACCGCTCCCCATCAGCAGCCTACCTCTGTCTCTATTTCATCATAAGCCTTCACTAAAGTGAAACGTACGCCCAAACAACCTTTGAAAAAAATCAAACTAACTGAAATGTCCGTTTATTTTTTTTTCTACTGGTCTTACATTCCCCTTTAGTGAAGGAATGGTAGGGGTTGGCATATAGTGACCGAGAGACCATCCTCGGATGAAAAAGAGCCGAAACTGGGCCTTCTGTGACCCTGCAGTTGGGCTGTTTATCCCCTCAAACACTGGTGAGCTGAATTCACCACTGCTAATAGCCTTATTGCCCTAACCTACAGGGCAAAAATGCCTGTTATTGACCACACAAGTAAGCGATAGCATCTGTGTAGTTCTGGTTTCCATCGTTTCCAAAGTAAAGGCATGGTTTGTTTTCTTAATGTTTCGTGCCGTTCAATGAATCTGCATCCCATTTTGGTTTGGCATGGCAAATTTCATGCAGCTCTGTCAGGAGGTAAAGGGGCATCAATAAAATGACATTTCCTATTTTAACTCATCAAAATCTATGCTCGCTGAAACAGAAAAAAAGCACTGAATGAATGACACTAAATTTGCCATTAAAGTGCAAACCTTTCTGAAGGAAGTGCCTCTGCTTGGCTTGGTGCAAATCTGTTCAGTGGTTTTTGAGAAAGTAGCATGTAAAAACGGTTTCGAAGTGGGCTTGAACGGGATAAAATGTTGGACAAACTGGACTGGACTGATATTCCGCAAACTTGGGTTCACTGACCATCTACGGGCTAATGGTCCAGATATCTCACCCGGAGTTTGTGCACCCTTCGTGGACCAAATTAAGTTGCATCTGATTGGATGAGGGAGCTTTTTCTGTACCTCGTCATCCGTTTTGGGTTCGCAAATTTGAAGCCTCTAATTTGCTGTCCGTAACAGAATAAAATTTGTTGCAGCTACTATTGTGGGCTAGGTCCAGGTATCCTGAAGGAAAAACAAAAACACATTTGCAATGCAACAGGTCTCGCATTACTGATAGTTTTGATGTATTGGTGTTTGTGTTGGAATTGGCCATTTTTGCAGGGTCATCCCTGAACTTTTTGCCTTTCTCCTAGTCTTTTTTTCTGAGCTGGTGTTGGTGGTTTTAGGACTCTGGGCACTTTAGCACTGCTTTCCAGTGTAAAGTGCGTGTGCTCTCTGTGGTAAACCTGGTAAGATTTGCCTGTTTGGTGTTTTTAATTTACCTGGCTGTTCCCAGTAAAGGGGTATCTAATGTACCTAGGGCCACTAAATTAAATACTACTGGTGGGCTTGCAGCACTGATTGCACCACCCACCAAAGTAGCCTTTCAAACCTGTCTCAGGCCTCTGCCATTGCAGGGTCTGTGCGCACAGTGTTACTGCTGCTGTGATGTGGCACCTAAAGTGTGTGCCACGCCGGTGACCCCTCTTTTACTACATGTCAGTCACCCCTAAGGTAGGCCCTAGCTAGCCCTATGGGCAGGGTGCATTGTAGGTGAAAAGTAGGACATGTACCTTAAGTGTGTGACATGTCCTGGTAGCGACAAACAGCAATTTTGGTTTCTCACTGGTGTGAGGAGCAGCGTGGTCAAGTTTGGTATGTTTAGAATAGTAATAATAAATGCTACGCAATGGTGTGCTCATATTTATTATAACTATTTTAGAAATGCCACTTTTAGAAGTTGGCATTTCTGTGTGCTATGTGTCTGCCTGCCTGATGTGTATTGCATGTCTGGCTCTGGAGTGACAGGGGCTGGTGAGGTGTGAGGCTCCAGGGAGGGCAGGGTGAGCCGGCGCTAGGCTGAATGGGCAGATCTGCATTTGGGGTAGTGGGAGGAGTAGTCCCTGACACTGAATAGGTCTGTGCCTGCCAGGGTGAATGCTGGCTCCACCCCCCTGTGGTGTGTCTGATGTCCGAGCCCAATGTGACAAAGGAGGGTGGAAGCCTGGTAAACAGGCAGGGTGCTCCAACCCCACCTCTCTTCCCCCCGCCCCCCCCCCCCCCCCCTCCGGACCAGTTGAGACTGGTTCCCCCAAGCCCTGAGCCAGGGCAGACAAAAAGAAATTCTGTATAAATATTGGGGCTGTGACCCCATGAAGGGTGTGCTGCTTTGGGCTGCTGGCTGCTTGTTGGGGCCCAGGAGGAACTGCCACGAGGGACTGCCCCTCTGCTGGAGGGCCCTGTGATCTGGCTGCCTAGGTCCAGCTGTGCCCCTCTAAATTCCTGGCTCCTAGCGCCTCGTGGGCGCTATATCTTCCTCCCAGCTGCTCCAGGACGAGAGGAGTGCTGGTGTCCTGCAGCGTGGTGCTGTGAGGTCTTCAGGGGGAATCCCAGCGTGGGGACTCCCCCATGCTGCTGGGAAGTGCAGCGGGAGCCTACCCCGCATTGAGGCGGAGCAGAAGCCCACCACGCATTGGGGTGGTCTCCGGAGAAGCGGGAGCCTACCCCGCATTGAGGTGGTGCCTGGAAGTGCAGCGGGAGCCTACCCCGCATTTTTGTGCTGTAAGAGAAGAGCCACGAGTCGTTGCGGCTGCTGCCGAAGGTCAGGCAGGGATTGCCTGTATGTGGGCGGGCCGGCCGACAGAGACGGAGCCTCGTGGGCGCTTCCTGCCTCCCAGAGGAAGTCGGGCAACACGGTGCCTGAGGTAAGGCGGGGCTCCCGTACCGGTGAGGGAAGCCCTGCATGCGACCGAAGAGTCGGGAGCCTTGCGGGCTCCATTTCCGCCCCAGTCTCGTGGAGAGAGAGACGGGTCCCTGGAGACCGGAGGAGGCAGAGAGCATCGAAGGAGAGCCCCGGTGAGCGGGGCTCCAATTGGGTAGTGTCTGTGTTACCCTCCTGCAACTTAGACCACGTCCACTGGAGGCAAGCCCCGGAGGGGGCTGAGTGCAGGAGAAGGAGCCCGGTGAACGAGGTTCCTCAGGCATCGGAGGGGCATGGGCTGATTTCTTTTTGGGCCGCATTTAGGCCCAGCGCAGAAGCGCCGGTGAGAGGGGCAGGCAAAAGCCTTGTGGATGCTGCTCTGGATCGTCAGCTACACCGCCAGATCGCGGGTAGCTGCAACTACGTGAATAGAGCCCCGGGAAGGAGGGGATCCCCAGGCACTCGGTGGGTGCCTACTTGGTTCTCAGCTGCACCACAAGATTGCGGGCAGCTGCAACGACTGGGCACGCTGCATTGAAGTCCCGGAGTGGGGCTTACAAGACACAGTTGGTGCCAGTGCTTTCTTTTTCTTACCCAGCTGCACCGCAGAAGTGCGGGCAGCTGCAACGTGGGGGTTAGTTCCTTTTATGATAAGGAAGGGGGTGAGATGCACCCCCGGCCCCCAGTGCATAACGCACATCTTTTCTGCTGCTTTAGCTACTTGGGAGGCCCTACAATTCCGAGCCCTGACATTTGGGACAGAGGGCATTTGGGCCCCAGAGAAGGCCAGTTGACCTGGGGTCATTTGGTGTCCTGGTGTGGCGTAAGGCCCCCAGGAGATGTGTGCACCTTCCTAGTGATACTGGGGTGCACTGCTGGTTATTAGGATTGTTGCATAATGTGTTTATGCTGATTATGATGCCTAATGTCATCAATGTAAATACTTAAGGCAACATAAATGCAACAAACATCATTCAATCAATTTTATGCAGTTGATAAATAAACAGAAGAAAGAACTAACACGACTTTTCTTCTTAGAAAAATACAAAGATATTTTGATAAAAAGAAAAGTTAATAAAATCGAATGATGGAATCACACTAATCCATTCATGTCATCATTCGTACTATCTCAAGCATTCTAAACAAGTTTAAAGAAAACAAAACACATTATCCATAATCATTGATATACACTTATGAATTTCATTGACAGAAATGTGTGGCACAATTAGTATGACAATGTTCTACTCTACGCGCGTTTCGGCACAGGACCGTGCCTTCATCAGGAAAAAAAGGGCCACAAAGCTTCAACAGTAGGATCTAATTTCTATCCAGTGTATCTGTGCTGAGTCTATTATTCTTCCAACGCCGTAATTCGTATTGGGTATCTCTATTATTGTTTCCGCATCATATTCCGGATTGGATATATCTAAGAGCACTAGTGATATAACATTGGGGAAGTCTTGACTTCCATCACGTGGCTATCAATGATAAATATTGGTGATGATATATTCCTTGATTAAAACTTCCATGGCTTAAAGCTCATGATGATGGGCTCAATGCAGGACAAAGATATTATTGTCTGCTTGGTACTGATGGCCGGATGTGGGAATCAGTCACACGCCACTCTTGCCTAATGTCATGCAATGATGTTTCTGCTTAGGATGATGCCTAATGCTAATGTGATATGATGCTAAGTACAGTATTTCTACCAGTAGTTGCTGGTTGCCTTATATTTGCATCTTGTGCTTTGTGATGGTTCTGACCGTGGCCCTATTGGTCCGGTCATGTATATAATCCCCTGTGAATTTCTACCTAGTTCCAGTTGGCACAGTGTATATTGTGTGATTATGATTATAATGTGTTTAGGATAATATAAATGCTATTTTTTATATAAACTTGTGTGGAGTTTCTTTTGTGGTGTACCTAGTGTGTCGCTGCTGTGTGTGTGTGTGTGTTGTGCAAATGCTTTACACATTGGCACAAGCAGTCAGGCTTATCCCAGAGGCAATCTACCAAGGGGGTGAGCAGGGGTTATCTTCGGCGTTTAACTCCCTTGCCCTGACTAGAGTGGTGGTTTCTGCCTGGCTTAGGCGCATGTCCTAGCCAACCAGAAATCCCATTTCTAACAGTGTTGCAAATAATAATACAACACCAATAGCTCATGCTTTCAGTGATGCGAGACCTAGTGCATTGCAAATGCTCGCGTAGTGAGCCAGGAACCAGCATTGTATGTCTCAGTGCAGTACTGCAAGCTGTTCCTAGAGGTCCCTAGTGAGCAAGGCACCATCATTGTATGCCTCGGTGTAGTACCGCAAGCTGCTCTTAGAGGTGCCTGGTGAGCAAGGCACCAGCATTGTATGTCTCGGTGCAGTACCACAAGCTGCTCCTAGAGGACCCTAGTGAGCAAGGCACCAGCACTGTGGACCTCTTTTGGTCACATATGGTACTGCACCCTGCAGAAGATATGGTAAATCCACCCTACCCATAAAGCATTGCATGCAAGACAGTATTAGGAGTACATTCAAATAGCTATGTCCATATATACAGTTAGTAGCTTTGAAATGTGACAAAATTATTATTACATTAATTTCAGTTTAGGTTGTACTCTGTGTGAAGCTGATGAAGGGAAATTTATAGACGGGCTCATATAAAAATGAGATGTTATAGTTAGTGAAGTAACCACTGCCAGCCTAGTTTAGGACCAAGTGTGTGTCTTGCCTGAAGCGTTTTAAGAAAATAGTGCCTTGAGGCTGTAATTAAAACCTAGGGAGTAACAACACATGTAGCAGGGGTTGTTGTCCTCATGGGAGGTTACAAGAAGAAACAAGGCGGTACTAAAGAGAGACTACTAAGCCTATGGACAGCACTGATATACTTAACAAATTTGAGGATCTAGAATGGGATGACAGGATGTGGTTTGCTACGCTTGACGTGGAATCACTACACGTGTATCAAGAAGGATCTGGGCAGGATAGCAATTTACTTTTTCCTATCAAAGAGAAAGGCAACCCTTCTGGATCACAACCAAATGTTGCTGACAATGATTGACATTATATTGGACAACATTTTTTCCTGTTCAATCAGACCTGGTACAAACAAGAACGGGGGACGGCGATAGGATCCAAATTTGCTCCATCGTACGCGAACCTCTTCATGGGGTGGGTGGAGCATACCCATGCATGGTCAAGATCGGCCTCAGGATGGACTGAACATATCCAATTCTGGGGCTGATGGAATATTTCGAGTTTCTCAACACCAATACGCTTAATGTTACTTTCACTCTGGAGATACCATAGTCCAGAATACATTTTTTGGACCTTGAGCTGTATGTCAGGGAACATAAAATACACAGCACACTGTACAGGAAAGACACTGCCGTCAACAGCATCCTACATTACAGCAGCTCTCACCCGGCATCTACTAAGAAGGCTATCCCATCTGGCGAATTGGTACGCATCCGTAGGAACTGTAGTGAGGATGAGGACTTTGAAGTACAGGCCAGGCTGGCAGCAGGTAGACTAAGAAGAAGGGACTACGAACACAGCATGTTAGATATGGCCAAAAACAGGGCTGGGAAACTCAAGAGAAGGGACACACTCATGAACAAGGCCAAAGACGTCAGAAAGGGAAAGGACAGACTTGCCTTTGTCACAACACACTCCGCACTCAACCATGAGGTGTTCTAGATACTAGGCAAACACCGGGCACTGCTGAAGGGGGCCCCAGGAGTGAACAACATCATCACAGAAAGACCATCCATGACTTTCAGGAAGAGTACAACCATCAGAGACTCTCTATGCCCCAGCTACACACTATGTAAAACACCAAAACAGCAAAGCTGGCTGCACAAACCAGTAGGATTCTACACGTGTAGCAAGTGCAATATTTGTAACCTAGGGTGCAACAAGACGACCACCTTCAAATACAACACAGGAACACAACACAAGATACGTCAGTTCATCAATGGCATCACAAGTTTTGTAGTTTACGTACTAATTTGTGGTTGCAATAAGATTTATGTGGGAAGCACAGTAAGACAGCTCAAGATCCGCATCCAAGAACATCGGAGAGCGGTCTTGAATGGGGACACATCATATGCTCTAGTCTCACACGATTGCAAGAGTGATGTTGACAGATCTAAATTTCGCTTCCACGGCATTGATGTTGTGATGCCTAACAAGAGAGGAGGGGACAGGGAACTGACCCTAAGGCAACTGGAAGCACGTTGGATTTGTACCTTGCGCTCTTCCTCATTGGATCTAAACAGTGACAATGAAATGCATTACTTCCTCCAACCTTACCATGACTGCACCCCACCGGCATACATGTATGAATGCTTCGCACAAACCGATAACTAAGTATGGTACAGTCCGATCTCTCGGCTTGGGATTTGGCTCACCGTGATTGTTCACCAGTGCCTATGTGTATAGTTCACACGTCAGCCCAGTCTATGAGACTGTTAGCACTGGGCTTTCTGTGTATGGGAACTTTTGTTCAGATACTAGGGTGACATATTACTGCACCCTTATGGCACATACCTTCATCACTTTCCTGTGATAGGTTTTCACATGTTACAATCTGGCTCTTTACTCCAGTTCATCCGAACTACCATGTATACTACTGATTGTTCAAATCTTCTTGATGTCCATATGTAATGTTTATAAGCTCTGCCTAAATTTCCTGCTAAATGTGTTACAATCTGGCTCTTCACTACAGTTCATCTGTGCTACCATGCATACTACAGATTGTTCAAATCTTCTTGATGTCCATATGTAAGGTTTACATGCTCTCCCTAAATTTCCCTTGCCAAACTGAATTTAAACTGATACTGTTAGCTCGTACCTCGCCATACCTGCATTTTTCCATGTCCAACGTAAGAAATTGCAGACTAGGGACCTCTGAATGGTCAACCAGTGTTTTGCAACCTTACAAACCGTGAAATGATAATTTCCACTGTATCATAAGCTATTTGTAATAGCTAATCATTATTGCCGTCAGTTGAATGTATATTTCTCCATGCCTTTAATCATTTTTCCTGTCCTCTTATCAGCTTACTTAACTCACGGAATCCCGTCATTTCACTGCGGCTTTACGTAAGCCTTGTGCATGCAGTTCTCAGTTACACCACAATAGTGTTCCTGCTCTCCTTAGCGATCTATATTACTCATAGAACTTTCTCGGCAGATTGCCAACCTTCACTTTTTCCTTCTTCCGGTTTCCGAAATTGCTTTTTTACACACGGATCGACCGCTCCTCTACCGTCTAATCTATAGGTCTTCTAACTGGGAGACCACCAATATGGCCGCCTGGGTTGGTGGACCAGACGTGCACAGACATCGAAGCGCAACCCGGAAGTACTCTACGGGCTCCATACCGGAGGTACTACACGGGTTAGATTCTTATATTGCCTTCGCCATGAGCAATGGACTTTACCTCGCCCTGCAAGAAGCTGACACCACCGAACACGGATTGCGCATTCATTGCTTTCACAAGTAAGTTGCAAAGGGAGAGGGACAGTGCTTAGAGGTTGGGTGTACTCGGGGACTTGCGGTCTACTACATAGTAAATACTTCACTCTGCACTTGGCTTCTTCCGAGTTGCCGCACTACTGGACAATTATGCTTTTATTGTCCATGGGCGCTTAGAAAGTTGACTTCACGAGATATTTTTAACAAACCTTGAACTTCGTCGTGGGCACTTCAGCTGCTGCCACTGTTTTAGTTCAGAGTTGCCGCAATTACGAAAGCCGTGTTTCCACAGTCTACGGGCGCACAGTCGGGTAATATTACAGGACTCTTTTAACCTTTGTATTATTGTCGTGGACACACTGCACTGTTAGCCACTGCTTAAGCTAAGAGATGCCTACGTAACACCGGGCTAACTCAGAACCTTGGTCACTGACCCTATGGACTATTAGTTACCTTTATTTTGAGGTTGGTTTCTATCACTGCTCTCACTAAACCGTACCTTACGTTTTAATACCAACGTCCCTTCTCTAATTATCATTTTCCATTGCTCAGGGAACTTCTTTTTATTCCAATTCCTGACCCGGACCAGAAATGTTGCGGATGTCACATCATTACCTTGGCGAGAGTACAGCACCCTTTGATTGGTAAGCGTACTCTGACATACTATAGATACTTTACCTTCACAAAGGATCTATTGGTGTATCTCCAAGCACTTTGACAGTCTTTGTCAGACTCCTTTTAAACCCACCCTACCTCACTTTCACTTAGACCAGCCGACTGGTGTGGCTTGTGTCTCTCTCTCTCTTTGGGTATGATAAATGGCTCTGAACTATACTGACACTACCAATCCACATGGTTTGATTCCCCTTCCTTTCAGGGTGTTCTCACACATCAGCTGTTACACAGCTTTGTTTTCACCGCTCACTATCACCTAGATTCTCTTCCCTTGTTTACACACTTCCCGCCTTTGTTTCTTCATTCCCTTTGCTCTTCTATCATGAGCACTTGGGATAAATTGTCACCTTTATATGCACAGAACAATGCATTAACGGCTGAATTCTAAATATGTATATGATGTATGATATTACAGCCCTGAAGATGCCCATGTTTGGGCAAAACGCGTTGGCTGTGCATCTATGAAAACCCAGCATTTCTGTAATAAAGACACACCGAGGCTACTAACAGCAACGTGGACTAATTTTTTCAAAACCTAGACCTTGTAATCTACTGTATATACATGTTGCCTCTCATACCCCTTGTATGAATGTTTAACTTTATGGTCAAGTGGCAGCTTGCCATCTGAGGTGGGCAATATTCCAGAAGGGTAGTGACTAGACTGGGCAGTGAAATCCTCATGAAAACCCGGCTGCCTTTTTCATTAGTAGCAAGCCTATGGACCAATGAAAAGCCACCTTTTGCATAGGACAGGGACAGGAGCCAATTAAAAAAGATCAGCGGAAAGTGGGCGGAACTTCATACCCATATCCTGAATACAGCATGTCTCGAAGAGACCGAGCAAGCGCTGCCTAGCCGAGACCTAAAAAGTAAAGGTATCATAAGGGGGCAATGTTATTATCCATTGGGCTTTGCTGCAGGTGGGGGCCCTAAGAGCCTTTAGCTTAAAAAAAAATTAAATAGATTTTAATGAGGTTCACAGACCTCAAAACATTGTTCATATACTGCAGCACAGCTCTAAAGTTTGCGAACTAGGCATTAGGGTCTGCAAACCCATGACAAGGGATCTTGGACATCCTGGTGGTGTCTGAACTGTAATCCCCCAACACTGCTCCGTGAGTCTGCAATAGCTTGCAAACCCTGCTACACAATCCCCAAATCTTTAAAAAAGAAGTATTAAAAACCAAACACAAAAAGGGAAAATCGCCAGCTCCTGCTCACTCAGGTGATGGCTATGCGCAGTGTGGGAGTGGCCACCTTCGGCTGGTCAGGCCCTGGGCTCATACTCTGCAGCTCACTTCCAAAGGCATTCTTAGTATTCACATTTCTTTTAAACAAGGACACAAGAATTGCTTAAGACCACAAAATAGCTAACCATGGAAGGCAGAACTTTGCCAGTGTGCACAACTTGTATGCTAGTGAAAACTTTGAACAGGGGGGAAAAAAATTAAAACGAAACAGGCGGTTTTAGATACTTAATCATTCTATATGTGGAGAGTGTTTCCTATCAAAATGATTTTTTGATGTCTTCTAAACTGTTGCAGAGGAACACTAGGGCCTCATCATTGCGCTTCTCATTATGTACAAACATAACTGTTGGGCAGTCAGTGGACAAGCCTGAGTACCAAAACCTTGACTGCAATTTACATGAACCAAGAGCATGCTGTTCATGTGCCCTGAAGCCTCACTACCTCGTCCCTCAAAAGTGCTAAGCTTCATGTGGTGCTCACCATAGAGAGGTCATGTAACGTAGGAGCCTTCTTCAATTCTGACCTCTGTCTGGCTCTTTGGTTGATTCATCTGTATGCCTTATTTTACCCCCAAACTACTGCTGTTCTTAAAGCTAATGAGAAACGTTTTGTTTTGAAATGCCCTGCGGCTGCTCTTGCCCACTCTTACTCATGCAAATTGATTACACATGTATTGCATTATTTAGGGCATGTAGTTTATGAATCCTGACAAGATAGCTCAATGAGTAAATTCTTTCCACCAATATCTTTAGCTTTGTGAAATTCACAAGTCTGAATCTCGGAAATGGGCATCCACCCTACCTGAGTAGCAAGAAACTTTGTAATCGTAACACCTGCATTTGACAGTGTTTAGAGACTACAGAAGGGCATTATGATGCGTTATATGAAGCAAGGTATTATTTTTATTAATAATATTCAATAAAATTGACATCAAAGTTGTAGCGCTTTTAACCTCTCGCTATATTAGTTAGAACGAGCGCATGTTGGGACCAGTGAAGAGGTATTGCTATATTAATGTTTTAAAAAATGTGTACATGCAATCTGTGTAATTTGATGCTGGGCAGAGGAGATAATTGACCATATATCTCGAATACAAAGTACCTTTTTCTCAGAGCTTTCGGATTGCATGGTCTGAGAATTCAGCAGGTATAGAACTAAGCAGTCTAAATGCAAGCCCAAGACGATTTGTCCTGTATGATCATGCTCAAACTCGCATTTAGGTCTTAGGAAGCACTGCATAACTTAGAATGTGGTAATGCACGACAAAAACAATTAAAGCAGCACTCCGAGCAATACAAACTATTTTGTTTGATGCTAGATTCTTACTTGACAAAATGGTCACACCTGTGGTCTGGGCTAAAAAATGCAGACCTTTCTCCTCCTTAAAGCTAGGTTATTCAGACTCCGACTGCAGCAGGTAGTTCAGGCTACATATACGTTTTGTTACTATCAGAAAGGTGTGCTTCAGGCTCACTTGGATTGGCATCTCGTACGCTGGCTGGGACAGTTCTAGATTTAAAGCTTATTTAAAAAGGTAGACTTAAAGCTTTTGAAAAAATACAGGTGATATATGTTCTGCTTAGCTGGCTTAGCCTATGAGTTCCACAGGTAAGGATAGTCACTGTAAAGGCTCTGTTGTCCCCACTCATTTCTTTACAGACACCTAGAATAGCATAGCGTGCTGTACAACGGACGAGCATATCATCACTTGAGAACGGTCCCTTGTGCTCAGGGGTTGCTGTAGCTATGGTTGTGCTTTTCCTTAAGTATCGATTTTTGCTGGGAGGAATCAACTTGTTGGTTGCACCAGCAGTTTTTTTTTTTAGCAGTGTGCAGATATTTGCATTCAATTGACTATTTAGGGGCCAGTACAGTTGATGTGACACTTAGAAATGCTCTCCCAGGATCTTATATGAGGAATGTTTTTTTGCATTAGCGCTCTATACTGCGTGGAGGGCTTGGAATCCACCCTAAAATAATATCTATACTCTTAAAGTGAGTTGCAGTAGTCAAGACCGGAGTGTCTATAGGCGTGCATGGCTTCCACAGTGGCTTGACATTTTATTAAAAATCCATATGAGCTAAAATACTGGCTAATGAGTCTCATTATCTTATTGGTGTTTGAATAGTGCCATTCGTGTGATCTTCCAGCACTGATAACTGGAGTCCTATTTGGAGCCATAAACAATGTATTTCTTTTTAGTTAAGTGTGGGAGCAAGCTTGCTGAGTCGCTGGGACAGTAGTACTGTCATATGAATTGATTGAAAAATGGTATGCACTACCGAAGCATATAAATTAAACATGTCTGTGCTGCAGACCAGTGCAAGAAACCATGCATTATTTGTGTGAGAAGTTCTGAAACTTTTCTCACCAGGACCCTAGGCCCATTAGGTTAAAATCATTACATTACAAAAGTGTTACCATGTTGCAGTGTTGCTTAGCAATGCACTGTAATATGTGTCCGCAATCACTGCACGTGGTTCTTCTCTCCGCAAGGTTACAGAGGAAGCATGAACCCAATGATCCATCTTAACCACCACTGGTTGGGCAAAAACAGTGCCAAGCCCAGGTAAAGTGGCCAGGAGCAAAGCAACTAAAATAAAAAGTCCACCCCCCCCAAAAAAAACTTTTGGATGTTCATTGCAGTCTGTACAGAAAAGAGACACAAACATTTGCAATGCAATAGGTCTCGCAATTGCGAGAGTTTAAGTTATTGGCTTTGTAAATGACAATGCCTTTTATTTATCTGTATTCATATTTAATATATGAATAAAAGGCATTTTCATTTATAATGCCAATAGCTCAAACTCTTGTAAATGTGAGCCCTGTTACACTTCAAAGAAGTGGCCGCCATTTTCCCGGGCTACTTGGAAAATGAAAGCACGCATAGTGTGCTGAACGTTGCAGGAAAGCATGTTGTGCCTGCAGTAGGAGAAACTCATCAAAGAAAATAGGGCTTACAGACTAAATAACACATACCTTGTAACAACCAAAGTAAAATGGCCAGTCCTCATGGGAGATTACAAATGAATACAAGACTGTAATAAGGAGGAACTAACAAGCCTATTAATTATTCAGAAGCCAGCATTTACGAAGGACAATGACACAAGCCAAGACATAGAGTGGACGGGACTTCAAGTCCATACTTGAATACAGCATGCCTTGCAGAGCAGCTTATGAGCTGTCCGGGCTCGACCAAAAAGGTCAGGAGATTTGTTGTAGGCTTCTATGACTTCCACTCCCAACTGTAGAATCAGACTCAGTATGTGTCGTGGCAGAAGGATTGTTGTTGATGTTAAAATATAGTAGGTAAGGAAATTAGTAAGATGGATCCTGAAACAGGGACAGAGTTGGAGCCCCTACTACCAGTTTTCATAGCAATCTAACAATGCAAAAAAGCAATAAACACCTCACAGATTGACTAAAGTGTACCTGTTAACTCACTGATACTGCTCAAGCGTCTGCTCTTGCATAGCGACGTCTCTGTCTCTGTTCTGGTCAGAATTCTTCTCTGTGCAACCATACCTTCCTTGTGGTTTCAGTGTTTACTTGACACTAACTGAGGGCATTGATGAGCAGTAAGCACCACGAATAAATGTTCGACAATAAAGTCTACATTAGTGTTCACGTGACTGTCGGTCTTCACATCCTTGAGCAAACAATTATAAACACAACTGGGGTTATGAAATATGCGTTTATTGGAGTTTACTCACGAGTAATTTCCTGCAATAAGAGATGGGTTTTGCACAAATAAAGCAGAGTGGTGCCTAAGTCGCTTTATGCATAAATACGTAGATACGGTCCCAGATATGCTCAGGAGGTCAAGTGCACTTCGCTATCCTGCAGAAGCACTGCGGGACATGTTGGAAACTTCCATGTTGAGCCATACCGACTTCTGCCAAGGTTCTGACTGTGAATCGAGGGGCTCCTCTTGGCCATTGTTTACTTAACCAGCATGTAAAGAATGCCAGGTGGAATTTTTGTTCTCGCAAGACTGCCAAATCCTACAAGGGTTTCCGGGAGTGCAGAACAAGATTGCCCTTATTAAGATTATACATTCAAAGAAGCAGTAGTGAGGCTTGTGGGCATTAAAACACCAACACTAATGAAACAATAAATGAAGAAGAATAAGCAGCTTATGGGAAGGACACATCACACTGCATGCTGCAACTCACACCTATGCTGTACATTTGGCACACCAGAACACATGTTAATACGTTGAACCTTGTCCATTTGAACGGTCATGTGGAGCCACAAAGTACACATATCACTGTCGTTAGTGACCAGTTAAACTGAAGGTCAGGAAGTGTTTGCAGACACCCATGCCAGGGAAACCCTGACCTGCACTATGCTAGCAAATCTTGAGCAGTGTAGCATCAGTTCTGACATAAAGGCCCTCATCATTAATGTTCCTATGAAGGGCAGGGTCAGTATTGATTTGCATAAGGTGGGCATTTGCCTAGAGTGGCACAGTGGGTGAAAAACAATGATTTGAAATGCTTCCTGGAGCAATTCCCTGTGGGTAGATGTGGATACATACTTGGCAAGCATTCCTCTCATCACCTTTTGTGTTAATGTAATGCCCTAAGAAGCTAAGGCTGTGCCCAGACATGAGTCCCTTGCTCACTGTGCCGTAAGAACCCAGGTGTACCTCACTGAAGAGGCCTAACGAGGCCAAAACCAATCAGGGGTTGTTTGTACTCACTTCTGGAGGGGGCGCTGCCTGGCATTTCAGGATGGACTATTCCCACAAGGAGCAGGGTCAGCAATGATTTGCTTAAGGTGGTCGTTTTTGTAGAGCAATGTTCCCGAAACTGTGGCTGGTGTGTTGTGAGCCAATATAAAAAAAGACTTCTTTAAATTATGCAATTACCTTGTCACATTTGCTGTGCTTCAAAGACAGAGGTCAGATGTGAGGCTATGTCCTCTAACAAATTGCTACTTATGTTTTTTTAATATGGGGATTGGTGTTTACAAACTCCTCTCACTTTGCAGTCAGAGAAAGAAAGGAAGAGTGAATTATGTGACAGTCTTGGTGTGGTAGAGAGAGTATCCCACTTTTTTGTAACACAACAAAATGTAAATAACTGCAAATGAACTGTACACATTCAGCAGTTAGGAAAGCAAAAAGTGAGGACATTATTTTTATAATTCTAAGGTGTGATGGAAACAAATATTTTAATAGGATCTAAACAAATTAAAGCATTTTACTTGGTAATGCACAAATGATAAATATTCACTGAAACTCGATTTCCACACATTGGGCCTTATGTAGGTGGGCTGGCATTTACCACTTCATAAATACCGAATCATACCGATTCGGTATTTATGAAGTGGTAAATGCTATGTAGGTATTCCTGCGGTAAAAATTACCGATTCGTAGTAATTCGGTAATTACCGAATCGGTATTTACCGATTCGGTAATGAGGCATACCTTCCCATTGATTGAATCAATGGGAAGGTATGCTCATTACCGAATCGGTAAATACCGATTCCGTAATGGGGGGAACACAATCAAGGGTGGCAGGGTGTCACATTGACACCCTGTTGCACCCCTGATTCCTGCATAAGTGCACATGTGGCACACATACATGCCCTAAGGGCATGTATGTCTGCCACATTGCACACTTCTAAGCGCTTTAAAATGCTTTTACACATCCATTCTTAATTTACCACCAACTATTAGTTGGTGGTAAATACCGACTCCAGACAACACCCACACACTCCCCCTACATCTCATTTCTGTATTCGGAATTTACCGAATCGGTAAATTACCGAATACAGAAATGATCCCCCTACATAGCAAAAGCCTAAATACCGGTCGGTAACGGTATAATTACCGAAAATCGGCCGTTACCGACCGGTATTAGGCTACCTACATGAGGCCCATAATCATTTATATGCAATATAGTTTTATCAGTAAACTGTATGTCTGGTCTAATTTAGTGACCATTTCAATGGAAAAACGATGTATGTAAATGACGGAGCTCTACTACCTGATACTTAAATTACATTTAAAAAATCACCCACCTCGTGTCCATTGAAGCTAGGTGAGTCGAGAAAGCTTGCCATTCTAAAATTTGGGTCATTATTCTAAAAACCTTCTGGAACACTGGTCTAGAGTGACACAGTAGGCGAAAAACGAAGGAGGGGAATGCTATCCTGAATGACTGCCAGTGGACAGATTACTTTCAAGCATTGTCCCATCACCTTTTGTGTGATTGACCTCCTTACTAGTGGACAATTATTTCCAGAGGACTCAGTAACTGGGCTCATCTAAATTATAAATTGAGTTATTTCACATGCAGGTTTCAGTTCCTGAAATCCCCGGGAAACATGCTGGAATGGGTGTGGAAACACAGATTTGGGCGTAAAAGTAATGGGGTTTCGCAGGCATTAGGTTTCATATTCACCCGTTCACCTCCTCGTTGGTGAATCTAGGCTTCTAACGCTCATAGTGCATCATATACAAAACCATGCACTGAATATACTTCCTGCAATTTGGGGATGCTTTTGCCTCCACTCAAGTAGGAGTGAGGATCCTGGACACTGAAGTCAACATGACCAGGTGAAATATATGGGTCATGCTTCAAATAAAATCAGTCATCAGCCACTGAAAAGTAGGACAGTCGCTCAGCTTTTGTGACAACATAGAAGGTGCGGGAAATCCGCTTCTGATAAGATTTAGCAATGTAAATATTTTAAGTCTAGCCATCACTGGGTTATAACTGACCTGTCTTTATAGCAATGGCTGCCACTGACTTGCGATTCACTTATCACAGTTTACGGGTGTCAATCTTACCCATTTGTGGTTATGTTCGCTTTGTAAGAATATACGCTTAGTCCGCCTGTTTGAATTCCAGACTGTAACTGCAGGCTGTATGCATATTTTTGCAGCAGGGTCATTCTTCCTCTCAGCTGTATGTGTGTGGGTGGTTAAAAAAGACTACACAGCTGAGATTCCACCCTCCTGATTTTTTTATTTTTTTATTTTGTAAACAATACATTTTATGTTCCTAAAGCTGTGGATAGAATCATTATTATGTGAGCTCTGATAAAGCAGTTTTTTTTATGGTGGTCCTTTTTGTATAGGTTGATGGTGCTGCTATTGTAATCTTGGAGCCCAAAATTAAAAACACACTTTTAATATTTATCAAATTTGCTTTGTTAACCACTGAAATGCTTTGCTTTACCGAATGTGCATAGTGTAATGCAATTCTCTGTGTTCACTACAGTTACTAAGTCCTTGCCAGTGTGAGACGGCTATGCTCTGGATTTCCTCTTGACTGGAAAATTGCTCGAAGTTTATCTTTTTCTTTACCTTATTTCCTTGAAACTGTCTAACACACATGCTCTAGAAATGTTGGAATGAAGAATTCTCACTATTAGCACCAAAGAGAGAAGAGTTATTCATACATATTTCTGTTTTTCCTAACAGAACTGACTCTGAATCCACCGGAAGGAATAGTTGCAGGTACGTTACAGAAAATGTTTCCTGAAAAATGCATGCATATTAGTTGACGTCTGCGCAGGGTTTAAATCTGAACGGTTAGTGATTTTTTCACCCAAATGAATTGCACTGCGAGCCGTAACTGACAATACTGTAGGACATACATAGTTGCATGTATGATCGCAAATGGAGAAGTGCACCGGTGTAAATCCAATAAAGAGTCCAATTTGTATAATCAAATACCAATTGTTTATTATCTCTTCTTATGTCCGAACATACCACAATATCCAGCCAACGCGTTTCGTTCCAAACAACTTTAGAACTTCATCAGGGCTCAATAATGTTGAATACTAATGTATCAAGATATTAGTGAAATGAGTAAAATAGTTCCATTCAATGTCACACGATCTGTCAAAAAAGACCGGTATGTGTTGAGTCAACATTCTACGCAATCATGCGGTCGTAATATATATCAATTTAAATTCCCCACTGGCAAATAAAAGACAATTGGTATTTGATTATACAAATTGGACTCTTTATTGGATTTACACAGGTGCACCTCTCCTTTTGCGATCATCTTTATATACTGCTTGCCAGTATATTGACTTTCATTACTCTGTAAACGAGGTGCTTTTGTTATAGTCCGCAACTGCTCCAAGTATATATTTTTTATAGCTAGATGTATGTATTTTTGAAGCTAGAATCATGAGCCATTATGTACAACTTTCATCCAGATTTCTGGATATTGGCAATGTTATGCGTATGATGCAAAGGGGGAAACCATAACCTCGCTTGTCTCTGTAGCAGAGGCAAGCACACACAAATGAGATGTTAGAAGAAAGTTGATGTATTTCATTGACAGGATTTAGGAGTTTAAAAAGGATAACGTTTTAAAGCCTTTGACTACCTACCACAACCTGTGACCGATGTGGACAGGGCTAAGGTTCTAAGAGAGGCTAAATTATTTAATGTAGCCTTTGCCATTTACATTAAATCAGCCCCATTGCAAAGTCTGAAATTACTATGAGTGTTAGAGTGTGTTGGGAAACAAAATTGACAGTTAATGCTCTCACCTAAATCTCACTCAACAGATGGGTAATTGGCTACAAAGGTAATCATTAGAGACAGGAAACACACACTGCCCAATATAGGTAATCATATATTAGACAAAAAACAGAAGATACAATACCAAAGTGAAACAGCAAGCCTATACATATACACTTCTGTGTACATGTGACGCACCTCCCCCTAAGTAAAAAACAGAAGTCCCCCACAGAGAGTCCAATACAAGTATTTTGCTCCAATGGTGTGCACCTCCACCGCTCCCACTGTCTCCAGAGAGCAGTCTCCAAGACCAAAGTTAGATTCGTCACAACTGTGGATTGCACCACCATGTTCTGATTCGAAAGTAATTGGGTCCATCCAATGTTTGTTATTATTAAGTTTCTTTATTCTTCTTTTGTAATAAAAAACAGCCAAGCAGCCAACGTGTTTAGTCCAGCTTCAGTGGCCTTCATCAGGGATCGTTTTCACCATTCGATTTCCTATGGATGTAAGAAATTATAATCATGCTGTACTGTTCAGTATGTTTCCCACGTTGGAACTGTTCCCTCGTGAATCTAGGGTAGTTCATTAATGCTCGGCTCCTGTGCCGTAACCAATACTATTTAGGGACGCCAAAGATCCGTGTCTTCTCCAATTTAATCAATGATTGCACGGGAGAAGACACAGATCTTTGGCGTCCCGAAATAGTATCGGTTACGGCACAGGAGCCGAGCATTGATTATAATTCCTTACATCCATAGGATGTCAAATCTGTGCAGGGTATGGCTTTACATTTCCTTGCATTGAATTGAAAGAATTTTTTCAGTCTGTAGGCATGGCTCTGAATCAACATGTCCCGTATGGTCATAATCCCTATAGCGTATGTGAATGGCATGACAATTGGAGCCAACCAACTCCTCCATCCTGGTAAATTTCTGTGCTCTCAGAGAAGCTGCACATTTAGGCAAGCACTGAAATTCCCTTTTGAGGAGTGGCAGAGAGAGTGCCAGAGCCACCTTGAAGACATTCAATATGGCCAGACAGAAGGGCTCGACTTTTGCAATGTCGGTTGACAGAGCAGAGAACTCCTCTTGAATCTTTTACAATTTCAGAATTGGCTCTAGGTAAGAAACTGGCATCTGGAGAATGGGTGGGTGGAGGCACCATGACTCTGAACGGTCCTGGGAGCAAGAACATTTCCTCAACGAAGAAGAGAATTTCTTCTTCCTATGGTACTTTCTTTTATTTGTTCGAAGACGTCTTGGGAGCTCCTACCCTGTCAGGAGACTTTCTAGTTGATGAAGGGGTGCGCCCTTCATGCACTGGGATTTTCGCCAAGATAAATTGCCTCGTGCTCCTTGGTGCTTCAGGGAACACAGGTTGCTTGCGGTGCAATCTTAGTTTGAGCCAGGACACCACATGCAGATTTTGTGTTGGTCAGATCGATCCACTTGCCGTACTTAAGGCCTGACACTTGACATAGTCGCTGGTGAAAGCTCATGAATTTCTGTTGAAATAACACGGAGAAGGAGAAAATGAATGAGGCATAGAAAAACAATAACTGACTGGTTGTTGCCTATCGTATACGGCTGTACTCGTGTGTGGTCGGCGGAGTCCAGGCTGAAGCTACGTGATGCCTTCTAGTGGCACTGGAGAGCGTTTGCTGGGGAAACGTTATTCTGGACCAGTCTTGACACCTGAGTGGATATTCACAAGGTGATAAATTTGCTGAAAGATTATGGGTCCACCAGAAATATCTTTACCAAAGGGAACTTTTTATCCTCCCAGCATCCAGCTTCTCCCGGTCTGTCTGCCAATGTGTGGCTTTATGTCTTTTAAGAGATAACTTTCTCTTCCTTCATATAGGCTGTCCTGGTAACTGATAAGCTGTTTCACAGTTAATTCCATTTTGGGCCTTCTGGTCTTCCTTATTGGTGGTGGTGAGCCTTGCCTTTCTTCTGACTCTCTCCTCTTTCAAAAATGTTCCATGCCTCCTCCTTTCCCTAAGTGATCTTCATGATGGAGGAGGAAAACACTCAGCTGATTCCCTGATGCCCTCATGAAGTGTTTGTTTCACCTTCTTTGGTGTGTTGGATTGTCGTCTTACTTGCTCTTCAGAACAGGGGATTCTGGGCCCGATGTATCAGTATTTTATTTTGCGAGTCTTTAATAGCGAATTTTACCGATTCGCTATTATAGACTCGCAAAATGCAATGTATGTTGAAATCTGCTAATATTTTGCGATTGCTACGCATTCCTTATTTGCGAGTCGCAAATTGCGAGTCGCAAAGAAGGAATGGCTTCCCATTAATTTCTATGGGCCAAGAGGCCCATAGGAATGAATGGGAATTGCGTGAGCAATTTGTGAGTACCCAATAGGTACTCGCAAATTGCGCACGCAATTTCAAGGGTACAAGGGTTCCTAAAGGACACCCTGTTGCACCCCTGAAATGTGCATGTGTGCACATGTGGCACACATACATCCCCGTGGGCATGTATGTGTGCCACATGGCACTTTGAAAAATGAATAAAAGGGTATTTTTGATGGTAATCGCAAATTACCACCAACTTGAAGTTGGTGGTAATTTGCGATTCCTTACAGCAATATCGCAATTTGCGATGGCTACTAGAATAGCATTTAGGGAATCGCAAATTGCGATCCTCTAAATGCATGCACAAAATAGGGAATCGCAAATTTTGCGATTCCTTATTTTGCAAGTGGGTTTTTTCCTCCCTACACTGCATACTACGATTTTACGATCGTAAACAGGTGAAATTCTGCGAATTTCACTGTTTGTGATCGCAATTTTGCTTGATACATCTGGCCCTCTGCTCCCTCCCTGACTGATTCTCACTGCCATGCATGCCGTGCCTACCAAACTTTATCTGTATTTTACAGTGCCTGTTGGATTGCAGTGTCAGAGTCACTAGAAGGTGAAGTGAAGTTTGCTGACGCCAAGCACAGATCGATCTATTCAAATACATACCCTACTGTGTTTTCCTGCACTTTGTCTCAGATCTCCCCTCAAGCCCTATGATTGATAACAAACAGATTCAGGTGATGAGACAAGAAGGAGGTAAATGTTAAACATTAAAACAAAAGTGCTGAAGAGCCAGGAACCAACGAAGGTCCTGTTGGTACTTAACTTAATGGACTGATAACCAAGAGAACCGTGCATGGTCCATATAGATTGTGAAATGAAATCCTAACATATGGAACCTTAAGAACTTCATGTCCCACTTTAAAGCCAAGTGGTTTTTCTCGAGAGTGACAAAGGCTTGTGCATGTGGCAGTAGCTTCCTGCTAAGGAAACAGAGTGAATCCTTTCAACAAATTTAGATAACATGATCTCCAGCCCCGCTAAGGAAGCACCCATTAGTGGACTATAGCTTACTGAAATCCAGGTACCTGAGAACTGGTTCTGAGCAAGTTCAGACTTGAGAGCATGAAGGAAGCTCTCTGTTCTGTTCCGTCCTCATGGTACCTTATAAGCAGGACCTCTGGAGTTATGCGACAGGCGTGGGCCAAATTATTGCAGCACGAAAAAGCGAATTATGCAGCCTAATGCAGCACAATTTGTAATATTACTTAATTATTTTGTCATTTTTACACTTGTTTACACTGTCTGTTCATTGGTTGCACCTCATTAGTGACACTTTAATATCATATATCATAATACAGCAATAAGCAGCAGAAATGTGACCAGTCAACTTTTGCAAAGGGCCCTCCACTGCGCTGCAACACGCGCCGCTGCATTTTTAGTAACTTTTGAAACATTTGAGCTAGAAAAAATGAAATCTGTAGATTCTGCAGCAGATTATGGATTATGCTGCAAATGTGGCAAATACATAATTATGTGAAAAATGCTGTGACAAATTCAGGAATAGATTTCTATAGCAAAGATGAGTGAGAGGGCTAGGTCTGTAAAATTGGGCACAAAGCTCTAAAAATAGCCAACTAAGCCCAAAAACACTTTAATATTTGTTTGTGATGGGTGTGGAGATCTGGTGCAAAGCTCTTCAGTTTTCTCCTTCTGTGAGCAAACGCCCCATTTTGCAGAAGGTATCTCACTTCTTGTGCAGCGAGGGTGAACTTTGTGGCATTATCAGTGAGCCTCCTCTCCGAGTCCTCAGGACAGCCTGTAAATTAGGAAGATGTTGCAGCCATGAGTTACTGAACACAGTGATATCATGTAGGTAAGCAGATAAATTGGACGAGTGGTCTTAGTATAGTATTGATTAGCATGTGAAAGTACAAGGAGCCCAGGCAGAAAATCCCCAAATTTTTATTACCACTGACCCTATGCCCTGCCCGCCTCCCTGCATGTTTTGAAAGCAGTGTTATAATAATAACAGAGATGTAATGGGACTTACCAGTTACCTTTAGTAAGGTTAGTGGTACTAAGGAAGGCAACTTTTTCTTGCTTTGTCCAACATCTTCCCATTTGTTCTGTAGAGGGCCTTTAAATTAGTTATTGGGGAACTTTCTCCTCTTCACTATCGGCTGTCTTAGTAGCTGTTAAACTATTTTCCATTTAGTCTCATCCTTTTGGGCCAAATTGGCTCCCTTATGGATAGTGAGCCTTAAGTACCATTGTGTGGGTACCAGATAAACGGGATACCTTTGATAAGAGAATGTTCTCTTTCGCCAGCCTTACACTGCAGTAGGTGAACACAACATGCCTTTTGGACCAATATTCCCATAGGATCTTGGATTCGTTTGCCCAAATGCTGCCTTTGGTCTCATAGAAGGCCCGAGCTATTCTCTCCCAAGCTATTGTTGACTGGAGAGACCCAGCAAAGTTCACCATACAATGTGGACTGGACACAAACAACTCACTGGGTTGAGCAATTTTATAGTTGGTGGTCTTGCGGTGCCACGCCTGGCTGAGAACCACTGTGAGAAGGTGGCCTGGTATATGCTGACCAATTAAAGTGGGCACCTTGTACTAGTCTACACAACCCATATGATATATGAGGTCAAAGATAACGTTTAGAAAGCTATCCTAGTGGTAGCTGTGGAGAGCAGCCTTCAGGCTTAATCTTGAAGGAATGTAAAGCAGCTTGTTTTACCAGAATATCACCTCCTAAATGACTAAATAAAAGGAGAACCACACAGTAGTTGTATGAAAGTATGTATTTATTAATATAACACTCTCTACTAAGCACAGAATACGGAATCAATAGAATATTCGTAAGTCGCACATTATACAGCGGGCTCCAGGGGGAGACCGAACCATATACTAAAAAATGGTTTAACAATCACTACTTGACTAGACACAGTGCCTAGAGCATGTAGAATCGCTGTGACCCCAAGCAACCACCCAGAGGAGTGACACAGGGAGCCCACGGAGGATGGGTGCTGTGAGGAAACACGACAGCGTGCTCCGTACAACTCTATGTGAAAGTCACGGTTGTAAAGTTACAGTTTATAGACACTTCTACGAGGACTTCGAGCAAACCCTTTGGAGCATAGGAGGTTCTAAGGCCAGCCCACCAGTGAGTACCGAGGTACCCTTGTTACCTATCCCAGAGGAGCCGGGTGCATAGGGGTCAAGTGGTGTTGGAAACCTTTGTCGTTTTCAATGGAGAGTTGCAAAGAAGTACTGCTGCCAGGAAGGCGAAGAGTGTCCGGTGGAATCCAAGCCTGGATTCTAGGCGAGAAGAACCTGAAAGCAGAGGGGACAGAGTCTGGGTCACTTCAGGTGACCAGGGGCTCGGTAGTTGAATGCCCACCGATGTCGGGTGCTTCAGGTGTGAAGAAGGGTTGCTTGACTCTGCAGCCACGAGGACCAGGAGACATCGAGGACGACCAGGATCCAGAGGCGAGCTGTCCCACGAAGGATGTCGAGTGCGGAGGGGTCGTTGTCTGGCTGGAGCACCAACAACCATTGGCAAATGCAACCCACGCGGTCAGAGTAAACAGGTTACGGTGTGGACCAGCAAGGTCCAGGGGACTCCCCAAGCAATGGAGAGTCTGGGCACGTCTGGAGCAACCAGGGAAGCCTAAGAACAAACAAGGTGACCCTTGCCAGGACCCACAGGCCAACAGACCAGGAATTGCGAGGAGACCTCAAGCTAGTTTGCATATTACCCGCCCACAGGACACTCGGTGAGTGGAGGCTGGATATCTTCGGTACAAATACTGCTCGGGGTCGGGACTACACGGAGTCCAATGCACAAGCTCGGGAATCGTCAACAAGCGTATGCAATGGCAAATGTACGCGGTGCACAGGGGTTTGGGTTGCACGGCTCCCACCAGGGATACTGGTGTTGCTGAAATCTTCGGAGTCCTCAGGAGTTAGGGAGAAGCAAACCGGTCAGATCCGTTTAGGTGCCTGCTTCTGCAGGGGAGTAACTCCTTTACTACAAGGGAGATTCTTCAGTTGTCCAGTGTCGTGCAGGCAGTTGAAGTACTTCGTTTCTTCTTAGCAGAATATTGTCCAGGTAAAATCTAAAGTCCTGTAGCCAGGTAACCCGCTTTATACCCATGGGTAGGGGTTGGAAAGATTCTGTGGATCCTCCTAGGAGAGGGGCAGGACAGAGGGGTGGCTACACCCATGTCCCTTGTCCAGTTTTATGCCAGAGAGAACTGGTTTGAGCTGGACTATGCACAGGGACACCAATTGTGCCCAGTTCAGACTTTCTGGCACTCTCAGAGTGCACGCAGTGCCTATTGTCATGCCTTCCTCTGCTCGAGCTTGGCTCAGCAGCAGGAGAGCAGAATGGTGTCTGTGGCTGGCAGCGTCTATTTTGTGCTGCCCGGGTCGAGAAAGCTGGTACCGGGTAGACTGGTGACCCGCATATGTCCCTTTGGAAGGGTGGAATCCTACCTCCCACACCAGTTACTGGTGTGGAGGTATGATTACAAGGTGTTTGACACCAAACACGTCATGTTTCTAAGCAGACGTTTTAAAGTTAGCATTTACTGCGAGGTTATAATGCACTTAAACATATATGTCTGGCTGCATCACAGACACATCACATCACAGAATGGTCTCCAAAGGCTGCAGAGGGTCTGCTCATGCAGGGGAACCCTCTCACGTAAAACCCAGCACCCTGCCTTCAGGATTGATAAGGCCTGCCATAGGGGTGACTGCTAGGTTTTTAAGTGTAGTGATTTAGTTTACACAGTTTGCTGGAGCAGGCTTGTCGTGTCAATTTCAATGGCCTCTCATGGGTGGCATACTACATGCTTCAGCCCACGGGAGGCCTCTGGAGTACCTATGCCCTGGGTACATGGTGTACCATATACTAGGGACTGATATGGATACCCCAGTATCCAATCTGGAGTGTATCTAAAGTACATACATATCAATTTAAGGGAGAAAGCAGATAGACTGGTGTCCTGAATAGCAGGATCCCAGTCAGACTAGTCCAAAAACAGTGTGACATCAGCAAAAAGTAGGGGTAACCATAAGAAGCAGATACTACTTTCCTACAACCTCTAGCTTTTCAGGGAGTGTGCAAGCCCCGCTTATGAACTTGCACTTTGATTTGTTTTGTCCTTTTGGAGAGAAGGCGGATTCCGCGCTGAAGTGCTTTAAGGAGGGCAGAACTATGACCAGGTGCTTGGGCGTGTCTATGAACCCTCATTACCCCCAGTCTGCCTTCTCCCCTTTTGTGGCCACTGAAGGGGCCTCAACTGCATCCATACCCTCCCAGCTACCACAGCCAACAGACTTTTCTTGATCGAGGACGCGGGTCCCATAGACCATGTGAGTCCAGTAGCCAGAGGTCCGGCCGTCCGTCACCCCCCCACCACCCCAAGCAAACGCAGCTTACAAACCCCTTTAGTTTGCCCTCTGACTATCACTTGGCATCCAGTGGGGGTGCAGGCAATGCCATCACCTGCACTACTGGCGGGCCGCAACAACAGACCATTGAGTTTTGCAAAATATCCAAAGGGGCTAACCCCTCCCCTTTGTGACAACCCCTCCACCCATGCCACCCACTTACGTCTGGTTGATGGAGGACCACCGCTCCTTGCTCTGTGAGGAATTGCTGACTGTCTTGGCCAAGGGAGCCATAGGAGGGTGCCGTCGTCAGAAGTAGGTTGTGGTTGCTATTCCTGATATTTTCTGGTGCCTAAGAAGGACGGAGGCCTTGTCCTATCCTAGAGCTGTGCATTCTCAATCTCTACCTGAAAAGGTAGAGATGCAAGACTCGTGCACGTTCTGTCTGCCTTGGACCTGGGAGACTGGATGGTTTTGCTGGACTTGCAGGGTGCATATTTCCACATCCCTGTCCTGCCTGGCCATAGACGTTACCTGCGGTTCATGATGGGTCAAGAACACTTTCAGTTTGCCGTGTTCCCCTTCAGCCTTACCAGTGTCCCTTGGGTGTTCATGAAAGTGATGGTGCTGATTGCAGCTCATCTGAAGAGGTCAGGGGTTCCAGTCTTTTCCTACCTCAACGATTGGCTGTTGAAGGCAGGCTTGCCCCAGGCAGTCTTCTCCCACCTCCAGACTACGGCAAACGTTCTGCACTCGCTGGAGTTCAACTATCAACATGCTGACTCCATCTCAGATGCTCCTTTTCATTTGAGCAGTTCTGGAGATCGCACAGTTTTAGGCCTATCCTCCTGAGTAGCGAGTCGAGTATATTCAGACCATGATATCGATGTTTCTGATGGATACATCTGCCAGTGGATTCTTCACCTGGTGAATATCCCCTGCGCCAGCATTCCACAGAACTTTTTTCCCCAGCTCTCTACGCCGACGTGGACGTCATAATACCTCGGCTCCGCTCGCGACTCCGTATGACGTCACTGCAGCCATAAGAGAGCCCCGTGCGCGTGATGACGTTGGTTCCCTTTTTTCCGCGATGTCGACGTGTAACGGTTTTCCAGCACACTCCTGCTACTTTTTTGTCTTGCAGTGGGTTACTGTTTCTGGATAAGCTATGTCTTCGACGAGAAAGTCCAGTTTTAAACCTTGTAGGGAATGTGGAGGCCACATGTCCATTACTGACCCCCATGAAGATTGTTTATGGTGCCTTTTATCTGACCATGATGTGGATGACTTCTCTTGTTGTAGAAAGATGAACCCCAAGGCCCTGAAGGAGAGGGAGGCAAAACTCTTCATGGCCAAGGCGAAGAAGGAAAGAAGAGGTAGGAAAAAGGAGAAGTCAAGGCCGGAGTCGTCGACTTCGCACTCTTCGAAGTCAAAGAAACACCGTAAGAAGAGGAAGCATAGCTCTCGGCGCCGATCGTCAAGGAGTAAGGCTTCGAGGTCGCCGTCGCCTCGGCGCCGAAGCAAGGAAGTTGTTTCTCCTTCTCCTTCTCCTTCCCTTTCCCCTTCTCGTATGTCTCCAGAGAAGACTCCTTCGCCGAAGTTGACTCCAGCGCAGTCCCCGGCGCCGATGGAGTCTCCAGCTTCCGACGCCGATCCGGATCAGGAGGAAGAACTTTCTCCGGTGCCAGCTGAACCTGCGGTGCCAGTGGAGGACACTTCGGCTCCGGTTCCTGATACTCCTCGACCGGATCCAGGGTCAAACCCATACCTGCAATTCCCCAATCCGGGTGCGGATCCAACGCATTTCCTCAATGCGATGTATGGGGTTTTTCAAAGGGCTGCCTTCCCATCCGGCGCACCATCTGGTCCCGTGGGTCCAATGGCATACACCTTGGGAGTGCCGCAGCATTATGCTCAAGCTCCTTTTATGCCCTTCTTGGCGATGGCTCCTTCATGGCAGTTCCCAGCGCCGCCTGGAGATCCATCCCGGCTTCGTCTGGATCGTTTGCCTTCGGAGCCTTTCTCGACGCCGTTGCCGACTCCATCTGCTCCACGTCCGGCGCCGCCTCCTCCTCCGGCGCCACTGACTCCACGTTCGGTGCCACCGACTCCGCGTACGGCGTCGCCGACGCCGGGTCCTCGGATCCGTTCTCGAAGAGAGGCCCAGAGGATTTTGGAGGAGGAGCGTTATAGAGAGGAAGTGGAGGAAGGTGAGGTTGGTGATTCATCTGATGAGTTTGAAGGCATTCAGGATGCTAGTAGACTTGATACTACTCCAGACTGGGAGCAATCTTCTACTAGGCCTTCTCCTCCACAAGAGTTGGCTCCTTATCATTCGGTCATCATAAAGGCTTCAGAGTTGCTGGACTTACAGTTGCCCTCTGCGGAATATAAACCAAACCTTTTAACTGAAGTCCTAAATTCACCATTGTCTATTGTAGGGCCCTTGTTGCCCTTTAATGAGGCTATTTTAGAGCCAGTGATGGACGTTTGGCGCAAGCCTCTTTCTTTGCCTGCAGTATCCAGACAAGTGGCAAGGAGATACAGGGTGGCTTCGGGGGATCCGAGCTTCCTTTCTCCTCACCCTTCACCAGAGAGCCTTGTGGTGCAAGCTTCCTGCTCGAAGCAATCGTCAGGCGCCTTCCCTCAAGCACGGATAGGGTTTCTAAAAAGACCGAACAATCAGCCAAAAAGGTCTTTTCATCTGGAAGCATGGCTCTTAAATCGACTAATGCCACTTGCTTATTGGGGCGTTATGTTCATGCCCTGATGGACTCGATGAAGCTATTAGCCCCTAAGCTGCCTGAAGAAGAGAAGGCCTCTTTTATGGAGGTTGTTATGGACACTCAAGCTGCCGCAAGGCAGGTTATTCAGTCGGGTCTAGACACTGCTGATTCTGTGGCTAGAATTATGGGGTCTTCGATAGCTACTAGGAAGCAAGCTTGGCTTCGTTCTTCCGGCTTTTCTGAGGATGTTCAGGCTACGTTAGTTGACTTGCCTTTTGATGGAGAAAAACTGTTTGGGGAGAAAGCCGATTCCACCTTACAGAGGTTTAAAGATAGCAGGGTTACTGCGAAATCTTTGGGTTTACAGACTCCGGCTAAGGGATTTGGCTTCAGAAAGTATAGAGGATTTGGGAGGTCTTCGTCTCGTACCTTCCGTCAACCTCAGCAAACAGCAGCAGCAGAATCCTCTCTATAGGTCATATAGAGGAAGACAAAGGGGTCGGAGAGGTTCTGGCTGCAACCCATCTTCATCTTCTGCCTCCTCTGCTCCCAATGAAGCTTCAGGGAAGCAGCCCTAGATCCCCCCATCCTAGATCATGTGAGACCTGTGGGGGGGTCGGGTGTCCTACTTTCTGCGAGGTTGGAAATCGGTCACGACGGACCTTTTGGGTTTTAAACCTCGTAGAGAATGGGTACGCCCTTCCCTTTTGGGAGTTTCCTCCCCCTTACCCTCCTTGCCAAGGTTTTTGCTTAGAGGACCATCTGCTTCTTCTGCAAAAGGAGGTTCTCTCATTGCAACAAAAAGGTGCAATAGAGGTGGTTCCAGAGCAGGAAAGGGGTCAGGGATGCTACTCCCTGTATTTCCTGATTCTCAAAAAGGACGGCAGATTGCGTCCAATCCTGGACCTCCGAGTCTTGAATTTTTACCTGAAGCAGGAGAAATTCAAGATGCTGACCCTTGCACAGGTTCTTCAAGCGTTGCAGCAAGGAGACTGGATCGTGTCGATCGACTTGCAGGATGCGTATTTTCACATCCCAATCCTGAAGTCGCACAGGAAGTATCTCCGTTTTACGGTTGGGTCGCAACACTACCAGTTTGCGGTCCTCCCGTTTGGTCTTACTACCGCACCTCGAGTCTTCACAAAGGTGATGGCAGTGGTGGCTTCACATCTCAGGAGGTTGGGGATTCCGGTTTTCCCCTACCTGGATGACTGGCTTCTGAAAGCAGAGTCCCCAGAGATGGTGCATCATCATCTGCATGTAACATCTCAACTGTTATTCGACTTGGGTTTTTCGATCAATGTGCCCAAATCTCACCTGGTGCCCTCTCAGCGCAATCTGTTCATAGGGGCAGTACTGGACACTACTGTGTGTCGAGCATTTCCTCCTCCTCAAAGAATTCTCGACATTCAGGAAATGGTTTCTTTATTCCACAATGGAGCGGTTGTTCCAGTTCTGAAGGTCCTTCGCCTGCTCGGTCTGTTCGCCTCCTGCATTCTGTTGGTCAACCATGCACGCTGGCACATGAGGGCATTCCAGTGGTGCCTCCGTAGGCAGTGGTATCAGCACATAGGAGAGCTCAGGGAGTCGATCAGGATCTCCAGAGAAGCTGCAGCGGCTCTGTCTTGGTGGAGCGTGGGGGGCAATCTGTCTCAAGGAAAGCCCTTTCATCTTCCTCCATCGGTGGCCACAGTGATTACGGATGCCTCTACCCTAGGGTGGGGTGCTTATCTGGGGGATCTGGGGGATCTGGAGATCAAGGGTCTTTGGTCTCCGGAGGAAAGATTGCCTCATATCAATCTTCTGGAATTGCGGGCAATATGTTTGGCGCTCAAGGCCTTTCTCCCTTCCCTTCGCGGTCAGTCGGTTCAAGTCCTGACGGACAACACTACCGCGAAGTGGTATGTCAACAAGCAGGGAGGAGTAGGGTTGTATCGTCTCTGCAGAGAAGCCTTACGGCTCTGGTCCTGGGCTCAGGATCAACGGATTTGCTTGATGGCGAATCATCTGGCCAGGGTGCTGAACGTACGTGCAGACAGTCTCAGTCGGCAGTTCTCTGCCGACCACGAGTGGAGGCTTCATCCGGAGGTGGTTCGTCATGTCTTTCGGACGTGGGGGACTCCTCGGATAGACCTATTTGCCACCCGTGAGAACGCGCACTGCTCTGTATTCTGCAGTCTCCAGTTTCCGTTGCAGAGGACGTTGGGGTCACGTTTCAGTTGAGTTGGAGCTTACATCTCCTTTACGCGTTTCCTCCCATACCCTTGAGTCCTCGGGTTCTGAGGAAAATTCGCCAAGACCGGGCCCAAGTTATTTTGGTCGCTCCGCATTGGCCAAGAAGGGTGTGGTACACAGATCTACTTCACCTTTCATCGTACCCTCCGCTCCGTCTCCCTCTCAGGGCAGACCTCCTCTTGCAATCGGAGGGGCAGGTTCTTCACCCCCACCTCCAGAGCCTGCACCTTCATGCCTGGAGATTGAACGGGGCAACCTGAGTTCCTTCTCTCTCCCGCCTGATGTGGTGGATGTTATTTTATCGGCCAGGCGACACTCCACCAAGTCCATTTACTCATATAGGTGGTCTAAGTTTGTTAAATGGTGTGGAGAGAGATCCATTGACCCTTTAAAAGCCCATCTTTCTAATGTGCTTCAGTTTGCTCTTTCCTTGGCTCAGCAGGGCTGTGCTATGGCCACGGTTAAGGGCTATTTATCAGCCTTATCAGCTTTTCTGTGTCTCCCAGACCAGCCATCTTTATTTAAATCTCCTATTGTTCTAAGATTTATCAAAGGCCGTTCTAACAAGTTTCCACCTACTCCTTTTCTAATGCCGCAGTGGGACCTTAATCTTGTTCTGACTTTTTTTTATGGGGTCTCCTTTTGAGCCCCTTCATAGCTGTCCTTTGAGGCTATTGTCCTTTAAAACGGTCTTTCTTGTAGCCATAACCTCGGCAAGGAGGGTGAGTGAGCTTCAAGCTCTTAGTTCAAAACCCCCGTTTTTATCCTACATGCTGAAAGGATGGTTCTTAGGACCAGGGCTGCTTTCCTACCTAAGATAGTTACTCCCTTTCATCTGGGGCAGTCCATTACTCTCCCTGTGTTTTATCCACCTCCTCATCCTTCCAAGGTGGAGGAAAGACTTCACCGATTGGACCCAAAAAGAGCTGTGAGCTTTTATTTGGACAGAACGAAGGACTTTCGTTTGGACGATCAGCACTTCGTGGGCTATGTTGGACAGTCTAGAGGCAAAGCTGTGCACTAGCGCACTCTGTCCAGATGGATCATCCTCGTCATCAAGATCTGCTACGCCCTTGCTGGTAAGGTTCCTCCGGAGGACATTGGGGCTCATTCAACTAGGGCCAAATCGTCTACTTCTGCCTTGGCCAGAGGTGTTCCTGTGGCAAACATTTGTAAAGCCGCGACTTGGGCCTCCCTCCATACTTTCGCAAAGCATTATTGCTTAGACTCTGAGATGAGGAGGGAGGGCCACTTTGTGCGCTCTGTCTTGCAGGACTTTTTGGTATAAGTAGGTGGACACCCTCCTCCAGGAGTGGGACCGCTGTGGGAATCTATTCACAAGGTGAGGAATCCACTGGCAGATGTATCCATCAGAAGAACAAGTTACTTACCTTCTGTAACCCTTTTTCTAGTGGATACAGTATCTGCCTGTGGATTCCTCACTGGCCCACCCGCCTCCCCGTTGTCCACCTTTGTATACCTTAAAGGATGCCTTGCTTGACATGTAGTTTTATCTGGTACACTTCTAGGAATTGCTTTTGTTCCTTAGCTTTCCTTTTTGTATATGTACTATGTATATTTGTTCGAATATTGTATACTGTGTATACTTTAAATCTGTCGTTGGTCCACCGGTTCGCCTCGGAGGCACGGAAAAAATGGGTGGAACTGACGTCATCACGCCGACGTGGCTCTCTTATGGCTCCGGTGACGTCATACGGAGTCACGAGCGGAGCCGAGGTATTATGACGTCCACGTCGGCGTAGAGAGCTGTGGAAAAACGTTTCGTGGAATGCTGGCGCAGGGGATATTCACAAGGTGAGGATTCCACAGGCAGATACTGTATCCACCAGAAAAAGCGTTACCGAAGGTAAGTAACTTGTTCTTCAGCCTCTAGCCTGGATTTCGGTGAGAATGACCCTGAGGTTATTGGGCCTCATAACCTCCTGCATCCTGCTTCTAATTCATGCCTGTTGGAATATGCGGGCTCTGCAGTGGGACCTGAAGTCCCAGGAGGTGCAGCATTGGGGAAATCTCTTCCACATGGTCCAGATCTCAGAGGGAACTGCAAAAGATCTGCAGTGGTAGCTGACAAACCACTCTTCTCTCTTCCCCAACAAGAGCTGACTGTGGTGAGAGATGCGTCACTTCTGGGATGGGGCGGCCATCTGGGAGAGTTGGAGATCAGAGGACTCTGCTCTCCGGCTGAGTCTGGGCTCCACCTCAACCTGTTAGAGCATTGGGTAATTTGCTTGGCATTGAAAACCTTTCTTCCTTCGATCAAGGGAAGGCTGGTTCAGGTGTTCACAGACAATACCACCTCCATGTGGTACTGCAACAAATCAGGCGGGTGGGATCATGGATCCTTTGTCAAAAGGCTCTGCGTTTCATGGCTGAAATGCCTGTACATATTTTCCTGGTGTTTCAACACCTGGCGGGCTTTCTGAACACCAGGGCGGACGAACTCGGCTAAAGATGCCTATCGGATCATGAATGGCTTCTCCACCCAGAGGTTGTGCACAGCCTCTTTCAGCAGTGGGGAGAGCCTTGGTTAGATCTGTTCACCACCACTGAAATGCACAATGTCCACATTTTTGTGTGCTGATGTTTCCAAGGCGATTCTCACTCAGAGACACTTTTCATTTTGAGTGGAACTCTGGCCTCCTGTTTGCCTTTCCGCATACTCCACTCCTGCCCAGAGTTCTCAAGAAGATCTGGACTGACCGGGCTCAAGTTAATTTTATGGCTCTGGATTTGGCATGCAGAATCTGGTATCCCGAAATGTTGAGCATGACCAGAGATCCTCCAATCAGGCTGCCTCTTCAAGAAGATCTTCTGTTGCAGCAACAGGGGAGGGTTCTGCACTCAAACCTGCGCATCCTACACCTTCATAGGTGGAGATTGAGAGGTGCCAGTTGGTAGCTTTTAACCGTCCTCCCAAAGTCTGTGATGGTATTCTGGCAGTCAGGCATCCCTCTGTCAAGTCACTGTATGCCTGCCGTTGGGATACATTTGTGATGTGTGATTCCCACAACATCGACCTTCTTTCTGCATCGCTCTCTAAGGTTCTTCTGTTTGCTCTATCATTGGCCCAGCTGGGTTCTGCTCTTGGCACAGTTAAAGGTTTTCTACCAGCCATTTCAGCATTTTTTTGGTAGCCGGACCATCCTTCTTTATTAAAGTCACCTGTTATGGCTAAGTTTATTAAAGGCTTGCAGCACATGTTTCACCCCAGATAATTCATAATGCCCCAGTGGGATCTTAATATTACTCACACTTTCTTGATCTGTGCACCCTTTGAGCATCTGCACAATTTCCATTTTAGTCTATTGACCATCAAAACTGCCTTTCTAGTGGCTGTAACATCGGCCAGGGGGGTCAGCGAATTGCAGTCCTTCTCGGCGCACTCTGCCTACACCACCTTCTATCTGGACAAGCTGGTCCTCCGGACATGTGCCTCCTTCCAAACAAAGGTTGTGACTCCTCTCCTTGTAGGCCAGAGCATCACCCTGCCTACCTTCTTTGCTCCGCCTCACCCCCTCCAAATAGGAGGAGAGACTCCACAGTTTGGACTCAAAAAGAGCACTGTTGTCTTGATCGCACAAAAAAGTTCTGGGTGGATGATCAACTCTTCGTGGGCTAGGTCGTAGCTAAGAAAGGGAAGACTTTGCATAACGGACTATCTCAAAATGGATAGTGCTCAGCATCAAGGTCTGCTACGCACTGGCCAAGAAACAACCACCTGAGGGTTTCCATGCTCATTCCACCAGAGTTAAAGCTGCGACCCCTGCAATAGCCTGTGGAGCCCCTGTCCTGAACATCTGTCAAGCAGCAACTTGGGCATCTTCGCACGCCTACCATCTGGACAGTTCGGTCCGTTGCGATGAGCACGTTGAATCCTGTACGACTTTCTGGTTTAAGTTACTTACCTTTGGTAATGCCTTATCTGGTAGCGACTGCAGATGCCTTACCCACCCTCCCTTCCTTCCTGCTGTGCGAGCAGATTGCAGTGTAAGGGACATCCTTCTCATGGCCTTAGTATTTCAAAACAGTGGTCCGTTCTCATTGTGGCTCCACGCTTCTGGCATGGAAAGTTGCAAAA
Source organism: Triturus cristatus (assembly GCF_964204655.1). Classification (NCBI taxonomy): domain Eukaryota; kingdom Metazoa; phylum Chordata; class Amphibia; order Caudata; family Salamandridae; genus Triturus; species Triturus cristatus. The sequence continues at coordinate 662,494,333 of NC_140584.1, forward strand.
GTAACTGACGTCAGTGTTCCGGGGTGGCGCCTACATAGGTACCACGACAATGCCTGCTGGTGTGCAGGAGTCCTGCTCAAAAAGTTCCAGATCCAGTTTGATGCCTGGGGATTATTCTGAGGTAAGGATTCTGCGGCTAGATAGAGTCTCTACCAGATACGGTGTTATCAACAGTAAGTAACTTGGTCTTCCTTGTATCCCACGGCCTCCCACCTCCCTCAGCCTTCAATCCCCTTAAGATCCCTCTATAGTATGAAACATGCCTCAAACCTTTCCATGTTCACCACAGAGGGCCTACCACCAACATTTTCCTCACATCTCTGCCTTCATCACAACACAGTCAACAGTCATTCCAGATACAGCTTCTCTATCCTCACCTCCATAATTGCTTCCTACCCCATCACCTCTTTGGGTAATGAATCCTCTCACACCACCTCCTTCAGAGATGAAGCTAACCATATTTCCAATGCCTTTCAGTCACTAATTAATTCCACCTCTTCCCCTACATCTCCACCTACGCCTACTACTCCTCCACTTTCTACATCTGTGCCAACATCTCATATATTCACTTTAATCACAGGAGTAACAGCCCTATAACCACACAACCATTTATTACACTTCTCACCCCTCACCCCACAGCCTACATCCTCACTCTTGCAAAATCCCTCATATAACACAAAATCAAACACAAAACAAACATCAGTTACCTCTTTCAGGATTCCACCACTACAAACGTACCCCATCTGCATTTCGCGACTCAAAAGTAAAGTAGCCCCAGACACACAATCACTTCTTACAAAACTTACCACCACAGAGACTTATGTTCATCAACCAGATACTCCACATTCTCTTCAACAAACTAACCGTATCAAATCTCTTCTTACCTTCTTGAACAGGAAAATGTTTACCCTCCCAACATGGAACTCTTTCTACTGTTTTACCCTTGACTGCTCCAACTTTCACAGATTTCCCTAACTTCAACACCACCCACCACCACACACCATCACAGTTTACAACTACACTGCACATCAGATCTCTGTTGGCCTACCCCAACTCGGCCCCTCGGCTCGCACACCACATACCCACCACATTCTAAACTGCAATGCAATGCATGATCAACTGCAAGGATAGCCAAGATAGTTGTTACTTAGTAACGGACACAAAACTGGGCCTATATTTCATAACTGAAACTTGGCTAGGAGATAACTGGGCACCAGTACGCCATGAAGAAATACCTCCTGAATACCGAATCCATACAGACAATCACCAAGGCAAAACTGCTGGAGATTGTGCAAAGATATTCAAGCAATCAATTGTGGCGACAAAAATTGAAGACATGAAGTTATAAGATTGTGAGTCACTACTAATAATAGGCAACCATAGCTCCATTTTCTTCTACACATTTCTACCACTGAACAGACCACCAACAAATAACAGAGATTTTGCAGATACTTTATAGCACGCAATTTTGGGCATACTTATCATACACCCTAACCTTTGCATCACTGGCGACTTGAACATCCGTTTTGACAAGCTAATGCTACAACCAAACAGCATCATAGTCATTGCAGAAGATGACAGTCTCCATCAACTCAACTCCAGACCTACTCACTGAGTAGGATACATGCTAAATATTGTGTTGCGCATTAGAGAATCAGTCACGATCAAGAGAAATTGACCATCTTCCCTGAAGAACCCATCACCATATCTTTAATTTACAATATCCCATCTAGGCATTCAAACAATTCACCTTCATATCTGACAACATGTAGGCAGTGGAACAGACTCCGCATGAGAGAGCTTGTAGTTCATCTTGCCCCACATGTGAACTCTGAAGAGATTTATAAAGTAGAAAAATTGCATGACTGGATGAACAAACCTTTCGACAGAATAATTCTCTTGAAAACCAACACAAATGTGCAGCCTTCAATGACAGTAGTATAATTCAAAGAGCTCACAAGGTAAAACACTCTTCCAAAGATAAAACCATGCATAAACCCACCATCAAAAAAGCTAAATGAGCTCACCACAAAATCGGGATGTGTAACACCAAGTGCCACTCAAAGAATCATTACAAAATACTGTCATAATATCGCAGTGCAGAATGCTCCTCTGTCCATATTAACTCCTCAATCACAAGATGTCTGTGACCAAATATCCAAACACCTTGTCACCAGAGCAAAAAACATTAGAACTCTAGTTACTAAACGGAACATTCAGCTGCCACCGTGAACACCAGTATAAAATAACTATGCCAAAAGATAAAGGCCCCTTTCTACCCTACTTAAAGCAACTGGCCCTTACAAACCTAAATGACCTGGTATTAGCACGTGGGCTATCCAGGTTGCATCAGATTGATGCCCTTCTCAAAGATCAGAAAGACCAAAAACTTTCAACTTCAGTTGCAATTCCAGTAGTGAATGCCATCAACAGCTCTTTAACCTCAAGCACATTTCCAGCAGAACTCAAGACCTCACATGTACAACTATTAACTGAGAAATATAACCTGGAACCAACTGACCCAAACAACTACAGACCAATGTCAAGTGGTCTGTTCCTCAGAAAACCAATAGAGAGAGTGGTGTTCTCCCAGATCACAAACGTCCTGGATGAGAACATGCTACTCACTGATCAGCAAATGGCCTTTCACCTTTAGTTGGATTCTGAATCAGCCGTGATATCCGCATGGGATGATCTAGAAACAAAGGTGGATAAAAATGGGACCTACAACTGGCCACCTACACTGTTCATCATGAAACACTTTTACCTAGACTAAAATAAACTGGCAATGAAGGAAACGCCATTGAATGGATATCCGCCTACTTTATCAACAGATCAATGATAATCTCAGTACATCTGTTCACATATTCACCATACAGTTCAAAAGTGGTTGTACCACAAGGCTCAGTTGTCTTACCAACTTCCGCTCTATATGTTATCTCGCTCTGAAACGTATCAGTTTTTTTTCATCCTACATTTTAAAACCACGAGGATGATAGACAATCCATAAATTGAAAAATCTACATGATCTCGCAGTTTCAAATGTAGGTGATTGCCTCAGAGCCATTGACATTGAAGGCTCTTTAAAATAAATGCTTCAAAAAATGAAATTTTAACATGTGAAGGCTGAAGTAACGTGATCCTTTTTTGTCAGTCTGGCCAGAAGAACCAGGAGCACCAGCAAAACCCTCAAGTTAACCATGTAACAAAATCTACAATTCATACTGTGCAGATGCGCGGCACCGTTTTCCGCATCAGGGATTCCCACAGAAGATTCAGACAACTAATGTTCTTGTCATATAATGGCTGAACTATGCCTGTGGTATGTTCCATGTAGTATTAGCTTTACCTATGAGACGTTTTCAATTAACTCCGCATACAGGGACAAGACAATTCCTACAAGTAAACCTACCAGACCATGCATCTCCTCTCTGGACAGCCGCTCATTGTTTCCATGTTGACAGAAGACCTGTTTTCAAAATACTCTGCGCTACACACAAGGCAATAAATAGAAAGAGACCGATTTTCCCTCAAACAAAACTCAAAAACTATTCTCAGAAAAGTACACTGCAAAAATGTAATTCTTACCGATGCTACCAATAGTCTGTTTATTTACGTGTGCTTCATGATTAAACAATCTTCATCCTGCATGACACTTGCTTCTCAGACGTCAATATTAGGGGTAGGAGTTAATCTATGCCTAAAGTACATATGTAACTTCAGTAGCTTAGATGCCCAGCCTAAAACAAATGTATACTAAAGTCAAACAAGCAGCACATCAGACTAAATAGCGCAATTATGTTTCTCACATGAGAAAAAGCCATCCTAACAATTGTCAAGCGTATTAGAGCAGGAACGTTGTAATATCTAGATCACTAAATGCATGAGAATGCTAATAATAATAATATCCGACTAACTAGAGAGCAAGAAATTAGCATGCGCTTGCGGTACTTGTAGAAATGTTCACGGCAATAAACCCCACCATCAATGGCATGACATTGATGGAAACTGCTTGACAAACCTTAGGTGTGACTAAATCGCTTTCGCTGGGTTCCGAGTACCATGCTAACGGATTGCGCTGGTGCCTCCTAGTCCCCTTACCTTTGCCTGGTCCTCCGAGGCCCTTCCGGACCCAGCTCCCGCCTCACACTGCCCCGCCACTCTCTCTCACGCTCTGTCTGTCACTCTTTCTCCACTCTCCCTTCTGCATTGTCTGTCATTGCCACAGTTTATTTGCTTGCCTCTCTGTTTTGCTTGTTGGTTGCCTCAGACTTTGCTGTTTTTTTTTGCTTATCTGTTCCTTCGTACAGTTTCGCTGCTTTTTCTGCCTTGTTCACTCGATCATTTCACTCTCACTCCTGCCTCTCTTCCCACAGCACTCTAAGGTTGTTTTACTCTAATTGATCGTCTCTGCTCTTTTTTCGATTTTTCTTACTTTTTCCCATCTTGCTCGTGTTTCATATTTCCTCTTTGCTTGTTTTTAGCTCATGTCTTTGTTGCCCCCTTCTTTGTGCATTCCCGCTGTTCTTTCCTCCTTCTGCCTCCCTGTGTGCTCTTTGCCTCTTCCCTGCCTCCTGCCTTGCCCTGCTTCCTCCCGCACCTCTCCCCAGCCCTGCCCACCATCCCCTGTTCTCCTCCTCTATCCCAGATCTACTGAGTGGCGGCTGTAGGGCGGACCAGCCACTAAGCAGTTCCCTCCTGTACCCCCTACGACTAACCTGTGCCTGGTCATCTGGCAGGGAGAGGCTCTTTTGGACCCGATCCTGTGCGTGTTTAGCTTATGCCTCGCTTCTTGATGCCTCTCCACTGTTGTTCCCTCTCTCTCTTGCTCTCTCTCTCTCTTGCTCCCTCTCTCTAGTAGCGGTGCGTCCATTAGGGCGTTGAAGCGTAGCCCCCCGCCCGCAGCGTCGCCCGCAGCGTCGGCATCTTTGAACTTAAGTAAACTGAATCAGCTTACTTAAGTTCAAAGAAGCAGAGGGAGAACTGACAATCATGTCAGTCAGCATGACAGCGGACCGCTGGTGGGCGGTCCGGCGTCATGTTGACTGACATGATTGTCAGACGGACCAGGCAGGGGCAACAGGCAGCAGCACAAGTGCGTATGATTGGGGACGGTGAGCGAATTTTTGCTCCGTGCCCAGTCATGCGCACTAGTGTCTGCTCTGGCTGGCGCATGCCCATTAGGAGACCGAGGGTTGAGCAAAGGCTCAAACCTCGGTCTCCTAATGGGCAGGCGGGCGAGCAGTAACCGTGCCCTAAGCCAATCCAGGCGCTGCTGGCAGCGCCAGGATTGGCTGAGAGCCAGAGAGGGGATGTACCGCTGTAGGCGCCAACGAACGGACCAGATGCGGCGCCCCACCCCCCCCGCGAGCCACGACTGTGGGACTGTAAGGACGAATAGGCAGCCGCAAGCTTCGTTAGTGCTGTGACGATTTTTTCCTTGGACTTTGATTCCTGTCTCTTTCGAATTCCTGCATCTTCTTAGTCTGTTTGCCTTGTTTGTGCTCGTTATTGTCAACCCGCATCATATGCTATTCACAGTTAACAAAAAGCAGAAGTAAGGCAGTCTGAAAAAAAAATAATAACACCCTTACGGTCCGTTACTTCACACACCAGCCGGAGCCGAAAATAATCTATCACAATAATTACAGATACAGAAACCTACCTGACGCCGTGCACGTTCATGGCAGGAAATTCAATTTAGATTCCATCTCTTACTAACGCAGCACAGTATATAGATTGCCTGGGGAGAATTCTAATGGGAAATTGTTTTTAGCACTGGAAGCAAAATCCATGCAATTTTGTAGAATCCTGGTTTAACAAAATCACACAAAATAGCTGATGATTAACAATGATAATTCAATGTAAATTTGATTGTGTTCCACTGACAAATAAATGTAAAAGCTAAAGGGCTCGTCTGATTGATTTCCTGGTATTCTTTCTTTCGAGGATTTTCAGCAGGCAACCGCTAATGAACCCTTACCTAGGGGTTGTGTCGCAAAGCATATGTTTTTCCATCCTAAATGCTTGCATTCATTTTCTGGAAACTCTGTATCAGTGAACATGCCCCGTGAAGACAAAAAGGAGCATTACGCCTCACCACTTTCAAATGTCACCAGCCACCCCTGGTCCGAACTACTACAAGCATTAGAAAGCAATACATGCTAAAAAGAATGTCAGTTTTGATATGTAATTCCAATTTTCTGTTTGTTTTTCAAAATTTGAATTTTTGCCCAGCAGATAATGGGCCAAATGCGTGAAATGTTTGTGTCCTGGCTGGTAGACGCAACATTTTCGTTGCCTGCCTCCGCAGTTGACGGTCCCCTGTAACACCTCGCAGATTATGTCAATTGAGCACAGATGATCTTTCGTACTATCCACAACCGAGGCTTGGGCAGTCTGTGCACCATCCAAGGCCTGGCTGTCAGAGGAGGAGCCAATGTCCATACCAACAGGAGCTAATACTACCTGTGGTGGCTCTAGGAATTCCGCCATCAACATAGTAATACACTGTGGACACTTCAGGACATGGGCCATTATCGGGTCCAGTAAAGCATCAACGTCCGGTTGCGCACATGTTGGGAGTGTCAGACGGAGATCCAACATGCTTTCTTCTCCGCAAAACAGGCATCAAAGGACAGGTAAGATGCAATCCATCCAGACTGGTCCAAATGACAAGAACCAAGATGCACTTAGTTCCCTTAGGCGAGGTGTGCCTAGATGTTGTACCTTGCAATCACAGTATTTTCGCTTCAGGAGTACTGTTTCCATCTGCTTGGTGACTTTGACGTCCATTGCGTAGTAGAAAAATGACAATCAGGATACCTACTATTAGAAACCGGATCAGTGGCAACCCTCCAAATATGCTTCCAAAAACAGAGTGTATAACTGTGAGTTCCAGGGTTACTTGCTGTATAAGTATTGTTTCCACTAACACATACAGTCAGGGAGGCGCCATTATGGCCTTCACTAAATGTTTCATTACTACGGTTTGATGCTTTGAACAGAATGAAAGCCATGCTTATATAGAAATCCGTGCCCTTAACCTCCACTCAAGAGACTTTTGACCTTTAAGTCACAAGGTCTTCGGCAAAGATACAGGCACTTAAACACACATTTCGCAGAAATGGTAAATCGTATCTTTAACATGAATGATACGACAGGTATCATCCACCTATTTAAGACCATAGGTTCTGGACTATTAAGAACCTTTCAGACGGTCCTCGGAGTTATACTGAACTTTACCAGATATGCGATGCCTGGAAGCACCCCACAGCAACCTTGATCGTTCAGCATCAAGTAACTCCCATTTGAAAGTAGTCTTAACACTGAAGTGATCACAGCAGCCGGGGCACCCTTTAAGTGACAGGATAAGTTTGCTACCGAACCGTTACAGGCCCCATGAAGCATTATAGCCTTGCATTTTAGTGATTCACTTAAAGTATTCTTGCAGTTTGTGCCTCTTAGAAATAATTATTTTTCCCCACTCCGGCATCAAAACCTGTATGGTAATTCCCAAGATTCCTTGATGAATTCCCTACCCATTTCTTCATATCTGCCTGCATTTGTTCAAGGCAATATAGAATTGAAAAGTTGTGACCGGAAGAGTTATGTGGCCATGGATAAGCTATTCTGTGGACGGTGACTCTGCTACTGCAAATGCTAATCTGTCCAGTTTTTCAATACGCAGCATTGTATACTTTGCTCCCCTATGTGCCATTTCTATCTGTTTTTCTGTCAGATTGTATGAAGAAAACAGAGACGTGCTGTTTATGAAACTCCAAGGCACATAGCCTGCGCGCAAAGATTGCAGCGTCCAGCTTAATAACATAATAGAACGCAATTGTGATTGCCCGTGTTGTAAAATGGACAAATCCGGTTCTAGTACATCAATAGCAGAAGATACAATGTTGCCCAGTGAATATATCCTGGAGGTTAGTGTCGTTAACCCATTATCGACCACTGCTAGAGCTTTCTCTAGATTTATACAATCTATTTCTCGTAATCGTTCTGCGGCCTCTTGTGATATTTTCCAAATCTCATTATAGACAGCATAGTAGAAACATTTGTGACATAGCTTCCTAGGACCTAATAAAAAATCCCGTCGGTCCACATCCTCTGTAAGTAAGGATAAGTGTTATTTCACGTGTGAGTTTTGAGGTTTTTAGTCATTCAAGGCAAACTTCCCAACACTGTATGATGTCACTACCCCAGTGTTGTCTCTGTACATAGCGTGGATCTGGTCTGTTGATACTAAGGGGCATATGTATGAAGCCTAATTCCCGTTCACAAACGGGTCGATTCTCCAAATCGGCCCGCTTGCGAACGGGAAAAAGCCTTTTGGGATGTATTATCCCTAAAGGCCCTCTCATTTCACGGAATCGCAAAATTTGCGATTCCCTATTTTGCAAATGCATTTAAGGAATCACAAATTGCAATTCATTAAATGCAATGCAGGAAGCACCCAAGTTGTGCGATTTCGGCCTAAGAAATCGCAAATTACCACCAAGTTGGTGTTAATTTGCGATTTCTTAAAAAAATTCCCTTTTTTGCATTTTTCAAAGTGCCATGTGGCGCACATACATGCCCTTAGAATATGCGCCACAAGTGCACACATACATTTTTCAGGGGTGCAAAAGGTTGTCCTTTTGACACCCTTGCACCCTTGATATTGCATTCGCAATTTGCGAGTACCTAATGGGTACTTGCAAATTGCAAATGTCTGCCCATTCATTCTTATGGGCCTCTAGTCCCATAGGAATGAATGGGAAGGTATTCCTTAATTGCGACTCGCAATTAAGGAATACTAAGGAATCGCAATTATTATTGTGATAAATACATACATTCCATTTTGCGAGTCCTTAATAGCGATTCGTGAAAAATCGCTGTTAAGGACTCGCAAAACGGATTTTTCATACATTTGCCCCTAAATCCTTTGGTTTCACCGAAGAATCTTTCTTGACAGCTATTAGTGTCTGTGGGCCAAATCAACCATCCCTTCCACTCGGGGTCTGATCTATTGTATTGCATGATGTCATCTAGTTCTAGTGTAACCTCTTCTTGTGATGTTATGTTACCCTCAGTGTGTGATGGTGCGGACAACTGAGGTGTATTCAAATCTTTGTTCCGGCCAATCCAAGACAGGTTGTTTGTTGCACTGTTTCATTCAAAAACATTATTTGTTGAGGAATATGGCATGCTCTAAATAGTGCCTCCGTTCCCTGGACCTGCCAGTCTCTAGTACCCCAGACAGATTTTAAGTCTATGGTGTCGTTTCATAAGTCGAAACCTTGTTCAGACAACTGGGGAATAAAAGAAGCAGAGTAAATCTGTTAAGTGTTTGTCAACATATTTTTCCGTGCTGGTGTTGGTGCAACCTTATAATAATATGAGGCTGAGTCTGATGTGTTAAACCCTGAAAAATATCGAAATATCTGTGCAAATGTTTTTGAACTGCTTTTCAGTGGTGTCGGGCAATGTTCCCATCGGTGATATGTAAAAGCATTTCTTGGATTAGCAGATTTATGTAGAAAATGACCATAATGTCGATAGCAATACATTGTTTCAAAATCTGTTGTGCTCTCCAACATTTCAATATTAGAAAAAGCAGCAGATTTGTCTAAATCAGACAACTTTATTTACAGTTTCATAATCCCAATCATCGGAAAATGTGCTGGAGGTAATGATATCAATCAATTAAATTTTAAATAAATGTGGCATTTTTAAAAGGTCGGTTGGGCCAAATCTATTGTAATCAGCCTTGTCCCACACTATACCTTCAGATATAGGAAGTGCTGTAATGTTCACTGATAATAGGTCTCTTTTTTCACGATGTGATGATAGATGCGGTTTCAGATTCACATTCACTTTTTGTGCTGCAGAGCTTTCTCGAAGATTAGTTCAATTTATAAGTATACTAAAGACAGTTACTAGGCCTATCCAGAAAAAGAAAGAAAAGTATCCCGGTAGATACCCAGAGTTCCACCCAAGTGATACCAGGTAAGTCTTTTTAAGAAAGTTCAGAAAATCCTTAAAGCGCTGTAGACGAGTTTTTCGGACTGGCATCATTTCAGGTTGACTTGGATCCAATGAAAAAGTATCAAAGTCAATGAAATAGCCAGATGCAGTTTGATCAATTTTCGGTAATTCCGCAGGTCTTGTGGAAACTGTAGCTTGCTCTTGTTGGGGCATGTTGACGTAGATATCTGTGTTTGGTCGAATTGAAATTTGTCTTTCAGTTGAGTTCTCATTTTGAACTTCAGTTTCAAGAGGAACGAGTTCCATGGCATTGTTGCATAGTCCATTTTTCCGTACAGGTGACTTCAAACGTGATGAGTCTTTCTGTTTGAATTTCTTGTATAGTTGCGAGAGGAGGGTGTCTGTTACTCCGGAGTCCTCGCGACCTACTACTCAGTATCGGCCACATAGTGTAGCTTGATTAGGTCTAGACAAATCTTTTTTCCTTTTTACCGGCAAGAGACGGCAGAAGTACTGTTCTTGTTCCGTCAACTGCCAGGACAGGTACAGGCTTTCGGTATGATGGCCCAAATTCTTTTATGTCTGCTATTTTTTTCTCTGAACAGGTCCCTGACTTAAGGAATCCAGGCAGATCTTGCCGTGACAGACTTTACTTCCCCAGTGGCGGTCCTTTTCACCTGGACATTACTCTGTAGTGTCCTGGTTTCATTTAGGTCCTGTAAAACAGCCAAACGTTCATTGATGTCAAAAGGTTTTTTATCCGCCACTGTGCCTTCACAATTAAGATCAGGTACCCACATTCTTGGCCCAAATAGGACCTCATAAGGAGTGACATCCCCTAGAGAGCTTCTTGGCTGGATATTTAATACCCTTTGAACCCCATACAGATGTTTTACCCAACTTCCACCCAAGCCTAATACTCTAGCTGTTAAAGACTGCGTTAAGTCCCGCTTTTTCCTCTCCACGACTGAATTTTCCTCGGCAAGGTACAGACTTGAGTTCCGCAATTCTACACCCAAACTTCCTTTGGCTTCCTTGTAAGCCCTAGAGCTAAACGCGGGGCCACGGTCAGAATGTAATGTGCCAATTGCGTATGTCCCTATAAAGACTCGCAAATCTTTATAACAGTTCGAGCGTCAGCTGAGCGCTGGGGCCACACCCATAGGAATCTAGAGGAGGAAACTTCTGCAACCATTATATACTTGTAAGCCCCATCAGATTGTAAGTGGTCCAAATAAAAACACGCAAGTGGTTTGTCTGATATTAGTAATTGTGTTTGTACAGGACGTGTTACTATGGAGCCTTTCATCTTCTGGCATATGTCGCATTTCAAGACATAGTCCTTAGTCTGCTTTCTTAGTCCTGGCCACCAATAGCTTAGTTCCAGTAGAGAAACAGTCGCCGTAACTTCTGCATGTGCAAAACCTATACCCTCGTGTGCTGCTAGAATTAAACCTAACCTACGATCCATATTCGGTATTACTCTATCCCCCACTCCAGGAATATGAGCAAATGGAACGTTGTTTGCATCTAACTTGTAGGAGTACTTAAGTGGAAATCTTTTTGGTACTGCTGATTTATTACTTGTAGCAATAATTGCAACCATAATCTCACCGTCTATTCTTGTTTTTGAACGAGTGATTGCAGCTACGGAAGCCGTGCGTACACCCCCTTTGCGGCTTCGTCAGCCAATTAATTCCCTTCAACGTGAACGCCATCACGTTGATGACTCATTGTGTGTATCATGTGCGCCCTTGGTAGTTCGTTTTTCAACTCCACTACCGGTTCCCATAGCGTTTTATGCTTAATTGTGCCACCTTTTGCATCTTTAAACCCATTCTGTCCCCAATTATGTAAATATTCATTGTATGACTGTACACAGTAAAAGGAATCACACACGATTAGTGTGGGGAATTCTCTATCCGTGTTTACCAGTTCCACTTATAGTGCTTTTCATTCTGCCAGCTGCACCGTGCAGTTTCCAAAAGATTGGGTTTTTGTACAACTCCGGTGAAACTTTCCATCCTGCATGCGCCCTTTAACAATAGCACATGCGGCGCTGCATTGCTGTATGGCCGGTTGAGCAGAACTGTTAGTGTAAATTATATTTTCATACTGATCTAGAGGCATTATTTCATTTGGTAGAGGATATTCTTGTATGTATTGCAGGAATGCTTGTGTTTTTAGACTTGGGTCGTACCTGCGTTCTACATCTGTTGCAGTAAGAGAATTAGCCCATTGTATTCATCTTGGATGTAAGGCTTTCACGTTGGGAGCACTCGCCTTTGTTGCAGCCTCTAGGGCTGGAACGAGGGTAACAACTATTATACGTTTCCCTTGAGCCAGGGCTCTTTCTCTAACTACAGCAGTCTGTACTGCTGTTAGAATTTTTTCAGTTGATTCAAAGCGCATCTCGGCATTTGTGTACAAATGTGATGTGTATGCTATTGGTACTGTCTCACCTTTATTATATGTTAGATAGGTGTACCATGATTGACCCGCAACTACACGGATCACAAAACACTTACAGACGCTTGTCTGTAAGTGTTTGGAAGCTATCATGTCACCTTGTATGGAACAAAGAGTATCTGTGTGTTTCTGTGTCCACTGTCAGGTTTTATTAAATCGTAGAAAGGTTTTACTCTTTCTGCGTAATCCAAAATGTATGTTTTGCCAAAATACAGGAATCCCAGAATTGATTGTAAATTTTTAAATAATTTTGGAGGTTGGAGCAGCGCACATCTTTCTAGAAAGTTAGCTGCTAGGGTTTTCCCTTCACTTGAAACCTCATATCCTAGAAAAAGGACATTAAGGTGGACTATTTTCGATTTTTTTAAAGTTGAATTTGTAACCCTCAGAGGCAGATCCCAAAATTATGTTGTTAACTCTGTTCAAGTGTTCCTCCAGATCATCGTCCATTAGATAAATATCATCCACATAGGACAATGCCTCTTCATCCAGATTCTGAAGTAACTCGGTTACCCTAGCTGAAAACAAGCCCGGGCTGTTCTCATACCCCTAGGTGAGTCGACAAAATTGACTCTGGGACCCTTGTACTGAGAATGCTGTCAAATATCTGCTCTCAGGCGCAATATTCTGGCAGAAATATAGTTGTTTTGTATTTTGTCCGCTCAATGTTCTTCATTAATGCGGCACTGTGTGCATTTTGAACTGCAAATGTCTTAGTGCAAGTGTTTAAATATCTGTAATTTTAAACCAAACTATATTAATTGTCGGGTTTTGATACAGGAAACAAAGGGTTATTCATTTGAGAGGTGCAAGTTTCAATCCCCCACTGGTACTCAAGTTGATCTAAGATCTCCCTGACCTGTTTTTTAGCTTCTTGCTTTATTGGATACTGCCTTTGTGCAGTCAGAGTATTTTTTAATGGAATTATGTGGTGGGTTGAATCCTCATCCCATCCAACATGGTTTTTAGGTCTCGGGACCATCCGGTCGGCAGACCGGAAGTCCGGAGATTTAATGACTTGGGAGAAGAGGGGCTTGAACCCGCCCCTCTTCTGCCCTGTTCTCCATTGGCTGGCCTCGTAAATGCTGGCCAGCCATTGGAGAAGAGGTCCCGTCACTCCAATTATGCCCCGTCCTTTTCGGATCGGGGGGCGTGTTTTTTAAAGAAAGTCTCATTCTCTCCTCCAGCCAATGGCTGGAGGAGAGAAAAGACAAACACGCCCCCGAATCCGAAAAGGACACTCGGGCGCGGCACGCAAGTGAGTATGTGCAACTGTCTGATTTTTTTAGTTGTGCGTCTTGCACGCAATCTGTGTGGGATCGGAGCATTCAGAAGCGGACTCCCCTTTCCCCTGTGCACACTTGTGTGCTGCCTCTAATAAACAAACCCACCAACGTGCGAGGGAAGATGACAATACATTTTTCGGACATATGGAAAGACTTCCGCCTTAAAGCGCACGTGTGTATATGGCGTATGCGTACACACGCAGACACGGTACACAGCCAGAAATGTTTATTTGGACAAAAGCGTTTTTGTAGCACATCACACCAGATTTCTAACCACCCCTACCTTTTAGCTGGGGGGCCTAATCCGAGTGGTCTCTCGCTATACCACAGGTTGGTCAAGTGGGGGAAGAGGAGCTGGCTCGTCCGGACACATCTGCAGCTGGGCACGGTGTCCAAGCCCACGCTCGAGTGAGTCCACATTGGCATCTCGGAGCCTGACCCCTTAAATGCCTCGCTTTGGACACGTTACAGCAAGAGGAGGAAGCAGAAGGCCGCTTTCGATGGTTTCTGTACACAAACCGACAGAGGAAATATTGCAATTTCACACACAGTCACGCTGTGTGCACATAGGATTTCATTGTACAATTTTATGTTGCGAAAGGAAGTTATTCTGTTTTTAAGAGCTGCCTTACACTTATTGACACTATGGAATTGCCTTGAATTAACTCCGTCTCATAGCAGTAACTCTGTCCTCCCTACAATGGTGTTTAAATACACATGCCTAGCACGAGAACCTTCTGCTGTGCCCCATGCTGATACTGGCATAGAAGAGACTCGGGATGCTGAGGTGGGAGGATGAGTTGATGTGGGAGCTATAAGCAGCCACCGCATCAACAGAACCTTTTATGATGTCAGGAAAGTTCATTCATCTCGCACTGGCTGCTCTTTACTGAATACAAATTCATTTTTAACTCTATTTTTCTCCAACCTGTACACATTCAGTATTTTTTTTTTTTAAAGATGGAAGTAGTAGTCCACCTTATGGTGCTGCTATGGAAATATAAAAAACTGAGGGTGACCCTAAATATCGGGGTGTGAGGCAGTGTTCACATATGGCAAATGCGTGGTGCTGGGAGATTACTGCTGGCAGCTGCAGATGAGCGTCTAGACCTCATTCAAAGATGGCGACTATTTTGCGGCTGATCAAAGGCGACTGCTTCCGTGGGTTTGTGACAGGTACGTCATGAGCTGTCGAGGGCCAGTAAAAGCTGATAGCTGCAGCCGTGCAGGACAGCGGCTAGTGGAATGCAGTAAATTATGCGAGGGAGCATTCATCAACCAGACTATTATAAACAGTGATAATGTGTTGCACTACTGCAGGTTTGATGTTAAGTTTTGTAAAGGGCAGTTGTTTTTACCCAATTTAGTGGTACTTCTAGTTCAACTAATAATACGAAGGGCAACTATAGAGCTCATGTCCGGTGCATGTAATGAGGAATCTATGAGGTCATCTTGAATGAGCTGATGTTACATTTGTGTAATATCCCTCTCGCATCTCTAAGGGGGTTTATCTGTATAATTTTTCTAGTAAAGAGAAGTGCAAGTTTTAATAAATTGTCTGTTCACACTGTCTAGTTAAGCCTGCACAGTAGTGTTACTTTGACTAGGATGTTAATGTAACTATTACCCCTGTTAATGGAGCAGCTCGTGTACAGGGAGAATTGCTTTAAAGTAATGAGCATCAGAAGTGGCACAGGAACACCATGTCTGGTGAAAGGCGCCCTTTCCAAAGAGGGTCCGTGGGGAGCAGCCCATCCTCTAGAGTTTCATGTAGGCCCAGATTTTCTTGTAAGTGACTGTCTTTTTTTTTCCTTTTTTGTGTCGTCAGTTTTTATTAAAGTAAGTTTCACAACACAGGTACATTATAGCAGAGAATAGAACAATTGGTGCTATACAATGCAACAATGGGGGTGGAGAAGGGAGAAAAGGAGATGGGAAAGGGGGGGGTGGTAAAACAAACAAGCATTTACAATGCAATGGTCTCGGCATTGGTAAAGTTAGAGCTATTGGCATTGCTCATGACATTATTTTTGTTTATGTTTTTGTTTTTAAAACATTTAAAGAAACGGCATTGTCATGAGCAATGCCAATAGCTCTAACTTTAACAATGCCGAGACCGTTGCATTGTAAATGCTTGTGTATAATGCCGGAGCTTAGGCTACCGCCCACTCTCACGTAAATGTATATTTTAGATATTTGGGAACATGGCCAGAAAATGCTGGTAAAATGACAGTTTCTCCCCTAGGGCAATGCCGGCGGCCAATCTTGTTCAGCTAACAAAATGTCATAGCCAAACATTAGGTTCTCCCAAAAGAGACATCTAACTGTCCTGCACTTCTCCCCCTCCATTTGAAGTGTTATATCATACAATTTATGTGGGGCACTTACCCTAGTATCAGGTGTTTCCACAGTGATCTAATCGTTCAAGTCTGCTGTCACCAGAAATTCTATCGGGTTCTGGCGAGCTATTGTTACCTCGGCCGCACTGCCTATCATCGTCAGAGCCCTCAGAATTCTGGGCATGTTTGATCTTTAGATCTGCAACCTTCTTCTTTTTGAACTGTCGTTTTTGTTTTGGTTTATCTTCTTTTTTGGAAGTATATTCTTGAGGGTTGCTTGTCTCTTGACTTTGTACACTCTTCTTGTCTATCTGACCGTCGTTCTCTCTCTGAGTTTTTTGTTGAACCCTGAAAGGAACGAGAGGAACGTGTATCAGTATCCTGATACCTGTCAGGTTTCCAAATATTGTCCCTATTCCTAAGGTTATACCTCTTTTCGGAGGGCTCCTGTGGAGGAGAGCTACCTCTGGTTTTAGATCTGTTTTCTTGAACTTTTTTGTTGTTGTTTTTCTCCCACTTCCTTTTTGATGAAGCATGTGTCTGCTTGAAGGTCTCCTTCTCTGGACTACTAATCAGTTGTGGTTTTAATGCTTTTCCACCCAAACTGTCCCTACCTAATTCTGCATATGCAGTTTCAATTATTTTAGGTCGTTTGTGCTCCTGTTGTAAAGGACTGAACTCCCTTAGGCGTTGTCATATAGCCACTGATGCTGCCTTCCTTTTAATATTTGCTAATATTATGGCTGATACCTGGGCATAATTACCTAGTAATTTCATCCCTAAGTTCAGAGCAGGCTCTGCTCCGTACTCATTTTGTATTTGCTTAATACATCTGGTATAACTATTAACGACGGGATACCATGTGTTCTGGTATATACGGCCGCGAAAACTGTACCCCATGAGGTACAATCCTCTATCTGTGATATCCCCATGGGCAAGCAGATTGTCAGCATTCTGCTGAGAGATTTAGTTCTTGCACAACTCTATCCCCTTCCTCAGTCATTGTTTTAAAAAGAAGGAAGAGCTTTTCAAGGAAACTCAGATAAGGTGTTTTTGCACAATTTTAGGAACTCTGTGTCTTTCAAGCTTGATTTAACCAACAGCCAATAAATAGGATATTTCGCCTACTCAGCTGTGGTGGAGTTTTGCCCACCCACTCCAGACGTCTCTGGTGTTTCGTGAATAGTGATTTCTGAAAATAGCACGCGTGAACTACCCAGATTCTACTGTTAAATGAATACCCAACCAACGTTGGTGGCGCCATGTTGTGTAGCTCCTATAAGAAATATACAGGATCTGCGCGTTTAGACAACATACAATGCAGGATTGATGTCGGACTGATTCCCAACACCCCCACCGTGTATGCTGGCTTCTTGTACTAACTAGCTCACAGTGCCACTAGGATCGTTGAAACAAAATACTACCTTTCGCTTAGTCACTCGTGCTTACTTAGTCTGTCTCGGAGAGATACACAGAATAAACAGGCTGGGCGTTTTCAATAAGTATTTATTGAACAGTCATAACTCTGATGTATAATAGATGAGCTGCAAAAACCATTAGCCAGTATAAGATATAAATGATCAGCAGTACTATAAAGGTGAAGGGATGGTAGAGCTCTACCATCTTACAATAATCATGAATACATACGAATATATAAAACACATGATAAAAGATGCGTACTCCTACGATGTCTTCCTAACTAGATGTACTTAAATGTACCTAGCACGTTTATAGGTGTTAAACCAAGAATCCCTCCAGGATTCAGTCAGCCCCATTGCCTGAAGTGAGGGACCTTGTCCTGGTCTCGAGTTGGACACCCCGCGACGAATGTTAGACCACTGCGAGCTGGAGTGTCTGCATGCAGGAGCCTTAGCGTCTCTGGTCAGTGTGTTGTCCGGAAAGTCTCAGTCTCCTCTTTCTATCTTAGCAAGATGTGATGTATATATACCCATAGGTCTCCCCAGGGGTCCTACCTTGCTGTATTACTGTGTCGGGCTAAGGATGACGTCGGCATGAACTTTACACATAGATGTTATACAGGAGATGGTAGTCCTGCTGTGCTTCCAAGAAGCCTCATGCAATAATGTATGAGTTTTCAAACTAGGGAAACACCTGCGTTTTGAATGCAGTGTCGTATCTAGGTAAAAGGCCAGTCCCTGTAAACCGTGACCAGTGTAATGTAGGGAAGAATATAGGTGAAAGGTAATGAGATTACTGAGGCCTATATTATGGTACCTATATGCAATATAACTCCTTACCGCTTTCCTGCCTCCCGCTTTGCCACAAACTCCTGCTTTCCACCTCCTGCGCCACTTCCTAGTTCTGCCCACTGTAGATTTGCAGTGGAAGCACTGTTGGTGTGCCCAAGACTCCAAAGGCAAGCGCCAATGTATCCCACTCCCACCCCCAATTTTCCCACCCCCAATGTACCCACCTCGTGGCCCTACCCTTCTACGACCTTCTACGCTGTCAATCCCAGTCGCTGCTTGCAGTGCTGCTACCACGCTGCACAACACTAAGCGGCAGTGGCGTAGCAAGGAGTTGCTGCCTGGGGCAGTCCGCCCCGGGTGCCACGAGTTTTAGGGGTGACTGCCTCCCCTCCCTGCTCTTACCTGCTGTCTCGGGCAGCAGTTCCTCCCCCCTTCTTTTCAATTAACCGCTGCAGGGCGGCAAACGAAACAGAGGAATTTCACCAGCACCCTCCCCACTCCACCGCTCTTCAGTGCGGTTGTCACGGGTGGCAAACGCAGGGGCCACCACGGGCTAGCTACGCCACTGCCGAGCGGGCATTCTTCTGTGCAACCGGCAAGGTCTCCTGCACTTCCCCACAACCACCACTCATAACTCCCATACCAGCAGCACCCAATCTTTAACTCAGTCACAGACACACACTTGCCAGCCACTAACAGCACCACCTGCTGAACTCTCCTGCATACTCTTCAAAACCCACTCTTTCACTAATCATACCGTAGATATGTGGGACCTGCTACACACCATTGCTCCAAACTTGCTGTTCGACATGAAGACCTGGTTGAACCCTTCATCTTCCTTCGACATAGCAACAGCCATCCCTCCTGGCTACAAAATTGCTCGGCAAGCCCAGCATTGGAATCACTATAGTCTCAAAGAACTGCATCAGCTACACCACCTCCTCCAACACATCCGCAGCAATATGAAACACATGTCCTTCAATCTCCACATCACATCCAACTTCACCCTGAGTGGCGCCCTCATCTACAGACTTCCAGCACTACACACCAAATTTACCGACCACATTGTGGACTTCGTCGCATCACTCTTCCTCAACTCTACTGTTTCATTGCCCGCACAGACCTGAATTTTCACCTCAAAGACTGCACCAACCCAAACGAGACCACACTACTTGAAGGCCTGGAAAACCTTGGCCTCCTCAAAAGCTAGAAAGAACCCACACACTCCACAGGGCACCTTTTGTATCTGATTTTCACCAATTTCAACAACATCATTGGCGTCAAGCCCACACCAATCACCCTGACCAACCACGCCCTCATCAAACTCGCCATTCCTGTCTCCGTGTCAACACAGGTCTACCACCGGTAAACCATCTCGCTGGACTGGAACAAAATCTAAGAGGTAAACTGGTTTGAACATAGCAGCATCCTACACGCCATCATGAACTTCAGCAACAGGATTTCTGCCTGCGCTGACACCCTGGCTCCCCTCAAACTCAATAAAGCCACTAGAACCAGAATAAAATCCAGCTGGTACATGGAGAAGCTCAGATGAAGAAGTTCCAGTACAAACAACTGGACACAGCTGGGGAATGAGCCAGGACAACGCTGACAAGATCACCTTCAAATCTGCCCTCGGATGCTGCCACCAGCAGATCCACACCACAAAACGCTTCACACTTGCGGACTGTATTGACGTTCGCACCGACGGCGGTAAGATCTTCGCCATCGTGAATGATTTCACCTCCCCAGCGGCAGCCTCCAACAGCATCACCCGCTCACAAGACCTCTGCTCCAAGCTCTCCCAGTTCTTCTGCAGCAAGATAACCAGCAGCCCTTGCAATATGACTTCCCACCTCGTCCAAGTGAACTGCACGGACCATATAGCCTGCCATCTCCACGGATGAGTATTAATAGAAACTGGAACCCCGGTCAACCTTTCAATTTAAATTTCATGGAAACATCTCACACAAATACACGTAAACATGTGTGGCTCAGAGGATTGTGATTTTCATTTCTTTTCTTTATTTTTATTCCTGAAAGCGCACTACTTTAGCCACAGTTTTGAACAAAAAAGATAAATGATTTGTAATAACATAATTGAGTTTTGTATAAAGAAATGTATGTTATTCTGATGTTGATCATAATCCAGTCAGTGATACTATAGAGAACCATCAAATCATGTGTATGGTTGTGGATAAGAGGATATGTTATTTTATTAATTCCAATCTTGTTTTCATTGGAACCTGTGTTGAAGACAGGAAGGATGTACTGTCTGATCAGAAAACAGTAACAATTTACAAAAGAAAGATGATATATAGATAAATCGATTTTTGATCAGAAAAATAAAGATTAGAAATGAAAATCACAATCCTCTGAGCCGGTGGTTCCAGTTTCTAGTAATAATTTTCTCCTGCCTCAGTAGCCCTATTGAAGCAGTGTGTTCCATTTTAAAACATATATACATATATCTCCACAAATGAAACCACCTCCACCATACAGTCCATTTACTCTGGGTCCCCATTGGACCCTTGCCCTACCGCGTTTTCACCAATGTACTGCAACCCATCAGTTCAGCACTCGCATAGAACCTGAATGCCTCTGTCTTAACAGCCATCTACCCTGAAGTCTGGACACATGTTACAGTACTTTCCCTGCTCAAGAAACCATCCTCAGACCCAGCGATGCTTGCCACTTGCAGATCCATCTCTCTGCTACTGTACCCGATCAAAGTCCTGGAAAAGGTGATCAAGAAGCACCAACCATCTTAACACACGCCAACACCTTGATGTCACACAATCAGGCTTCAGACTTAACCACTGCATGGAAACAGCCACCATCGCAGCACTCTTAACCTGACATGTACATGATATTGGAATCTAAAGACATGCACTCCGATGGATATGTTCCTTCCTGACTGGAAGAACCCAATCAGTCAGCCTAGCCCCCTACCGCTCACATGCCCACAACCTCATCTGTGGACCACCACAAGGATCTCTCATCCCTACCCTCTTCAACAGTTACATAATCATGGTCACAAGCATCGTCCACACCCATCAGATCAAAATCCTATCCTATGCCAAAAACACTCAGGTGATCCTCTCCCTCTCGAACAAAACTCCCAACACTTAGGACAAGTTTGCCGAAGTTGCCAACTGTGTGAAGACCATCTGTCTCAAACTAAACACTGACAGGACGGAATGTGTTATTTTTTGGAAGAACTCATTGTCGTGGTACTCCACCTGGTGGGTGGCTGTATTCTGACCCACCCCCAACTCCCAAGCCAAGAACCTCAGGATTGTCATTGACCGCCAACTCAACATGAAAGCCCAAGTCAACGCCGTTGCACTTGCTTCACTCCCTGAAGCTGCTGAGGAAAATCTTCAAATGGATTTCCACCAGCACCCGCAAAACGGTCACCCAGGTCTTCGCCACAAGAAAGCTAGACTACGGGAACATCCTTTATGCCGGTATGAGCAAACAACTTCCCAGGCGACTCCAAGCCATTTAGCAGCCAGCATCATACTCAACCTTCCACGCCACACGCACAACACGCTGCACGTCCGAGAGCTCACTGGCTTCCAATACACAAACGAGCCCAGTACAAACTCCTCAAACACACCTTCATGCCCTAACGAACACTGGCCCAAATGACCTCAACCACCGAATTTCATTCACCAACCTACCAGGCCCCTTTGCTATGCCGGACACAGACTCATTCCTCGCATGTGCAGGACAAAAGCCGGTGATTAGGACTTCTCCTACATCAGTCCTAAAGCTTGTAACGACCTGCTGTTTCACATTTATTATTGGAACTTATTGAGCGCTACAAATTGCCCTGAAAGTGTCTCTAGGCCCTGTTGCGAGTTTTCAGGCAGGAGTAAGAGAAAGATATTGACAGTGATCTAAGACAGGTCTAAAAAAATCCATGTTTTAAGAGTTTTTTTGAACCGTCTTTGATTGGTGCTAGCACGGAGATGTAAAGAGAGCTGGTTCCAGTAATGGGGGGGATAAATATGAAAATGATCTACCCCCATTTCTGGCAGTAGGCATCCGGTGGGGATGTAACAGATGTTTCCCGCTCGACCTTAAGCTCCTGGTGGGGGCACACCAGTTATGTTTTTTGCTGTAGATACTGGGGACCATTACCTTATAGGGATTTGTGGAACAAGCAGAGAAATTTAAATTGTGCATGCTTTTTTATTGGCAGCTAGTGTAGGCTTCTTATGATGGGTCCCAGAGGAGATAGTAAACAGTGTTTTGGACCACTTGCAGTTTTAAAAACAGTCCTTCATTCATGGAGGCCATTAACACATTTCCATAGTCTAGGCGAATAATAACAAGGGCCGCAATGTCTTATATTCTCATCAGAGCCCCCTTGTCTTATATTCTTGAACACTGCAGGAAACTGAAGACATGGCTCTTCAAACAGACTTCCAATCACCAGCCCTAGGACAAGCCAGACTTGCACTTACTACAGCTCAAGGATACCCGACCGGGTGATAATTCTTTACAAATACTCATAACATAACCGGTGCGTATAGAATTTTTCGCTCCTCGTCAAGGTGAGTAAGCGCTATACAAAAACCAATACAGTACATCTCCTGAGAGTACAGCCATTCAGTGAATCCTATGGACGAAGGACTACCGAATAAGTATATAAAAGTGACTATAGTAAGGAACATACACTTTTTTATTTCAAGGTGTAGTGTCGTCATGCCCGGCTCCGGCGCGTTACGTTAGGACCAGGCATGACAGGAAGAGGAGGAAAGGGAACCGAAAGGGAGGAGCGTGGGAAGCAGTACGAGGGAGGGGAAAAAAGAATAAAGACGTGTATGCAGCAAGTACCTGGTTGGTCTTGTTATTTGCGGCAAGAAATGAAAACTGGCGACGAGGGTGGGATCGAAAGGACCCGCTTACCTGCCTTTATACAAACAACGCGCTCCACTGCCTGCTGCGCGTCAGATTGCTCACAAAGTGAACGTTTGCTTGCGTTACGCTGCATCGGAGTCGGGCGCGTGCCGGTGTCCTCATCACGGCCGGCACTCGCAGTCACCTTGAGCTGGCATTAATCCCTGAACTCCAGAGCCCGACTGAACTGCAGCCTTCGTCTAGGGTAAGCTTCACTGCAAATGCTTGCCTCCCCTGCAGCCTTGTGTATGTCTGTCCTCTTTGGCGGTCATCTTGAAGTCAGGCCGTACTGAAAAAGACCCTGCCACCACTCCGGCGGCCATCTTGAAACCAGGCAGAGAAGAAGGAAATTACTGATATTTTTTCCACAGACAAATACAAATACAAATACAATACTACTCCTGGGCATCACCATTGCACTCTGCACCCTCACACTGCCAGACGCCTGCCCTGGGCAACCAGGCCCCACACAAAACGCGCAGCCAGGTCCAGTATTGCTGGGGGTATCCTTCCTATGCCCTCCGGAAACTCTGATTTTGACCTCTGGCAGCGGCATGGGTCCTAGATGGCAAAGCTGGTTAGAAGACTTCTAAAACTTCATGAAGGGATCGCGAGTCACTGACCCTCACCAACAACTCATCGCCTTGCGCAATCTGGTGGGAAAAGACATCGGACAAATTATCAAAGAACTGTCGCAGGCCGCCTTCACATCCCATCAAGATGTAAGAGAGGCGCTAAACAGAAAATTCCTCCCCAAGCGAAACCTGGACTAAGAACGATACACCTTCAACCTGGCGTCACAAGAAAAACATGAGCCGATGGGTGATTTTATTACGTGCCTCAAGCACCTAGCTCGCTACTGCGAATTTGACAGTTTTACTACCGAGGACACATTGCGGCTACGTATTATAGAAGGGTGCCAGTCAGAATCTCTACACCGACGCCTACTGAAAAAACACTACTCATTCGACGACATTGAAGAGCTGCCGCGAATAAACGACCAAGCTGAAGAACATGCCAAAAAAATGGAAGCAAGCAGAACGGAGAAACGTGAACAAGCTTTCCGACTGCACTCCCAAACAGATTCACGACGCCAGTTAGACTACAAAAAGCCTTTGAAACCCATGAGTCAAACTCGCAGCGGGAACAAGAACAGCAACAATCGAAAACAACAATTACAGTGCTATCGCTGCAGTCAAGATTACCCTCACACAGGCCCATGCCCTGCTATGGGACAACAGTGCCATCGCTGTGGGAAAGAAAACCATTTTGAACTGGTGTGTCAAACACCTCGCAAGGAGTCATCGCCAACAAAACTAAATCTGGGACCTCGTCACCACGGCAGAGCGATACGGGAGAGGAGAGACTGGTCATCCAGCTTGTCAAGATCCAGTACACGGTCACACCTCACATACCGGTCTCGACGATCGTCCTCAAGAGAATCCTCAGCCCTCACTCCCATATCTCAAGACAGCGATGAATATGTATGCATGGTTGCGGACCCCGATAGACTAAAGAAATACCCCAAGTTGCACATTCAAATGGGAAATGACCCCGCGAAATTAGTCTTGGACACTGGAGCGTCACTCAACTACATATGCGCAACAGAATACAAGAAAATTAATCCGAAGCCCAGACTACAGAAGGCCGCTATGCGTGTTTATACGTGAATGTCCAAGGAGCCAATGCCGTGCCTGGGACAATTCCGCACGTCTCTGACATATGAAGACAGAACAGTTCAGGCATAAATCCACATCAGAGAAGGACCCGAAGCATCTGACTGTCTTCTCAGCCTGCCCACAGCCGAGCGCCTGAAGCTAGTCGACACGCCAGATATCATCAGCAAATTCCCAAAGTTATTCTCTGGACTGGGAAAACTAGCTCACTTCAAAGTCCGACTGCACATAAACAAACAAGTAACACCTGTACTCAACATCACAGTAAAGTACATTTTCACCTCCAGCAAGCAGTGGATGAAGAGCTACAAGATCTACTGAGAGCAGACATCATTGAGAGATCAACTGGACCCACCCCGTGGGTATCACCAGTAGTATAGTTGTTAAATGGTAGCGGCAGTTTCAGTCGATAACCTTCCAAGTATTTGCCCGGCGATAATCGCCTCTCATACCACTCGATAATTTACCAATAAAAGAGGCAGGCGCCGGAGACTGGAAGGCAGGAAACAAGGTTTTATTCCGTCGGAGCAGAACACATCAGATCAGACAGCAAGGTATCGTCACGAGGTGCTCTAACTGCATCTCTGAGACCTGGTCTCTTATACACTGGTTTATTGCTTTATTACACATAGTACATTCTTGAGATTCTTTTGAAGTACGGGGGAATATCCCCTGGAGCCCCGGTTCAGATCCGATCCCACACATAGATACAGTAGAAGTTCCCACCCCACCCACAGTAGGAGATGGCTATTGCGCAGCAGGGTATTCCGTCAATTCCCGGGGGTGTGTGTGACCGGTCGGGTCTCAGGGGGTAGGGGCTTTGATCTACTGTAATCCCTTTGATGTGGGGTGTTTCCCTTACAGTAGGGGCAATAAACTGCATCCGCAGGGCTAGGTGATGGCCTGGGACCAGTTCGGTCAATGGGGCGCAGAGGAAGGGGGTTATCAAAGGAGAGGCATGACCATGTATGGGTTGTCGGTCGGAAGTGGTTCCGTAGCAGGGTCGCGCAGAAGGAGAGGGTTTATGGCCTGTATGAGAGAGCGGGGGGGTGGCCGGCGCGCGGGGGATGCTTGCAGCGTCA
Organism: Triturus cristatus; assembly: GCF_964204655.1. Classification (NCBI taxonomy): domain Eukaryota; kingdom Metazoa; phylum Chordata; class Amphibia; order Caudata; family Salamandridae; genus Triturus; species Triturus cristatus. Next base: position 662,520,284 of record NC_140584.1, read on the forward strand.
GGGGAGCGAGCTGGTGATTGACAATGAGAGAGTGGGGTGCCTAAGATGGCGGCCGTGCATTCGCTGTGCGTGGCGCTGGGGAGAGGCAAGATGGCGCAGATAATGTTCAGTTTGCAAGCTAAATTTCCACAGTCCTCCCTTTTAACATATCTCGCCAGCTTGCCTGGCCAATATTCACCTTTGTTAGCTTTTCAGTTATAGTATCGTCAATGTTCGTCATACATTTCTTAAAGATACAGAGTCTTTAGGGCAGGCAGGAGTAATCTGACACATTTGTACATTGTCTCATACAGTTTGATAAAGTAGGCGAGGAGGAAGTACATTCAGAGTTGCAGTATAGTCGTGTACATGGCTGGTGTTGTATGAGTGTTACCATAAAAAGTTACATTTTCTTAACTTCCCAGTGAACAGTCGGAAGTGACTGATGCAACATCATGAAAACTCAAATAGGAAGATAGTTAATAAAAAGGTGGTTGGGAGAGGATTTTCAACTTAACATAGGTTCTTCTTTCCAGTGTCCTATTATAAAGAGCCATCACTGGTAAGCTCTTGTTGTTGTTCTTCTTTCGTTGGCACTGTTGAGCACCGGCGGTGGAGCTAAGGTCCAGCTCAAATCTGATGTCTCACGTGGCAGGGTGTGACCACTCACTGTTCTCTGATCACAGTCCTGTTCCTTAACACAGTTCACCACAGGAACTTTTGAGACAGGGTGCCGGCCCTTTGTTCCTCGGTAGTAGGTCAAAGTCATAGTCCAAATGAAAGAGGAAGAGAGAGTGGGGTGGCATGGGATCGGATCAGAAATGCGGACCAAGGAGAGCAGAATCTTATCAGCACTGAGCCCATCAATCGGGCCCGATGGGCTGAGACTTCAGGCACGCTGGTCAGTGAGCAGGGGCCTCGATGTAGCCCTTCGCGCTCATCGTTCTGAATGGTGTCTCGTCTCATACCCTTGTTGCTTCGTCGCTTTCCCCTTGGTCGATGTCATAGATGCTTTATGATCCGTAGCCAGACTGTGCGTCACGTCCGACCCCTTTCTTCCGATGGCTGCAGGTTATCCTTGAATAGGTTATAAGAAACGAAAGTCTTAGAGATCTTGGCAGGGAAGACATTTACGTACTTCATTCTCTCTCCCAACCACTGAGTTGTTGCGGAAATGTTCTTATCTGCTACTACATGATTGGTGCCTATTAGCTCTGATGTTAATGTGTGTGTTACTAATCTATTAATTACTGCGGTGGTGCAGGGTTCTGTGGGTGTCCCTGCCCATCGTCTGGCCTTCTAGGTGTCGGTTTCTGCGCCTTATAATACAAGGTTTGGTAATACCCGTAAGTGTGAGGTGCTACTGTCATGTGTTCATGAGTATCCTTTCCATACAGTAGGTGACCCTTTATTCTCCTCCCTTTGATCGGTGGACGAGTACTTCAATCATACAATGACGCTCTCTTCAAGTGACCCAAACATGAAATGCATACACATTCATATCGTATAGTCGTAGTACACACGCACAATCACGTCATACAGTTTTCCATGTTCCCAATGATGATCTGTAATTTTTCGCACTATCTCGCAACATTTGTCTATGTTTTCCCTGATATTGAACTTGGTGCGGTCCATGTCCACTCCACTCTTCAGTCGGAACTTCGTCGTGACCTATAGAGGGGAAATAAGAGGGGAGGGGAGGTGCAGTATTCAAAATACCCCAGCGCGCGCAGACACGAAAGGTTCTACCTACCATGTACCAGGCTAGCCGCAGGGGTGGGTAATACCACGGACCTATTATTCTTTAGTTCGATGCAAAGATGCTCTAGTTCATTCATCTCCTAAATTCGTGTTCCCTGGTCGTGCATGTAGTTCTCAATTGGTCGTGTATTATGGTGCAGGATACCATACCTTTGCGCGCGACATATACCTTAAGTCATAGCTCATTATTGATTTGACAATTCTCGGAAAAAGGGCAGGCGTGATTGGTACAAATTTCGTTAAACAAAAAGATTTTTAGGCAAATTGTGTCTGTATTATCTGTATGCCTTCGCTTAGGAGTAACAATCATTTATTGAAAAGAAAAACCTTCAACAACCTAGATGATTAGTCATGACACTGATTTCGTAATTCCTTTTTAAGAAGCCCTTTATTTAAAACAATGTTAGTATGGAAAGACGGGCCTACAGCCGCCATAGACCGGCCACGGTGTGAGAGGCGTCGAGCAACATGAGCAACACTGGATTAACATGAAAAAATCGGTTCCCCCCTTTCCCCCACCATCATGTGTGAAAGCATCGCATACATATATATATATCTCTTTTTAACACAAATGTCACGTGACTGGAACGCCACAAGGAGTTGTAGGCCACTCCTACATCAGCGCCATCTTGGGGTGGGGTCGGGCCAGTGCACAGTCTAAGTCTTTCCATGAATTAGCTGCCGAACCAGAATTCCTTTCGGTAGTTCGAGAACTTTCGTTAGCGTCAACTTTGCGTCAGCATGGCGTCACTGCAACCTTGTAGCAATGCCATGGTTCGTTCTTAGGGCGGGGCAGCAGGCGGGTTCTTCCGCCGACACTCTACTTTCTCACTGCACCAAGCGGAGGCAAGGTGGCTGCCGCCCGGGGGGGGGGGGCAAAAAGAGCAATGGCGGTGGTTTTGTCCTTACCGGAAGTCCGCAGGAGCCGAATGTCAAATGACTCCAACCAATTCTGCAAGGCTGAGGGGAGCGTTCTGTCAAGAGTGGGGCCCATGCCCTAGCAAACAAGCTTTCGAGTCCAGAATTGTCTCACGGTGGGCCAGGCCAGGAACCGGAGGGGTCAGCCGCCGGAGTTCAATGGCAGCAGTAGCAGTAGCTCTTCGGTACGGCTATCGGAGAGGGGCCAACAGCAGCTACAGCGGCAGTTCAGATGGTATTGCCACCGGAGTGGCATCAGTTGCAGCGACAACAGCAGTCCGGAGGACATCATCATCGGAGTGGGCCCCTACTTACTTGGCTGCGGGGGCCCACTCCCCGCGTCGGGTGCTAGCGGCAGTCCTGGTGAACCCTGTCCTTGGGTGGTTGCCTGGCGGCCGCGTGCAGGGGTGCCGGCTCAGCCGAACGGCGAACGAAGTGGCAGGGCGCAACCCAGCTGGCCGACGTGTGAAAGACCTGGTTGGGGTGCCCTCGTCTGCTGGCGAGCCTCCACCTGGGGAGGTGGGGGAGGCCCGTCCGCGTCGCCTCCCCCTGCCAGGGCACCAGCCCTCATTAAAGAAAGAAGAAGCAAATGGGAAGATCCGCACGGCGTGCCAGGGTGAAATTCAGCAGGCCGATGAAAAAGATGGCAGGGTGCAGCTGAGCTGGCCGGCGAGTCAAAGGCTGTTGGGGTGCCTGGCAAGCCTCCACCTGGGGAGGTGGGGGAGGTCCGTCCGCGTCGCCTCCCCCCGCCAGGGCACCAGCCCTCCGGCGCTTCGTATAGCCTCCGGCCTATTCGCACAATCGGCCGCCACTGATGTCAAGGGACTCCTGCATGGCTTTTATAGCCCAAAATCAACTAAAAGGGACCGCCCAAAACAGGCCAATGTTGCAACTTCGAGGAAGGAGAGGCGAGGACGGTGTCACGTGGACGAAAATGTTTTGGGATGCAGGTCGCAGCAGACTGTCATGTAAATAGTTGTTTAAAACATGTTCTAACCTGTTCATTTTTGCCGGAATGTTGTTATACTTATAATTTATTAAAAATGTTTGACCATACTATTTTGCTGGAGCGTTGTACGTATCAGCGATCTGGTTAGCGTATTCGGCGTTGCTCGATTGCACGTGATCCTAATCAAGTGTGGTGGCGTTGATGGTGGGTATCAACAAACTTCCGGTTGTGTCTATTGGGGTCCCTATTTTTGTTCAGTTCCAAAAGGACCGGGCACTGGGATTTCCAGTGTCCGAACCCTCTACAGAACGCACATTGGTTCCCATCTAAGTCTCTCCGTCCGTTGTAGGGTGTAGGTGTATGGTCTCTAGGGGGTAGCTTTCTAGGGGCGGTTGGTTGGTAGTTCTCCTTCGGGGGTTCCCTTCCTATTGTCACCCCTTGCAATTGTGCTATCATCACCCTCTCCTTTAATTCCTTTTTCTTCTTCTCTGACGCCCTATCGTTCTCGTTTTTCTGGTTTTCGTAGTATTGGGCCATCTGGAGAATTGCTGCGGGTTTGGAGGCTGCCCAACTACTCTCGCTGGTCTGTAGTTTCTGGGAAACTTCTGGCGACAGACCCTTTACATAATTCTGGACAAAGAGGTGGTGTCCGGTTGCGGTGGTCATGTCTTGGCCACTGTAGTCGGAAAACACCGTCTCGAATCGGGAGAAGTATTCAGACACGTCTTCCTGGGGTTTCTGGCGGCAAGCCGTCACTATCGACCAGTCTACCTTTCTTTCAGGGATTAGAGTCTTCAGCTTTTGTACAATCTTATCTGGGAGCTCTAGGATGGCTTTCGGGGGTTTCTGTCCTGGTTCTCGCTGTTTATCTATGGTATCGAGTTGTACCCAGGTATATCCGAACGGCTCAGCGTGGTCAACTTTCCGGATTTGTTTCCACACATCAGCCGGCAGACATAGCCCAAAGAACAAGTCGATATCTGCTAGCGTCATTATCGTTGAGCCTAAGGCTGTACCTAATTCAGTGTAGAAGGCAGTCGGGTTCTTTCTCAAGTCGGGTAGGGTCTTTCTAAAGGTCAAAATATCTTGCCGGTCCCACGGCTGGTAGACCCAGTTATATACAACCCTTCCCTTCGCATCTTGGTGGTTGATGTCGTCGTGCGTTCCCTGACCCCGTGGGGGGACCCAGTAGGGGGCAGCTTCTTTAATGGGCATCATGGCATCGGCCCTTCCTCCCTGGGGTTTAGTTGCTATGGGGGTTTCTGTTTTGGTTGTTTGTCCATGTTCTTTAAGGTGTCGGTAGACCTCGAGTGTACGAGTGAAGAGGTTCGCTACATCGCCCTCTCTTTCTTCTCCGATGTCTACCTTTCTATATAGGGCCGCTAAGCCTTCGGGACCTTTATCGTGGTACCTATCCTCATATGCATTCAGGGCGTGATAACAGAGCCGTACGACAAAGTGTCGTCTGCGGTTGTCGGCATACGATTTATACACGTCCGTTATATACTCCTCACTTTCTTTTCGCTCCACCAGCGTCCCTACTATCTTGTCAATTCCTGCTCGTTCATCTTTAGTTAATCGATTCATTCTGGTGGAATCGTTCTTCCTCATCTCATGGTCATCTAGCGTTATAGCCGACGTTGGGTTCAGTACAAGAGGCTCAGCCGGCGCGGAGGCCGTGAGGGCCGAGGCCTCTGTACTGCTTTCGTTCGTGTTCGGGGGTTGTGGATGTTGCACTACTGGTTGGGAGGGTGCATACGGAGGGGGCATGTAAATGGTCGGGGGACCTAACAGTAATTCGTCATTCGTTTGCTGCTTGGAGGACAACACAGGGTAGAGCAAAGAAGGGGTCCTAACAGCGTACTGGTCTGAGGTTTCGGGCTCCTGTCTTAGTTTAGTTTCCCTTCTCTCCTTTATGTCTTCTTCTAACTTTTTAGCGGCAAGGTGAGCTGCCTTTCGTAATTCCTTTTCTGCTTTTACTTCTTCCCTCTTTTTCCGTTGCGTCGCTTCTTTGCGCCACATGCCAATACTGTCAAGCATAGTAGGCGTTGTCTTATTGCTACGCAGAGCTACTTCTAGCGCTTCTATCTTGCGGTCGTCGAAGGATCCCATCAGTGGCCACTGACTTTCGGGCTCCTTCTTGGTATATTTATGCCACAGCTTGCTATAAGCCACGGCGACTAGTCCATATTTAGTGAACATGTCCTTATTAGGGGTGCCTTCCAGTGGAGCCGGGTGGTTCACCTCTAATAAGCGGTCCGGGCAGAACCAACTACCAATCAGTGGGGAGAAGATAGGCATGACGGGTTTCAACGGGGACAAAAGTCAGCACTACCTATCTTTTCACTGCTTGCAAAGACTAGACAGAATATCTCTATTCCTCGTTATTTGTAAGCAGAGAATACCTCCAAAGAACCAATATCGAACAACTAGTGTTCGGACAATCAATCAATCAATCAATGGGGAGATAAAGATAGGCACGACGGGTTTCAATGGGGACAAAAGTCTGCGTTACCTACCCTTCACTATTTGCAAAGACTAGACAGAATATTCCTATTCTACGTTATTTGCAAACAGAGAATATCTCAAAAAGCACTATTCTTCAAAACAATCAATGTTCGGATAATCAATCAATGGGGAGATAAAGATAGGCACGACGGGTTTCAATGGGGACAAAAGTCTGCGTTACCTACCCTTCACTATCTGCAAAGGGAGAGAGAGAGAGTATTTCTACTCCTCCCCGTTTGTAGACAGCGAATATCTCAAAAAGAACAATCAATGAGCAATACTAGTATTCAAACAATCAATCAATTATTTCGCACTTTTGTCGTGTTTCACGACCTTACCCGGACCGCATGGACAGTTTCTCGTCTTCCGCCTCCAGCGCCCGATCGTCCTCTATTCTCCGTATTTGCCGCGGCACTCCTGATGGTTCCCAGTCAGGACCGTAGATCACTCGAGAGAGGTCTGCTCGGAACCAGTGAAGTTCGGATGATCGGCTGCCAGACGAGGGTCTATTGGGCAGGAGCTCTCCCGATCGTTGCAGTCGTTCACTCTGTCGTCGGGACCTCTCCCACTGGATCCACGTGTCGCTGATGGGCCCCACGTTTGGGACGCCAATTGTTAAATGGTAGCGGCAGTTTCAGTCGATAACCTTCCAAGTATTTGCCCGGCGATAATCGCCTCTCATACCACTCGATAATTTACCAATAAAAGAGGCAGGCGCCGGAGACTGGAAGGCAGGAAACAAGGTTTTATTCCGTCGGAGCAGAACACATCAGATCAGACAGCAAGGTATCGTCACGAGGTGCTCTAACTGCATCTCTGAGACCTGGTCTCTTATACACTGGTTTATTGCTTTATTACACATAGTACATTCTTGAGATTCTTTTGAAGTACGGGGGAATATCCCCTGGAGCCCCGGTTCAGATCCGATCCCACACATAGATACAGTAGAAGTTCCCACCCCACCCACAGTAGGAGATGGCTATTGCGCAGCAGGGTATTCCGTCAATTCCCGGGGGTGTGTGTGACCGGTCGGGTCTCAGGGGGTAGGGGCTTTGATCTACTGTAATCCCTTTGATGTGGGGTGTTTCCCTTACAGTAGGGGCAATAAACTGCATCCGCAGGGCTAGGTGATGGCCTGGGACCAGTTCGGTCAATGGGGCGCAGAGGAAGGGGGTTATCAAAGGAGAGGCATGACCATGTATGGGTTGTCGGTCGGAAGTGGTTCCGTAGCAGGGTCGCGCAGAAGGAGAGGGTTTATGGCCTGTATGAGAGAGCGGGGGGGTGGCCGGCGCGCGGGGGATGCTTGCAGCGTCAGGGGAGCGAGCTGGTGATTGACAATGAGAGAGTGGGGTGCCTAAGATGGCGGCCGTGCATTCGCTGTGCGTGGCGCTGGGGAGAGGCAAGATGGCGCAGATAATGTTCAGTTTGCAAGCTAAATTTCCACATAGTGGTAGTGACGTGGACATGAGGGCTCCAAATACAGCCATTAAACGTGAACGGCACCCCGGACCTCATATCAGCGACATGCTCACTCGCTTAAATGGAGCAAAAGTCTTTTCTAAATTGGATCTGAACAAGGGGTACCACCAGCTCGAACTCCATGAGAAGTCCCGCTATAGCACCACTTTCACTATGCACCAAGGGTTTTCAGATACAAACGCCTCAATTTCGGAATTTCCTCAGCAGCGGAGATATTCCAAGAGGCGGTGAGGCGAGTCATTCATCACATCCCAAACTCGTTTAACTACAGTGACGATATCCTGGTGTTTGGTGAGACTTGCAAGGAACACGACAAATCTCTAGATCGAGTGTGCCACGCCCTTCTCAATGTCAACCTTGCGCTCAACCGCGACAT